>NC_062574.1:14793765-15416515 GCF_022837055.1 Prionailurus viverrinus
CTCATGCTCCCGAGCACTCAGAAACCTAGAATCCAAATGGGATGGACCTAAGCGGGCTTATCAAGGCCGATTGATTTTCTTTGCCAAGGTGGAAACAGGAGCCCCGAGATGATGAGTGATGCGCTTAAAGCTACACAGTTAGTTCTGCAAGCGGTGTGAAAGCAAAGGCACCTGAGGCAGAGGAGGGACACCTGGCCTGGGTCCCATCTCGGCTCTGCAACAGACCACCTCTCTGTGCCTCACCTTCCCCGTCCATACCATGAGAGGCTGAATGACCCTTCAAATGGCCCCTGGATCTCACCTCAGACACTCTATCAGACATTTGCCTTCCTACTCATTTAATGCCCATAGAAACGAACACATCTGTTAGCAGAATACATCCATCAGGGTTAAGATCTAATAGTGAAAAAGAATGGGGAAACCCCAAAATAAGCAGAGATGTTTTCAGAAGCCTCCCTCCTCACTCATTCATCAGGACTGTGCAGTGTCTTTAGAGGAAGCATGATGTGATACCCAGAAAGGATACACAGTGTAGTGCAGGGGCTCACACGCTCTAGTGTGTGTGCTCAGTAATCACTAGTCCGATTTATAAGCACGGTTAAGAACAAAGCTCTGAAGCTGGGGGCTGGAATCTTAGTTCTGCCACATGCTGGCACAGGACTTGGGCAAATGACTTGTTCTCTGTAAGTCTACAGCTTCTCAGTGGTAAAACAGGGATAACAATAGTTCCTATACATCCAGGTTACTGGCAGGACCAAGTGAGATGATATATACAGTAAAAGGTGTAGAACAGTAACTGGCAGATAATAAGTGCCCAATAAATGCTGTTATATTATGACTATACAATTACATGATGTTACAGGCAACTTAAAGGAATTTTCAAGGTAATTTTAACTATGTGTGTTCTTTGTTTCATACACTAACTTTGGAGCTTAAACCTCATGGAAGATGTGAATCCACTAAACACCTTACCATTCTTTGTCAATACACAAACAAAAAACCCCAGGTTTTAACTGAAAAGACCATAAGCATTTTCTCCCCAGATGCTAGACACTGGACAAAACACTCAACCTCTCTAAGTTAGGTTATTCCTCTGAAAATAGAGATAATAACAGTACCTCAGTGCTGGGCAGACTCGAGGAGTGATAAACGCAGGGCACTTAGTACTAAGTCTGGCACACAGCAAGCAATGATGTGACAGCTGTCACTGCACTGTTATTGTGGGTGACAAACAGTAGCTTCCCACTGCTAGCCCTCCTGCATCCCAGGTGACCTCACTTACATTGTAGGTCTCTAGTTTCACCCTGATCTTGAATATGAAAGTTCGGAAGTTGGCATTCTGGAAAACTTCCTCAAATGCTTGCTCATTCTGCAAAAACAAATGTAAAACTTTAGGCATGGAAGCTACCAGACCATTTGAAAATATCTATTAAGATTTTTGAAGGGGCGCCTGGCTGGCTCAGTCGGAAGAGCGTGTGACTCCTGATCTTGGGGTTGTAGGTTCAAGCCCCACATTAGGTGTAGAGATTACTTAAAAATAAAATTTTTAGGATTTTGTTTTTCAAAAAGAGTTTTGAAAAGACTTTTGAGAAAAATCTCTCTCAAAAAAAAAAAAAAAAAATTACCCCCAGTGGTTTGAATAGGAATGACTACTCTAAAGGCGATATTTCATTACATAAAACTGTTTGGGTAGAATTTTATTAAAAAAATTAAAATACTCTACCTACAGTAGTCAAATTAATAGAGACAGAAAGTCGAATGGCTGCCGGTAGGGAGTGGGGGGGGACGCCTGGGTGGCTCAGTCTGTTAAGTGTCTGACTTCAGCTCAGGTCATGATCTCAGGGCTCATGGGTTTGAGCCCCACATCAGGCTCTCTGCTGTCAGCACAGAGCCCACTTCAGATCCTCTGTCAGATCCTCAAAAATAAACAAACATTAAAAAAAAAAAAAAAAAAGGAAGAATGGTTGCCAGGGGCTGGGGGAAAGGGAAATGGAGTTACTATTTAATGCATGCACTGAACTTATACTTAAAAATGGTAAATTTTAGGTTATGCATATTTCAACATAATATAACAAAACGAAACCCAAAAAACACTTAAAATTTTTTTTAAATGTTTATTTATTTTTGAGAGACAGAGAGACAGAATGTGAGCTGGGGAGGGGCAGAGAGAGGGAGACACAGAATCAGAATCAGACTCCAGGCTCTGAGCTGTCAGCACAGAGCCTGACGCGGGGCTCGAACCCACAAACTGAGAGATGACCTGAGCAGAAGTCAGACATAACCAACTGAACCACCTAGGCGCCCCCCAAAAATCACACTTCTAAACTTTAAAAGTTTGTGATGGAATAGGGGCACCTGGGTGGCTCAGTTCATTGAGCGTCTGACTCTTGATTTCAGCTCAGGTCACAATCTCAGGGTTGGTGGGTTCAAGCCCTGCCTCAGGTTCTGTTCTGAGTGTGGAGCCTGCTTGGGATTCTTTCTCTCCCTTTGCCCTCCATCCCTCAAAATAAATAAACAAACTTAAAAAAAAAAAAAGTTTGTGATGAAATACATCTGAGGCTCAGCATGTTCATCGTAAATTAAGAATGGGGGGTGGACAGTAAGAAAAAAGCTCAAGTTGTTATACATGGTTTAAACCTCTACATTTACAGTGATTTGTGAGCAAATGAAGCCAGGGAGGTGGGGTGGGTAAAGACTAGGGAAAGTATGAAAAACAGTTCTCGGGGCGCCTGGGTGGTGCAGTCGGTTAAGCGTCCGACTTCAGCCAGTCACGATCTCGCGGTCCGTGAGTTCGAGCCCCGCGTCAGGCTCTGGGCTGATGGCTCAGAGCCTGGAGCCTGTTTCCGATTCTGTGTCTCCCTCTCTCTCTGCCCCTCCCCCGTTCATGCTCTGTCTCTCTCTGTCCCAAAAATAAATAAACGTTGAAAAAAAAAATAATAATAAAAAAATAAAAACAGTTCTCTCCTTTATCTTACCCGTCAAATACTATTTAAACTTTTGTACCTTAAAAAAAATTATTTATTTATTTATTTTGAGAGAGAGGGGGGGGGGGGAGGGAGGGAAGGAGGTGGATGGAGAAAGGGAGAGAGAGAATCCCAGGCAGGCTCCATGCTAACAGCATGGAGTCTGATGCCGGGCTCGATCTCATGAGTCACAACCTGACCTGAAATCAAGGGTCAGACACATAACCAGCTGAGCCACCCAGGTGCCCCTCCCTTTTTTGTTTTTTAAAATATTTTTTTAATGTTTATTTTTGAGCAAGAGTATGAGTTGGGGGCGGGGGGGAGGGAAGGACACAGAATCTGAAGCAGGCTCCATTGCTCTGAGCTGTCAGTACAGAGCTCAACGTGGGGCTCGAACTCATGAACCATGAGATCATGACCTGAGCTGAAGTTGGACTCTTAACCAATTGAGCCGCCCAGGCACCACTGCCCCCTCCCCCGCCTTTTTTTTTTTTTAAAGTAATCTCTACACTCAATGTGGGGCTTGAACTCACAACCCCAAAGATCAAGAGTCACAGGCTCCACCAGACTGGGCCAGCCAGGTGCCCACTAATTACACTTATTTAAAGAAAAAAAAAAAAAAAAAGTCTGGTAAACAGAGAGGGATCACAGAAAGCATTTAATGCATATAAATATACATAAAATAAATTTGCAGTCCTCTGGGCCTTCAGATATGTAAATAAAAACATGTGTTAAATCTTAAGAAAATTATATCAGCTGTCATTATTCTTCTAAGATTAGGGAAAGGCTGGAGTGCATACTCCAAGAATATCATGGTTCCTGAGGGAAGAGTTTCTATATGTCCTCATTCACCAGCAGTAAAAACAGTCAAATGTAATAAGCTCATAAAAAACCCTGAAAAGCTGCCTCAAGCCTTAAAATCTGATATGAAAATAAAGAACCAGGCAAAACAGATAAAAGACACCATCATATTTTAAAGTCAATTCCAGTTATTTCTATAAAAGGGCTTGTTGGCATTATTTTCAGAGATCTCACAAACAATTTAAAAAAGAGGTGTGTAGGGGGGAGCCGAATGGACAGAACTGAAGATAGGAAAGAATAAGAGAAAAATGTGCCAAAACCAATGACAAATCTTTATTCTTAGTGGTTTTTACAAGTATTCTAACCAATCTGGAAGAAGTCGGAGAAAAATACACAGATAGATGCTAATTTGTGTGGCCCAGAAAACACAGCTTTCATTGGTCATCTTTACACATTTTATCTAAGTATCTTTCCTACATTTAGCATAATTAGTAATCTATTCCCTACATTAAATAAACCAAATATGTGAAAATAAGCATTTATCAAAATGAAACATAAAGTTACCTTATGAAAGTAAGTTACTTCATAAAATTCCATCTGAAGACCTAAAGTAGCAAGTACCTTCTATCTGAATTTAAACCAGGATTTGACTCAACTTTTCAGGATGGTGTATGTTAAAAGGGCACATCTGTACTTCAGGTTTCTTCAGAAGATGTCAAGTGACTGAGGGCACACCAACTTTTGTGTGCTAACAGTAACAGGAGAAATAAGTGGTTTACACTTATAAAATGCTGCTTTTAAAGCACTTTAAAAAAAAAATTTTTTTTTTTTTAAAGGAGGCTCCACACCCAACATGGGGCTTGAACTCACAATCCTAAGCCAGCCAGGCACCCTTAAAACACTTTTATATACATTGCCTGATTACCTCATTGTTAGTACACCCAAAGTGGACAAATTTGACAGAATTAGATGAGTCTCAAATAATCATCAGACTGAGAAACTATATACAACACCCAAGAGAAATTTAAAAAACTTAAAGAGCAAAAGGGTGTTATTGGCAACTGTTACACTAATAATAAAAGAGGGGGCCAACCTTCTCTTTTAACTCCCCAATATAAGCAGTGGTTTGTCCAATGATGGCCTCCGCAGACTCCTGGAAACAGGTGACCCACTGATTCTCTTGAAAATCAGCAATATTTGCCTAAAAAACACATTACATATTAATTTAGCAAAGAAATAATAAAAGGAAGACACACTCAGGAGACTAGAAGATTAACTTTTTCCATTCATTAAAATAATTCCCAGGGGGAAAAAACCCCATTACTACCACATATGTTATATTCTTTCCAAAGAGTGTGAAAAATATCAAAGAAAGAATTTAAAATGTAAGTCTGGATCACAGCAGGAACACGATATGCTGTGGGTATGTGATTTCAGATCTCAGTGGAGATAACAACCCAACTAAACTCTCCTTCAGACATGGAATCCAGGCACCCTGGACTTAGTTCCTTCCCCTCCAGCCGCAATGGCCTCTGGACTAAAGGTTCTGAATGAGCCTCCAATGAGTGAGGGCAGGTTCTCTGCATTTCAAACTGTACATCCTTCAGTCACTAGTTCTATAAGGCAATTCTCAGTCACTGCTGAGCACCCCAGACTATTTAAAAGTCTGAGTCAGGGGCCTTCCTCCAGTGGCCAAACTTACCTAGCAAAAGAAAGGAGCTTGGATCAACTGTCTCCAATTGGACCACGATGTAAAATTAAATAGGGGAGAGTCAAGGAAGAAAGTGGATCACAAAGAATCCATTTGCTGAAGTAAAAGTCTTAGTAGAAATAAGTAGCACAGTTTTTTTTTTAAGGTGTCATTTGATGAGTCTACATTTTCACTTGGCATATACATAGAGCTTTAATATCAAAGTTATGATGGAAAAGTAAGGGGACAAGAAAAGTTACAAACACTCACATACACAAGAGAATGTGTCTCATCCCAGTTCACACCTACAGTCTGCTTACCGTGTGCCAGCATCCTAGAGCCAGAGCACCCTCAACAGGGTTGAGAATGGCACAATGAAGGGAACACGCTGGGTCCACACCTTGTGAAACCAGTGCCCTGGGGTTCCACTATCTACAAGCCTCACAGAAAGGCTGATCAGTCATCTAGACAACCTTCTCCATTCTGGTTCGATGGAGTTTATGGTTTACAGGAATATAAAGCTTAAATGTAGAACTTTCCTGCTGAACTAACATTTTGAGGGGCAATTAGAATATAGAAAGGACAAGTAAAATCTTTTTTTTTTTTTTTTTATCTGAAAAGATTAAAAAAATTTTTTTTCTATCACAAGAGTTTTCACTGCAGGGGGAAAAAAAAAGGAAAATGCAGAAGAAACTAGAAATCAACCAGAAATAACCTCTATCAACAGTATGGTATTTGCCCACTCAAGTCTGTTTTCTGTGTGTGTACATACCTCAAGACTATATCGAACATATGATTTAAAATTTGCCATTTTCAATTAATAACCTGAACATTTATTCATGTCATCTTCAAATACTTTAACTGTGGAAAACTGTCAAATAAATGGCAAATTCTGATGCCTGCGTGGTATTCCACTCCACAGATAAAATAACGGAATTAACCACTATAATATTAAGGAAGTTAAGTTGTATTGAACTTTTCAACATAACAGAGTAACAGATAACTTTACACAACTGTAACAACTCTGATGATTTCTTGGAAGAAATTCTCTCCAAGTGTTTAATGTGCCAGAAAACATAAATATTTTTAAGGCTCCTGATATGTTACTGCCAAATCACCTTCTAGAAAAATAGGAGAATGCCTATTTTTCTTATACCTTTATTATCATTCAGTATTATCATTTTTTTAAAGCACACCCTTCACTTTAAAGGTTTTAAAACCGAAAGAAACAATTCTTACAATGCAAAAAAGCCACACTCCCACATCAGCACACAGTCACATTCCCGAGAAGTCAGCTCTACCGAGGGCTAAGAGGAATAGATTATCTACAAGAAAAATAACTAAATATACGCATTGGCTGTATAATTACTGCTCTCCAGAAATGCCATTTCAAATTAATTTATCTTCGTAACAGTTAGCAGGAGAGTGTCACCAATGCTGTAATTGTACTACATGCACAGCAACTGAAATCAGCTGGGCATCTAAATGCAACACTGGTATGAAAAAAAGCTTTTAGTAGGAGAAAACAGACTGCTATTCAGTTGAGCGAAAGGCCCCTTACTTTTGTTCTTGTAGAATAAGAAGCTCTTTAGCACTTACTCGTCTGCAGGCTTCCTACCACAAGAGATCTTGTTTTGGCCCTCGTCTCTACTGTGGCGGGCGGGCACGTGGTAGGGACTCGAGAAACACTATAGTGTCTCAACTACCCATTTTACTTACTGACAGGATCATGCGGTACTTGAAGCTGGGAAATTCACTATCACACTTCTCACAGCGGTACAATCCATTCTGTTGATCAATCACTTTCTTAAAGCAGTCCTGAGCTGGGCAGGCTTGATACATACAGTTCTCTTTGCGAAGAAACACAACTGTCGCCACACAGCTAAAATAGTCGGCCTTCAGGAGAAAAGAGTGACATGAGAGACCTGGAACACAGGGCCTATGTTCAAGAGGGACTCAGGGGCAGCCCAAGCTTGCCCTGACATATAAGTGGTAAGTGTTCACATATATGAATCCTTAAGATCACAATGTGATTACAGGGAACAATTCATGCTATAGTTTCTGAAATCACTTGTGCGGACTGCAAAATCTACAAAGGTAATAAACTAAGCTTTAAAGCAGATTATTCCTAGGGTGACTAGGCTCAGTCCAACCTCGGCTTGCGTCAAAATCTCCAGGTTTGTGAGTTTGAGCCCCGCAGTCAGGCTCTGTGCTGACAGCTCAGAGCCTGGGCCTGCTTTAGATTCTGTGTCTCCCTCTCTCTCTGCCCTCCCCAGCTCGTGCTCTCTCTCTCAAAATTAGACATTAATAATAATAATAGTAATAATAAAGCACATTATTCCTTAACGAGAAAAGTGAATCCTAAAGTAGACTAAATTAATTAAAAACAGAAAAAGACTATATGAAAAACAAAGATGTCAGGAGACACAGATTTGTTCCTTCCGTTCCTCTGACCCTCCAAAGGTTAACATCTAGGAAATACAGGGCAAGGCAGGAAAATCTAGTGCAGCGACGTTCAACCATCCTCCCACATTAAGAACAATAGTAGTGGTTTCTGGGGCCTGGAGTCACCTTCATCTTTGTCTAGGTCACAGTGGCAAACGTTTTCTGTAGAAAGCCAGACGGGAAATACTTTAGGCTTTATGAGCCTTTTGGTCAGAGTCCCTGTTGCAGCTACTCAACTCTGCTGCTGTGGCACAGAAGCACCCACAGACAATATGCAAATGAGCGCATGCGGCTGTGTGTCAACCCCTGGTCTAAGCCATCCGGGTGGAGAAATCACTGATAAGTAAATGTAGCAAAGGACTAAGTCATGTGCTTGGACTTTATGTTGTTGTTATTGGTTTTGCTTTTTAAGTCTCACAGAAAGGATACAGGGTAAATAATTTTGAGGGGTGAGCAGTTCCCTCTGGGTGTACTCTGAATTCGGAGCCAGGTCAGCAATCTCTGGGGCTTCCCAATGTCTTAGAACAAAGAAGGCAAAACCCAATAATATGGATATTTAAAGAGATTTGTTGAGCCATCTAGAAGGCTCTAGAGAAAATAAGTCTCCTAGGAGAATGCCTATAGAATTTTCTGTATTTTTAGGTAACATCCAGATTCAATTCATGACTTTATTTATTTATTTATTAAAAAAAATTTTTTTTTTAACGTTTATTTATTTTTGAGACAGAGAGAGAGAGAGCATGAACGGGGGAGGGTCAGAGAGAGAGGGAGACACAGAATCTGAAACAGGCTCCAGGCTCTGAGCAGTCAGCACAGAGCCCGACGCGGGGCTCGAACTCACGGACCGCGAGATTGTGACCGGAGCCGAAGTCGGACGCTTAACTGACTGAGCCACCCAGGAGCCCCAATTCATGACTTTAAAGTACAGGTACAGGGGCGCCTGGGTGGCTCAGTCGGTTAAGTGTCCGACTTTGGCTCAGGTCACGATCTCATGGTTCGTGGGTTCAAGCCTCACATCGGGCTCTGTGCTGACAGCTCGGAGCCTGGAGCCTGCTTTGGATTCTGTGTCTCCCTCTCTCTCTGCCCCTCCCCTGCTCGCACTCTCTCTCTTTCAAAAATAAACATTAAAAAAAATTAAAAAAATAAAGTTTAGGTACAAATGGGTACTCTCCAGGCATGATTTTTCTTTTCTTCTTCCTCTTCTTCTTTTTAATGTTTACTTACTGTGGGGGAGGGAGGGAGGGAGGGAGGGGCAGAGAGAGAGGGAGGGGCAGAGAGGGAAGGAGAGAGAGAGAATCCCAAGCAGGTTATGTGCTATGAGTGCAGAGCCCAACGTGGGCTCAATCCCACAACCGTAAGATCATGACCTGGGCTGATATCAAGAATCAGATGCTTAACTGACCGAGCCACCCAAGTGTCCCTCATTTCTTTTTCTTTCTTTTTTTTTAAAGTAATCTCTACACCCAATGTAGGACCCAAGATCAAGAGTCACCTGCTCTTCTGATTGAGCCAGCCAGGTGCCCACAGGCCTGATTTATTACACACAGTCTACCTGTAGATCTAAGAAGAAAATTGGGAAAAGAGAACCTGAAGAGTGGCTGTTCCTATGACAAGACAATACCTATCTGTCTAATGTTTAAGTCTCAAGATGCCATATGACAGCATCATCAGATGCCGTTGACGACAATGAGGGATAAGGGAGTATAGTGAAACGAGGGGGAAAGGAATAAAAACTGTATTATATAATATGAAAACAATAAAAGTAGGAATTGCTCTTTTGGGGAGCATAAAGGAGAAATAAATGACTTAAATAATGAACTGCTGGCAGAATACAGGTTTAGATCAAGACAGGAAGAGAGTCATTACATACAAACATTGAAAGGAAGCTGCAACTGAAGTCAAATACCAGAGCCGATTCCCATCAGAGAACAGTGGCAAAATCTCAGCCCGTGAGAGTTTAATACTGTACAGCCAGTGAGGGCACGTGTGAACTGCCTGATGTCTGACCCTGAGCCTGACTAATGCTCAGTGTTAGCTAGAACTTCAAAACCCACCTTCTTGGTGTGTGGGCACTTCAACTTGCAGGAACAATCAGCAAACACAAACATAGACCCGAAGTTATTACCACTTCATCAGGATCCCTCTAAGAATTAACTCTCTAAGTCAGTTTCTAATGTTTTTCTGCCGCAGGATATCTGAGGGATCTGACATAGCCTATTAGTAAGCACGACTCCCTCACTCTGGTGATTCTCAACTATCACGCCATGTTCTGGTCAGACCTCCAGATAAGAATCACAGCTCTGAATGAATGTCTGACAGGTGGTACCAGAAATCAGGTTGGAAAACTCATCCTTCTGCACACTCTATATGCTTTTGTGAAGAAAGTTAGGAATGTGGGCTACCTTGTCACCATGGCCTAGGTTCTCTGATTTAACCTCATATAGAGTTTTCCAGTTGGTGTTGCTACCTCCTGTTCCTCCACTCTTTAGATCAGAGATGGAAACACCATCTAAGGCTTGTCCTTCAGAGTCAAACCTGAAAAATAAACAAAGAACAACAGGTACTTTATTATACTTATTGAATATGCTACTTGTTTCTAGACATCAGAGGCTATTCACTAGCCCCCCCACCTGTCCTACATTCATAGGTCGTGGTCACATGGGCTGAAATGATTATGTTCCTCCTTGTATCTTAAGCCAACTGCAGGAAGTGAATGACCTCTTTTCATCTCAATTGCTCTGATGCCCCCCAGTGGTCAAGAAAGACAGTGGCCAGAATATCACAGAACCTTTTCTTAAATTAGCATCTGTTATACACAGTTCTTTAGGCTACTGATGCTCATTCTCAGCAAGTAGCCACATTTTTATCATCACTGAACTGTATCAATATAGAAAGTGACAGTCAGCATATTGACTGTCACGTTTTTTGTGGCAAAAAAAAAATTTTCATGGTAAAAGATCTTATAAGCCTGATAGAGAATCTAAAGATTACGTAACCCGAAGTAATTTAAGATATTATCTATTTTCTTGTAGATTTATCTTAGTGAGGTTCTACCTATGCCAATATTAAAATTAACATTAATTTGTGTTGCATTATGATTAAAACTGATTATATTTCCTGAACACATATCAGCTGACATGAAGGAAAACGGCTCAGAAACATACTTGGGGGAGGGAGGAGTCAGTCTGAGATTAAAAACATGCCAATTTCATCTAAAAGGAGGATAACTGAAAGCTAACCACAGAGAGAGCAGGCCCCTTAAAAAGGGACCATGTCACAGAATGGGTGCTGCCCTAAGCTGCAGACAATTGCCTTCACATTCTGTCAGGGAAGCGGCTAAATCCGTCACAGAAGCACAGCAAGGTCCATAAATCTGTTTCACCACTATCTACACCAGTTTACGGTTTCAAAAACTCCAAGGAGACATTTGCCACCAAAGATAGCTCATCAGGAATCAACAGAGCAAAGACTGAAGCAGCCCTTCTTACAATAAAAAAATTCCACATTGGAAAAAAAAAAAAAGAAAACAACAAAAACCCCTCCACATTGTTACAACCAAGATCAAACATCTCCAACCCATGCCTAGGTGGGGTGTGTGCAGTGAACTTCTCTTTGATCAACGGCAGGTTATTTTATTCTGGAGACAGCCATGTCTTTTTATGTTGACCAGGATCACTGTTACTGACAAGTAAAATATGAAGACCTTAATGTGGGCATGCCATTAACCTGGGGTCAAGCTCTAGAGCCTGAAAGAAAATCAAGCGAGAAGGACAGACCACAGCTGTGGTTATTTCTGGTCAGACTATGAGCGGGACCTGCCTCATAATGCAATGCCAGCTACCAGAATAGTTAAACATAGATACGTGTGGACCATACTCAGGAGGCTGGCTTAAGTGTCACAAACACTCTAGTAGATGTTTCATGAAACTACTCAAACACTAGTGCTACTACTGGTTCACATTACACTCAAAATAAAAGTGAGAAGTATGTCACAGGAGCGAATTCTTTAATCACTAAAACCCTAAGACATAGGTGGAAACCGATACAATCCCCTGGGACTACAGCTACACAAATTATTTAAGCTCAAGCTAAAGTGTTTTTCCCTGACCACATCAATTCTTGCACACTATGTTTCAGTTTGAAGTGCTCTTTAAAGGCAGAGTTTTAACACCCTAAAACGCCAGATATAGTGCGATCTTAACAGGCTCTCATCCAAGTGCCTGGGAATAACAATGCAGTGCCAACAAGAGCCCACTGTTTCCACTGCACTTTATCAGAGTCCAGTGAACACACCGGAAGATGTGCTCAGCACCAACAACTGGACAGAACAGGGAAGTACACTCTTTGCCCACACCACAGAAGCCCACAGCTTTAAACCTAGGAAAGAAAGCTGGCTCTAGCTTACGGTCCCTCAGGTCCCGGCTGGAACAGCCTGGCCCCATCCTACTTTGGCAGGATAGAGGTCAGCATGAGGCACGTCCATGCTAACTGCCTCCTCCGGAATCTCTGGGTTTGTCATGGGATTACAGGCTTGTCAGTTTAAGGGCTTTAAAGCCATCCTCTTAGAAGGCATAACACATCTGAGAAATATAGGAACTGCTCCATTCGGTAACAAAGCCCTCTGTTCTGCAGACAGCTCACATACTGATCATAAGAACCAAAAGAGCCACTTCTTCTCAAAGGCCAGGCTCAAATGACCCCTTGGTTTAGCCCCGAAATACCTACCATCCACGAAGCTTATAGGCCTCCGGGATGTCAGGATTCACAATGACCGTGCTTGAAGACAGTACAGAGAGGCTCCGTCCACCAAAATCAGAAACTCTGGCTCCCTTGATAGCCATCACAGGTTGTCTAGAACCATCAAATCTATCAGCCTGGGTAACAACAAAAACACCAATCAAATACAGTGAACAGGTGTCACTGTCAGGAAGAACACACAGAACATTTTTATAGAAAACAAGGAACACAGTCAATAGAATAAATGCAATAAAATAGTACATGGAATCTATCCAAGTTAACCTCACTCACAGGAATCTGTTCAAAGATACATTAAAACTAATCTAGGGTTAGAAGAAAGATCACCTCTCTGTATAAAACTTAAATCATAGCATACCTCACAAAAGTAAATCAAATAAAGAATTTCAAATATTCCCTAGACAGCTCAATCCTTCATTAGGAAGGGCCTACATGGCCAAGGCCCCACAACTCTTTTTTTTTTTTTAATTTAATTTAATTAATTAATTTATTTATTTTTTTCAACGTTTATTTATTTTTGGGACAGAGAGAGACAGAGCATGAACGGGGGAGGGGCAGAGAGAGAGGGAGACACAGAATCGGAAACAGGCTCCAGGCTCTGAGCCATCAGCCCAGAGCCCGACGCGGGGCTCAAACTCACGGACCGCGAGATCGTGACCTGGCTGAAGTCAGACGCTTAACCGACTGCGCCACTCAGGCGCCCCTATTTTTTTTTAATTTACATCCAAATTAGTTAGCATATGGTGCAACAATGATTTCAGGAGTAGATTCCTTAGTGCCCCTTCCCCATTTAGCCCATCCCCCCTCCCACAACCCCTCCAGTAACCCTCTGTTTTCCATATTTAAGAGTCTCCTCTGTTTTGTCCCCCTCCCTGTTTTTATATTATTTTTGTTTCCCTTCCCTTATGTTCATCTGTTTTGTCTCTTAAAATCCTCATATGAGTGAAATCATATGATATTTGTCTTCCTCTAATTCCGCTTAGCATAACCCACAACTCTTAAGACAAGACAGCCACCCAGCTCTTTACATCTCTGCCTTCTGCACACACTCTGACTGCTCAGTACAAATGCTTACATCTTCTCCCCACAGAGTAGCGGTCACCACTTTCCCTGACATGTCCATCAAATAGATGTCTCTCTTCGAAACTTCTCTGTTGTTAGATTTCACTGTGATTTTGGTGGCATCTTCATAGCTCTTGCAGATCCCAATTATGTCTAAAATACAGGCACAATGTGTTAGCAAAAAACGGTCAAAGCTCCATTACAGCATGATCCAAGGTTGAATGGCGAGCACTTAAATCTTACATTTCCCTTACATGTTGCAAACAAAAACTAATAATCCCAACTCTCTTTGCTCTCATTTGCAGACTTACCTATCAGAGAATCTTTAGACTTATTCTCCAGGTCACCAATCGCTGTGAAATCAAACTGAACTGTTGGTAAATGATGACCATCTTCACAGGGCACGACGGAAGTCTCATTATTGAAGGTCATCTCATAGTCATTTTTAACAGCTGTGAACTGTTTGTTAGCAATCTTCAGGGTGCCTTTAGAGATGTAATAGACCTGCAAAAGAGGCAAGCTGTGGAACGTGGGTAGTCTATCAGATTAAACCACAAATTCCTTACCACTACGCAGTTCTCCGAAGGACGAGAGTCCCCCATGCCACTCAACTGTTTCAGTTCTCAACGCAACACCACCATACCTTGTTCATGTCAATAAGGGGAAAAAACTTGTCCACTTGCTCGTTGAAAGCAGTAGCTCTGATTTCACCCTGCAGAAACAAGCAAGAACCGGTTAGAATTGTGTCCATCAAGTTTTACCACTGAAAAGCAGGACACCGTGGTGTCAAAATGACATCTTTAAGCAGTAACACAAGCACAAATGGGATGTGTGAGAGGTCTACAGATGCCCCAGAAACACGTATTTTGTGGTCACACATTCAAGCTATTAACCCCAGCCAACAACTTGGGTTTAACTAGCTGATCCTGTTACGGTGCTTTATGAACCTCAAATTAGAACCCTAAAAACAAGGCAAAACAAAAAAACCCACAATGAACCTAGTGATTTTAATATTCTGACAACAGAAATAAAAACAAATTTTGAACACTGACGCGAATGAAGCCCACAAGGAAGCGTGATGAGCCAAATGAATCACCAGCTGCCCTCACGTTGGCGCCAAGCAAGGGATGGATATATTCGGGAGTCATTGTCAAAATGTTACAATAAGTCACGTTTTCAAGTTGCTTGTGATTTGATTTTCACTTTACTTTTCCGTCAGTCAAAATAATATAGATGGGGACACCCGGCTGGCTCGTTGGTGGAGCACGTGACTCTTGATCTCGGAGTTATGAATTTAAGCCCCACGCTGGGTGTAGAGATTACTTAAAAATAAAATCTTCACTTAAAAAACAAAAACATGGGGCGCCTGGGTGGCGCAGTCGGCTAAGCGTCCGACTTCAGCCAGGTCATGATCTCACGGTCCGTGAGTTCGAGCCCCGCATCAGGCTCTGGGCTGATGGCTCGGAGCCTGGAGCCTGTTTCCGATTCTGTGTCTCCCTCTCTCTGCCCCTCCCCCGTTCATGCTCTGTCTCTCTCTGTCCCAAAAATAAATAAAAAACGTTGAAAAAAAAATTAAAAAAACAAAAACAAACTATAGATGGATAAAAAACTTAAAAAAGGCTCAAATTTTTGCCAACTGACAGATCAGACCAATAATTTGGTAAAAAATTAGGTTCTGATACTGATTCTGCCATCACACAGTCAATACAGTTGGGATATCACTCCATCTTCCAAAAACTAAAAACCCAAAACAAACCACCAATTTTTCCCCCGCCCTTGCAGAAGTTTGAACCAATAGGAAATAGGCAGCAGCTTGAAAACAATGTGTGAAGTACATACTAGGAATTATAAATAAAACTAACAAACAGCTAACGAGACTGTCGAGAGATTCCACAACTTGGATGTTTTGTCTCTTCATCATGCTTTGGTTTTGTTTAAGTATAGAGTTTGCACAGCCAGAATCCATCTCCCACAAAACCACTCACTTTTCTTTTAAAAAAAAAATTTTTTTTAACGTTTATTTATTTTTGAGACAGAGAGCGAGCGAGCATGAATGGGGGAGGGTCAGAGAGAGAGGGAGACACAGAATCCCAAACAGGCTCCAGGCTCTGAGCGGTCAGCACAGAGCCTGACGTGGGGCTCGAACTCACGGACCGCGAGATCGTGACCTGAGCCGAAGTCGGACGCTTAACCGACTGAGCCACCCAGGCGCCCCAACCACTCGATTTTCAAGGTGGCTGTTGTATGCCTTCTGCTGTGGCCCAAAGCAACACTTTGCTTATAACCAGACATCACCTCTCAGGGCTTCAACTTAGCCTGCTAACAAGTCAGACAGAGTGTCTCTGCTTTCTACTGCTCATGAGGCTGCTTATACATTTAAAAAACTAATTATTGGGCACCCTGGGTGGCTCAGTTGTTAAGCATCTGACTTCAGCTCAGGTCATGTTCTCACGGTTCGTGAGTTCAAGTCCAACATTGGTTGAGCATGAGCCCCACTTCTCTCTCTCTATGCCCCTTGCTCACCTGCCTCCGCCCCAAACAAATAAATTTCTACAAATGCTTTCCTTTAAAATCAAGGATTTTAGAAGTGCCTGGTTGGTTCAGTTGGTACAGCACGTGGCTTTTTTTTTAAGTAATCTCATCTCTACACCCAACGTGGGGCTCAAACTCACTACACCGAGATCAAGAGTCACATGCTCCATCGAATGAGTCAGCTGGGTTCCCCGAGCATGTGACTCTTGATCTCAGGGTCATGAATTCCAGGCCCCTGTTGGGTGTGAAGCCTATCCAAAAACAATAATTTAAAAAAATTGCTTTTCAATAAAGTAAAATAAAACGAAGGATTTTATTTAAGACCTTTAACCCTTTGCACACAGAGAGCCATCAAAAGAATACAGACAGGAAAAACCACAATAACAATCATGTCTATTTTTGGCCTACTACTGTTCCTCATCTCATAGGCCTGCACAGAGATGAGCCCTCTGTTTCTTAGGCTCCTCCTATTTCCCCACTTGACAAATACTCACACTTTCATCAACTAGTTCTAGGGAGAAGAGCTTCCCTTCCCCCCGGGAATTACTCCAGGTACGGATCTGACTTTTGTTGGTAACTCGAGCACAGATAGTCCACCTAGAAACCAAACAGATTATGTTAGTGCTCAGTCTTACGTGGGAAATGTCTAAAAGGGTGCCCTATTATCTTCCTATAGTCTTTCTTACCTTATGCATATTCCATTTTTCAATATAAGCTGTATTTTAATCCAGCTAATTAAAACCCCAAGAGGACATACAGGTTTGACAGTTTATAGAATAAGCAAGTAGTAAAACATACGAGATGATTTAACACTAACTCATTCTCCTGTCAAATTAGTAAATTTATAAACCCTCTCCCTTCTCCAAAAAGCATCACCAAGGCAACGGTATCCCCTTAATGAAAGGTTCTAAGCTAGAAAATGCAGTAATACCAGCAATTATATTTTGCCACTATTTTCAATTATGGGAACTGATAAAACTGGTGTCAAACTTCTGTCTCCATTCTAACACACACTGAATATAAATACAAAATTATGGAACACGGTATTGGTGAGCTACCAAAGGAAAACACACCAAAGGAGTATGACCTCAGACAGAGGCCACTAAAAAAAGGAGGCACAAGATTCAATCAATATCCAGTCTTGGTGCCTATCCTGGTTGGCATGTGTTGGGCACATTAGTTACCTTACTCCTTACCCCTACACTGCAAAGAGTTGAAGAATGAATAAAAACATAGCTGAAAGAACTCTGAAAAGAGAATTCACTCATTCTCAACTACTAAAATCAAATGGAAAAGAATTATATATAAGAAATATCCAGGGGTGCCTGAGTGGCTCAGTTGGTTAAGCGTCTGACTTTGACTCAGGTCATGATCTCATGGTTCGTGAGTTCGAGCCCTGTGTCGGGCTCTGTGCTGACAGCTCAAAGCCTGGAGCCCACTTTGGATTCTGTGTCTCCCTCTCTCTCTGCCCCTCCCCCGCTCATGAGCTGTCTCTCTCTGTCTCTCTCTCTCTCCCTCCTTCAAAAATAAATACACATTAAAAAAAAAAAAAAAGAAATATCCATTCAGAGTATAGTAATGCAGTTATACTAATAGTACAGATTTTTTTAGTCACCTAAATCATACTAACAATTTTTAGACTAAAAGTCACTTATTTATATGATAAGAAGATGAAATGTCTTCTGAATTACAACAAATATTTATTTTTTACTCCTGATGATAAATGGATTCTTTAAGGCATTAAATATTTTTCAAATCAAATTCTTTCAAAATTAATGAAACCCCATAATCTACAGTAGATTGCTTTTCTTGCCTTTTTTTTTTTTTTAAACATTTATTTATTTTTGAGAAAGAGTAAGCCGGGCAGAGGCAGAGACAGAGAAGGAGATACAGAATCTGAAGCAGGCTCCAGACTCTGAGCTGTCAGCACAGAGCCCAACGTGGGGCTCGAACTCACAGAGCGTGAGATCATGACCTGAACTGAAGCCGGATGCTTAACCGACTAAGCCACCCAGGAGCCCCATTCTTGCCATTCTTTTATGATAAGAGAGTTAATGATTGCCACAATTTGTACCCTCTTCCCCCTCTGGAGGGAAAAAAAGAGATGAAACTTACTTTATGTATGATAGCCCTGAAGTTCGCATATACATAATGCAAGAGCCCATAATAACCCCTAGCATTATACTGTAAGTACATTCTGAATGTACTCTATGGAAAAACTCACTTGGATTGGTAAGGGGTGAGGCTGGCAATGGGTACCACTTTGACCTGTGTTCCTCCAGAACCTGTGTTCGCTAGGTTGGTAGCTCCAGCTTTTCCAAATGTCTTTGAAGCACCATAAGTCTTAGATGCAGTGGAACCTTTAAAAACAAACACAAAGAAGGGCAATCATTGGTCTACATAAATTTTATGTAAGTTTTGTAGTAACTCTCAATCACTGAGGTGTTGCTCATGAAATCATACAAAATGAGAGGCAACGAGTTTTTCCTTTTTATCAATCAAGAGATATGGATATCAGAGACCAAAACAGGCAGCTAGAAAAGAGATGGAGAATGAAGGCTGGGCACACAGAAGCTTACTACTTTATTTGCTGACTTAAGCTATGACTGAGGTCAACATGATAATAGTAGTGAGTCCAGACACTGCTCTTTCAGAGGCCTGTCCTTTTTAACTTTTTTTAAAAATTTATTTTGGGAGAGAGAGAGAGACAGAGAGAGAGAGGGAGGGAGGGAGGGAGGGAGGGAGGGAGGGAGACAATCCCAAGAAGGCTCCACACTGCCAATGCAGAGCCCGACACAGGGCTCAAACCCACAAACTGTAAGATCAAGAATCGAAATCAAGAGTTGGATGCTCAACTGACTGAGCTGAGACTCATCCTTCTTAAACTTATTGTATCAACGGGAGAGATAATGGGTCAGAGAAAGAAAATCAACCAACATCCTTGACTGGTCAAACCAACGGCAAGTCACTGCATGTATAAGAAAAAAAAAAAACAGAAGCGGGGCACCTGGGTGACTCAGTTAAGTGTCCGACTTCAGCTCAGATCATGATCTCACCATTCATGAGTCTGAGCCCCGCATCGGGCTCTGTGCTGAGAGCTCAGCCTGGGGTTGCTTTGGATTCTGTGTGTGTGTCTCTCTTTCCGCCCCACCTCTGCTCGGTCTCTCTCTCAAAAATAAACATTAAGAAAAAAAAGCAGAAGAAAAGGTTAGGAGGTGAAGGACACAGTAGATGAACCATCTGAAGTGAAGGACACCAATACCTATCACAAATATTTTACCTCAAAACATCTTCAGAAAACTCACTGTTCTCAACTGCTCTATAGGACTGAAAGGTCTACACTGAAGTCTATGTGACTGGGTTTAGTTGGGGGCAAAGGGCAACAATCAGTTTTTGGTTCAAGACAACCAGGTGGCTGGGAACCAAGATCCCTTCTGCCTCTTTACCCAAGCCTAAGCAGCTACTGTGCACTTGGAAAAAAACAGGTAATTAAAGCTTATAAACATAGGAATTCCTTTATATGCACAGTTTCTATAAAGTTTCAACCTCCAAATTCAGAAAATGTAATTTAGTCCAATTACTTCAAATCTTCTCTATCAAAACATTTCTTTAGAATGGAATTTTGCTAGAGATGTAAACCTACCATTATTCAGCATTTATTTACTGAGTTTGTACAACCTGTAAGACATTATTCTCGGTATTTGTAGCATTAAAAGAAATTTTTTTTTTAAATTTTAGAGACAGCATGTGCGTGAGCCAGGAAGTGAGAAGAGAAATAACCTTAAGCAGGCTGCACACTCAGCCTGAAATCCGATGAAGGGCTCCTTCCCACAACGCTGGGATCACGACCTGAGCCAAAATTAAGAGATAGACACAACTGACTGAGCCACTCAGGTGCCCCAGTATTTGTAGCATTTAATAAAAACCATACAGACTGTCCTAGATCTCAACATTTCCTATTCTGAGGAGTCAAGAGAGAACTACACATACAACAGTAATAACTGCGTCAAGATTATGCAAGGAAGCAAGTGAACTTCGCAGAATACATGTGTATATGCATACCTAATATCATCAAGAAGATAGTTATACAAAACATGCTTCCCCTCAATACACACCCAGTCTTTTTTTCTTTTACCACCCAGTTGATGTGTGTTTAAAAAGCATTAACTGACTTTTAAAAATAAATGTTAATATAAGCCAAAGACAGACAACTGGGAAAATAAATCTGTGAGAAGAAAGAAAGGAACAATATATGATTTGCATTTCAGGCTTAAGGAAGTGACTTTTACATTATTTACCATGTTAGTATATCTATGCCACTACCTCCTTCAACAGAATATAATTTGAGAGTTGTGTATAAATAGATACACGTACACAGGGGAGCTAGATGGAAGGTAGATTGACAGATATTGCAAGATAGATAAAAACATCAAAGAACAATGAAGTCCCATGTCCTGAAAGTTTCACAGCCACCTTAGTGATGCCTTAACCTTGTTTTTCTTAAAATCTCAGCATTTAAAATTAGCAATTAATAGTTGAGAGGAAGAGAGGAGGGGGTGTATGAGACACTGTGACAGAAAAAAAGGACCTCTAAAAATAAATCCAACCAAATTCCACACATCATCATTCTCAATAGTAGTTCCTAAAGTGAAGGCCAGAAAGTAAACAAAATGATTCCATTATAGCCTCTCAGGACCTACTGCAGAGAGTTAAAGCAAGAAATGATTTCTCATCCATGAGACTGAGAAGCAGAACCTATGACCGATATAAATGATACTGTTTTCACATTAAGATAAATACCCGTGAGGGCCCCAAATGGGAAACTTGGAGAGAGACAAGCGAAATTCAGTTAAGGAGATTCCAAATAGTTAAAAGGTACAAATTTAAAAGATATGTAAATTCACAAGTCAAGAGAGTGCAAAACGTAAGATGTGAGAAACCACCAGATAAACTATTAACAGAGAACAGTGTATCATTCTGATTAAAACAGGCATATGAAGTATCTTTAAAAGGCTATCTTTAATCATTTTTTCAATCACATACTTTACTGTAAGAATTGGAACTATCCTTTGCAAGAAGCAACTATCATGAATGACATTTTGAAAACTCCCTTTAGTCCCAGATTAAATTTCTAAACACTACTCAGAGGCCTGATACATATAATCAGCACGTGTCCTCACACAGTAGCTTACCTATCCCCGAGCTCCCATTCTGTTGCTGGGGCTTGCTGGCTGGCGGGTTGGCTGCTGAGGCCAGAGAAGGAACTACCTGCTGCTGCCCGTGTCCTGAGAACCCAAAAAAAGACAACTTTAGTGCAAATAATTCAGCTTAAAAGATTTCAACTTAAGCAGAAGAAATACTCCAAGAAAGTGTAATTTTTTTATTTCGTTAGACTCTCATGGGTCAGAATTCATGCTGTTGCATTCAACTGCATGCAGTCAATTTGGTAGGGGTTCACTTTTGTTTTCATTATATGAAAGGTTGGCTCCATTCACCTTTCACCTGTTTATAATTGATAGCTTTCAGTTTTAATGAGGTTCTCCCCTAAGGCCTTGCCCATTTCTCCTGCCTGAACCTGAAGTCAAGTCACTGGGCTGAATCTGTGACATTACCACTATTTCCATAGCAACAAATCGATGTCATCAACAGAACTGTGTTCACGGCAGGATCTATCAGAAGCAAAAGCTGGGTGGTAAGAAAAACCTAAAAGCAGTTCAATTGTCTCTGAAGTGCTCCTGCTTCAAAGGAAAAGGAGACATTCAGAAAGGATTCTACCCTTTCCCTCCCAAACAAAGCCACCTTATTTTGAAACCGACGGTTGGTGGAAAATAAGAGTTGAAAGAGGCTTAGGTACCGTGAAGTGCTAGTGAACTGTCACAGCAGGGAGAGATGAGATGGGGTTCAGAAGCAGGTGTGTCAAGGAAACAGGAAGATTAAAAGGAAAGGAGGGGAAACGAACATGTCTCTCAAGCAGAAAATAAGAAATACCATACCACGAGAGTATTTATTTGCCCTTCACCCTTTCTACAAATGCTTTAGGAGTTGAAAAATGTTAAAACTGCAAAATATACCTAATGTAAAAAAAACAATAGATTTATGGAATTTGATTTTGCCTTTGTGGCGGGCACTAATTTAGGCTGTTCACACAAATACAGCTCAAAAAGATTTCCTAGAAAGTCCTACAAACAAACATGGTGAGCACTGCTGAAAAGGCTCCCCACCCACCACCTTGTCTCTGCCTTCTCCAATCACTAGGCTTATTCCTGCTGGGCTTCCCAAGGCTGTACCTCGAACGGGCCTATTACACCCTGACTTCATTTCCTTCTGCCGATATTCTCTTAACTAGTATAACAAAACGAAGAGTTAACCGTGCCATTTGAGTAAAATAAACCTAGCATAAAATTAAAAAGGTTAAAACAGAATTTCTTATTCTTTAGTTCTTCCTACAGAGAGAAACACTGAGACCTTGCTTATTTCTTTTCTTTAATCCCAATTACCTATTTCACTCATTCCCCCCTCCACCTCCTCTCTGGTCACCATCAATTTGTTCTCTGTGGTTGAATCTATTTCTTGGTCTCTTTATTTTTCTTTCTTAAATTCTACACATGAATGATATAATATGGTGTTTGTCTTTCTCCTATTCAGTTCACTTAGCATTATACTCTCTAGCTCACTCCATGTCGTTGTGAATGACAAGATTTCAATCTTTCCATAGCTGAATAACATTCCATCGTACATATGTGCATACACATACACACACACACACCCCCCACATCTTCTTTATCCATTTATCTATCAATGGACACTTGGACTGCTTCCATAACTTGGCTACTGTAAATAATACGGCAATAAACACAGGGGTGCTTGTATCCTTCTGAATGTTTTTGTATTTCTTTGGATAATACCTAGTAGTGCTATTACTGGATCCCAAGGTAGTTCTATTTTTAACTTCCTGAGGGAACCGCCATAAGGTTTTCCACAGTAGCTGCCCAGTTTGCATTCCCACCAACAGGGCAAGAGGGTTCCTTTTACTCCTCATCCTTGCCAACACTTGTTTCTTGTGCTGTTGGTTTTAGCCATTCTGACACGGTATGAGGTGATATTTCATTGTAGTTTTGATTTGCATTTCCCTGATGATGAGTGATGTTGAGCATCTTTTCATGTGTTGGCCATCTGTACGTCTCTTTTGGAGAAATGTCTGTTTATATCTTCTGCCTGTTTTCTGGCTGTTGAGTTGTACATATCAGTTCTTTATATAGTTTGGATACTACGCCTTTCTTGGGTATATCATTTGCAAGTATCTTCTCTCATTCCCTAGATTGTTTTTCAGTTTTCTTGACTATTTCCTTCAGTATGCCAAAGCTTTTTATTTATAAACTGTAGTCCTAACAGTTTATTTTTGTTTTTATTTCCCTTGTCTCAGGAGACACATTTAGAAAAATGTTGCTATGGCCAATGTCAAAGAAATTCCTGCTTATGCTCTCTTCAGGTCTCACAACAGGTCTTTAATCCATTTTGAGTTTATTTTCATGTATGGTGTAAGAAAGTGGTCCAGTTTTCCCAACACCATTTGTTGGAGAGACTGTCTTTTTCCCATTGTATAGTCTTTCCTCCTTTGTTGAAGATTAATTGATCACATACTTATGGGTTTATTTGTGGGTTTTCTTTTCTGTTCCACTGATCTGTGTGTCCATCTATAGTACTGTGTGCCAGTACTATACTGTTTTGATTACTACAATTTGTAGTATAACTTGAAGTCTGAAATCATGATACCTCCAGTTTTTTCTCTTTCAAGACTGCTTTAGTTATTCAGAGTCTTTTGTAAACATTCCACACAGATTTGAGGATTATCTGTTCTAGTTCTATGAAAATTGCTACTGGTATTTCGACAAGGATTGCATTAAATCTGTAGATTGCTTTGGGTGGTATAGACATTTTAACAATATTTGTTCTCCTAATCCAGGAACATGGAATGCCTTTGCATTTCTCTGTGTCATCTTCAATTTCTTTCATCAGGGTTTTATAGTTTTCAGGATCCGGGTCTTTCACCTCTTTCATTCAGTCTATCCTAGGTATTTTATTATTTTTGGTGCAATTGTAAATGGGGTTGTTTTCTTAATTTCTCTTTCTGCTGCTTCATTATTAGTGTATACAGATTTCTGTACAATGATTTTGTATCCTGTGACTTCACCAAATTCATGTATCAATGCTAGCAGTTTTTGGTAGAGTCTTTAGGAAAGTTTTATTTCTTCCTTACCAATCTGGATGCCTTTTATTTCTTTTTGTTCTGAGAGACCTTACTTACACAGAAAAAAGAGCCTAGATTTTTTTTTTTTTTAAGTAGACTTCACACAGCGCTTGAACTCATGACCTTGAGATCAAGACCTGAGCTGAGATCAAGAGTTGGATGCTTAACTGACTGAGCCACCCAGGTTCCCCAAGAGACTCGATTATTGATAATGAGTTTTTGTGATACTTTTTAGTTTTTCCATCATCTCTGAATTTACCAAGTGTCATATGAAATTGCATGGGAAAACTGCCCTTCTTTGACAATGTATCTAGTGATGGAACATTTTGAAATTTTAAAGTAAACTGTTTCTTAAATCGGTAGGCAAAAATAACTGGAAAAAATAAAACTATACTTACTGGGGCTAAGTAACTGGAAAAAAAAAAAACTATACTTATGTGCTTCAAGAAATATATTCAAAAGAATCAAAAGATTTAAATATTTAAAGATGGAGCCATAAAAATATACAAACTCCACTCCACCTAGTTCCACTGTTTCAAACCCATCTCAAGTCCCTTCTTCAGTATCATGCCTGCTTCTTCCAGTATCTTGCTGAATAGGACATGGTCATGGGATCATGCTGATCTCTTAACATTTAATTTCTATCATAACATAACCAACCTTTATGCGGTAACTAGAGTGATCAAGTTACAGTGACAGAAAACACAACAGTGTTTAGTAGGGACTGGCAGGAGTAGGGAATGGGGGATTATGGTTTAATGGTTAGAATTTCAGCTTGAGATGATGACTGAAAAAGTTCTGTAGGGGTGCCTGGCTAGTCAGTCCTGTCAGCGGAGCATGTGACTCTTGATCTCAGGGTTGTGAGATGGGGCCCCATGCTGGGTGTAGAGATACTTAAAATAAAATGTTAAAAAGAAAAAAAAGTTCTGGAGATGAATGGTGGCGATACTTGCACAACTATGAATGCACTGAATGCCACCAAACTGCACTTAAAAGATGTAAATTTTTTTCTGAGTATTTTACCATAATTTTCAATAATATAACTTGCCTATTTACCTATTCTAGGTTGAACTTTTTTTTAGATATTTTAACATATGAGTTAAAACATTATTTTTTTTTTTCATGCTAGGGATTTTTTTTTTCAACGTTTTTTTTTTTTTTTTAAATTTTTTTATTTTTGGGACACAGAGAGACAGAGCATGAACGGGGGAGGGGCAGAGAGAGAGGGAGACACAGAATCTGAAACAGGCTCCAGGCTCTGAGCCATCAGCCCAGAGCCCGACGCAGGGCTCGAACTCACGGACCGCGAGATCGTGACCTGGCTGAAGTCGGACGCTTAACCAACTGCGCCACCCAGGCGCCCCTTCATGCTAGGGATTTTTAAAAATGTTAATTCATTTTCGGGGTGCCTGGGTGGCTCAGTCAGTTGAGCATCCGACTTCGGCTCAGGTCATGAGCTCATAGTTTGTGAGTTTGAGCCCCATGTAGGGCTCTGTGGTGACAGCTCGGAGTTTGGAGCCTGTGTGTGTGTGTGTGTGTGTGTGTGTGTGTGTGTGTGTGTGTGTGTCTGCCCCTCCCCCACTAGTGCCCTGTCTCAAAAATAAATGTAAAAAAACCTTTTTTTAAAACGTTTATTTTTGAGAGAGCATGCGCATGAATGGGGGAGGCGCAAAGAGACAGAAGAGGACAGAGGATCTGAAGTGGGCTCTGGGCTGACAGCAGGGAGTCCCATGTTTTCCCCTCTTATTTCAACTATTTGGAAATATTTTATATTTGGGTAAGTTGTCTAGCTATATACTTTGCATTTCTCTATTTTTTTCTTATCCTTACTGGAAATGGGGGTGAACAACTTAAATACCAAACTGGTATTTGAAAGGAGAGTGTATAAGCATATGGTAAAAAGTGGGGTTGGGAGAGAGAAGATTTGATAGATTATTAGCAACTGCAAATGAAATACATATATTTTTTAATTATCTAAATTTAGACTGGCAGGCATTTAAACGTGGATGACTAGGATTTTTATGTGTGTTCAGCGGCAGCTTCTGAACAAAGACCAGCTGAGTCCCTCCCAGTACTCTGGTAGCTGTTTCTCCAGCAGCCATTACTCGAGTTTAGTTGGTTTACTGTAACCAACAGTATTTTGTGGGTTTTTTTTTAAGTTTATTTATTTTGAGAGAGACAGCATGAGCAGGGAAGGGGCAGAGGTGGGGGCGGGGGAGAGAGAGAATTCCAAGCAGGCTCCACGCTGCCAGCTGTGGAGCCTGACACGGGGCTTGAACCCATAAACCACCAGATCATGATCAGAGCCAAAACCAAGAGCCGGACGCTTAACCAACTGAGCCACCCAGGCACCCATATTTTGTGTAATTTTGTTTGCTTATTAAAAATCCCCAACACCAAAGGACGCCTGCCTGGGTGGCTCAGTCGGTTAAGCGGCCGACTTCATCTCGGGTCACGATCTCACAGTTCGTGGGTTTGAGCCCCGCATTGGGCTCTGTGCTGACCGCTCAGAGCCTGGAGCCTGCTTCGGATTCTGTGTCTCCCTCTCTCCCTGCCCTTCCCTCGCTCATACTCTGTTTCTCCCTCTCTCAAAAAATAAATAAACATTTTTTAAAAAGTGTAATAAATGTCTTGTGTGTGTTTACAGGTACTAAATCTGACGCCACACAGAACTACAGTATACAAGAAGCTACAGCACTTATGCTAGCACATCAAAGTGGTTTTTTTTTTCTTTTTATTTAAGTTTACTTATTTTGAGAGAGCAGGAGAGAGTGCCAGCGGGGAAGGGGCAGAGACAGAGCCAGAATCCCAAGCGGGCTCCGAGCCATCAGCACAGAACCTGATGTGGGGCTCAAACTCAGATCATGACCTGAACCAAGAGCAAGAGTCAGATGCTTAACTGACTGGGCCACCCAGGTGCCCCTACTGCCTTTTTTTCTTTTTAAGTTTATTTATTTATTTTGAGAGAGAGTGGGAAAGAGAGCACATGTGCACAAGCTTGGGAAGGGCAAAGAGGGAGGAAAAGAGAGAATCCCAAGCAGGCTCCACTCTGTCAGCACAGAGCTCAATCCCCTGAACCGTGAGATCATGACCTGAACTGAAATCAAAAGTTGGACACATAAGTGACGGAGCCACCCAGGCACCCCACTTTTTCTTTTTTTCAAGTAAGCTCTAGGCCTTGAGCTTGGGCTTGAACTCAGGACCCCAAGATCAAGAGTCGCGTGGTCCACCAACTGAGCCAGCCAGGTGACCCCAAAGCATAGTTCTTACAATAAAAAATTGACAGAATGTACTTTTTACATTTTAAGGGAGATTAGTAAGGAAGCAGATACAAAACAATTCCATGGGAGCTAAAAAGGACGGCTGATTTGAACTTGATGAGGTTGAGAACCAGAGGAGAGTATAAAGGGTGGGAAGCAAGGGATTTGTCAGGATTCAAAACGACAAGGTGATCAATCCCAAAGGCAAACTGCAGATCCCAGATAAAATCCAATGGGCGATCTAATTGTTATAATTTCTTATCAGTATATAATTTACTGGTACAGTCAATTACATTCATTGGATTCTCAGACTCAATAAAGCACAGTGTATTTAACAAGACACCAATTAGGCTATATTAATAATAGCTATAATCTTTGAGTGCTTACTATGCACCAGGTACACGGTTAATCTTCAGGACTATGACAAAGGCACTATTACTCTCTTCATTTAACAGATGAAAAAACTGGGTTAAAGAGGGCAAGTAACTTGCCCAAAGTCACACAGAGCTAGGAGGAGGCAGAATCCAGTCCTGATCCACGTTTGTCTGACCAGATCCACCCACTTCACCACCATCCAGTTAATTTTTAATTGTAAGCAACCTATTCTGGCAGCCCAAACTCCAGTTATATAGAACATAACGAATAACCGAAACATCTAAGTCACCAATCTTGTTAGGGCAATCTTAAACTCCTGCATTGGCCCACACTTGCAAATCTGGCACAGGAGACAAGAGACAGTCCTGAAACCAAACGGATGACAAGAGTCCTGGTGCATCCTAAATTGCAACAATCGCCCTTCAATTTAATGCGCTGCAACACAGCTGCTGACCACAAAACCCGAAATTAGTCCACGGCTAAATGAAAATCTTTCTAAAAACTGAAATTATACCCCCAAACAGCAATACAGAGAATCAACTGCTAATCTTCTGTTTTGTGCCACCTGCAAATGAAACCATCCCACTAAGATGAATCAAGGTCCTAATTCTTACACTCTTTTGCTCTGTGCTAGCTTTAACCACTGTCTCTGAACCAGGGGGAAATAGGACATTAAAAGACTCTAGCGGGGCGCCTGGGTGGTTCAGTCCGGTTAAGCATCTGACTTCAGCTCAGGTCATATCTCACAGTTCGTGAGTTCAAGCCCCGCATCGGGCTTTGTGCTGACAGCTCAGAGCCTGGAACCTGTATTCTGTGTCTCCCTCTTTCTCTACCCCTCTCCCTGCTCGCACTCTGTCTCTCTCTCTCTCAACAATAAAACATAAAAAAAAAAAAAAAAGAAAGAAAGAAATACTCTAGCTTCTCAAGTTACTTGCATTTACACCTATCATTTTTATTATCATTATAATGGTACATTTGGCTGACTTAGTTGGTGGAGCATGCTACTCTTTTTTAATAACTTTAAAAAAATGTTTATTTTTGAAAGAGAGAGTGTGAGGAAGAAGGGGCAGAGAGAGAGTGAGACACAGAATCCAAAGCAGGCTTCAGGCTCTGAGATGTCAGCACAGAGCCAAACATGGGGCTCGAACCCATGAACTGTGAGATCATGACCTGGGCCAAAGTCAGATGCTTAACCGACTGAGCCACCCAGGTGCCCCATGGAGCATGCTACTCTTAATCTCAGGGTCATGAGTTCAAGCCCCACATTGGGTACAGAGATTATTTAAAAAACTTTCTTTTTAAATATATATCAGGAGCACCTGGTTGGCTCAGTCATTTGAGCATCCAACTCTTGATTTTGGCTTAGGTCATGATCTCACAGGTGATGGGATCAAGCCCCACACTGGGCTCCACTCAGCACAGAGCCTGCTTGGGATTCTCTCCCCCTCTCTGTGTCCCTCCCCCACTCATGCTTGTGCTCTCTCTCAAATAAATAAACATTAAAAAAAATTTTTTTAAATATATAGTGGTAAATGAGCCACCAGCTGAGAAAAATTAGCTAACAACCACAGAATATACAGAGTAACAAAAACTCAATTTCTACTAGCAAGTACCTTCTTAACAACCAGAAAAAGAAAAAAAAAGTCAACCCATTAGTTAAAAATTCCTGTTGGCATAATATGATCGGAATAAGGCTGAAAAAAGTTCCAACTTCTACCTTTCAATAATAAATAATGCTAGTAACTATGTATCATATAAGAAACTTAAGTCTAAGTA
This sequence comes from Prionailurus viverrinus, assembly GCF_022837055.1. Taxonomy (NCBI): domain Eukaryota; kingdom Metazoa; phylum Chordata; class Mammalia; order Carnivora; family Felidae; genus Prionailurus; species Prionailurus viverrinus. The sequence continues at coordinate 14,823,673 of NC_062574.1, forward strand.
AAATAATGTGATAAACACTGTAGGTACGCAGTAGTAACATACATAGTGACAAAAATATATAGTGATAGATACGGGAGTTTAAAATCATCCAATCCAATATTATATGAAACATGAATTACGTTTGAAGTTTTATTTCTCATGTTTGGAAAATTCTGTTAAGTATCTGTACTTAATGTGGTACTAGTTCCAAACAATTTCAATGCACATTTTGTAATTCCTCTGCCTATTTCCCAGTTGGGTTTAGTCAATTAATTTCACAGCTCACCTGATATGTCACAGGTTCTGGATTAAGTGCTTGGAGGATACAAATCTAACTTTACTTCCCTCCTCACTAGTAACAGTTTCCTTGCCTTCACAATAGACAATTAGAAACCATTTGTGTGAAATACACCACAATGCAATAGCCACTGTAACAAAGCTATTTCCACCATGGCCCAAGTAACAAAGTGTTATTGATCTGGTTACAATGAAATTCAGTAGCAAATAATCCTGGACAGCAAAATCTTCCCTCATCCCTCTGCACTTTAACAGGCCCTGAAGAAAAAGAAGAGCGAGTGGAATGGACTATTGAGACAAAGGAGTTTTTCCGCTAGTTCTATAGTCCTGACCCCAAGCGATAACTACCTTTCAACCCTTTCAACTCCAGCTTTATCTCAAATACTTTTCCCCTGAAACACAAAATGTCCACAGCAACCACTCAATTAAATACAACATAAAAAACATTAGAAATCTGGAAAAAGGTGATAAAGTTGGGCACAATGATCTCTCCCTCAACCCTTCTGCATCCAAAGATTTCATAGAGATGCTAAACACTGTTTTGTCCTGAAAGCTTGAGAAGATAACCAATGTGCTCATTTTAACAGAACTTTACTACTGCAAAACAAATGTGATGTTCCAATTTAAGATTTTAGGACTTTACCTACATAAGCTTCAGCTTTCCTTCTCCAATTTATTTATTTATTTTTTAAGTTTACTTATTCATTTTTAGATAGAGAGAGAGGCAGAGAGAGGGACAGACAGAATCCCAGGCAGGCTCCACGCTGCCAGCACCGAGCCCAATGTGGAGCTTGAACTCACAAACCCAAAGCAGAAATCAAGAGTCAGGCGCTTAACCGACTTAACCCAGGTGCCCCCTTCTCCAATTTAACATACCAAATTACTATGTTTTGTATAGGTAAACATTAAAATCTAGAAGGGTCCATTTTTGGAAGAAGCACAATTAACCAAATTTTCCCACTTCTAAAAATCATACAGAGCATAAAGGAGAATGAATACATACTCTACACACAAACGCCCCACATAGAGACTACATCTTTAGTGAATTGAAGGAGCAGAGAAAACCCATCAATTCCAAATTACATGAAAAGTGAAGCTCAAAACACCATAAATCAAGAAACCAATTGTAAGACAGAAGTGGCAATCATGATTTAAATATAGAAAATGTAATTGTGTAGATACTAGAATAAAACGTGGGGGCACGTGGGTGGCTTAGTTAAGTGTCAGACTTCGGGCTCAGGTGATGATCTCACGGTTAGTGAGTTCAAGCCCCATATCCTGCTCCCGTGCTGACAGCTTGGAGCCTGGAGCCTGCTTCAGATTCTCTCTCCCTCTCTTTCTGCTCCTCCCCTGCTTGCGTTCAGTCTCTCTAGCTCTCAAAAATAAACATTAAAAAAAAAAAATCTTTTTTTAAGTAACATTTGAACATATTCAATGGCCATAGTAAAAGGTAGAAGGTTGGTGGTGGCCCCTGGGTGGCTCAGTGGGTTAACCGTTCAACTTTAGCTCAGGTCCTGATCTCAGTTTGTGGGTTAGAGCCCCACGCTGGGCTCTGTGCTGACAGCTCAGAGCCTGCTTGGCATTTTCTCTCCCTCTCTCTCTGTCCCACTGCCGACCTCTAAGTAAATATATGTAAAAAAAAAAAAAAAAAAAGGGGTGAATACTTTAATAACTTTGGAGTAAGGAAGGCCTTCCTCATTTTTTTTTTTTTTAATGAAAAAAAAAATTTTTTTTTTAGGTAGGCTCCATACCCAATGTGGGGCCTGAACTCACAACCCCAAGATCAAGAGTTGCATGCTCTACCAGCTGAGCCAGCTAGGAACCCCTAAAGACCTTTCTAATGATGGTTCAAAATTCCAAAGTCATTTAAAAAAGACTGGAAAACTTAACCTCATAAAAACAGCAACAAAAAAATTGCTTGTGGCAAAAAGCCACCATAACCAAGTAAAGAAGGCTTTTTATAACTCATATCAGAGACAAAGGACTAATCTCCCTACTCTTTAAAGAACTGTTAAAAATGGAGAAGAAAAAGATGAACAACCCAAAAGAAAAATGGAGGATACACAGTTCACAGAGAATCAAAAGCCCTCAAATATTTAAAAGGATGCTCATCTTGCTGAGAATACAAATTAAACACTACACTGAGATCTCAGCTTTCATCTAAGAGACTGGTGAAAATTCAAAAGATTGATAACGTACTCTGTTGGTACAGCTGAGAAGAAATTAGTACTTTCATGCACTGCTGGTGGGAATGCAGAATGTTACCATGCTACAGAGGGGAATCCTACCGTATCTACCTACCACTGATGCATTTATCCACTGATCCAAGCAATCTTACTTCTGGCAACCAAACCACCTCTGTCAATATACCCACATATGTACAAAGTTACTCACTGCAGTACTGTTTTCATTGCTACAGCATGCAAGCAAGCCATAATGTAACAAGGCTGGTTACACTATGGAACAGCTACACAACAGAACACTCTAATTGTTTTGTTTTGTTTTTTATTTTTTTTTATTTTTTATTTTTTTATTTAAAAAAATTTTTTTTCAACGTTTATTTATTTTTGGGACAGAGAGAGACAGAGCATGAACGGGGGAGGGGCAGAGAGAGAGGGAGACACAGAATCGGAAACAGGCTCCAGGCTCCGAGCCATCAGCCCAGAGCCTGACGCGGGGCTCGAACTCACGGACCGCGAGATCGTGACCTGGCTGAAGTCGGACGCTTAACCGACTGCGCCACCCTGGCGCCCCTTGTTTTGTTTTTTAAATAAGGAAGATCTCTAAGTGTATATACATGGAAATATCTCTAAGCTAAAAAAAAATTTTAAAGCAGGATCAAAAAAGGGAAGGGGCACCTGGGTGGGTCAGTTGGTTAAGCATCCGACTTTGGCTCAGGTCATGATCCCACAGTTAATAGGTTCAAGCCCTGTGTCAGGCTCTGCACTGATAGCTCAGAGCCTGGAGCCTGCTTCAGATTCTGTGTTTCTCTCTCTCTCTCTGCCCCTCCCCTCCTTGTGCTCTCTCTCTCTCTCCCTCTCTCTCTCTCAAAAATAAATAAACATTAAAAAATGTTTTTAATAATAGAAAATTTTTAAAAAGGTAAGATAATATACACAATATCCTACCTTTTGTGTAAGCAAACTGGAGCACAGAATAAAAATATATAATATTTTTATTTGGTATATATTTGCATAAAGAAACACCCAAAGGATAAAAAGAAACTACTAAAATTGGTTACCTATACAGGTCAGCAGTGGATACAAACACGGCATTAGCCGGCGACAGGGGTAGCAGTAAGATTTCCCTAAATATATAATTTTGTACTTTTCACTTTGGAAACATGTAATTATATTATCTATTCAAAAGCTGCAAGGAAATTAGTGTTTATAAAAAACAGATGTCTGATTATCTTAATTATATTTCCATTTTTTAAATGATACAAGTTTGGGGGCACCTGGGTGGCTCAGTTGGTTAAGCGTCCCACTCAGGATTTTGGCTCAGGTCATGATCTCATGGTTCATGAGTTTGAGCCCCACATCAGGCTCTGTGCTGACAGCATGGAACCTGCTTGGAATTCTCTCTCTCCCCCCTCTCTGCACCCCCCACTCGTGCAGGCACACTCTTTCTCTCAACATAAATTTAAAAAAAATAAAATTATACATGTTTTAATGGACAAATATACTAACATGAATTAGACTACTTCTGATTATATATACACACAGAAACATTCCTATAATAGATTCAACTCACACACTCTATTAACTAAAATACAATTTTCGTAATAGGCAAACATTTTGATATGAAGGTTAATCTTTGAAGGTCTGGGTACAGTGGAAAGCATCTTCACCTGGAAATCAGGAATAATGAGTCTCATCTGTTGAAGCGACTCACCTGCTGTGTAATTTTTAACTTGCTCCGCCATCTTGGCCAAGTCACTTATCACCTCCTTCACTTTCATTCTGTCTTATGATTAACACAACTGATCTCTAAAACAGTTCCTTCTATCTCTTAACGTTCTGTGATTGTGCAGCAGGCCTGAGCATCTCAAACTTTCCTTTCCTTTCCATTAACTCCACTGAGGTGAAGACCAGAACTGAGTCCCAGATAGGAAAACAAGGACAGGATGCAGTTTGCTTCTAGCACAAAAATTACTGGGATCACATTTATCTTCCTTAAGCAAAAGCTTGACTAGTAATTTTTGATTAATGATAAATTGAAGAATTATGCTTGATAAGTTTAAATTTAGACAGTGAATTAGTGTACTTTAGTAGAAACCACCTAAGCACCTTTCTTTATTGGGACCAACAGAAACGGTTTAATTTTAACCAGAACAGTTATTTCTCTAAGTTAAAAACAAACACCTATTGGGAATGCAAGCTGGTGCAGCCACTCTGGAAAACAGTATGGAGGTTCCTCAAAAAACTAAAAATAGAACTACCCTATGACCCAGCAATTGCACTACTAGGCATTTATCCAAGGGATACAGGTGTGCACTTTCGAAGGGACACACGCACCCCAATGTTTATAGCAGCACTATCAACAACAGCCACAGTATGGAAAGAGCCCAAATGTCCATGGATGGATGAATGGATAAAGAAGATGTGGTGTATGTATACAATGGAGTATTACTCAGCAATCAAAAAGAATCAAAAGAAATCTTGTCTTTTGCAACTACGTGGATGGAACTGTAGGGTATTATGCTAAGTGAAATTAGTCAGTCAGAGAAAGACAAAAATCATATGACTTCACTCATATGAGGACTTTAAGAGACAAAACAGATGAACCTAAGGGAAGGGACACAAAAATAATATAACAACAGGGAGGGGGACAAAACAGAAGAGACTCATAAATATGGAGAACAAACTGAGGGTTACTGGAGGGGTTGTGGGAGGCGGATGGGCTAAATGGGTCAGGGGCACTAAGGAATCTACTCCTGAAATCATTGTTTTACTACATGCTAACTAATTTGGATGTATATTTTAAAAAATAAAAAATTAAATTAAAAAAAAAAAAACAAACCAAAAAACCAAACACCTATTTAATTTCCTACTGTGAAATCAATTGGGAAAGAGAAAGAAATACATAATGGAAAACTTTAAATAAGGTAAGTCATATATACAGCTTTTGGCATCCTTTATACTGACCAGCTGAAAAGTCATTTTTAATTTTTGTATGTGTATATTTATTTTTGAGGTGCAGGGGAGAGAGACAGAAGATCCAAAGTGGGCTCCATGCTGACAGCAGAGAGCCTGATGCAGGGTATGAACTCACAAACCGTGAGACCAGGACCTGAGCCAAAGTTGGACACTTAACCAACTGAAACATCCAGGCACTCCCATTTAAAATTTTTAAACATCATGTTTATAATTAAAATAGCTAATAAAAACTATTAACTTAATAAATTATATAAGCTCTTAAAATTATTCCATACATTTCCTGAAACATATCTATTTCTCATAAATTGTGTCAGAAATTCTTTTCCAAATATTCATGACTGATCATCATCTCTTCAGATTTAGTTAAATAATTAACTGATGGGGCACCTGGGTGGCTCAGTCCGTTAAGCGTCTGACTTCGGCTAAGGTGGTGATCTCATGGTTCACGAGTTCGAGCCCCATGTAAGGCTCTGTGCTGACAGCTCTGAGCATGGAGCCTACTTTAGAGTCTGTGTCTCCCTCTCTCTCTCTGGCCCTCTTGCTCACACTCTGTTTGTCTCTCTCAAAAACAAATAAAAACATTAAAAAAAACATTTAAAAAATTAACTGATAATGAAAAACAAATAATCCAATTAAAAACGGGCAGCAAACACGAAAAGACATATTTCCAAAGAAGACATTCAGATGGCCAACAGACATGAAAAGATGCTCAACATCACTCATCATCAGGGAAATGCAAGTCAGAATTACAATGAGATGTCACCTCACACCTATCAGAACGGCTAAAATCAACAACACAAGAAACAACAGGTGTTGGTGAGAACGTAGAGAAAAAAGGAATCTGCATGCATTGTTGGTAGGATTGAAAGCTGGAGCAGCTACTGTGGAAGACAACTGGGAGGGTCAAAATATTAAAAATAGAACTACCAGAACAAGTGCCAAGAAAAGAGAGCTGGGAGGTGACCAAAGCCACATAATATCAATGGGGAAGGTCACTGGAACAGCAATACAATGCAAAAAACAGCTAAAGTGAGAGTGACCAGGCTCATTTTGGATCCCTATTTATTAAAGTATTTTAATCAGTGAAAAATCTACTCTGCTCACAATGCTCTTCAGCAGTGCACACTGGGGGATACTGTGCTTCTCAAAGCTCTACCCATCCCACGAACAAAGCACGTGGAACATGAACGGGCCGAGATATTTTCAAAGCTGGACAAGTGACTGGAAAACCCCGTGCAGGAACTATGTACCTAGAAAGCCCAGTCGGCTTGGAAACCACCTGTCTAATCAAAAATCTGGAAGAACTCAATAGCTCTTTAGCACAGTGCAGGAGGACTGGAAGAAGGAGCCACAGGGAAAGACGATGAGTAAGTTTGCTTTATGGAAAAAGACATTTTTCTAAGTTTCATTATAAACTGTCCAATTTCTTTTCTGGTATTTATGGAAAAGTTAAAAGTAAATGAAGTAAAGGCGTTGCTAAAATTTTTCATACAAGTTTAATGTCATATTTTAAATTTCCTTTTCATTGGACATACTTTCCTCTTACAGTAAGTGTGCCGGTAGCAATCCCCTGTATTGTTTTGTAAGCTCAACAGCTGATAAGGCATAACTTTTTTCATTAGAAGAAATCTCATATTTACTTAGACTCTTTATTTGGGGAGGAAAAAATGTTTTGATATCATAAAACAGATACGATCACATTAAGTGAATATTTATTTTTGATGGCATATATTAAAAATTAATTAAATTTTTTTCTCTGATTTAACCAATTATAAACGGAAATAATCAACAGTCTGATTAGGGGCAGACTTTATCAGATTAAAGTCTGCATCTGGGGCACCTGAGGGGCTCAGTTGGTTAAGCATCTGACTCTTGATTTTGGTTCAGGTCATGATCTCACAGAGTGTGGGGTCAAGCCCTGTGTCCAGTTCTGCACCAACAGCATGGAGCCTGCTTGGAATTCTCTCTCTCTCTAAAAAATAAATAAATAAACCTAAAAAAATAAAGTGCATTAATAAGCATGTTAACACGTAGAAAATAAAACTTAAAAATTCAAAAAAAAAAAAAAAAAAAAAGAATAAAACTCCCATATGATCCTGTATTTCCACTACTGGACACTGACCCAAAGAATATGAAAACATTAATTCAAAAAGATATATGCACCCCTATGCCTATTGCAGCATTATTTACAATAGCCAAATTATGGAAATAGTCCAAGTGTCCATTGATAGATGAATGGATAAAGAAAAGGTGGCATTATTCAGCCATAAAAAAAATAAAATAAAATCTTGCCATTTGCAACACCATGGATTGAGCTAGAGAGTACAAGGCTAAGTAAAAGAAGTGTGTCAGAGAAAGACAAATATCATCTCACTCATATGTGGAATTTAAGAAACAAAACAAATAAAAAAAGGGACAACTCAGAAAACAGACTCTTAACTATAGAGAACAAACAGAGGGTGGTGGGTGGGAAGATGGATAAAAGAGGTGGGGATTAAGAGCACACTTATCATGATGAGCACTGGGTAATGTATAGAATTGTACGCTATATTTTACACCTGAAATCACTATATTGTACGCCTGAAAATAATAGAACACTGTATGTTAATACAGTAACTATATGTTACTGACTTCACCATAGTGTGAAGTCAGTAAACAAATGTCTACACTGAAAAATCAAGAAAGAACAGCATAAATGTTATTTAAAAATATGGAAATAAATATGGGGAAAAATATGGAAGAAATAGCTTAAAATTTGAAAAGACTGCCTTTGGACAGGAGTTAGAGGCCAAAGAAAAATAAGGAAGGGAAATGTTATTTACTTGGTTTTGTTTTAAAGTGTACACAAAACCATTTGACTTTTTTTTCAAGTTTATTTATTTTGAGAGAGAGCGTGCGTGTGCATCCATGCAGGGGGGAAGCGCAGAGAGAAAATCCCAAGCAGGCTCTGCGCTGTCAGCAGAGCCCGACCTGGGGTTCAATCTCACGAAAGGTGAGACCATGACCTAGGCCAAAATCAAGAGTAGGATGCCTAACTGACTGAGCCACCCAGGCACCCCAGCAAGTACTCTGAATGGAATAAAACTTTTAACACCAGAATGTGCTTGACATTGTTAAAGCAGTGCTTAGGGGTAAATTCGTAACACCAAATGCCTCTAATTTTAGAAAAGAAGAAAGGTCATAATCAATGAGCCAGCATTCATCTAAAGAAATGGTGAGAAAGAACATATTAAGCCCAAAATAAACAGAGGAAAGGAAACATTAAAGATCAATGCATAGGGGCACCTGGGTGGCTCAGACCATTAAGCACTGAATCTTGACTTCAGCTCAGGTCATGATCTCAGTTTCATGAAATGGAGCCCCAGGTCATCTGACAGCATGCAGCCTACTTAGGATTCTCCCTCTCTCTCTGCCCCTCCCCAGCTTGTGCTCTCTCAAAATAAATAAATGAACTTAAAAAAAAAATGTTTTTTAAATCAAAGTAATATAGAAAATATAAAAAGAGGAAAAAAATCAATGAAACCAAAAGGTGGTTCTTTGGAAAGATTAACAAAATTGATAAATCATCTAGCCAGACTGATCATGGGGAAAAAAAAGAATACAAATTATGAATATCAAGTATGAGAGAAATGACATCACTACAGCCTTTCATAGACACCAAAAGGCTAATACTACATTTATTTGATTCAATCTGATAATTTCTGCCACTTAATTGGGGTTTTTAGGCTACTTACTGTTATTTATTTATTTAAAAGACTTTATTTTTAAGTAATCTCTACACCCAAAGTGGGTCTCAAATTTATAACCCCGAGATCAAGAGTCACATGCTCTACTGACTGAGCCAGTCAGGCACCCCAAGACTATTTACTTTTATAGAGGCCAATAAACCCAACAACTTAAATAACATGGTCAAATTCCTTAAAACACAATCTACTACAGCTCACTCAAAAGGGAACAGATTATCTGGATAACCCTATATGTATCTGTTAAAGAAATTGCATTTGTAGTTTAAAAACCTTTCTAAAAAATATATCAGTCCCAGATGGCTTCACTGGTAAACTCTACTGAATATTTAAGTAAAAAGTAGTAATTCCACATGAACTACTGTAGAAAATTTAAGAGGGAACTCTTTCTAATTCATTCTGTAAGGCCAGGATTACTATGACAACAAAATTAGACAAAAGGTATCACAAGAAAATAATAGACAAATGTCCCTCATAATATAGATGTAAAAATTCTACACAAAATCAAGTTGGTTTGTTAAATCAAGCAAATTCAGAAAATGAGATCCAACAATATATAAAAAGTATTAATAGGTCATGATGACATAACATATCCCGGAAACCACAAATTGGTTTAGCATTCAAAAATCATTGAATGTAACTCACCATATTAACCAATAAAAAAGAAAAACCATACAATCAATAGACACCGAAAAAAACACTGGACAAAATATTCACCATCCTATTCCTGATACAAACCCTCAGCAAACTAGGAATTAAAAGTAAACATCTTCATAATGATAAAAAAATATATATGAAAACCTACAGCTAACATAATACTTAATGGAAAAAGACAATGCTATCTCCCTAAGACCAGGAGCAAGACAAAAACAACCAGTAAGGCTAAATATTTTTTGTTATGCATTGGCTATTTGTTTTGTTTTGTTTTGTTTTGTTTTGTTTTGTTTTGTTTTGTTTTGTTTTGAAGTAAACTCTGCCTCCAATGTGAGGCTCAAATTCATGATCCTGAGATCAAGAATCACATACTCTACTGACTGAGCCAGCCAGGTGCCTCTATCAGTCTCATCTTCCATAAGTATTTTATCCTAGTTTAAGTTTACATACCTTCCTACTTTCACCGTGTGAAATTTTATTTCAATGTAATCATGTATTCATTGTGAATTATCCCAATCCGTATGCAGCCCCATCCTCTTTATTATTTTTGATGGTTTCATTTTCTTTTTTAAATGTTTATTTTTGAGAGAGAGAGAGAGAGAGAGAGAGAGAGAGAGAGAGAGAGGAGGGGAGGGGCAGAGAGACAGGGAGACACAGAATGCAAAGCAGGCTGCAGGCTCTGAGTTGTCAGCACAGAGCCTGATGCGAGGCTTGAAGTCATAAACTGCGAGACGCTTAACCAACTGAGCCACCCAGGCACCCTTATTTTCTAATTTTTAAAACAAATCTGGAAATTTATTTTGGTGAACAGTGAGGCTTTACTTTTTTTTTTTTTTTTCCTAAAGTAGGTTCTATGCCCCTGCATAGGGCTCAAACTCATGATCCTGAAATCAAGAGTCACATGCTCTACCGACTGAGCCAGCTAGGCACCCCTTTTTATTTAACTAATTATTTTTAATTTTATTTTTATTAGACTTGGTAGAGGGACAGATGAGCCATTTCCTTTAACAGGGTCAGTGATTTACAATTCTTTGTCTTTTTCTAGAATTATCATTGTCTCTCGTTTAAAGTAATTAAATCATTCTGATTTCATTGTGCTTTTCTATATATTTTCACAAGAAAATAAAACTCATTATCAACAGATAATCACTGTTTAGGAAGTACTAGGAATCTATCTCTTAACCTAAACTATAATTGCACTGGCGGAATCTGTCTGATACAACTATTTTGGAATTTGGGAGTCTCCTGAAGGCTTGCAACTTCCAGGAGAAGATCTGGATGGCAAATTACAGTCAATTTCAGCTCTTAGCACAGTAACTGCTACCTACCTCTGGGCCCTCAGCTAAATGGCAGGCAGCTAGCTGTGCACCTTTTCCTTTTTTTCTCCCCCATGTTTATTTATTTTTGAGAAGGAGACAGAACGTGAGCACAAGGGCAGAGAGAAAAGGAGACACAGAATCCGAAGCAGGCTCCAGGCTCTGAGCTGTCAGCACAGAGCCCAAGGCAGGGTTTGAATTCACAAACCGTGAGATCATGACCTGAGCCAAAGTCGGATGCTTAACTGACTGAGCCACCCAGGAGCCCCTGTGCACATTTTCCTAAAGCATTGTGCACACAGTTTTGGAGAAATGAGGTAGGTAAAAAGGACCCTGTCCTCCAAATACTGGGGATCTGTGCTCTGAAAGCTGCTTCTGATCACAGAGGTGCAAAAGGGTGGGTGGCCACTGTTTTGCATTTTATTTAATAAAAATGAAAAATAAATAAAAATAAAAGTTAGGCATGAGAGACACAACAAAGAACAAAATATGGTCTGCACCTTCAGGGAGTTTATTCGTGGCCTGGCAATAAACACAGAAATTATTTTAAAAACTACTGGGTGTGGTGAGCTATCAAAAGAGTACCGATTACACGCTTTACATTTTTTATTTATTTTTAAAGATTTTATTTTTTACTTTTTTTTTTGAGAGAGCGAGCGAGAGAGTGACAGTGCATGAGCAGGGCAGGGGCAGAGAGAGAGGGATAGGGGGACAGAGGACCTAGAGCGAGCTCTTCACTGACAGTGGAGGCCAATGTGGGGGTTGAACTCATGAACTGTGAGATCATGACCTGAGCTGAAGGCAGGCACTTAACCGACTGAGCCACCCAGGTACCCCTGAAGATTTTATTTTTAATAACGTCTACACCCAGTGTAGGGCTCAAACTCACAACCTCGAGATCAAGAGTTGATTGTTCTACCGACAGCCAGGTGCCCCTGCTTTACATTTTTTAAAAACAAAAATAAAATAAAAACAAAAATGTGCGTAAGAATGATCTTAAGAAAGTACATTTGTCAGGGCACCTGGGTGGCTCAGTCGGTTGAGCTTTCGTCTGCAGCTCAGGTCATGATCTCATGGTTTGTTGAGTTTGAGCCCCACACAGGGCTCTGTGCTGACAGCTTGGGGCCTGGAGCCTGCTTCAGATTGTGTCTCCTTCTCTCTGCCCACCCCCCAACTCTTCCTGTTTGTCTCTCTCTCAAAACTAAATAAAACATTTTTTTAAAAATTAAAAAAAAAAAAAGAAAGCACATTTCTCATTAACACTTCAATGTATTTGTTATTTTTAATCTATTGTAAGTGGGACTTTTTTCTATTCTTTCATTTTCCCTCTTTTCCTAATGCAAGCTTGTGATATTGTGATACATAAGAAATATTTTTTTGACCTTCATTCATGGTTCCTGGCACAGAGCTCTCAAAACCCTTACAACTTCTAATAAGAGGAATTAAGGGTATCTTATTTATAAAAAGCCCATTTCAAACACAGCTAAGTATCAACACAGTGACTTCTGTAAAGCTCCTAACAATGGGGATGGTTGCCAGGGGAACCAACCATGTGATGAGAGTTGGAACTTTTAGCACCCACTCCCCACCTCTGGGGAAAGGAGAGAGGTTGGAGGTGGAACCAATCACCCAACAACCAATGATGTAATCCAACATGTCTATGGAGGCCTCCATGAAAACCCAAAAGGATGGGGTTTGGGGCACTCCTGTTGGTGAACACATGGAGGCACTGGGAGGACAGTGCACCCCGAGAGAGTACGGAAGCTCTGTACCCCTCCCACACACCTTGTCCAATGTACCTCTCCCATCTGGCTGTTCTCTGCGTTCTGTGAACCGCTCTAGCTCATTAATCTAATGGAACCTGAGGAGGGGATTGTGGGAACCTTCAATTACAGCCAGTTGGTCAGAAGCAGAGGGAACTACCTAGACTTTTGACTGGCATCTGAACTGGGGTTTGGCGGTGGTGGAGGGGTGCGGAGGCAGCCTTGCGGGACTCTGTCTTTATCTGTGGAATCTGAAGCTAACTTTGGATAGGTAGTATCAGAACTCAACTGGAACTGTAGGACAACCGGCTCTCGTCCACAGAGAATTAGAGAATTGCTTAGTGTGAGACAAACCCCACACTTTTGGTAACAGACAAGCCAGAAGTATGAAGGAAGTTGTGTGTTGGGAAAAACAGAGAGAGTTTTCCTTTTGGAGTCCTACCATCATTTCTTCCATACTAAAAAACCTGAAAGAATAACCTGGTTCCTAAACCTCCAAATCATGAGTTTTAGTAAGACTAACAAATCAAACTGAAACCAAATGGTAGAATTCTGGATCTATAAAGAGGTATTCTATCGAGTGTTACAACCTATAAAAAAGACTTTTACCTTCATTATAGGGCACAGGATTGCCAATCTTTAATCCAACTGCTTCAGCTGATTTCAAAATGTCTAACTCCATCAAAATAATTACTCTCCTACAAAGGCAAAGAAATAGAAACAAGTTAGAAAAAATCAATTCAGAACCTTTCAAATGACAAGCTACTTAAAAAGCTCTCCCCCAATAATCATTTTGATAAAACTATTTCCGTTTGTCAACAGGTTTTCATTACTGAATAACTTGAGAAATATATGATATCAATTCCTATGTAAATATTTCCCTTAATCTTTCACTGTATCATTATCAAGGCTTTTTATGATTGCAGGATTTTCATTTTCCATCTAGTCCTTTAATTAAAATGCAGTGCCCTTACCACAAACCGTACCATCAAGGAGTAAATGACACAATCAGAATTTAGATTAAACACAATAATATATGGCACAACAACAGATGATCTGTTTTCAGAAACATATACCCATCTAAACAATTACCTTTTCCCAGTGAAAACCATTACAACTGTAGCTATTTTTTAATGTAATTATGATCTAAAAACTTATAGTTCTTTTACCTATCTTTAACTCTAATTAAAACCTTTCAATAACTTCCCAAGAACCTTAGCCCAAAACTAAAACCTTTCACATGCCCTACAGGCTCTGTGTGATCTGGTCTTGCTAATCTCTTTCTAGTTCATCTCATACCGCTTCCCAGAAATACTGCTCTCCAGCAGTTCTGTTTGCTTTCAATTCCTGGTATATGCCATGTTTTCTCTTGCCACCCTCTCTCCTGCCACAAAGCCTTTGTATATGCTGCTCACTGACTGTGATGACCTTCTCTCATTCTGCCGTCAGCTAGTACTCATTTTTTGCTCTCATCTCAAATATCACTTCTTTTTTTTTTTTTTTTTTTGTAAAGTTTATTTACTGGGGCACCTGGGTGGCTCAGCTGGTTAAGTGTCCCACTCTTGATTTCAGCTCAGGTCATGATCCCACAGTTCACAAGTTCAAGCCTCGTGTAAGGCTTTGTGCCAGGCGTGGAGACTGCTTGAGATTCTCTCTCTCCCTCTCCCTCTGCCCCTTCCCTGCTCTAAAATTTTTAAAAATTAAAAAAATTAAAAATAGTTTTAAATGCTGTATCACAAGACACCATAAGCAAGTTATGATAAAGTGGGATAAAATATTTGAAACAGCTAAAAAATAGTTGATATCCCTGGTTTACAAAGATCTCCCAGGAAACAAAAACATGCACAAAGTACATATATAAAAAGCTATTCAGAAAAGAACTACAAAGAATAAACAAGTACCTGAAAAGACATTTGAGCTCACGAATATGGAAATGTAAATTAAAGTAATGATAATTAACAATTATTTTTAAAAATCAGTAGCATACAGGCACCTGGGTGGCTCAGTTGGTTAAGTATCTGACTTTGGCTCAGGTCATGATCTCACAGCTCGTGAATTCGAGCCCCTCGTCGGGCTCTGTGCTGACAGCTCAGAGCCTGGAGCCTGCTTTGGATTCTGTCTCTGTCTCTCTGTCCCTCCCCCACTCGCACTGTGTCTCTCTTTCAAAAATAAACATTTAAAAAAAATTAGTAGTATCCAATATGTTGACAAGGTTAAGGGGAACTTTCTTTCTTTCTTTCTTTCTTTCTTTCTTTCTTTCTTTCTTTCTTTTGTAACAGGTTTTTGAGATATCATTCACATACCACTCCATTTCCCCACCCATGCAGAACCACTAATTTGTTTCCTTGGATTTGTTTATTCAGAAGCACTCTTACACAAAGTTACTGGGTGTATTAATTGGTATATTTTCTGTTAAGAGACGTCGTTTGACCCCCACAACACTAACTCAAGCAATCTGCTCTTCAGAAGTAATAGCACGAACACATAAAGATAAATTTGCAAGGATGATTGCTAAAGCCCAGTTTGGAATAAAGCTAAATGTCCATCAAAAAATAAGGGGTAAATAAGCTGGGATGTATGGACACAGATTGTCAACAGAAAACAGGAAAGAGTACAAGACATGCCACCATCGTGAGACGGTAGAAAGAAGCAAAGCCCGTGGGACTGAAACTCTATCCCTGACTGTAGAGAACCAAGCCTAAGTTGTTGCACTCAACCCCAGCACAGCACTCCATCTTCTCCCATAACCATACCCCAGAGGACAGAAAAGTGGATAAAAAGCACCACTCGAGCACTCAAAGGTAGCCTGGAGTGGAAGATAATAGATCCCAAGTGGGAAGGTTGGCAAAGAGATGTATCCAGCTTAAACTATGTCGGAGCGAATATGAAGTCTGACAGAACCATCCACGTTAAGCATGAAAGAGATAAAAAGAAATGACATGGCAACAATGCAACATGCAAAAATGTATAAAAATACGAGGAACAAAAAAGGCAGAGACAATTAGAGAATCCAATCTAGAAGAAAGCATAAGCCAAGAAAGGGAATAATACTTCCCAAGAGAGATTTGGAAAATAAGACTAAGAATTCAATAAAATAAAACTCAAAAGATGAGATGAGAGATTGAGAAAAAAAAGGAACTTAAGACAAAAACAGAACAAAAGTAATACCATTATACATCTAACACTTAAAGATTATAAACACCAAGAGACAGCAAGAAGAAAGCTAAAAACTGAACTACTAGTATGTTGGAAAATCTTGACTTAATCCAACATATGCATTAGAAAATAAACTAAAACAAACTGAAGACACAAAGGGAAGACAGTTATCCACAATGTAAATAAAAACTAGAACCAAATGAAATAGAAAACAGCATTAAGGAATAACACACAGAAAGATTTAATTGAAAAGAAATAAATCTGCAGACTGAAAGGGCATACCATGGACCAGAAAAAAAAAAAAAAAAAGGAAGAACAATGGACATTAAGACACAGCCTGGTTAAAGGGCACGTGGATGGCTCAGTCAGTTAAGCGGTTAAGCATCCTACTTCAGCTCAGGTCATCTCACAGTTTATGAGTTCCAGTCCCACATCGGGCTCTGTGCTAACAGCTTGGAGCCTGCAGCCTGCTTCAAGTTCTGTATCTCCCTCTCTCTGCCCCTCCCCACTCATGCTCTGTTTCTGCTCTTTCAAAAATAAACATTAAAAAAAAAAGACATACCCTGGTTAAGTCACTGAACTTGAAACATAATGAAAGAATTTTTCCATAATCCACAGAACCTATTTAAGTTTTATCAACTGTCTAAATGATGTCCTTAATAATCCAGACCAGGATCACTTGTTATATTTAATTATCAAATCTCTTAAGACTCCTTCAATCTGGAACAGTCTTTCAGTGTACACAATTTTTTTACTTTCATGCTTGAGATTTGAAAATCAGAGGTCCCTTATTTTGTAGAATATCCCTTAATTTACCTGAGGTTTCTTCATGATTAGATATAGATTATGTATCTTTCGCAAAAATATACTATTAGTGATGCTGTGTTATTCTCATTGCATCTTATCAGGTAATACACGATTTCTATTTGTCCCATTACTGGTAATGTTAACCTTAATCACTGGAATAAGGTACTGTCTGCCAGGTTCCTCCACTATGAAGTTGCCTCTGTTCCATTTACAATTAGTAATTATGTTGTGGGGAAGTACTTTAACCCCATAAAAAAACTTGTCACTCTGCAAACTTTCACCACTTGTTTCAGCATCTGCGGTAGACTGAATCCCCCACACCAAAAGGTATCCACGTCATAACCCCTGAAACCTGTGAGCGGGACAACAAAGGACTTTGCAAATGTGATGAAGTTAATGACTGAAATGGCAAGATTATTCCTGAATCCTCAGATGAGCCCTAAAAGGAATGGCATGTATCCTTTAAGAGGGAGGCAGATCTGAAACAGACAGAAGGCAATGTGACCATGGAGGCAGAGACTGGGCTGATGCAGCAAAAAGCCAAGGAATTCTAACAACCACCAGAAGCTGGAAGAGGGAAAGAATGGATTCTTCCAGACAGCTTCCAGAGGGAGCATGCCCCTGTCAACACCAGGATCTCAGCCCAGTGAAACTGATTTCAACTTCCAACCTCCAGGGGGAATAATTTCTGTTGTTTTCAACCACTAAGTTTGTGTTAATTTGTTAGAGCAGTCAAAGCACCCATTGATGTTTCCTGCATGAACTAATATTGTGATGATTACCAAATGGCGACTTTCTATTCCATCATTCCTTCTACATTTATTAGATGGCATTCTATGTTAAGAAGAACCTTTATCTTCCCCCCATGTATTCATTTATTCAGTACAGACTTACGAACTCCTATTTTATTCAACAGGTTGCAATCTGTTTGCACTTTTATTGTGGTTTATAAATTATCTTAGATTGGCAAGTGTAAGATTTCTACCAGCCTTTTGACAGGGTCCCCTCTCCCTTTGAGCACTTCCTTACCAACTGACACATTAAGATAGTCCAGGCTCGACTTATAATTTCCAAGCCCATAACAAGCCATCCTCCAAGGAGCCTTGGTTCTTTTTGGCATTCAGAAACCAAGATGTGCTAAGTGGGCTCACAGCTATTGTGCTGTCGCTGCTCCAAAGCTCTCTTGGTAGACAGACCTAGGCAAGATAGACAGACAGACACACACACACACACACACTGCACAATGTATGTATACTCCTACACCAACCAGATGTGAAGAGACAGTTTTCAAAAGAAGACATACCTAGACAAGAGATACAGGAAAAGATACTCTACTTCATGAATCAGGGAAATATAAATCAAAACCACAATAAGACATCACCTCATTCATATCTGTCAGAATAGCAATTATCAAAAAGACTAGAAATAACAAGTGTTGGCGAGAATATGGAGAAAAGGGAACCCTAGTACAGCTGTTGGTGAAAATGTAAATTGGTGCAGCCACTATGGAAAACGCTATGGAAGCTCCTCAAAAAGTTAAAACTAGAACTACCATATGATCCAGCAATTCCACTTATGGGCATTTATCCAAAGAAAACAAAAGTAGTAACTTGAAAAGATAACTACACCCCCATGTTCACTGCAGCACTATTTATAATAGCCAAGATACGGAAACAACCGAAGTGTCCACCAATAGATAAATGCATAAACAAACTGTGGTACACACACACACACACACACACACACACACACACACACACCCCACACACACTCTTTTATTCAGCCATTTAAAGAAAAGGAGGATCTTGCCATTTGTGAAAACATGGATGGGCTTCCAAGGCATTATGCTAAGTCAGACAAAGAAAGGCAATTACCATTTGATCTCTCATAATGTGGAAATAAGCTCATAGATACAAAGAACAAACTGATTGGTGGTTGTCAGAGGCAAGGGGAAGGGGGTGGGAGAAATGGGAGAACTGTTTTTGTTTTTAGTTTAAATAAATTGAATAACAATAAAATAAAAATAAAATTAAAATAGAACTTTATTTTTTTATCAATTTTTTTAATGTTTTTATTTTATTTTTGAGAGACAGATAGAGTGTGAGTGGGGGAGGAGCAGAGAGAAAGGGGGAACACAGAATCTGAAGCAGGCTCCAGGCTCTGAGCTGTCAGCACAGAGCCCAAAGCGGGGCTCGAACTCACAGACTGTGAGATCATGCCCTGAGCCAAAGTTGGATGCTTAACCAACTGAGCCACCCAGGCAACCCAATAAAATAGAACTTTAAAACCCCAAACTAATTATCTATATCTGTATCTACATCTACCTATCAAAAACATTGAGTTCACTCTGAAACCTCCAGTTCCAATCCAGAATCACAGATTTCTCCCTTGGCTAGCTCTCACTGCCCTCAACATACTTATTAAATCAATTCCCCTCATATGTCACCACCTGCCACTGCTGCACCCACGGACATCCTCCTCCCGATGCTCAAGTTCCATACCTAGTTCTAAGATTACCACCATCCCATTACAAACAAGCACCCTCCTCTCCCCATTGGTTCTGACACTCATGCTGGGCTATCACCACTTCTTGCAGACCCCCTCCTTATTCTGCTTGGCCTCCCTCCTTATCCCACCCAGTCTCCAACAACATGCTGCTGTCCCCTGACCCCCACACTCCCAGATGGCTTCATCCCTTGCTCAGGATCCAACGGCCACACAGACTCTTGCCTCACCCTACTCAGGCTCCGACAACCCATTCTGGGCCGCAGCCATTCTCCCCTCGTGTGTGTTCTCCTTACCTGCTGGGGCTCCAGCACCCTGTCCAGCCCACAAAGACCCCCTCCTCACTTTGTTTGGGCTAATACCTGGTTCCAGACCACCACCACCACCACCCCTCCCTTGTAAACACCTACCTTGCTTGACCCCACCTAATGGCTTTGGACCCAATTATACAGGAAGGAAGAGAGCAGTAACAGTATTTATATTGTCATTCCACTACCAAGATGATTTCCATCGATTCACCAATTATTGATAAATATGCATGGTGAGATTTTTGGAATGATGCTCATTAAATCATAATATAGTTATTTCTAGGTTGTATCAATTTTAGACCATTTTTTCCCCTTCTTTGTACCTTGTTTTGCATTGCTTGAATTGGTGATTCTGTGTGTTGTTTTTATTAAAATGATCGTCTTCTCTAAAAATCTGAATACACAAAGAGCTACAAATATATTCTAAGGAACACTGGTGAAAAACTTTAAATAGTGAAATACTGTGTAATATTAAATGTTAACTAAATTAAAGTAAACTTATACAATGACATGCTAAGTAATATATGACACAGAGGTTTATCTAGGAACATGTAAAACAACAACCATAAACTTAAAAAAGAATTTTATAAAACTATATTATGAAGTTTTTTTTAAGGAAAATACAAATTTATAAGTACTCATGTTTACAGAAAAATTCTGGAAGGATTACAACAAAATGTTACTAATAGTTACTTCTAGGCAGTGGGATTACAGTTACTTTTATTTATGTGAATTTTATAATGTACGTATGACAAAAGTCTTTTTTACAAAGCACCAGGACAAGGGGCGCCTGGGTGGCTCAGTCAGTTGAGCGTTTGACTTCGGCTCAGGTCATGATCTTATGGTTCATGGGTTCGAGCCCCGTGTCAGGCTCTGAGATGATAGCTCAGAATCTGTAGCCTGCTTCGGATTCTGTGTCTCCCTCTCTCTCTGCCCCTCCCCTGCTCATGCTCTGTCTCTCTGTCTCAAAAATAAATATAAACATTAAAAAAAATTTTTTTTTTTCAAAGCACCAGGACAAGAACACAAAATTCTATCAGGGTGAAAATAGTAACAGCAACTAAGTTAACTGTCAACCTAGAATTCTATACTTAGTTAAACTGAGTGAAACAGACATTTTTATTTTTTTAATTTTATTTCTTTGTTTAAGTAATCTCTACACTCAAAGTGGGGTTCAAACTCATGACCCTGAGATCAAGAGTCACACATTCTACCGAGTGAGCCAGCCAGGAGTCCGGCAACAGACATTTTTAGATGACAGATTTTTATCATTCACAAACTTTCTCCATAAGAGCTGCTCAAAGATATTCTTCAGGAAAATGAGAACTGAACTAAAAAGGAAAGAGTATGATGAAGGAGACAAACAGGAGCTAACAAACTATGGGTAAATATAAGTAATGGCTGTCTGTGTAGAGAATGCTAATCAGAAGAAATAAAAACAAAATTGAACACTAAACACAGATCATTTTGAGACCTTTATTTTATTTGAGAGGATGGTAAAAATACTGACCTATTTTAGAATTTCTGTTAATTTACATATGGATTTTTAAATTTTTTTTTTTTTACATTTATTTTTGAGAGACAAAGTGTGAGCGGGGGAGGGGCAGAGAGAGGAGACACAGAATCCAAAGCAAGCTCCAGGCTCCGAGCAAGCTGTCAGCACAGAGTCGGATGCGGGGCTTGAACACATGAACCATGAGATCATGACCTGAACTGAAGTCGGACACTCAACTGACTGAGCCACCCAGGTGCCCCCAGGATTTTTTTTAAATGTGAGAGTACCCACAAAAAACAAACAAACCAAACAAACAAAAACACAGCACAAATAGAATGTCTCTCCAACCAGCAGAGGCAAAAAAGAGGATTAAGGAAAAATCCAATCAATCCAAGGCAAGAAAAAAATAAAGCAAAAAACATGCTGAAAACACAAAAATTAGAAAAAATCAATAATAAGTTAAGCAGAATAAACTCACCAACTAAATCTCAAAATGATTTCTAGGGGCGCCTGGGTGGCTCAGTCGGTTGAGCGTCTGACTTTGGCTCAGGTCATGATCTCACGGTCCGTGAGTTTGAGCCCCATGTTGGGCTCTGTGCTGACAGCTCAGAGCCTGGAGCCTGCTTTGGATTCTGTGTCTCCCTCTCTCTCTGACCCTCCCCCGTTCATGCTCTGTCTCTCTCTGTCTCAAAAATAAATAAAACATTTAAAAAAAATTTTTTTTTAATGATTTCTAAAACTATATGCTGCTGGGGCGCCTGGGTGGTGCAGTCGGTTAAGTGTCCGACTCTTGATCTCGGCGCAGTCATGATCTCATAGTTCATGAATTCGAGCCCCACATCAGGCTCTGTGCTGATGGCACAGAGCCTGCTTGGGATTCTGTCTCTCCTTCTCCCTGCCCCTCCCCTGCTTATGTATACTCTCTCTCTCTCTCAAAATAATAAAACATTAAAAAAATATTTAAAAAAAAAATTTTTTTTCCCAACGTTTATTTACTTTTGGGACAGAGAGAGACAGAGCATGAACGGGGGAGGGGCAGAGAGAGAGGGAGACACAGAATCGGAAACAGGCTCCAGGCTCCGAGCCATCAGCCCAGAGCCCGACGCGGGGCTTGAACTCCCGGACCGCGAGATCGTGACCTGGCTGAAGTTGGACGCTTAACCGACTGTGCCACCCAGGCGTCCCCAAAAAATATTTTTTAATAAAAATTAAAAAGTAAATAAATAAAAGTATACACTATTTATAAAAGACACCCAAGATTAAGAACAGAAGTTGAAAGTTAAAAGAAGGACAGTGATATAGCAAACAAATATAAAGCAAAAGTTACTTGGAAATGTACAGATAATACTATTGTAACATACACTGACATACCCTTAAGATGGGAATGCTTGCCATATTTGTTTCTCATGTGTTCTGTGACTGAAAATAAAGACCTTAAAAGCCTCTCCCCAACAAAAAGGTCCTATTTTAGCAACGGTTAACAGTGTGCTCACCGCTGCACCTCTAGCGTGTAGCATCTGTAAGTCCTCACCATGCTCTGTATTGGCTGAATAATTTACGATGAAAGATTCAAGGTTGTAGAAAAGGAGCAGTGTTACATAATTAAATATACCTCTTCTGCTCTTTATAAGTGACCCCTTTTCATTAAAAGATGCTTTAAAAGAGAATGCTAAAAGCAGGGCTTCTGAAGAGATTAGAAATAAGAGTTCTGTGTTTGGCTTTAATCTCCTGCTTTGAAATTTCCAATTTGTTTCCATATTTCTCTCCCTTTGGTGCCATGTTTTAGTCACCCAAGTTCAAATCTCAATAGCTGTAAACTCTTAGCTGGAAGCTCATCATTGTCTTTTTGAAATTCCTAAGTGAATTTTGGTATCCAAAGGACTTCTCTGTTCAAAAATTAGTCCCCATTCCAAAACACAATAAAACCAAAGAAAACTCTAAAAAGCAAAAATAACCCACCACATACCTTCCATCTTTCAGAGTGTTAACAATAAATCGGTTAATCTGGCAAATACAGTTGCTAGACAATTGTTCTCCCTCAACGAGATGGTTCAACTGTGTTGCCAACATGAAAGCTGAAAAGCACAAAGATTTCTTTAGTTCCCACAACATTTCAGTCATAACAATCTGAACTAGCACTGATCACACGTGGACTAGCAAAGAAAAACAATGCCTTGAATGTTTCTGAAACTAAAACTATTCAGATTCTGCACAGTGAAAAACAGTATGATTTACTAAGCATTAAACATCTGCTGCTACTCTGAAATGTAAGTATTTCTTAAATTGCCCAGAATCATTTTTTCCATCATTCAGGTTTCATGATGAAGACTAAAAAAATCTTTTCTATGTTCTTCACCTTGTGACTAGAGATAGCAAGCACATATTCTGAAAACTGTCTTTCTTGCTTGTGAAGTTTCCAACACTGAAATAAAAGCCTAAAAAGGCAAGTATAGGACAGCTAACCCATTATATTCAATAAATGTCAATATCATCCTGAGGGAAATTAATCAAAGAAAACAGAGCACCAGTTAGAGAAAATTAATTAAGCCAAGTGGCAGCTTTCCACTAGATCCAGTCTATTGTTAGAATGCTCTCTGCCGGCTGCAATTCTGTCTGAATGAAGTGCACGGTCAGGCAAATGTACACTTCTGAAATGCCCCAAATTATTGCAATCAAAGTGCTGGATGTGCTTTTATTATTTAAATACAAATTCCTGGATTTATACATCATACTCACAGGAGAGAGTGTTCAATCCATCACTCATAAGCAGTCGATAACGGGGTGGACTATTCCCTGTAGTGATGGGACGGATGTTCTAAGATAGAAAACATGATTCATTAGACAGACTGTCTCCCCAGTCCCCAGAGATAATTACATCTAAGTGGCAGGAGAGTAGGTCTGTCATTATTTCAGCAAACACTGAACTGCTTGCCCATTCTCCTGACACCTAAGTCCAAGCAAAAGAAACTTGGATATGATGATTTTCCCACCAGCTTCTAACATTATTAAGCACAACACAGATGAGAATAAAATGAGTTGCCAATACTCGTGTTCTCTCTCCCCAGCTCAAATTTAATTGAAAATCAATTAAAAAAAAAAAAAAGATAAGGCACCTAACAATGCAAGGTGCTGTGTAGAAAACATGTTAAAAATACAAAACAAAAAAACCAAAAAATCCTTGCCCTGAAGGGGCTTACAAGTGTGGTGGAGACAGAGGCAAAGAGATATAAGAGATGTGTGCACATGACATGGGGGCACAGCCAAGGCATTTATCACAACTTACAGGAAATCAGAAGCTGCTCTCCACAGGAAGTGAAATACAGAAACGGAGCCTTATGATGACCAGCAGCGAGTCTGGGAGTCACAAGGAGATCACCAGGCCTACTGACTCAGAATCCACAGAATGATCCAGGATTCTGCTTCTATTCATTTTTTAAATTCCCACTAAAATTTGAAACACCTTTGGAGTACTTGGGTGGCTCAGTCGGTCAAGCATCCAACTCTTGGCTTTGGCTCAGGTCATGATCTCACGGTTTGTGGGTTCAAGCCCTGCATCGGGCTCCATGCTGAGAGTGCGCAGCTTGCTTGGGATTCTCTCCCTCTCTCTCTGCCCCTCCCCTGCTCATTCTGTCTCCCTCTCTCAAAAATAAATAAATAAACTTAAAAAAAATTTTTGGAAAACCCTTAAATGGGGGCGCCCGGGTGGCTCAGTTGGTTGAGTGTCTGACTTTGGCTCAGGTCATGATCTCATGGCTGAGCCCCGCGTCGGGCTCTGTGCTGACAGCTCAGAGCCTGGAGCCTGCTTCAGATTCTGTCTCCCTCTCTCTCTGCCCCTCCCCCACCACTCACACTCTGTCTCTCTCTTCCAAAAATAAACAAACATTAAAAAAAAAAAATTTAATTTTAAATGAATGATAGGGTTAATGAAGAATTTTAAGCAGACACATTCATTATAGGCCCATATAAGGCAGATTTAAGAAAGACAAACCTCAGGGCAGGAAGAAAAAAGTAACGAGGCAATACTAATGATGTGTAGCACTACAGCCTCCATCAATTGTGGCAAGAATAGAAAGGCGAAGGCTCAAATCTAAACCCCCAAGTCTAACTCTGGCTAACTTATATTGAAGAAGAAAAAAACCCAGCCCTAGCTGCTCTCCTGCAGTTACTACAGGACAGGCCTATTTTTTGTGATGAGGGAGAGAATTTCCTAAAATGGACATGAAATTGACATGTGCTTCATCAAACATAATGTATAATTACATAGAAGTTTTTAAAATGTTTGACATAAAACATACACAGGTACTCACAATGACCTGGAGGACAGGTTTTATGGAAGTGTCTCCCTGTTGCATTATGGCCTGAAAGAGTAAACACAGAATGAGATCTACATTCAAATTATGACCAAATCTGACATATTTTTACAGTTTGGTATTTGTAATAAACCACAGATAACATTATTACAGAGACTTTTTGGAGCATGTCATCTGAAAATCTAGTAAAGTTTTATCACTTGGATAAAATCATAAAAGCATAAAAGTGCAATACTTGGCTTAACAAGAATACAATTACTGCATCCAAAATACAGGCATCACATTTGTGCTCATTATTCAGAACAGCACATTAATTTGCCTATAGGGCCCATTAATAGACAATTAGAGGGGCGCCTGAGTGCGCGTCTGACTTCAGCTCAGGTCGTGATCTCGCGGTTTGTGAGTTCGAGCCCCGTGTCAGGCTCTGTGCTGATAGCCTGGAGCCTGCTTCGGATTCTGTGTCTCCTTCTATCTCTGCCCATCCCCCACTTCCCTCTCTGTCTCTCAAAAATAAATAAATAAATGGGAAAAAAATAATAATTAGGTAAGTATGGGAAATCTTTAAAATAATATTATGCAGCCTTAAAGAGATGTGTATGTAACATTGGTTGCCTCTTTTGAGAGAACTGGCGAGTAGGGCCGTAGGTGGGAGGCAGACCTCACACTGGATCCAATTTTTATATCTTTTGCATTTTTTTTTTTTAAGTAAGCTTCACGCCCAGCACAGAGCCCAATGGGGGACTTGAATTCACAATCCTGAGATCAAGACCTAAGCTAAGATCAAGAGTCGGACGCTCAACTGACTGAGCCACCTAAGCACCCAAAACCGTTTGATTTTAAATCTCATGTCTCTATTAGCAATTATGAAAATAGTATCTACAAAAAAAAGACCACCAATCAGGTTTTTAGTTTGTTTTTAAAAAGCCACCATTTAAAGGTAACCATCAGAGGGGTCCCTGGCTGGCTCAGTAGGTGGAACATGCAACTCTTGATCTCAGGGTCGTGAGTTTGAGCCCCACATTGGCCCTGGAGCCTACTTATAAATAAAAAAGTAAAAAATCCGTTTAAGAAATTTAAAAAAATAAATAAAGGTAATCATCAGAAAAAAACCAACAGCAGTGAATACTGGTTCTCTGACCTCTGCTCTTGCCCATGCTGAAATAAACAGCACCACCAACGAAAAAACTGGACAAAAATACATAAACCTTTCAAATACTGGACAACAGGCAGAGCAAGACTGTGGTCCCTGAAAAAAGAGAAACGAATGAGGGGAACACTACAATCCTCCTGGCTTTCTGCACGGAGGCACTCTTGGATCACAGTGTGGACAGGGAACCCAAGAAGAACGTGGCAGTCCTACTGAGCACAGAGTTCAGGGAGACAACTTAGTTGGATTTCGTGGATGCAGAATACCAGAGATGACAAGCTACCCAGAGTTAGAGCCTCAATAACCCACACAGGGGTTCCCAGGAGTCTCTGGCTGACTTCTAAGTTGTTGATACACAAAATGAGACTCCACACGGCCAGGCAAAGATTAAGTGTTAGCTATAAACTGAAAAATGAGTGGAGCTCACACAGGCTAGAACACAGCTGAGCTCTCACCAGCCTGAGTGCAGAAAACTCAATAAACACCTGCTGCTTTCAGTAGAAACCCCAGAAAGGTCATGCTTCAGAAACAGGACTAAACTAGACCCAAAGTAAAAGCTATTCTGGACCCATTCCAATCTCCAAGGGATCAGCTGATTTGCAAGTCAATCAACAACCTGCCAAAACAACTCCATATTCTTTATAGAAAATTTTAAATATTCTGTGGAACAACATGGGAAGTAGGCAAAAAGTACTTCTGCCACATACTGGAGTACTGGCTGTCACCACTTGTGCAACTGTTTGAGCTGTGAGTTGAACTAGCCACTTTTTCCACGAAACATCATTTTTACTTGAAAGGCCAAATGACAAACTGGTTATTCAAACTTTGGAACTGAGTAAATCTTTTCTCAAAAAATAAATAAAGTGACGGGCACTTAGGTGGCTCAGTCAGTTATGCATCTGACTTCTGCTCAGGTCATGATCTCGCAGTTCACTGAGTTAGAGCCCTGCAGGAGCCCGCTTCAGATCCTCTGTCCCCTCCTCTCTCTGCCCCCACCCCCCCAGCGCGCTTGTGCACGTTAAACATTAAAAAATCAAAGAAAAGTATTCTAAGATCAAAACATTCAATGGTGAGTACAGCATAACATGTAGACTTGTCCAATTGCTGTGCTGTACACCTAAAGCATTAATATAACATTGTGTATCAACCATACTTCAATTAAAAAAGAGAGAGAGGGGCTCCTGGGTGGCTCAGTCAGTTAAGCATCTGACTCTCGATTTTGGCTGAGGTCACGATCTCAAGGTTTGTGGGATCGAATCCCTCATAGGGCTCTGCGATGATAGTGCAGAGCCCGCTTGGGATTCTCTCCCTCTCTCTGCCCCTCCCCTACTTGTGCTCTGTCTCTGTTTCTCAAAATAAATAAAATGAAGAAATAAAAAATAAATTATAAAAAAACAATAAGAGAACCACCATGGTTTAGACTATTTGTGTCCCACCTCCCCAAATTCATATGTTGAAGCCCAAACCCCCAATGTGATGACATTAGAAGGTGGGGCCTTTGGAGGTAATTTGTTTTAATAAGGTCATGAAGGTGGAGCCCCCACATTGGAATTCATGCCCTTAGAAGAAGAGACAACTTGGGGCACCTGGGTGGCTCAGTCATTTGGACATGGCAGCAGGGGTGTCAGCACAGAGCCTGCTTGGGTTTCTCTCCCTCTCTCTCTCTGCCCCTCCCCAGCTTGCACGCACACACATGCTCTCTCTCTCTCTCTCTCTCTCTCTCTCTCAAAATAAACAGACATAAAAAAAAAAAAAAAAAGGAGAGAGACACCAGAGCTCTCTCTTCCCATATACAAAGAAGAGGTCATGTGGGCACATGGTGAGATGGTAGCTGCAAGCCAGAAACACAGCCCTCACCCAGAAATGAATCTGCTGACACCTCAATCTTGGGTTTCCCAACCTCTGGAGTTGTGAGAAACCAATCTGTTGTCTACACCATCCAGTCTAAAGTATTTTGTAATAGGGGCGCCTGACTGACTCAGTTGGAAGAGCATGTGACTCTTGATCGCGGCGTTGTGAGTTCAAGCCCCACATTTGGTGAAGCAAATACTTAGAACAACAGAACTTGAAGAAAAAAAAAAAGTGTTTTGTAATGGTTGTCCAAACTAAGATGAACTGCTCTAAAGCACTCCTTAAAAAAAGTATAGCTCATAAATCAATAGTGGAAATCAATTCAAATCATAAAAAATACTCAAATAATCCACAAGTCAGGAAAAGCTAAACAACAAAACAACAACAACCAACAGATGGGACAAAGAGAAAACAAGTAACAAAACAAAAAACTTACACCCAAACATGTAACTATACTAAGTACAAATGGTTCAAGTACTCCAAGTAAAAGGCAAAAATTGTCAAAATGAATAAGATCCAACTATCTGCTGTCTACAAGAACTGCACTTCAAATAT
This sequence comes from Prionailurus viverrinus, assembly GCF_022837055.1. NCBI lineage: Eukaryota > Metazoa > Chordata > Mammalia > Carnivora > Felidae > Prionailurus > Prionailurus viverrinus. The sequence goes on from NC_062574.1 coordinate 14,852,718, forward strand.
AAAGACACAGGTTAAAAATTAAACACTGGAAAAAGCTGCATCATTACTGGCAGGCAAAGAAGGCTTCAGGACAAAGAATATTACCAGGGATAAAAAAGGACATTTCCTAATAATGGGGTTGATTCCTGAAGAAGGCACAATGATAAATATATACACCTAATAACAAAGTTTCAAAAGACATGAAGCAAAAATCTACAGAGTTAAGAGAAATAGACAAGTCCATCATTATAATTGGTGGTCTCAACTTCCTTCCCTCAGGATGGAAAAAGCAAAGAGATAAAAAAAGAATATGTAGAAGAACATAAAAGATTAAACTATTAACCAACTTGACCTAATTAGATCATCTAACAATTGCAGAATAAACATTCTTTTAAGTGCCCCTGGAACATTTTCATCAAGGTTCCATAAGTTGGGCAATATAACAAGTCTCAATGAATGTTAAAAGACTGAATTCAGAGAGCACGTTATCTGACCACACTGGAAGGAAACTAAAAATCCTAACAATAGGATATCTACAAAATTTCCAAATACTTGGGAACTAAGCAGTAAACTTCTATTTTTTTTTAAATCCAACGTGGGGCTCAAACTCACAACCCCGAGATCAAGAGTCGCATGCTCTACCTACTGAGCCAGCCAGGTGCCCCGTGAACAATAAACTTCTTTAATAACCCATCTACTGAGAAAGAAATCACAAGAGAAATTAGAAAGTATTATTAACAGAATGAAAATGAAAATACAATCTATCTAAACTTATAGGATTTGCTAGAGTAATGCTTCAAGGGAAAATTACAGCTTTAATGCTTAGAGAAGAAAAAAATCCAAAATCAATTATATAACCTTCTACCAGAAGAAGCCAGAAAAGAATAAACTAAACTCAAGCACACAGAAGGAAGGAAATAATAAAAGAGCAAAAAATCAACAAAATAGAAAATGGATAAACAACAGGAAAAAACAATTGAACTAAAAGCTGGTTCTTTGAAAATATCAATAAAATTGATAAACCTCTAGCTAGTCTGGCCAAGAAAAAGAAACAAATATTCTCAATATCAGAAATGAAAAATGCATCACTATATATCATATACGTTAGATTATATATACAAGAGATAATGGAATATTAGGAACAACTTTATGAAAAAGATAAAATGGCTAAGTCCCTTGAAAAACACAAATTATCAAAACTGACATACAAAATGCAGAGAATCTAGACAGTACCATACCCATTAAAAAAAACCTGATTTTATAATTTAAAATATTCCAACGGAGGGGGCGTATGGGTAGTTCAGTGGGTTAAGCATCCAATTTGATCTCAGCTCTGGTCTTGATCTCAGGGTCATGAGCTGAAACCCCATGTTTGGCATAAAGCCTACTAAAAAAAAAAGTGGGGGGAGGTTTCCTGGGTGGCTCAGTCAGTTAAGCACCAAGCTCTTGATTTTGGCTCAGGTCATGATCTCATGGTTCTTGAGATCGAGCCCCACATCAGACTCTGGGCTGACAGCACAGAACCTGCTTGGGATTCTCTCTCTCTCTGCCCCTCCCCTGCTCGTGTGCTCTCTCTCTCTCTCTCAAAATAAATAAATATATTTTTTTAATAAAGAAAAAAATACTAATCTTGCATAAACTGTCAAGAAATAGAAGAGAACACTTTTGAACTCATTTTATGATGTCATTAGGTTTACCGGACAGAAAAAAACAAAGTCGTTCTAAGAGAAAAAACACAGATCTATATTCCACTACAAAATAAAACTACACATTCACTAGGATGGTTAAACTTAAAAAGACTGACAAAATTAAGTGTTGGCAAAGATATGGAGCAACTAGAATTCTCACAATCGATTTAGAGAAGTCTAGCAATTTCTTATGAACATTCACTGAACATGTAACTCAGCAATTACATTCCTAAGTATTTATCCCAGAGAAATAAAAATATATTTCTACAAAAAGATTTGTATGGGGGCGCCTGGGTGGCGCAGTCGGTTAAGCGTCCGACTTCAGCCAGGTCACGATCTCGCGGTTCAGGAGTTCGAGCCCCGCGTCGGGCTCTGGGCTGATGGCTCGGAGCCTGGAGCCTGTTTCCGATTCTGTGTCTCCCTCTCTCTCTGCCCCTCGCCCGTTCATGCTCTGTCTCTCTCTGTCCCCAAAATAAATAAACGTTGAAAAAAAAAAAAATTAAAAAAAGATTTGTATGTGAATGTTCACAGCACCTTCATTCGTAATGGCCAAAAAAGGAAAATAACCCAAATGTTTAACAACAGGTAAATTAAACAAATTGATTATTCACAATAAAAGGCAAAAAAAGGCTCAAACTATTGAAACAACATGGATAAATCTCAAAAAACATTTTGCTAGACAAAGAAGCCAGACACAAGTTTATATGAAGTTTTAGAATAGTCAAGGGGCACCTGGGTGGCTCAGTCAGTTAGGCGTCCGACTCTTGGTTTTGGCTCAGGTCATGGTCTTGCATTTCGTGGGCTTGATCCCCGCATTGGGCTCTGTGCTGACAGTGCAGAGCCTGCTTGAGATTCTCTCTCTCTGCCCCTTCCCTGCTTGCTCTGTCTCTCTCAAAAATGAATAAACTTAAAAAAAAAATAGAACAGTTAAAACTAGGGGTGCCTGGGTGGCTCAGTTGGTTAAGCGTCCGACTTCAGCTCACGAGTTTGAGCCCCGCATCAGGCTCTGTGCTGACAGTTCAGAGACTGCAGCCTGCTTTGGATTCTGTGTCTCCCTCTCTCTCTGCCCCTCCCCTGCTCACACTCTGTCTCTCAAAAATAAACACTAAAAAAAAATTTGTAGGATAGTTAAAACTAACCTATAAAGATAAAAAACAGAAGTTAAAACTCTGGTTTGCCTAGGTTGGCATTACGAGATGGGGAATTTGCCAAAGCTTGTCAAACTGCACACATCTTGAGCTTTGTTATATGTATTTATTATACATATCACAGTTCTATGGTGTGTAAATCACACTGAATTTCAATACAGTTTGAATTTTTAAAAGTTTCTAGGGAACAGAACTGGGGCAGGGCGGGGCCAAACATCAATAATTTCATCAAACACCTTCCTGTTCTATTTCATTTAAAAACCACATGCATGAAATCATAGCAGAAAACTTTCCCAACCTGGGGAAAGAGACAGACATCAAAAATCCAGGAGATACAGAGAACTACCATTTAGATTCAACAAAACCAACCATCAACAAGGCATATCATAGTCAAATTCGCAAAACACACAGGCAAGGAAAGAATTATGAAAGTGGCAAGGGAAAAAAAGTCCTTAACCTATAAGGGAAGACAGATCAGGTTCGCAGCAGACCTACCCACAAAAAGTTGGCAGGCCAGAAAGGAATGGCAGGTTATATTCAACATGCTGAATTGGAAAAATACGCAGCCAAGAATTCTCTATCCAGCAAGGCTGTCATTCAAAATAGGAGAGATAAAGAGTTTCCCAGACAAACAAACACTAAAGGAGTTTGTGACCACTAAACCAGCTCTGCAAGAAATTTCCAGGAGGACTCTCTGAGGGGAGAAAAGATGAAACAAAACAAAAAGGAACAAAAGCAACAAAGACTAGAAAGGACCAGAGAACACCACCAGAAACTCCCAACTCCACAGGCAACACAATGGCAGCAAATGCATATCTTTCAGTACTCACTGTAAATGCCAATGCACTAAATGCTCCAATCAAAAGTAACAGAATGGATAAGAAAACAAGATCCATCTCTATATTGTTTACAAGAAACCCATTTTAGACCTAAAGACACCTCCAGATTGAAAGTATCTTCAAAGGAGCACTAAGGAATCTACTCCTGAAATCACTGTTGCACTACATGCTAACGAATTTGGATGTAAATTTTAAAAAGATAAAAAATAGAATTAAAAGAAAAAAAGAAAAAAAAGAAAAAAGTATCTTCAGATGGAGAACCATCTATCATACTAATGGTCGCCAAAAGAAAGCCAAATAGCCATACTTGTATCAGACAATCTAGATTTTAAAATAAAGACTGTAACAAGAGATGAAGAAGGGCATTACATTACAATTACGGAGTCTATCCACCAAGAAGATCTAACAACTACAAACATTTATGCCCCCAACATGGAACTCCCAAATATATAAACCAATGAATCAGAAACATAAACTCATTGACAATAATACCATAATAATAGGGGACTTCAACACCCCACTTATAGCAATGGACAGATCATATAAGCAGAAAATCAGCAAGGAAACAATGGCTCTGAATGACACACCGGACCAGATGGACTTAACAGATATATTCAGAACATTTCATCCTAAAGCAGTAGAATACGCATTTTTCTTGAGTGCACATGGAATATTCTCCAGAACAGATCACATACTGGGACACAAATCAGCCCTTAACAAGTACAAAAAGATTGAGATCATACCATGCATATTTCCAGACCACAATGCTATGAAACTCAAAATCAACCACAATAAAAAATTCGGAAAGACAACAAATACTTGGAGATTAAAGAACATCCTACTAAATAATGAATGGGTTAGCCAAGAAGTTAAAGAGGAAATTAAGAAGTACATGGAAGACAATGAAAATGGTAACACCGCAGCCCAAAACCTCTGGGACGCAGCAAAGGCAGTCATAAGAGGGAGGTATACAGCAATCCAGGCCTTCCTAAAAAAGAATAAAGGTCTCAGGTATACAACCTAATTTTACATCTTAAAGAGCTGGAAAAAGAACAGCAAATAAAACCCGAAGCCAGCAGAAGACAGGAAATAGTAAAGATTAGAGCAGAAGTCAATGATATCAAAACCAAAAATATAGAATAGATCAATGAAACCAGGAGCTGGTTCTTTGAAAGAATTAACAAAATTGATAAACCCTAGCCAGTTTGATCAAAAAGAAAAAGGAAAGGACCCAAATAAATAAAATCAAGAATGAAAGAGGAGAGATCACAACACGGCAGAAAGACAAACAATAATATGAGAATATTATAAGCAATTATATGCCAATAAATTGAGCAATCTGGAAGAAATGGACAAATTCCTAGAAACATATAAACTACCAAAACTGAAACAGGAAGAAATCGCAAATCTGAACAGACCCATAACCGGTAAAGAAACTGAATTAGTAATCAAAAATCTCCCAAATAAACAAGAGTCCAGGGCCAGATAGCTTTCCAGGGGAATTCCATCAACCATGTAAAGAAAGGTAAGACCTATTCTTTTGAAGCTGCTCCAAAAAATAGAAATGGAAGGAAAACTTCCAAACTCATTCCATGAGGCCAGCATTACCTGATTCCAAAACCAGACAAAGACCCCACTAAAAAGGAGAACTACAGAAAAATTTCCCTGATGAACAGGGATGCAAAAATCCTCAACAAGGTACTAGCCAGCCAGATCCAACAACACATTAAAAGAATTATTCACCACGATCAAGTGGGATTTATACCTGGGACGCAGGGCTGGTTCAACATCTGCAAATCAATCAATGTGATACATCACATTAATAAAAGAAAGGACAGGAACCACATGATCCTCTCAGTAGATAAAGAGAAAGCACTTGACAAAATACAGCATCCTTTCTTAATAAAAACCCTTAAGAAAGTAGGGATAGAAGGATCATACCTCAAGATCATAAAAGCCATATACAAAAGACCCACCGCTAATATTATCCTCCATAGGGAAAAACTGAGAGCTTTCCCCCTAAGGTCAGGAACATGACAGGGATGTCCACTCTTGCCACTGTTATTCAACACAGTATTTGAAGTCCTGGCCTCAGCAGTCAGACAACACAAAGAAATAAAAGGCATCCAAATCGGCCAGGAGGAAGTCAAACTTTCACCTTCACAGAAGACATGATACCCTATGTGGAAAACCCAAAGATTCCACCAAAAAATTGCCAGAACTGATCCATGAATTCAGCAAAGTTGCAGGATATAAAATCAATGCAGAGAAATCGGTTGCATTTCTATACACTAATAATGAAGCAGCAGAAAGAGAAATCAAGGAATTGATCCCATTTACAATTACACCAAAAACCACAAAAATACCTAGGAATAAACCTAACCAAAGAGGAGAAAAATCTATACACTGAAAACTATAGAAAGCTTATGAAAGAAATTGAAGATACCAAAAAATGGAAAATATTTCATGCTCACTGATTGGAAGAAAAAATATTGTTAAAATGTCGATACTGCCCAAAGCAATCTACATATTCAATGCAATCGCTATCAAAATAACACCAGCATTCTTCACAGAGCTAGAACAAACAATCCTAAAATTTGTATGGAACCAAAAAAGACCCCAAATAGCCAAATCAATCCTGAAAAAGAAAACCAAAGCTGGAGGCATCATAATCCCGGACTTCAAGATGTATTACAAAGCTGTAATCATCAAGACAGTATGAAACTGGCACAAAAACAGACACTCAGATCAATAGAACAGAATACAGAACCCAGAAATGGACCCACAAATGTATGGCCAACTGATCTTTGACAAAACAGGGAAGAATATACAATGGAATACAGTCTCTTCAGCAAATGGTGCTGGGAAAACTGGACAGCAACATGCAGAAAAATGAACCTGGACCACTTTCTTAAACCATACACAAAAATAAACTCAAAATAGATGAAAGACAAATGTAAGACAGGAAGCCATCAAAATCCTCAAGGAGAAAGCAAGCAAAAACCTCTGATCTTGGCCACAGCAACTTCTTACTCAACACGTCTCCAGAGGCAAGGGAAACAAAAGCAAAAATGAACTACTGGGACCTCATCAAAATAAAAAGCTTCTGCACAGCGAAGGAAACAATCAGCAAAACTAAAAGGCAACCACCAGAAGATATTTGCAAACGACATATCAGATAAAGGGTTAGTATCCAGAACCTATAAAGAACTTACCAAACTCAACACCCAAAACACATATAATCCAGTGAAGAAATGGGCAAAAGACATGAATAGACACTTCTCCAAAGAAGACATCCAGACGGCTAACACATGAAAAAAGGTTCAATATCACTCATTATGAGGGAAATACAAATTAAAACCGCAATAAGATACCACCTCACACCTGTCAGAATGGTTCACATTAACAACTCAGGCAACAACAGATGTTGGCGAGGATGCAGAGAAAGAGGATCTCTTTTCCACTGCTGGTGGGAATGCAAACTGGTGCAGTCACTCTGGAAAACAGTATGGAGGTGCCTCAAAAATTTAAAAATAGAATTACCCCACGACCCAGCAATTGCACTAGTAGGTATTTATCCCAGGGATACAGGTGTGCTGTTTTGAAGGGGCACATGCATCCCAATGTTTATAGTAGTGCTATCGACAACAAAGTATGGAAAGAGCCCAATGTCCATCGACAGAAGAATTTTGATAAAGATGATGTGGCATATATATACAATGGAGTATTACCCAGCAATCAAAAAGAACAAAATCTTGCCATTTGCAACTATGTGGATGGAACTAGAGGGTATTATGCTAAGCAAAATTAGTCAGAAAAAGACAAATACCATCACTTCATTCATATGGAATTTAAGATACAAAACAGATGAGGGGCACCCAGGTGGCTTGGTCAGTTAAGCGTCGACTTCAGCTCAGGTCATGATCTCACAGTTTGTGAGTTCGAGCGCTGCATCAGGCCCTGTGCTGACAGCTTGGAGCCTGGAGCCTGCTTTGGATTCTGTGTCTCCCTCTCTCTCTATCCCTCCCTCCCCCACACTCACTCTGTCTCTCTCTTGAATATAAATAAACATTAAAAAAAAACCAACAGATGAACATAAGGGAAGGGAAGCAAAAATAATATAAAAACAAGAAGGGGGACAAAACATAAGAGACTCTTAAATACAAAGAACAAACTAAAGGTTGCTGGAGGGGTTGGGGGATGGGCTAAATGGGCAAGGGGCATTAAGGAAGACACTTGTTGAGATGAGCACTGGGTGTTATACATAGGGGATGAATCCCTGTAATCTACTCCTGAAATCATGATTGCACTATATGCTAACTTGGATGTAAATTTTAAAAAATAATAAAAACCACATGCATATACTAACTTATTACTGTTTAATTTGTGTCATCATAAATAGTGCATATATAAAATTAAATCTTCTGGGACATATAACATGATATGTACACTTAAAATAAAATTGCCTCGGGACACCTTGGCTCAGTACGTTGATAATCCAACTCTTTGATTCTGGCTCAGGTCATGATCTCGCAGTTTGCAGGATCCAACCTCACACTGGGCTCCATGCTGGGTTGGAGCCTGCTTGGGATTCTCTCTCTCCACCCAACCCCCCACCCTCCCGCTGTGTGTGTCTGTGTGTCTGTGTCTCTCAAAATAAATTTTAAAAACATTTAAAAAAATACAAAGCAACAACCCAATTAAAAAATGGGCAAAAGACTTTAGAATAGACACTTTCCCAAAGACATAGAGATGGCCAACAGATACATAGGATCCTCAACATCACTAATCATCATGGGAATGCAAATCAAAATCACAGATTAGCTACTATCAAAAAGACAAAAAATATGAAGTGTTGGCAAAGATGTGGACTAAAGGGAACTCTAGTACACTGTTGGTGGGGAATGTAAATTGGTGCAGTCACAACAGAAAACAGTGTGGAGGCCCATCAAAAAAATAAAAATCAAACTACCATATGACCCAGAAATTCCACTTCTGGGTAGGTACCTGAAGAAAATAAAAATACCAATTCAAAAAGACATACGCACCATTATGTTCAAAAAGCATTATTTACAATAGCAAAGATAAGGAAGGAAACCACATGTCCATAAATAGATGAACAAAGACACAGACACAGACACACACACACACACACACACACACACACACACACACACACACAGAGGAATATTACTCAACCATAAAAAAGAAAGAAATTTTGCCATTTGTGACAACATGATTAGACCTAGACAGTATTATGCTAAATGAAATAAGCCTGACAGAGAAGACAAATAACATGATGTCACTTACATGTTGAATCTATAAAATACAAAATAGAAACAGACAGAAACAGGGAACAAACTATTGATTACAAGAGTGAGGAATGATTGGGGCTGTGGGTGAAATTTGTGAAGAGGATTAAGAGGTTCAGGCTTCCAGATTTAAAAAAAGAAAAAAGGGTCATGGGGATGTAATGTACAACACAGGGAATTTAGTAACAATGTAATAACTTTGTATGGTGACAGACAGTAACCAGATTTATCATAGGGATCATTTCCTAACCTATAAAAATACCAAATCACTAAGATGAACACCTAAAACTAATAGAATATTGTGTGTCAATTGTACTTAAATTTAAAAAACTACAAACCAACAGAATGTAGTAGTCAAGGGCACATCCATCCAAATCTTCACCCCATTGACAAATTATTTAACCTCTCTGCACTTTAATTTCAGTGCAGATGCAGGTAATTATAAAAATCTACCTTATGGGGTTACTGTAAGTACTATTATACATAAAGTATCTGGCACAATGGAAATGACAAAAATATTAGTTCCCTTCTCCTTTCCTTATATTACCCAGTAACTTAAGATACAAATGCTATTTATCCTGTTTACCACAGTAGTTACATGCATAATCTCTTCTTTTATGATGTTAGCTCTTGCCCCAAATGTCTCTCCTATTTATGTGTCAGTTGCTTACCCTTTGGGACTGTGTCTTTTGAACTAAAATGATACTACTTGCTTTAGCTGATAATCAGAGTTCGCAAAGGTGTTCCACACTCAGTCACCACAAACACAAAAATTTTTTTTGCCGGGTTACCTGGGTGGCTCAGTCAGTTAAGCGTCTGACTCTTGATTTCAGCTTAGGTCATGATCTCAGTTTGTGAGTTCAAGTCCCACATCAGGCTCTGCACTGACAGCAGGGAGCCTGCTTGGTATTCTCTCTCCCGATCTCTCTGCCCCTCTCCAGTTCATACATAAGTGCACACTCTCTCTAAATAAATAAATAAATAAACTGTAATAAAAGAATTTTTCTTCTTGGGGCGTCTGGGTGGCTCAGTTGGTTAAGCATCTGACTTCAGCTCAGGTCATGATCTCACGGTCTGTGAGTCTGAGCCCTGCATCAGGCTCTCTGCTGTCGGCATAGAGCCCACTTCAGATCTTCTGTGTCCCCTGCCCCATCTCCCCCTCCCCCCACTGGTTCTATCTCTCTCCCTCCCTCTCAAAAGTAAATAAATAGGGGCACCTGGGTGGCTCAGTCGGTCAAGGGTCCAACTTCGGCTCAGGTCATGATCTCCCAGTCTATGAGTTCAAGCCCCACGTTGGGCTCTCTGCTGTCAGCTCAGAGACTTCAGATCCTCTGTCCCCCTCTCTCTCTCTCTTCCCCTCCCCTGCTCGTTCTCCCTCTCTCTCTCAAAATAAATAAATAAACTTTAAAAAAACCCACAGGTACTTTAAAATAATAATATTTTCTCTGACATAGGCCATAGCAACATCTTGCTGGCTATGTCTCATGAGGCAAGAGAAAGAAAAGCAAAAATAAACTATTGGGACTACATCAAAACAAAAAGTTCCTGCCCAGCTAAGGAAACAACAAAGGCAACCTACTGAATTGGAGAAGATATTTGCAAATGACATCCAATAAAGGCTTAGTATCCAAAGTATATAAAAAACTGATACAACTCAACACCAAAACCCAAATAATCCAATTAAAAAATGGGCAGAAGATATGGACAGACGTTTCTCCAAGGAAGACATACAGATGGCCAATGTGCAAAAATCCTTAGTATTACTCATCATCAGGTTAATGCAAATCAAAACCACAATGAGATATCACCTCACACCTGGATGAGGATAAGGTGAGAAAGGAATCCTCATGCACTGTTGGTGGGAATGCAAACTGCTGCAGCCACTATGGAAAACAGTATGGAGGTTCCTCAAAAAGTTTAAATAGAACTACCTTAGGATCCAGTAATGGCACTACTGGGTAGTTACCCAAAAAATATGAAAACACTAATTCAAAAGGATATATGAACCCCATGTTTACTGCAGCATTATTTACAATGGTCAAATTATGGAAACAAACCAAGTGTCCATTGGTAAATGAATGGATAAAGAAGATACGGTATGTATATATATGATGGAATATTATTCAGCCATAAAAAAAGAATGAAATCTTGCCATCTGCAACAACATGGATGGAGCTAGACGGTATAATGCTAGGCGAAATAAGTCAGTCAGAGAAAGACAAATACCATACGATTTCACTCATGTAGAACTTAAGAAACAAAACAAATGAGCAAATGAAACAAAGAGAAAGAGAGAGAGAGACAAACCAAGAAACGGGCTCTTAATTATAGAGAACTGACGGTTACCAGAGAGGAGGTGGTGGGGGGATGGGGGAAATAGGTGATGGGGATTAACAGTGCACTTATCATGATGAGCACTGAGTAATGTATAGAATTGTTGAATCACTATATTGTACACCTAAAACTAACAGAAGTATGTTAACTACACTAGAATTAAAATTAAAAAAAAAAACTTTTTTTTTTTTTTTTTTTCAACGTGTATTTATTTTTGGGACAGAGAGAGACAGAGCATGAACGGGGGAGGGGCAGAGAGAGAGGGAGACACAGAATCGGAAACAGGCTCCAGGCTCCGAGCCGTCAGCCCAGAGCCCGACGCGGGGCTCGAACTCACCGACCGCGAGATCGTGACCTGGCTGAAGTCGGACGCTTAACCGACTGCGCCACCCAGGCGCCCCAAAAAAAAAACTTTTTAAAAGCTGGAAAGGAAGCAAGAACAAGAGGGAATATGCAATGATGGGAATGGGGGGGGGGGGGGTACACTGGGTGGAAGTGAGTAGTCCAGGCAAGAAATGATGATGCCAGAGTGGATGAAAGAGAAGTAGATGTATTTAAGAGAAATGTGTGGAGGTAAAACCAAATTTGGTGATGGACTGGACATCTAAAGTGATGGGAGTCTGCAAGAAGAATGATTCCACAATTTCGGGCTAGCATATCTTAGTGGATAATGGTGCCATTCATCCCTATAGGGAACACCAAGAGGCCCCAACTTACTAAAATAATGGATCTACTTTGGGATATGTTGAATTTAAAATCTCTTTGAGGTATCCGGTGGGCAGACAGAAAATAGAGGTTTGTCTTTCAGATAAAGGTGGCTCCAGAGGTGCCTGGGTGGCTCTGTTAGGCAACTTACTCTTCCTTAAGTCACAACTCACAACTTGTGAGTCCAGGCCCCGCATGAGCCCTGCATAGGGCTCTGTGCTGACAGCCCAGAGCCTACTTGGGATTCTCTGTCTCCCTCCCTCTCTGCCCCTCTCCCGCTAGCGTTCTGTCTCTCAAAAATAAATAAACAAAAAATTTTAAAAGGTGGTTCCGGACAAAGACACTTGTGTGCAACTAACATATAGATGGTAATGGTATGTCTTGGTAGAAGAGGGCCTAGAACATAACCTTGAGTAAACAACCTACAATGAGGGACCTGCAAACAAGACGAGGAAAGATCGGGCAAGCCAAGCCAAAAAAGCCGAAACATTAAGTTAAGAAGTAATGCTCAACACACTCAAACGCTGCTGAGAACTGTTGGTTAAGTTGGAAACTCAAAAGTGGCTGTTGAATTTAACGACTAGGAGGCACTGTTAACTTCAGCCAGCGTTCTTTCTATAGCGATCGAAGGGAACGAGGGATTGGAGTCTGTTAATGGGTTAACCCGAGGTGTGCTGAAACAACTCTCGAGAAGTTTGCTGTGAACAAGGGGAGGGGAGGAGACAGAGACTAGCAAAAGGAGGGAGATGGAGGACAAACAAGTTCATTTTGCTTCGTTTTCTTAAGTACAAAAAACACGGGCATATTTAAAAGAGGACAGGAAAACTCCTTCGAAGAGAGGGTGATGATTTTAGGGAGTCACCCGACGGTTTCCTGTCCCACCCCCGTTATCTTCTCCCGCGTTCTCTCCCCATAGCCTCCAGCCTCTCTCTCCTTCTCCACCCCGACACGGCCAGGGCCCACAGCTACCCCGCGGCCCGCTGGCCCGCAGGCGTCTCCTCACCGCAATGGCCCCCTCGCTCAGGTGGCCCACCATGCCTTCGCCGCACCAATTCCCGCGCTCCGGATCCTCCGCAGCCCCTGTTTCACTCCCGGGGCCCCGCGCGCTCCAAAGCTATTGGGCCAAGGAGCTACAGGCACCACCCCCGCTTTCCGACATGCGCAGGGCACGGAGGCGGGCATAAGGGCGGAGCAGCCACCGCGTTGGCCGAGGAGCTGCGAGCAGCCCACGTGACACGCCTGAGCACCGGTTCAGGACCTAGTCTCCCAATGCGGCCTAGGGGCGGGGCCTGGGCCGCGGGGCGCGCGGAGGATGACGCGAGCGCTAACCAAGGGCGCGAGGTGCAGTTCCGGAAGCTTGCCGAGAGGCTTCTTGGTGGAAATCCTGGCTCGGCCTTTGGCGGGCCGACTGGAAGAGAGAGCTGTTCCCTGATAACCCTGCTGCTGCCCATAGTCAAGCAGTAACTTGACTACTTTCTCAACCCAGGGCGGAGCTCCCGCCGGTGCTAGACCTTGAGCTTGGCACAGTGGGGATCTCTGAAGGTAAATAGAATCCAGTCCCTGCCCTCAGAGGAGAGTATGGTCTGTCCAGGGAGTTACCACAGTGAGGGGTCCTCACTCCAAGTAGACATGATATGGGCCTCAGGAGAGACACGAAGTGTGCTGCCATCACAGATGGAAAATCAGGGAAGGCTTCCCAAAGGAGGTGCCATTCAAACTGAGCCCTGAAGGGTGTGTGCAGGTTTGTCAGGTGGACTGTAAGTGAGGATAAGGAAGCGCCTGGATGAATGCGAAGCCTATGCACAAACTAGAGAGGTGAATAGCCTGGCAAGCTGGGGATAGCTTTAAGTAGCTCAGGATAGTGGGTTACAGAGGAAGATGACTTAGGCATTAGAAAATGAGCCAGGGGTAGGGGTGCCTGGGTGGCTCAGTCAGTTAAGCATCTGACTCTTGATTTTGGCCCAGGTCACGATCTATCTCACAGTTGGTGAGTTCAAGCCATTTGTCAAGCGCCTCGCTGACAGTATTGAACCTGCTTGGGAGTCTCTGCCCCTCGCCTCCTCGCTCTTTCAAAATAAATAAATAAATTTTGAAAAAAAGGAAGAAAACAAGCCCCAGGTCAAATAGTGAAGGATTTGTACTGGGCTTCCCTAAATGCTTGGAGGAGCATTGATTAATTTAAGGCAGAGGATGGACATCTGTCTCAATATGAAGGATGAATTGAATTTAGAAAGCCGGGTAGGGGACTGAGGGCATGGAAACTAGTTACGCCAGACAAGAGATGGTGAGGACTTGAACTAAAGGAATGACCTGGGGATTGAAAGAAAAAAACTGAACTATACATAGAAACATTTGTTAATAGTTGCTGAGGAGAGAGAAAGAAAAACCTGGGATGTCTCAGTTTCTGACTTGAGCATCTTGGGAGATGGAGGTCTAAGAGGCAAGCGTCCTTTGTGGAACAAAGTAGCCCTTCAATAAATATTTCTGAATAAAAGGATGTTCAGTGTGAGAGACTATAGATCCTCAGCATGTAAAGTACAGAAAAAGACCACAAGAATTGATTTGGTTGTTTCCCATTTGCTTGAGTGAAATCTTGATTTTTCTAGGATTGTGCATTTGTAGAAATCTGAATCCTTTATTTTCTTATTCATTTTATAGACGTAAAGTAGGATGGATCTGCCTGTGGATGAGTGGAAATCATATGTATTTCAGAAGTGGTCTTTGCTCCCGAAGTCCATTCAGGTCACGATCTCTACCGCAGAGACTTTGAGCGATATCTTTCTTCACTCCTCTTTGCTTCTTCAGTAAGTGAATGAAAGCTTTAACCAGGGAAATGTTGGTCTCGAAAATGTTCTCTTTTGTCATTTTCTCTCAATTTCTATCTCTTTTTCATGGTAGGATTAAGTTCAGATTTTTTACATTTTGGAGCATTCAGCAGTTCTTGCTATTTCCAGTTTTCCCTAACCTACTGTTATAGAACAGACAAGATAGCTTTTTTGGTGTTTTGGTTTCAATAAGCAATGCTGTGCTGTGGAAAGTAGGCTGTGAACTTTGCCATCTCCCAAAAGATATAGTGGAGATTTACTAGCTGCATATAGAAATTTATAAGTGCTCACATTTAGAAAGGACTTTAGAAGTCATATATTCAAACTCTCTTGACTACCATCCTCAATAAGAAATTCTATTTTATATCATAACCTAGTACATACATACGTATACAGAAAATTACAACAAGAGTTTCCCAAAACTTCATTCAGCGAATCTTTATTGATCACCTGTTTTGTGTCAGACACTGTGCTATATGCTTAGTGAACAAAAAATACATCAATGAGGGGTGCCTGGCTGGCTCAGTCAGTAGAGCATGTGACTCTGAATCTCAAGGTCATTCAAGCTCCACATTGGGCAGTAGAGCTTACTTTAAAAAAGGAGGGGGGGGGGTGGTGTGCGGGCCTGGGTGGCTCAGTCGGTTGAGCATCCGACTTCAGCTCAGGTCATGATCTCACAGTTTGTGAGTTCAAGCCCTGCCCTGGGCTCTGTGCTGACAGCTCGGAGCCTGGAGCCTGCTTTGGACTCTGTGTCTCCCTCTCTCTCTGCCCCTCCCCTGTTTATGTTCTGTCTGTCTGTCTCTCTCTCTCTCTCAAAAATAAATAACCATTAAAAATTATTTTTAAATAAATAAAGTTTATTTAAAAAAATTTTTTTAACGTTTATTTTTGAGAAGAGAGAGACAGAGCATGAGCGGGGGAGGAGAGAGAAAGAGGGAGACACAGAATCTGAAACAGGCTCCAGGCTCTGAGCTGTCAGCACAGAGCCCCATGCGGGGCTCGAACTCACGGACCGCGAGATCATGACTTGAGCTGAAGTAGGACGCTTAACTGACTGAGCCACCCAGGCGCCCCTAAATAAATAAAATTTAAAAAGGGGGGTGCCTGGGTGGCTCAGTCAGGTAGGCAACAGACTCTTGATTATGCAGAGGCTGCTTGGAATTCTCTCTCCCTCTCTGCCCCCCCCACCACGTACACATGCTCACTCTGTCTCAAAATAAATAAATAAACTTAAAAAAAAGAAAAGAACCTTACCACTTAAAAAGAAAGAAAGAAAAATACATTAGTGAATCCAAAATAGACACAGAGCCTTACCCTTGAGGAGCATAATTGTGGCAAGGAGAGACAGACAATAAACATAAATAAGCACATATAAGGATATAGTATGTTAAAGGTGCTAAGTATAGTAGAAAAAAAACAAAAATAGAACAAGATAAGAGAAATAGGCAGTGCCAGGAGTGAGAGTGCAGGTTGTGATCAGGGGCACCTGGGTGACTAAGTCAGTTAAGTGTCCGACTTTGGCTCAGGTCATGATCTCACTTTATGAGTTCGAGCCTCTCATCAGGTGCTATGCTGACAGTGCGGAACCTCCTTGGGATCCTGTCTCTCTGTGACCCTCCCCCATTTGTGCTCACTCTTTCTCTCTTTCAAAAATAAATGAATAAACTTAAAAAAAAAAAAACCACCTCTGAATAAATAGTGTGATCAGATATGGTCTCATTGAAAAAGTGGAAGTTGAGCAAAGTCTTGGAGATACAGGAGTTAACAAATTAGATATTTGAGAGAAGAGTACTTCAGACAGAGATCCCAAGGTGGGATGTGCCTGGCATGTTTAAGCAACAGCAAGAAGACTAGTGTGCATGAACCAAGTAAACCAGAGGGAGAGGAGCAGGAAATAATATCAAAGAGGTAATGAGACATGCATGGAGGTTGGGGACAGCAAGTGGTACAAGTCATGTTGGCCCTCCTACGTGCCTTTTCTTTTTACTCTGAGTAGGAAATTATTGCAAGGTGTGGTAGGCAGACTTCTAAAGATGATGCCCCCTTCCCAACACTCCCAAGTCAGTTGACCTTGATACACAATTATCTGAGTGGGTCTGACCTAATCAGGTGACCCCTTGAAAAGCAGAGCGTTTCTGGGGCACCTGGGTGGCTTGGTCGGTTAAGCGTCCGACTTCGGCTCAGGTCGTGATCTCACGGTCCGTGAGTTCGAGCCCCGCGTCGGGCTCTGTGCTGACAGCTCAGAGCCTGGAGCCTGTTTCAGATTCTGTGTCTCCCTCTCTCTCTGCTCCTCCCCTGTTCATGCTCTGTCTCTCTCTGTCACAAAAATAAATAAACGTTAAAAAAATTTTTTTTTTAAATAAATAAAAATAAAAGCAGAGCGTTTTTCCCAGCTGGTAGCATAAAGGAACATCAAAAAGATTCAAACCATGAGATACGCATGTGCTTTTAATGACTTTAAAGATGGAGGGGGACCACATGACAAGGAATGCAGGCAGCCTCTTCAAGCTAAGAGTAGTTCCTGGCTGATAGCCAGCAAGGAAGTGAGGACCTCAGACTTACAATCGGAAAGAACTGGCTTGATTTCAGCCTTGTGAAACCCTATTCAGAGAACTCAGCCAGACTCACCTGCACTTCTGATCAACAGACTGTGAGGATAATAAACGGGTGTTTTAAGTTGCTGAAGTTGTGGTAATTTGTTACCCAACAGTAGAAAACTAATTCCCAGGGTTTTGAGAGAACGATATGATCTGATTATATTTTAAAGCAGGGGTCAGCAAACTACAGCCTGCAGGGTAAATCCGTCCTGCTGCCTGTTTTTATATGACCATCAACTAAGAACGGTTTTTACAGATAAGCATTTACAGTTGATTTGATGATTTGGGAACACTGGCTTTGAATCCCAATTAAGTAAAATTCATTAAAAAAAAAAATCCATTCTCATTAGTAGACCTATATTACGCGGGGTGCCTGGCCTGCTCAGTCAGAAGAACTTGTGACTCTTGATCTCGGGAAGGGGGGCCAGAGGATGGGGGGGGGAACCAACTTAAAAAAAAAGTAGACTGGTATTACAAGGCATTATACTCAATTATTTTTTAAGTTGTATCAATAAAAATTTTATAGAAATTTGTTTTCTCTTTTCTTACAGAGCTACCTCTGTAAGAGCCTCAATTTTACCTCTTGGCCCACAAAACCTAAATATTTACTCTCAGACTCTCCACAGACAAAGTTTGCTAACTCCTGTTTCAAGGGATTACTCTGTTGAGGATAGACAAGCAAGGGTGGAATTAGAGAAACCTGTTGGGAGGCTGTCGCATTAATCCAGGTGAAAAATGAGGTAATGATAATTTGGACCAGGGTGGTGGTGGTGGGGTTGACGAGAAATGGTTGGATTCTGAAAGTAGACTTCATAGCATTCCTTGAAAGATGGAATGTGATATATTAGAGGATGAGAGAAGTAAAAAGTGACTCTAGGGATTTAGGCCTAAGAAAGATGAAATTACCATCACCTGGGAAGACTGCTTTGGTACAGTTTTGGAAAAGAAGATCAGGGGTTTCCAGTTCAGTTTGAGATGTCTAGTAGACATCCAGGTGGAGGTGTCTAAGTCAGCACGACATTTAGGAGAGAGCGCTGGGCTAGAGATAGAAATTTGGGAGTCGTACATGGTATTTTGAGCTGCAGACTGGGTAAGTTCACCATGGTAGAGAGTATAAATGCTTACTGCGTATGATGTGCCTTGATATTTTCCTTTCTATTTATCTCATTTAAAAAATAATCAAGACACACTAAACTGATTTCATGACCCACTGAGTCATGACCTACAGTTTGAAAAATAATGTCTAGGGGCGCCTGGGTGGCGCAGTCGGTTAAGCGTCCGACTTCGGCCAGGTCACGATCTCGCGGTCCGTGAGTTCGAGCCCCGCGTCGGGCTCTGGGCTGATGGCTCGGAGCCTGGAGCCTGTTTCCGATTCTGTGTCTCCCTCTCTCTCTGCCCCTCCCCCGTTCATGCTCTGTCTCT
Organism: Prionailurus viverrinus; assembly: GCF_022837055.1. Taxonomy (NCBI): domain Eukaryota; kingdom Metazoa; phylum Chordata; class Mammalia; order Carnivora; family Felidae; genus Prionailurus; species Prionailurus viverrinus. The sequence continues at coordinate 14,871,567 of NC_062574.1, forward strand.
CTCTGTCCCAAAAATAAATAAACGTTGAAAAAAAAAAAAAAAGAAAAATAATGTCTAAATCTTTATGGGATCTGTGGATTCCTTTTACAGAGTTTCTAAAAATGATAGACAACTATTGATGAAAATAGTAATGGTAGCAGAGTTATCCCAAGGTAGTTGGATATGGCTTACTAACACCAAGATGTCCTAATCCACAAGAATCATTTGAAGTTTTGGTGCATGGAAAGGAATATAAATGAAGAGGGTTTACTTGGTCATTTACTATTGGAGTTCCTCAAGACTCCAACCTAGGCTCTTTTTCCTTTCCACTCTGTATCCTCAACTGATACAGTCTCATGTACACCTATGACATTAATTACCTCCTCTGTATGTTGATTATCCTTAAAATTTTATGTCCAGCCCTCACCTCCCTTCTGAGACTCCAATCTCTAAATCCAGCTGACTACTTAAAAGTCCCAAAGATACTTAAAATTGAACATATCCAGAGGCAACTGGGTGGCTCAGTTGGTTGAGCGCCTGACTCTTGATTTTGGCTCAGGTCATAATCTCATGGGTTTGTGAGTTCAAGCCCCACGTGGGTCTCCACACTAAGCATGGAGCCTACTTGGGATTCTCTCTCTGCCTCTTTCTCTCCCCAACCCCCCGACTCTTTTTCTCTCTCTCGCTGAAAAAAAAACATTCAACATATTCAAAATCAAACTCACAGCCCCTTCCAGTGGTCCCTATCTTAGTGAATTGCACTGCCTTATTTCAGTTCTTAAAGCTAAGAACCTATGAACCATTCTATATTTAAAAATAACTCATGGCGAGGAGGGGCATCTGGCTGGTTCAGTTGGTGCAACCTGCAAACCTTAATCTCGGGGTTGTGAGTTTGAGCCCCGTGTTGGGTATGGTGATTAATTAAAAATAAAGACTTTAAAAAATTGTTTTTTTAAATAGATAAATACAACTCACAGGGCTCCTGGCTGGCTCAGCTGGTAGAACATATGACTCTTGATCTTGGGGTTGTAAGTTCGAGCCCCATGTTGGATGTAGATTTACTTAAAAATAAAATCTTTAAAAAAATAAATACATAAATAAAAACAAAATCTTAAAAAAAAACAAAAACAAAAAAATAGCTCATGAGGGGTGTCTTGCTGGCTCAGTCAGTAGAGCATGCAACTCTTGATCCCAGGGTTGTGAATTCAAGACCTACATTGGGTGTAGAGATTACTAAAAAATAATAATAATTAATAAGGTTTTAAAAAATAATTAAATTAAATATAAAATAAGAACTCATGATCACATGATAGTAGTACAAATGGAAAGATGGGCAAATGGAGGTAAATTGTTGTAAGGTTCTTCTATTGTTTGGGAAATGGCAAAAGTACTAACTGAAGATAGTAAATAAATCAAGGATTCATTTTTTAATCTCCAGGATAACCGCAAAACAAATATTTAAACATTTATAATAAGAGGTGCCTGGGTGGCTCAGTTGATTTAACTTCTGACTCCTAATTTCATCTCAGGTCATGATCCCAGGGTCATGGGATCGAGCCCTGCACTGGGCTCCATGCTGAGCCTGGAGTCTGCTTGGGATTCATTCTCTCTCTCTCTCTCTCTGTCTCTTCCCCCCCCCCCCCCCCCCCCCCCCCCCCGCTCATGCGCTCTCCCTCTCTCAAAAAAACAAAACAAAAAACTGTGATAATCTCCCTCTTTTCCTGTGTGGTATATATAATACTACATAATACATCCCAAAGTTGTCTGCATCCTAATTCCTGGAATTTGTGAATGTGTTAGGTTACATGGTAAGGAGAAATTAAGTTTGCAGATGGAATTAAGGTTGCTAACAAGCCAACTTTAAGATAGGCAGAGTAGCCTGGATTACCCATTAGCCCAGTGTAATCACAAGAATCCTTGAAAGTGCAGAAAGGAAGCAGAAGAGTCCGAGGGAGATATAACTATGAAAGAATTGTCAAGAGAGATGCAGGATTGCCGGTTTTGAAGGTAAAGAAGGAGAGCCACGAGCCAAAGAATGTAGGCAGCTTCTAGAAACTGGAAAAGATGAGGCCACAGAGTCTCCCCTGGGGCCAGAAAGCAACATGTCTTTACCAACACCTTGATTTTAGCCTACTGAGACCCATGTCGGAACTGTAAAGAGAACACATTTTTGTTTGTATCAAGCCACTAATTTTGCAGGAATTTGTTACAGCAGTGACAAAAAACCAACACGTTCCCTTTACCTCCCTAATCCAAATTACTATCAGTAGCTAGAATACTACCAACTGGTTCCCCAAATGCATACTTGCCTCCCTCCAAACTATTTCCTACACCACAACAGAAATCCTTTTTCAAAACACAAATCAGATTATAGTGCTCTCACTTAAAATCTTTCAGGAGTTTCTTTCGCTCTGACAATAAAGACTAAAATTATCAACCTAACGTAGCCAGTAAGACATTGCAGTCTGCCCATCGCCCGTGGCCTCCTCTTACCACGCTCCTATTTCCAGCATATTGTTGACCTTCTTTCAGTTCTTTTTTCTTAATTTTTTTTTTCAACGTTCATTTATCTTTGAGACAGAGAGAGACAGAGCATGAACAGGGGAGGGGCAGAGAGAGAGACACACACACAGAATGTGAAGCAGGCTCCAGGCTCCGAGCCATCAGCCCAGAGCCCGACGCGGGGCTCGAACTCATGGACCGCGAGATAGTGACCTGAGCTCAAGTCGGACGCTCAACCGACTGAGCCACCCAGGCGCCCCATGACCTTCTTTCAGTTCTTAATGTACACTGTGCTTCTTGTCACGTGGCCTTTACTTCCTGTATCTCTTCTGCCTGAAATGCTTTCCCTGGCTTCTCTCTACTCCTCCGCGCCCTAATTAAGTTCTACTTATCCTTCAGGGTCAGCCAGATCTTTCCTCAGGAAAGCCTCCTGAGTCCCAGCTCAGTATATATTAACAACGTCACGTAGCTTTCCTTTCCAGGTTCGTGTAATCATTTGATTGACGTCTGTCTTCACTATAGACTATAAACTCCATGAGGGCAAAGATGTTGTCTGTGTTTGTCTTTGTGTAGACAAGAGCAGTGCTGTGTCAAAACAAAACAAAACAAAACAAAAAAACAGGCATTTAATAAATACTGATTGAATGTCAATCTGGAAATATGTCTAAAGCTCTTCACCAACTGGCACGTATTTATGCTCAATAGGACTCATACATGAGAGCCTCATATACATGCAGATACATAAACACATACCTTTCAGGTTCAATGTTAACGTCTTTATCTTTGTGCCAACAACTGCCGATAGTCTGGCACATAGCGGGCACTCAGATTTTAGTTGAATGAGATGATGAGTTCAGTGTTGAGCCTTGCCAGTTCAGGCACTAACCAGGTACAATTAGCGTTTTACTTGTTTTGGGGTGTTTTTTTTTTTTTTTTGATACTTGCTTTTCTTTATGATAAATGTTGACAAGATGCAAATTCATTCTCATCGTATTTGAAATGGTATTTAATGAAGTTTAACGGGAAGGTTTCCCCTTTACCGTCTCTTCATTCAATTCTACAGAAACAGCCACAGTTTATTGGAATTTTCTGGTCCTTTTTGTGTATTCTCATACAATTGTAGATATATCTACATTTCTTTTTCTTTATTCTGTCATATTATGTGCTTTGTTCTAGGAGGTTTTCTCCGATGTCACACCTTAATCTTTCTAGCAACCGCATGATATTGCTTATGTAGTTATACCACAATGTAGTTATTCTTTTCCTTGTTGAGGGGCAATTACATTATTTCCAAGTTGTTGCATTTTTACTGTTACAAACAATGCTGCAGTAAGCAACTTTTTTGTATGTTTTTGTACACATATATTCTTAGAAGATAAATAGCTGTATCAGTCATTATGAGCATTTTATTTATTTTTTTATTATTGTTTTTAATGTTTATTTATTTTTGTGAGAGAGAGACAGAGCAAGTGGGGGAGGGGCAGAGAGAGAGGGAGACACAGAATCTGAAGCCGGCTCCAGCCTCTGAGCTGTCAGTGCAGAGCCCGATACAGGGCTCGAACCCATGAACCATGAGATCATGATCTGAGCTGAAGTTGGACATTCAACTGGCAGAGCCACCCAGGGCATTTTAAAATGTGATAAATACTGACAAATTGTCTTCCAAAAAGACATTACCGGGGGCGCCTGGGTGGCGCAGTCGGTTAAGCGTCCGACTTCAGCCAGGTCATGATCTCGCGGTCCGTGGGTTCGAGCCCCGCATCAGGCTCTGGGCTGATGGCTCGGAGCCTGGAGCCTGTTTCCGATTCTGTGTCTCCCTCTCTCTCTGCCCCTCCCCCGTTCATGCTCTGTCTCTCTCTGTCTCAAAAATAAATGTTGAAAAAAAAAAATTCTTAAAAAAAAAAAAAAAAAAAAGACATTACCGGTACTTTCCTATATCCACACCAGCACTAGAAAGCAGTAGTCTTTAATTCTGCCAGACTTCAGGACAAAAATACCTTGTTTTTGTTTTGTTTTGTTTTTTTGCACTTTTCTAATTACTAGTGAAAGAATGCATTATTTCTGATGTTACAACCCGTTTATATTTCTTATGCAAACTGTTCATTTGTGTCTTTTGCCTATTTTCCCTCTAGGTTGTCTGTCTTTCTCTTATGAATTTATAAGAGATCTTCAAAAATCTGGTCCTATAATTCTTTGCTATATTTGTGACTAGTTTTCCCCCAACCTATTATTTATCTTTACTTGCAGTGTTTTGCATTGTATATAAATTGTGCGTGCTTTAACTTCTATACACCTATATCTTTTTTTTTTTTTTCTGGTTTCTGAGTTATGTGTCTTGCAAATAGTCTTTATTTTCTTCTAACTCCTTTTGTAGTTTTGTGTTTTAGTTTTCACTCAAAACTCCATCTGGAATTTATTTTTGTTCCAATCCTAGTATATGTGCTGCCGAAGCGGGCACTGGAATTTATTTTTGTATGTGATGTAAGAGAATGTGCTAACTTTTTTCCAGATGATTTTTCCTAGGCATTTATTGAATAGTCCGTGATATCCTTAGTGCCTCAAAACACCATATTCGTTAAAAATTGAATTCCCACTTGCCACAAATTTGTTCCTAGACTCTATTTCTATGTCAAAACCAAAGGGTTTTTACTGTGACTTTATAGTATCATACTAGAATTCTTTCCGTTTCAAGTGACAGAAACCCAGCTCACATTAGGAAATTTATGCACTATGAAACTAGGATGTCCAAGGCAGATCTGTTTGCAAGCAGAGTTGTGTCCAGGGGCTCAGATGTCATCAGACTGTAGCTCTTCATCTCGCAGACAAACTGCACACCTGGCGGGCATAATCAACACTGGTAGCCTTGGACACGTCCTGCAAACTTAACAACCACAAGAAAAGAGGCCATCTTTCCTGAGAGTTTGGGCAGAAAAGGTCTAGATCAACCTAATTGTGGACTCCATTCAACCTAATTTTGACTGCCTGATGCATCCTTTCAACCACGAGCGTGAGGCCTTTCTGATTGGCCAGGCCTATAGCACGGTGCTCAACCCTGTTGCCACATTGGGGTCTTCCCTACTTCAGCCACAAGAAATGGTTTCCTCCCTGAGATTTTATTACCAGAAGTGGAAGGAAGGAACACTGGAAAGCATGGAAGGCTCGTATAGATGTGGCTTTGCTGTCTGGTAGGCCAAGTTCCCACACACTCATATACTTCTTCTTTTTCAAGAATGTCTTAGCTAGGGGCGCCTGGTGGCCTAGTCGGTTAGGCGTCCGACTCCGGCTCAGGTCGTGATCTCACAGTTGGTGAGTTCGAGCCCCACGTCGGGCTCTGTGCTGTCATCAAAGAGCCTGCTTCGAATCCTCTGTCCCCCTCTCTCTCTCTGCCCCTCCCCCTGCGCTTGCACACGTGCTCTTTCTCTCTCGAAAATAAATAAATACTTTCTAAAAAATGTTGGATGTTTGATGCAGATTGTGTTGAACTTACAGATTCATTTAGGGAGACTTGACACCTTTACAATGTTAAATTTCCTCCTCCAAGTAAAAGGTATGTCTTGCCATTTGCTTAGGGCTTCCTTCATATCCTTAAGTAAAGTTCTATCATTTTCTTTGTATAGGTCTTGCACATTCCCTCTTAGATTTATTCTTCCTTATTGTAAGATTATTGTTATTGTGAATAAGACTTTTTTTCACCAAATTACATTCTCTGACGATTGGTGTATAAAGGCTAGGAATTTTTGTATCCTACAGCTGCCTAACTGTATTTTCACAATATTTTATTGTTTTTATGCCAATTCACTTGGAATTTTTAGGCAAGTAGCTATATCTGCAAATGGTAATCCTCCTTTCCAATATTTTTACCTCTCATTTTATCTTTTGATTATAACATTAGTTAGACCTCCAGTGCAGTATTGAATAGTAACAGCCATTTAGGACATTTGCCATAGGTTTATAGTACATACCCATTTTTAATTTAAGGAAGTTGTCTGTATCATAAATAGGTCTTGAATTTTTTTTAATGTTTATTTTTGAGAGAGAGAGAGAGAGACAGAGTGTGAGTGGGAGAGGGGCAGAGAGAGAGGGGGAGACACAGAATCCAAAGCAGGCTCCAGCCTCTGAGCTGTCAGCACAGAGCCTGATGCGGGGCTCCAACTCACCGCAAGATCATGACCTGAGCCAAAGTTGGATGCTCAACCGACTGAGACACCCAGGCACCCCCAAAAATTTTTTTTTAGGTATAGAATGTTCTTATTCTTTTTTTTTTTTTCAACATTTATTTATTTTTGGGACAGAGAGAGACAGAGCATGAACGGGGGAGGGGCAGAGAGAGAGGGAGACAGAATCGGAAACAGGCTCCAGGCTCTGAGCCATCAGCCCAGAGCCTGACGCGGGGCTCGAACTCACGGACCGCGAGATTATGACCTGGCTGAAGTCGGACGCTTAACCGACTGCGCCACGCAGGCGCCCCTAGAATGTTCTTATTCTTAGCAGAGGTCTGCTGAAATGCGTAGAGGTGAACTTCTATGATGACTGTACTTCAAATGGCTCAGAAAAAACATGTATATACAGACGTATGGGAGTTAACACACTATTGTTTCTCAGCTCCATTCTCAATCCTCTGTACTCTGTGGAACTTGATGCATTGCCAGTTGACTCCATGAGAGGCCCTCAGTAGGGCTCCAGAGACAGAAGGCAAGACTAGAAGAAGGAACTCAGTTCTGTCTGCTCCCTAATTAGCATCCACATGAAAAAACACAGTTAGACTTTTCACCTTATACCATATATAAAAGCTAACTCAAAATAGCCCAAGGACCTAAACTTCAGAGCTAAAATTATAAAACCTTTAGAAGAAAACCTAAGGTGGAAGCTTATGACATTGGCTGGGAATGATTTCTAGGCTATAACAGCAAAGACACTGGCAACAAAAGTAGACAATTTTGAAAATTAAAACAGTTTGTGCATAAAAAGACAATATCAACAGAGTAAAAAAGGCAACCCACAGAAGGGCACCTGGCTGGCTCAGTGGGTAGAGAGGACATGTGACTCTTGGTCTTGTGTCATGAGTTTGAGCCCTATGTTAGGTGGAGTGATTACTTAAAAAAATAAAAATAAAAGATTTTTTTTAAAAAAGGCAAGCCACATAATGGGAGGAAATATTAGCAAATCACGTACCTGATAAGGAGAACTCCTAAAACTCAACAACAAGAGAACAAACAACCTGATTTTAAAAATGGGCAAAGAGGGGCGCCTGGGTGGCTCAGTCGGTTAAGTGTCCGACTTCAGCTCAGGTCATGATCTCACAGTCCGTGAGTTCAAGCCCCGCGTCGGGCTCTGTGCTGACCGCTCAGAGCCTGGAGCCTGTTTCAGATTCTGTGTCTCCCTCTCTCTCTGATCCTCCCCTGTTCATGCTCTGTCTCTCTCTGTCCCAAAAATAAATAAACGTTAAAAAAAAATTTTTTTTAATGGGCAAAGGATTTGAATAGAGATTTCTCCAAAAAGGATATATCAATAGCCAACAAGCACATGGAGAGGTGCTCTCTTTTTTTTTTTTTTTTATGTTTATTTCTGAGAGAGAGACAGACATGAGTGGGGCAGGGGCAGAGAGAGAGGGAGACACAGAATCCAAACCAGTCTCCAGGCTCCAAGCCGTCAACACAGAGCCTGATGTGGGGCTCGAACCCATGAACCACGAGATCATGACCTGAGCCAAAGTCAGACACTTAACTGACTGAGCCACCCCGGCACCCCTGGAGAGGTGCTCTTAACATCGCTAATAACTAGGGAAATGCAAATCCAAACTACAGTGAGATACCACCTCACATTCATTAGGATGGTTACTAGGAAAAAAAAAACAAACAGAAAATAGCTCATGTTGGTGAGGATGCGGAGAACCTGGAGGCCTTGTGCACTGCTAGTGGGAGTGTAAAATAGTGTAGCTACTATGGAAACCAGTGTCATTCCTCAAAAATTAAAACTAGAATTAATATATGGTCCAGCAACCCTACTTCTGCATGGATACCCCAGAGAATTGAAAACAGAACTCAAACAGATATTTGCACACCAGTGTTCATGGCAGTATTTTTCATAATAGCCAGAAATGGAAACAGCCCAAATGTTGTCCATTCACGGATGAATGGATAAAAAAAATGTAGTATCTACATACAATAGAGTATTATTCATCCATAAGAGGAAATGAAATTCTGATACATGCTACAACATAGATGAATCTGGGAACAGTATGCTAAGTGAAATTAGCTAGGCATAAAAAGGATAAATATTATATGATTCCACTTATCTGAGTTACCTAGAGTAGACATTCATAGAGACAGAACATAGAATAGAGGTTAGCAGAGGCTAGGAAGAGGGAGGAATGGGGAGTTATCAAATTATTATTTTTTTAAGTTTATTTATTTATTTTTAGAGACACACAGAGCACAAGCAGGAGAGGGGCGGAGGGAGGGGGGGGACAGAGGATCCAAAGCAGGCTCTGTGCTGACAGCAGGGTGCCTGACATTGAATTTGAACTCACGAACCATGAGATCATGACCTGAGCCAAAGTCAGATGCTTTACCCACTAAGCCGCCCAGGCACCCCTGAGGAGTTATTTTTTAATGAGGACAGAGTTTTCAGTTTGGGATGGTGACAAAGTTATGGAAATGGATAGTGGTGACAATTGCGTAATATTGTTAATGTACTTAATGCCACTGAACTGTATACTTAAAAATAGTTAAAGTGTCAATTTTGTCATGTGTATTTTACCACAGTAAAGATAATTAGAAAAATTGTTTTGGCATACCTGGGTGGCTCAGTTGGTTGAGCATCTGACTTCAGCTCAGGTCATGATCTCACGGTTTATGAGTTCGAGCCCTGCACTGACAGTTCAGAGCCTAGAGCCTGCTTCAGATTCTCATTCTCTCTGCCCCTCCCCCACTTGTGCTCTGTCTCTCAAAAATAAATAAATGTAAAAAAAAAATTATTTGTTTTGGGGCACCTGGGTGACTCAGTCGGTTTAGTGTCCAACTCTTGATTTCACCTCAGGTCATGATCTCAGGATTGTGGTATCATGCTGGGTGTGAAGCCTGCTTGAGATTCTCTCTATCCCTCTAACACTCTCTCTCAAAAAAACAAAAACAAAAACAATAGCGGTGACCAGGTGGCTCAGTGGGTTAAGTGTCTGACTTCAGCTCAGGTCATGATCTCACAGTTTGTGAGTTCAAACCCCACATCAGGCTCTGTGCTGACAGCTCAGAGCCTGGAGCCTACTTCAGATTCTGTCTCTCTCTCTCTCTCTCTCTCTCTCTCTCTCTCTCTGTTCCTCCCCCACTCACACTCTGTCTCTCAAAGAATAAATAAACATTAAAAAAATTTTTTAATCTTCAAAATATATATATATATAAAAATATATTTTTTAAGAAAGAAAAATTGTTTTATCTCACTTCCTCAAATTTTTTATCATACTATTCCAGAAGAAAATTTGGAATATGAAAAAGAAAAAGAACATCCATTTGCTTTTCAAAACTTTGAATCAATTACTGAGTTAACTTGGTGCCTGAAGAAAAGAATGAATTATTGCAGCTTAGTTCTTAATTGGACTAAAGAACAATTACACAACACTGAATTTATCATCATTTTGGATTAAGATAAAGAGTATCCATTGTTAGGCAAGAAGAGTTTTGCTATAATTATTATTCACCACAATCTTTTTGCTTGAACTAGGATTTTCAGATTTACCCTAATTTGAAACAAAACAAAAACAAACAGGAAAAAAAAACAACAGACTCTATGGTTCACCAGATATGCATAGGGTATTATCCTCATATTGTTTTTAGACTGGAATAAACTGAGAACAGGCAAGCACACCTTTTAAATTAAAATTTTTTAATTAAAATTTCTAATTTTCCTTTTTATATTATTTATTTTGATATTTTTCTATATTGTATCTAAATACTAATAAAATATTTGATATTAACTCATACATAGTAAAGATAATGTTTTGTGAAATTTCAATACATATGTACATAGACACATCAGACTGAATCACGGTGTAAAAGATATTTCTTATTATGGGTCTTTGTAAACAAAAATTTGAAAAACATTCTACACTTCTGATCTCAATTTCTTTGAGAAGAGATGCTTAAGAGAATTTTTAGTTTTCAGGGCACCTGGGTGGCTTAGTCAGTTAAGCTTCTGAGTAGGCTCAGGTCATGATCTCATGATTTGTGAGATTGAGCCCTGCGTCAGGCTCTGCACTGACAGCACAGAGCTTGCTTGGGATTCTCTCTCTCCTGCTATCTCTGCCCTCCCCCACTCATGCTTGCTTGCTTACTCACTCTCTCAAATAAATACATATTTTAAAAATTAAAAAAAATTGGGGGGCACCTGGGTGGCTCAGTTGGTTGAGCGTCTGACTTCAGCCCAGGTCATGATCCCACGCTTCGTGGGTTTGAGCCCCACGTCAGGCTCTGTGCTGACGGCTCAGAGCCTGGAGCCTGCTTCAGATTCTGTCTCTCTCTCTCTCTCTCTCTCTCTCTCTCTCTCTCTCTCTCTGCCCCTCCCCCACTCTGTCTCTTTGTCTCCCAAAAATAAACAAAAACTTTTTTTAATGTTTATTTTTGAGAGAGAAAGTGAGAGCAGAAGCAAGGGGGGGTGGGGAGCAGAGAGAGAGGGAGACACGGAATCTGAAGCAGGCTCCAGGCTCTGAGCTGTCAGCACAGAGCCTGACACGGCTCAAATCCATGAACCGTGAGATCATGACCTGAGCCAAAGTTGGACGCTTAACCCACTGAGCCACATAGACACCCCTAAAGAATTTTTTAAAAAGGGAATTTTTATTTTTCACATTATGCATATTTTACTTTCTTTACAGTTAAAGAGAGAGTCTAGGGTATTCTGTTTCTCCTTGTTGGCAGAATGGTGTATTCTCCGTTGCCAGTGTGTGTGTTTATTTGTGGGGTTTTTTATGTTTATTAATTTATTTTTGAGAGAGAGCAGGAGAGGAGCAGAACAAGAAAGAGAGAAAGAATCTCAAGCAGGCTTCGCATTGTCAACACAGAGCCCAATGCAGTGTTCAAACTCACAGACCGTGAGATCATGACCCATGCCTAAACCAAGAGTTAGACACTTAGCCTTTTCAGGTTGAAATAATTTCAGAATTATTTGTAAAATAGTAATTTTACAATAGTAGTAGTAATTTTTACAATAAAATTTGTAAAAATAGTACAAATAATTGCTGTGTAATATACTTTGTTAAGTATATTTTAAAAAGTATATACCGTTAAGAGGTATATACTTTAAGTATATTAAGTATAACAAAGTAATATACTTTGTTAAGTAACAAAAATTCAATCAAGTAAATTTTTTTAAGTTTATGTATTTATGAGAGAGAGAGAGAGATTGAGAGAGAGAATACCAAGCAGGCTCCTAGCTGACAGCACAGAGCCCATGCAGGGCTCAAACTCACAAACTGTGAGATCATGACCTGAGCCAAAATCAGGAGTCAGACACTTAACCGACTGAGTCACCCAGATGCCCCAACCAAGAAAATTTTATTTTATTTTATTTTATTTTATTTTATTTTATTTTACTTTATTTTTATTTTTAAAAAATTTTAATGTTTATTTTTGAGAGAGAGAGAGCACGCATGTACACACGAGCATGGGGGAGGAGCAGATTGAGGGAGAGACAGGATCCCAAACAGGCTCCACTCTGACAGCAGAGAAACTGATGTGGGTCTCAAACTCATAGACTGCGAGATCATGACCTGAGCCTAAGTCAAATACCCCTCAACCAACTAAATTTTAATGATCCAGTTGGCTTTGTTAATTGATTCATGAATTGAGCAGCATCCCAACTAGCAAGTAGAAGGGAGCTCCAAAGGGCTATGGAAAAGGGAAGGTTTTTAAAAGTAGAGGGACGCCTGGGTGGCTCAGTCAGCTAAGCCTCCGACTTTGGCTCAGGTCATGATCTCACAGTTCCTGGGTTTGAGCCTCTTGCCCAGTTCTGCGCTGACAGCTCAAAGTAGGGAGGATGTGGGTGCCTGGGTGGCTCAGTCGGTTGAGTGCCCCACTCTTGATTTCGGCTCAGGTCATGATCTCAGGGTCATCATATCATGGTCCTGATCTCACAGTCGTGAGATCTGAGCCCTCATCGGGCTCCTTGCTGACAGCTTGGAGCCTGCTTGAGATCCTCATTCATTCTCCCTCTCTCTCTCTCTCTCCCCCTATCTCTCTCTCTGTCTTAAAATAAACAAACATTTAGGGATGCCTGGGTGGCTTGGTTGGTTGGGCGTCTGACTTTTGGTTTTGGTTCAGGTGGTGATCTCACAGTTTGTGGTTTCTAGCATCTTGTGGGGCTCTTCGCTGACGGCGGGAGCCTGTTTGGGATTCTCTGTCTCCCTCTTTCTCTGTTCCTCTCTCCCTCTCTCTCTCTCAAATAAATAAATATTTAAAAATAAATAAATAAACTTAAAAAAATAAAGGTAGAGAAAGTGTGGAGAAAAAGGAAATTATTAGCAAAGAATCCATTGTTTTAGGCAAGGTCACCCTCCTAAGGCGAATGGAAGGGGTCTGTCAGTAAACTTACTAGTGCTGACCAGTAAATTCCTATCTGGAGGTTAAAGGTTACATTTCTGGGGTCTTGCAACTGCAGTCAGCTTAGGTATTAAGTCTTGGTTTACTGACTTGGGTCCTTAACAAGTGATACCATTTGGGGCCTGTGACTTTCTTTTCAGTATCTTCTTTCAGATTCCCCAAATGTTAATAGTTTACTACATTTACTTTATGATTCATTTTCATTTTCTCTTTCTCTTTCCCTACCTCTCCCTCCCTCTTCCCCTCTCTTTCCTCCTTCTGTCAGCCATTCACTCAAGTATTTTCAACACAGTTTAGGTGGAGAATACTCTGCTACAAAACCACGTATTATGTTATTCTCCACACCTAAGCTTTGTTATGATACATTATCGTGGGGGTGGTAATTATAAAATAAATAATTAGCATTCTGTCCTCTAAATAGAAATTCTGGTATCTATGCCTCTGAGGCCATAAGATTACCCCCCCCCCCATTCACATTACACGATACAGACAACCTCATGTGTCCCAGTGTTTTGCAGGTAGGTACTCAGAACGTTTCAAGTGCAGTGGTTAAGGTACTTCCCTTAATAACAAATGTGTGCTTTTTTTGTTTCGTTTCTTTCTTCATGAAGACCCGAGGATGAGATGTTTTTACAAAATCTGTCTAGAGGCTACCTGGTGGAAAAGGACCCCAACGCTCCCCTTTTCTACAGAGAAGAAGGAAACAAAAAATTTCAGCAGAAGGATTATATGGGAGCCACAGTGCTGTACTCTAAGGTAAGGCACCACATCTCAGCAGGAGGGGATACCAACGATTCCGCGATGCATAGTTCTTCAGGTCACAGAACCTTACTGCTGACTTGTGTAGCCAGTGGTTCCCTTGTTTACAATTTGTGAACTGAATTTGAAAAAGAAAACTGGCAGGATTCTGCCATTGGTTATATGCCAAAACAAAGGCATATATGCGTCCTAAATTCCATCAAGAAACTTCTATTCCTGAATTCCCTCAGATACTCTGTAGCAATAGGCTTATTGGACCCATGGGTCTGCCTTGCCCGGGTCTGTCAGCTGTCACTGAATTGTGTGCCCTTTGTATCAGAATGACTGATGAGGCTGTTGGTTTGATAGTCCCAATTTAGAGGCCAGCTAGGTGTTTGGTCAGCCACAGTGTTCGCTTACAACCGGTATGACTTAGGTTAACTTAGAAAGGAAAATAAGCCCAACTGCCACAGCCTATTTAAATCCCATTTTGGAAGTTGTCAACAGATACAGCAGTACCTAGGAGATGACTACCACGATGAAGCAAATATCTCAATAAAGCTAGCCAAATGAATTTCTTGGCTTCCCAGTTATGTTCACACTACACTATTTATTGTCTACTAAGTGTGCCATAGCATTATATCAAAAAAATGTGCATACCTTAAATTAAAAGTACTGTATTGCAAAAAAAAAAAAAAGCTAACTGGCAGCTGAGCTTTCAGCAAGTCGTGATCACTGATCACAGCTCATTGTAATGAATATAATGATGAAAGTTTGAAATATGGCAAGAATTGCCAAAATGTAACACAGAGACACAATGAACAATGTGAGCAAAGGCTATTAAATGGTGCTGATAGACATGCTCAATGCAAGATTGCCACAAACCTTTACTTTGTAATAAAAAAAAAAAAAAAAAAAAAAACGCCATGTGTGTGAAGCACATTAAAATGAGGTATGCCTAGGGGTGCCTGGGTGGCTTGGTCGGTTAAGCGTCTGACTTCAGCTCAGGTCATGATCTCACAGTCCATGAGTTCGAGCCCCGCGTCAGGCTCTGTGCTGACAGCTCAGAGCCTGGAGCCTGTTTCAGATTCTGTGTCTCCCTCTCTCTCTGTCCCTCCCCTGTTCATGCTCTGTCTCTCTCCATCTCAAAAATAAATAAACGTTTAAAAAAAAAATTTTTTTTTTAAATGAGGTATGCCTATATTATTTTTTAATATTTATTTGAGAGAGAGAGAGAGCATGAGTCGGGGAGGGGCAGAGAGAAGAGGGAGACACAGAATCTGAAGCAGGCTTCAGGCCCTGAGCTGTCAGTACAGAGCCTGACGCAGGACTCAGACTCACAAACCATGAGATCATGACCTGAGCCGAAGTTGGATGCTTAACCAACTGAGCCACCCAGGCGCCCGAAATAAATAAACTTTAAAAAATGAAATGAAATGAAATGAAATGAAATGAAATGAAATGAAATAAAATAAAATAAAATAAAATAAAATAAAATAAAATAAAATAAAATAAAATAAAATAAAAACTAAGCATCACTGAGCTAGATTTTGATCAGGAAGAGTGGCTTTTAACAACCTGCGGCTTTTACTGTCCTGCTTCCATCATAGAAACTGAAACAAGATCCCTGAGAGACTTCCGTCCATAATTTTTAAGAGATAAATATGGGTTTAAAGCAGGAATGTACCAATCCTCTCACCACGTCTGTGATCTTTTATATTTAAAAGAATGAGTGTAGGGGCACCTGGGTGGCTCAGTCGGTTAAGCATCTGACTTCAGCTCAGGTCATGATCTCACGGCTTGTGAGTTCAAGGCCCATGTTGGGCTCTGTGCTGACAGCTCAGAGCCTGGAGCCTTTTCAGATTCTGTGTCTTTCTCTCTCTCTCTGCCCCTCCTCCACTCACACTCTGTCTCTCAAAAATAAATAAACATTAAAAAAAATTTTTTTTTAAATAAAAGAATGAGTCTAAATTTGAAGGGTAAACACCTTTACTCTGAATCTTTAACAGGGCTAAGCTTAACATTTGGAATTAGTTTTCCAACAACTCTCAGACTTCTAACAATAGCCTCTATAACTGATAAGAGCCCTAAATTGTAACATTATAAAGTATTTAGTTGAATAATGTGAATTCGTGATTCCTGAAGAATTAAGTAACGATCCACTGATAAGTGGTTTAATAGTTCCTTTTTACAGAGCTAATCTCTTCAAGTTTATGCATGTGCATCAGAAATGTGATCATGTGGGAAGTTGTTCAAGGAAAACAAGTAAAATAAAAAAGGAAATCAGACAAAAAATTAAGGTTTGCTCTGTATGTGAAGGGAGATGAGCCTTCCTATTTCATGAAGCTAGTATTTTGGGGATTATGGTACTTTGCAATTTTCTACAAACCTGCTATTTTCTCTTTTTTTTAATAATATTTGTTGTTTCTATCTGATTATAAAAGTACTATGTTTTGTAAGTTACTTGGAAAATACAGAGAGGCATAAGGAGTAAAAAAAGTCACATAATCAGGGATAGGCACTGTTAACATTTTTGCTTATATCCATCCAGACACTTTTTCCTCTGAAAATATGTTTTTCTTTTACAAAATTGGGATAATGCTGCACTTACTGTTTTGTAATCTGCTTTTTTCCCTCAACAATTTATTGTGACCATTTTCTCGTGTTATTAAATTTTCCACTAGCACATGATTTTTTTATGGCTAGTTTAGTGTTCCATTACAGAGAACTATGCTTGATTTAACATCTCCTAATGTTGACAGATTGCTTGGTATCACAAGGCTACAAGGAGTGTCTTTCTATGTAAATATTTTTACGCATCTGATTACTTCCTTAGGATAAATTCCTAGAAGAGAATTTGCTGGGTCAATTTAAATGTATTATTCTAAGCCTTTGGTACTTGGTGCTAGATTGTTCTCTAGGAAAAAACTAGTTAACAACCCTTCTAGTAGAATATGGGAATGTTCATTTCTCTGTATCCTCAGCAATACTAGTTTTTAAGATTTTGTTATTTTAGCTATTTATTTTTAATATGAAATGTGTCTACATAGTTAAAATTCAAAAGGTACAAGAATATATACACAGTGTAGTCTATTTCTTCTGTCTCCTGGCCACCACTTTACCTAACACTAGAACCCAGCACTGTTAAATGTGTCTTCCAGGGGCGCCTGGGTGGCGCAGTCAGTTAAGCGTCCGACTTCAGCTCAGGTCACGATCTCGCGGTCCGTGAGTTCGAGCCCCGCGTCAGGCTCTGGGCTAATGGCTCGGAGCCTGGAGCCTGTTTCCGATTCTGTGTCTCCCTCTCTCTTTGCCCCTCCCCCGTTCATGCTCTGTCTCTCTCTGTCCCAAAAATAAATAAACGTTGAAAAAAAAAAATTAAAAAAAAAATGTGTCTTCCAGAGGTATTTAGCATATATAAATAAATACAAACAATCTCCCATTCCTGCACGCACATACACTTTAAAAAAATTATTTTTATTTGTTAAAAATGTTTATGTATTTTGAGAGAGAGAGAGCTTACACACATACGAGCGGGGGAGGAGCAGAGAGAGAGGGAGAGAGAGAATCCCAAGCAGGCTCCACACTGTCAGCACAGAGCCCTACTCCAGGCTGGATACCATGAACCTCTAGATCATGACCTGAGCCGAAATCAAGAGTTGGACGCTTAACCAACTGAGCCACCCAGGAGCCCCCACACACATACACTTTTTACATAAATATACACTGTTCAGCCCCATGCTTTTTTCACTTAATAATATCTTGAAGATCATTCCACCTCAGAATATTAAGAGCTTCCTCATTCTTATAGCTGCATGGTATTACCTAATATGGATGTGTAGTAATTTATTTAGCCAGCATCTTATAGATCAATATGTAATTGATCTAAGTTGTTCCTTATCTTTGGCTATTTCAAACAACTCTATGCTGAGAAACTTTGCATGTATGTTATTTTGTACCTATCATTGGGGTAAAAGACGGGCTCCTGGGTGGCTCAGTCGGTTAAGCATTGGGGTAAAAGATTATATCTGTAGGATAAATTCCTAGAAGAGGAGTTGCTGGTTTAATGGAGATATAAATGATACAGATATATATATATGAAGTACATATATATGTTGCTAACTTGCCCTTCATAATCATGAGACCAGCTTATACTCCCACTGGCAACGTATGAGAATGCTCATTTTCCCACTCCTTTGATGACTCCATGTGCTATCGGCTTTATTTATCTTTGCCAATCTGATAGCTAAAAAATGGTTTCTCAGTATAGTTGGGTTTTTTCTTTTTTTTTTTCCAATTTATCAGATGGAAACTTTTTTTACTCTGGTAAAATATACATTACATAAAATGTTCCATTGTAACCATTTTTAAGTATACAGTGCAGTGACGTTAAGTACACTTACAGTGCTGTTTAACTGATGTGGAAATGTTGGGGTTTGCAGCAAATGGTCAAGAAAGAACTGAAGCATCTTCAGGGCAATAAGGGTGGTTTTTATTAAAGCACAGGGACAGGACACGTGGGCAGAAAGAGCTGCACTAGGGTTGTGAAGAGCCCTTGACTATATATCTTCAAGTTGGGAGGGGCTGAGGGGTAGAGTAAGTCTCTAAGGAGTGTGGAAGCAAGGTTTCCAGGACCTTGAGGGGGCTAGCTCTTGTTAGGAGAAGGTAATTTATTATTGTTTAGTAAAAACTCAGTCTTGAGATCCTTCAGATGTGTATCAGTGGGCCATAAGCTTGGAGGATGATTGCCAACATATATCTCGGGGTGTTAGAGAGAAAGGAAGTTTCCAAAGGAATTTTTATATGTTAAAGAAGACTTACAGGATCCTGGAGGTTGGGCTAATGCTAAACTAAGCCTTTTGCCCTTAGCAAAGTATTAGCATCCAGTCGAGTTCCTAGAGGAGGGTTGCTCGGCCTGTCTCAAGGACATGTCAATGGGCAGTAAGTAGTAAGGAAATTTTAATTTTTTTCCTTTTGCCTTTGTTTCCCACATCACAACCATCATCATACATTTCCAGAACTTTCTCATCAACCAAAACCAACTCTGTGCCCCTTAAACAGTAACTCTCCATACCTCCCTCCCCCTCACCCCAGACAGTCGCTGTTCTGTTTCTGTCTCTGTGGTATTGCCTATTCCAGGTACCTCATGTAAGTGGAATCATACAATATTTGTCCTTTTGTTTCTGGCTTATTTCGCTTAGCATAATGTTTTCAAGGTCCAGTAGAGTTTTAATTTGCATTTTGCTGATTATGAATGAGGCTGAGCGTTTTTTCATATGTTTATGAGCCATTTCTATTTCCCATTAGAACTCTCTATTCATATCATTTGCTTATTTTCCTGTTGAATTATTGGTCATCATCTTATTGATCTGCAGGAACTATCATAAAGTAAAGAAATGAGCCCTTTGCCTGTGACATGAGTTACAGATATTTTTTCCGGTTCAATGTTTGCCTTTTGATATTGCTTTTATTGGTTTGCTGTAAAGAAATGTGTTTTTTTAATAGTTGTTTAATGTGTATTTATTTTGGGGGGGGGTGCAGAGAGAGGGGGACAGAGGATCCCAAGCAGGCTCCACGTTGACAGCAGAGAACCTGATGTGGGGCTCGAACTCACAAACGGTGAGATCATGACCTGAACCGAAGTCAGACACTTAACTGACTGAGCCACCCAGGTGCCTCAAGAAATATTTTATGTACTCAAATTTATTAACCTTTTGTGACTTCTGGGTTTTGTGTCATAGTTACAAAGGGATCCCTCACTCCAACATCGCTTTAGATTTTTCCTATAGTTTCTTCTAGTGCTCTGAGAGTTTCATTTTTTACATTAAGGTTTTGATCCATTGAGAATTTGTCCTAATTAAAGGTTTATCATAAATAGAGGGCCAACTTTATTTCTCTTCCTACTTGTCACAATACTTTTATTGAATAATCCCTTTTTTTCCTCCAGTGACTTGAGATGCTACCTTTATGATAATTCTTAATCCTTGCCAACTTGGTGGTAGAAGGAAGGGAGCCCTGTGTGCTTTCATTTGCATATATTTTACTATCCACAAATAAATTAACTATTTGTGTTCTAAGAAATAAGTATCATTAGTGTTTCTTCTTTTGTGAATTTCTATTTGTGCCACTCACCCTTTGTTGTGTGCAGGATCGTGCTTGCAATATTTTCCTCCATTTTCATTTACCTTTAGGATTGTTTGTGGCTGAAGTGGTGTTTGATGCTGCTATCTTCAAAGTGCTTTGAATATTTATTTCCTCACTCGATCTTCACAGCTTTGCTCTGAGATAATTAAAAATGAAGCTGAAGCACGAAAAGATCCAGTAACTTTCCGAATTTCATACCATCTTTCATAGCAGAGCCCTAATCTGGAAGAAAGAAAAAAAAAAAAAAAAACCTTTAGAAATGCTTGTTTTCTGGGTGCCTGGCTGGCTCAGTTGGTATAGCACATGACTCTTGATCTCGGAGTCGTGTGTTGGAACCCCACATTGGGTGTAGAGATTTTTTTTTTAATGCTATTTCCCATTTATACTTTTAACCGGTTCATTGTTTTGCAGGGAATATCACATTCAAGGCCTCACACTGCAGACATTTCACTGTGTTATGCCAATCGCTCTGCAGCCCTCTTCCACCTGGGTCAGCATGAGGTGAGTATCAGGGTGCATGGTGTGATTGGAGAGGATCTGGAGGGGGTACCCTGGAAGACTAGACTGTCTTCTCTGCTCCTACCTTAGAGCACTAAACCTAGGCCATGCTGCAGTCAGTTGAATTGGAAGAAAATTGGTATCCTCCCAAATTTATTCTTCCCCGATTCATTTTTTTCTCTCCTGATTCATTTTACCTATCACAGGTGATTATGTGGGGCAGTATTGGTTGACAAGAAAGAGTCATGGCACGTGGCACAGGGCCATGGACTATATCCAGTGGGTCAGCAGTTCTCAGTGTTGAGATCAGCAGTGAGATATGTTGCTAATAATACTTCGGGTTCCAAGTGTTTGCAAACAATTTACTTGTTTGTTTGTTTGTTTGTTTGTTTGTTTGTTTTTAATGAGTAGAGCATGTTCAAGATTATCCCTTCAATAATGCAGCTCACACTCAATATGCCTTTTGAAAGGGCAAGTCCAAGTTGCGCTGAAATGCCTGTGTATGCCTATGAGGAAGTGGGCTTTATATGGGCGACTTTCTTCTCATTCCCTAGTTGAGGTCTAAGGACAAGCTCTCAAACGTCATTTTGGCATGTCCTTTTTTGGAATACCACAGAAATGTAAAATATTCCCTATAATTAAGAACTTTTTGGGGGCGCCTGGGTGACTCAGTCAATTGAGCGTCTGACCTCGGCGCAGGTCATGATCTCGCGGCTCATGAGTTGGAGCCCTGTGTCACGTTCTGTGCTGGCAGCACAGAGCCTGGAGCCTGCTTCGGATTCGGTGTCTCTGTCTCTCTCTGGCCCTCCCCTGCTCACTCTCTCTCTCACTCTTCAAAATAAGTAAACATTAAAAAAAATTTTTTTTTAAGAACTTTTTGAATACTCACAAGTTCATACCTATTGCCCTTTGAACTAAAAGAGACAAGCAAGAATTTAACTCCAGACCCTGAGCAAAAAAGTCCTGGACAATTGAGGACAACAATTGCAAGAACTTGTGTAATATGTAACCCTTCATAACTTTCCCTATATTGGTTATTTCTATTCCCTTCTTGCAGCAGTGATCATCATACATTGAACACATACGATGCCCCACACATTCTTTTCAACCTTAGGTGTATTACCTTATTTCATCCTTAAAACAACCCTGTGAGGTTGTCCCTATTTTTCAGATGAGAACACCAAGACACTTAGAAATGAAGTTCCTTACACAGGGTCCCACAGCTCGTAAGAGGCAGTCAGTAGTGGAATGCGGATCTGTCTGACTTCTGTGTCTAAGACTTTTCTTCCTCAAAACAGGAATATTCAATAAGACAAACACAATATCCTCGGCAAGTGTTACTTAATCACTCAAAACATCACACGGTAGAATATGATTTAAAGAAATTAGCACGTGGTTATAGTTGCTGCATCTGTAATAATCTCGTAAGTTTCCTGTAGATTTTTGTTACCATTTGCAATAGACACTGAAAGTAGGGACCAAGGGTCATTTGGGGATCTCCTTTCTGTTTGCAGATGTGTCTTAAAGACATCATGAGAGCGCAGATGCACGGGTATCCAGAGAGACTGCAACCCAAGATGATGTTGCGTAAGGCCGAATGTCTGGTGACCCTGGGGAGACGACAGGAGGCGAGCCAGACCATCAGTGATCTTGAAAGTAGCTTTGCTGCCAAACCAACCCTCGCAGCTGCCCAGTTTCAGATTCTGCAGACAAACCTCTATCGTCTGAAAATGAAGGCACAAGAAAAGGAGAGTCTCACAGAAACCTTCCCGGCAGCTCTAACCAAAGCCTTGGAGGATATGGACCTAAAGGGAGAGAATGGACAAGTCCCCAGCGCATCGTCATCTGTCAGCTTACGCACAGACCCTTTAAGAGGCCGCTATTTGGTTGCCACAAAAGATATTCTCCCAGGAGAGCTCTTGGTGAAGGAGGACGCTTTTGTGAGCGTCCTTCACCCGGGAGAGATGCCACCGCTACGTCACCTAGAGAGCAAGTGGGATACCAGGGTTACCAACGGGGACCTCTACTGTCACCGATGTTTGGACCACACTTTGGCCACAGTTCCCTGTGATGGGTGCAGCTATGCCAAATACTGCAGCCATGACTGTATGCAGCAGGCCTGGGACCTGTACCATAGTGTGGAGTGTTCTCTAGGGGGGCTGCTTCTCACACTGGGTGTCTTCTGCCACATTGCCCTGAGGTCCACTCTCGTAGCTAGATTTGAGGATGCAAGCAAAGTCATAAGGAAGCTTTGCGGTGAGATTAGGAACAGAGACACATGTTCACCTGAAAGAGAGACTCTGGTGCAAACACTCACTTGTGACCTGGGAGGGGAGAGTGAGAACAAAGGCAAAATGCTCGAGCCCCCAGTTCCAGGATGTGATCTGAATGGGAAATATGAAAGTAATTACAATGCCGTCTTCCACCTCCTGCCACATACTGGAAACCATAGCCCAGAGCACAGATTTCTCTGTGCTCTAAGTGTCTCTGCACTGTGCAGGCGACTTGAAGCAGCCGGTTGCTACAAGCCAGCGGCGGCTGTGCCTCCTGGGTCGGGTTCAGAATTGGATGTCTGGGGAGTGGCCATGCTGAAACACGTGCTGCAGCTGCACTGTAACGCTCAGGCGATCACCACCATTCAGCACACAGGTAGGAGGGAAACTGTTCTTGCCTTATGGTACTGTCCTTGATGTAGCTAATATCTGGGGAGAAAGAACTGTGAGTGGAAACGGCAGCCTTCAAATCAGCGGTCTGATGGGAAAACACCGCTGGCTACCTCGTGTTGTCGTGATTATGGCATTGAGAAGCTACGTGGCCTTAACAAATTATTTGATTCCACTCTGCCTCGGTTTTCTCATCGCTAAAATGGGTAGTTTATGGGTTTTTTTTTTTTAAGTTTATTTATTCATTTGAAAAAGAGAGAGAGTAAGCACAAGCAGGGGAGGGGCAGAGACAGACACAGGACTCAAACTCAAAAACCATGAGAGCATGACCTGAGCCGAAATCCAGAGTCGGACGTTTAACCGACTGTGCCACCCAGACCCCCACTAAAATGGCTAGTTTAATCCCACCTAACTTTACTGAGTTGTGAAGAATACCTTTGTAGTTTGTAAAAATACCTTAAAAACCCAATTGCTAAGGGGGAGTTTATTATGAAATAGTAATCAAAGAAGACTGCAGAAAGAAGGTCTATGGTTGAGTTAGCATATCAGAGTCTTATTCATGTGACTCAGCCACTCGATCGCTTCCCTTTCCAATTGACAGATTTCCCCCAATCTTCTGTTTTAAATTTCCAAGAGAGCGATCTGGCCAAGCACAACTTTTCACACAATACTACCATGAACTGTTGGTCCTTTGGTGCATGGCCAATAATCTAGGGGCCACCCCTACACACAGACCAGCCTCACCCTGCTTGCCTGAAACATGTCCTATAGATAAGGCTATTTAAGGCAGATGGAGAGACTGGATGTGCCCAGCATCACAGTGACACTGTATTGACAACAGATACTATTAGAAAGGAGATGGTGTTTCCAGCATTTCTATCGTATGATCTCCATTTTAACAGATACTGTCTTTCAATTCAATTCTTTTGATCTTCTCATATTAGGTAATCTAGAATTTTGTCAACCTTTTGTATGCATGTTTTTATCTTAAATTTTAATTCAGCTGCCAAGTGTTATGATGTATAGGCATTTCAGTAGAGGTGTTTTGGAGGAAGACTCTCTTCCCCATCCTGAAGCACATGGAACATCCAAAAATAGCACTGGATTCATCCCATAATACTAGGAAATCCTATTGAAAGGTAGTCTCTGTTTTCTTCTCTGCTTTCTTTTGCTTCTTTGAGCCATTGCTACCTTCTAAAATACATCTGCTGAGTGTTTTTCCAGAATTTTGTTTTCCCTTGGGTACATTCCCTGGCATTTTAAAAAATACTATTTTCATTGAGTTCTGTTTTTGCGAATATAAAAATATAGTATAGGGAGGGGCGCCTGGGTGGCTCAGTCGGTTAAGCGTCCGACTTCAGCTCAGGTCACGATCTCACGGTCCGTGAGTTCGAGCCCTGCGTCGGGCTGTGGGCTGATGGCTCAGAGCCTGGAGCCTGCTTCTGATTCTGTGTCTCCCTCTCTCTCTGACCCTCCCCGTTCATGCTCTGTCTCTCTCTGTCTCAAAAATAAATAAACTTAAGAAAAAAAAATTTAAAAAAAAAAGAAAAAAATATATAGTATAGGGGGCTTCCAGATTATAATGGCAGGAAGTTACCAACTCCTGATTTTATTGTGTCGTGCTCCTAAAGTACTTAATAGAACAGACAAAAAAGGTAGAAATGTCAGTAGCTCTAAGAACTGTAGAAACTCTTGTCTGGGTAGACAATAGCAGGCTGACTCCCGGAGCCAGAATGGCAGAGGAGTTTTCCATCTGCTTCCCTCCATGGCCTGTTCCGCACCATCAAACAATCTTAGCCCAAATGTTTTGCTCCATGTGCGTGACATCTCATTATAGTCAGGCTTTTATTTGTATAGCAAGTTTGGGGTAAAAATTTTCATAAGTTCAGAATAAACTTTTGGGTAGCAACCAATTGAGCCACCCAGGTGCCCCTATCTATGAGGTTCTATATTTTATGCATAATTTATTCTTATTTACATGATGTTTAAAAATAGAAAAAAAAATGACTAAATGCAAAAAATTCCAAAATCTTAACAGTAATCAATTCTGAAAGTGGAAATACGAGTGATTGCTATTTTTTCTTCTTTGAACTTCTTTATATGTGTGTGTGTGTGTATATATATATATATATATATACATATATATATATAAAGATTATATGGTTTTTTTGTTTGTTTGTTTTTCCCTATGTAGGCTTCATGCCTACCAACACGGGGCTTGAACTCATACCCTGAGATCAAGACCTGAGATTCACCTAGGCACCCATGAAGTTTTTCTGTATTTTTAAAATTAAAAAAAAATTTTTTTTTCAACGTTTATTTATTTCTGGGACAGAGAGAGACAGAGCATGAACGGGGGAGGGGCAGAGAGAGAGGGAGACACAGAATCGGAAGCAGGCTCCAGGCTCCGAGCCATCAGCCCAGAGCCTGACGCAAGGCTCAAACTCACGGACCGCGAGATCGTGACCTGGCTGAAGTCGGACGCTTAACCGACTGCACCACCCAGGCGCCCCTATATTTTTAAAATTAAAAACACTGATTCACACAGTAGTAACGTTATTCTAGTAAATTTAAAAAAAATTTTTTTTCAACATTTATTTATTTTTTGGGACAGAGAGAGACAGAGCATGAACGGGGGAGGGGCAGAGAGAGAGGGAGACACAGAATCGGAAACAGGCTCCAGGCTCTGAGCCATCAGCCCAGAGCCTGACGCGGGGCTCGAACTCACAGACCGCGAGATCATGACCTGGCTGAAGTCGGACGCTTAACCGACTGCGCCACCCAGGCGCCCCTATTCTAGTAAATTTAAAATGGATTGTATACTTCCTTATTATTCTCCGGGAGATTTTTTAAAAACAAGTTAACTGAGCAAAAAGATGATAAAGATGGTAAAATGAGTTTTTAAGTAATTATAAATGGGCTAAATTCTAAACAAATCTTTCAAAATGAGTAAAAATAATTTAGGGGCATCTGGGTGGCTCAGTCAGTCAAGCGTCTGACTTCGGCTGAGGTCATGATCTCGTGTTTTGTGAGTTCAAGCCCCGCGTCGGGCTCTGTGCTGACAGCTCAGAGTCTGGAACCTGCTTCAGATTCTGTGTCTCCCTCTCTGCCCCACCCCTGTTCATGCTCTGTCTCTCTTCATCTTTCAAAACTGAATAAATGTTAAACAAAAATGTTTTAATACAATAAAATAATAAGGATCTAGAAGCCAAGATAACTACTGTACTAGGGGATTCAGTACATAATATCCATCAAAACTTGTGTCCTATAGGGGCGCCTGGGTGGCTCAGTCGGTTGGGCGTCCGACTTCGGCTCAGGTCATGATCTCGCGGTCCTTGAGTTTGAGCACCGCGTCGGGCTCTGTGCTGACAGCTCAGAGCCTGGAGCCTGTTTCAGATTCTATGTCTCCCACTTCCTCTGACCCTCCCCTGTTCATGCTCTCTCTGTCTCAAAAATAAATAAATGTTAAAAAAAAATTTTTTTTTTTTTTAAATAAACAAACAAACTTGTGTCCTATAGACCAGGGTGATGTGATGTGGGCCAGGAACCAATGGTCAAAAAAGAATTGAGACATTTTCAGCCCAAAAAGGTGTGTTTTTGTTTTTGTTTTTGTTTTTGTTTTTAATTAAAGCATGGGATAGGACCCGTGGGCTTAAAGAACTACACTGGGATTGTGAGGAGGGATTGATTATATACTACTTTTAAATTGATTGTATACTTTTAAATTAGAGATAAAGGAAGTTTCCGACAGGATTTTCCAACGTTAAAGGAAATTTACAGAATCCTGGAGGTCTGGCTATTATCACGCTAAGGCTGCTTTTTGCCTCTAGCAAAGCATTACCATTAGGCAGTTGTGGGCTCCTTGAGGATTGTCCTACTCTGCCTGTCAATGGGCTGCAAGTTGTAAGGAAATGTAATTTTATCTACATTTCTTTTGCCTTTGTTCTCCTTATCTCAGGGCTCAGCAAACTTTTCCTGTAAAGGGGCAAATAGTAAATATTTTAGGCTTTGCAGGCCATCATGTCTCCTTTGCAGCCACACAGCTCTGTCATTGTAGCACCAAAGCAGCAACTGACAATGCACATCTAAATGAGTATGGCTGGGTTCCAATAAAACTTTATAATGGACTCTGAAATTTGTATTTCTTATAACATTTCACAACATGAGCATTATTCTTTTCATTTTTTTCTAACCACTTAAAAAGGTGAAGACAGTTCTCAGACCACAGTCTGTATAAAAGCCAGCAGCAGGCAGGATATGACCCACAGGTTATAGTTTACAGACCCCTGATATAAACAAAGAGTTGACAAATGTAATAACGAAATCTATTTAGAAAAAAAAAAAAAAAGCCTGGGGGTTGCCCAGTTGGCTCAGTCAGTTAAGCATCCAACTAATGCTCAGGGCATGATCTCACGGTTCCTGAGTTCAAGCCTCCTATCAGGCTCTGTGCTGACAGCTCAGAGCCTGGAGCCTGGTTCAGATTCTGTGTGTCTTTCCCTCTCTGCCCCTCCCCTGCTCCCATTCTCTCTCTATCTGTCTCAAAAATAAATAAACATTAAAAAAATAAAAGAAAAGAAAAAGCCCACAAAATTAGGAACAATGAATATAGCCAATAATATAATTTTTTTTAACTTTAAGCAAATATTTAATATGATTTTAGACTATTAAACTTGAAAACATTAAGTAGAAAACTTTGTAGGGTTGCCTGGGCGGCCTCTAACTCTTGATCTCAGCTCAGGTCTTGATCTCATGGTCGTGATGTCAAGCCCTGCATTGGGCTCTGCATTTGGTGTGGAGCCTACTTACAAAACAAAAGGAAGGGAAAACTTTGTAGAAAATATAAATTGCCTCGATTTTCTGAGGAGGAGAACATTTCAAAAGTCCAGTGATTGTGGAAGAAATTGAAAAAGATTATGAAAATATTTCCATCAAAACAAGCCAGACCAACTCTTTTCCGGATAAGTTCTTTAAAATATTTAAGGACCATATTTAGGCCACTTTTTTTTTTTTTTTTTTTTAATTTTAGAGAGCGAGTGTGTGCGCAGGCTGTGGAGGAAGGTTGTGGGGGGGGGGGGAGAGAGAGAGAGAGAGAGAGAGAGATAGAGAAAATTTTAAGCAGGCTCCACGCTCAGCACAGAGCCCAAGAGGGGACTAGATCCCACCACCTTGGGATCGTGACCTGAGCTGAAATCAAGACTGGCACACTCAGTCGACTGAGCCAGCCAGTCACCCCTAGCCACGATTTTTTTTTTTAAATAAAGAAAGCAAAGAAAAAATGATCTTCTAGGAAAAGATCATTTTTATACACTATAAAGTGTTCCAGGGCATGGGGGAATCTGGAACCCTTTCCCACTCATTCTGTAAAACCAAGAAGAAAAACTATAGACTTGTGAATATAGCTGTTAGAACCCTGAAAAAAATCACTGCCATATCACATCCAGTAGTTGACTGACGGAACACTACTATAAGACCAAGTAGGCTTTCTTCCAGAAATGCAAGGATATTCTAATTTAGAGGGATGTACAAGAAGGCTTGTGTAAATGCAGAGACAGGCCATATTCTTAGATGGAAAGACTGAAAACTAAACATGGCAGTTCCCCCACATTCCCCAAATCAGCGTAATGCAATTTCACACAAAATTACAATTGGACTTTTCCTGGAATTTGACAGTGATTCTAAAGTTCATCTCGAATAAGCGATGAGAATGGCCTTTTTGTAAGAGTACCGAACTCTTTCACCGGGTCCTTCCGAGCAAGCTAAGGCAGCAGCTGGGGTGAGGCCCTCCCTTCCTGCACAGAGCAGCACGTCCTGCAGCGTCTGCTTGGCACTCGCCCACCCAGGACCTCGGTGTCCGAGCTGGCCTGCATCTCCCCTGCCCTCAGCCTGTATGACCTGACCTGGGGGTGGTCAGGAAGGCTAAGGTCAATGCCCCCATTAGAGCAGAGGGTGTAAATGTCCTTTGAGAAGTTGGAGCTGATGGACCCGCCCCAGCAGCTGGCGTTGCACCTGCAGGAGGTCCTGCCCCACCACCACTGCTGCCCATCTGAAGAGAAGGAGGTGGAAGCAAAGAAAGAAGAGCCTGAGGAGACTGGGGGCGCCTGGGTGGCTCAATTGATTAAGTGTCCGACTTTGGCTCGGGTTCAGATCCTCTGTCCCCCTCTCTCTGCCCCTCCCCCACTCATTCACTCTCACTCTCGCTCTTGCTCTCTTTCTCTCTCTCAAAAATAAATCAACATTTAAAAAAAAGAAGAATCAGAGGAGTCTGATGATCATGTGGATGTAGTTGGTCTTTTTTGACTAAACCTCTTCTGTAACCTGTTTAATAAAATCTGAACTCTTAAGAAGAAGAATGCATACATACATACATACATACTGAAAGGGCTTGGTACTGATATGATAGCCCCCCTAAAAAAGTATTAAATTCTTTCTCTGAATCATTAAGTTTAAATAGTGAAGCATTAAACCATAAAATATCTCAAAAAAGATAAGTGAACACTTATATGGTCTTAGGGTGAGAGAAGCTTTTTAAAGCATTGGTATCCAATTTTGATAACTAAAAGATAGCTAGATTTAACCGAAATACCAAATATCCAAAACACCAGAATCAATAAAGAAGATAGAGAATGGAGGTGAAAGAGGTCCTTGAAGGGATGAAAATATGGGACTGGAGGCAACAGACCTGAGTTTCCATTCTGCTGAATCTAACCACTAACTTTCCATATGAACTTAGATTATTTAACCTCTCTGTGTCTCACTCAGTATTATTATTTTTTTAATTCCAGTGTAGTTAACACACAGTTCTGTATTCATCTCAGGTGTACAACAGTGTGATTCAACAACTGTACACGTTACTCAATGCTCATGAAGACAGGTGCACTCTTAATCTAATCCCCATCACCTATTTCCCCCATCCCCCCACCCACCTCCCTTCAGGTAACTATCAGTTCTGTATAGCTAAGAGTTGGTTTCTTGGTTTGTCTCTTTTTTTTCCTTTGTCCATTTGTTCTGTTTCTTTTTATTTTTTTAATCTCTTTTTAAAGGTTATTTATTTATTTTGAGAGAGAGAGAGAGAGAGAGAGTATAAACAGGGGAGGGCCAGAGAGAGAGGGGGAAAGAGAGAGAGAGAGAAAGAAAATCCCAAGCAGACTCTGCACTGAGGCACGGAGCCTGACGCAGGGCTCAGACCCACAAATCTGAGCCAAAACCAAGAGTTGGACGCTTAACCAACTGAGCTGCCCAGGCTTCTCACATTTGTTCTGTTTCTTAAATTCCACAGGCGAGTGAAATCATACATTTTTCTTTCTCTGACTGGCATACTTCGCTTAGCATTATACTTTCTAGCTCCATCTATGTTGTTGGATATGGCAAAACATCATTCTTTTTCATGGCTGAATAGTATTCCTGTGTGTGTGTGTGTGTGTGTGTGTGTGTGTGTGTGTACACACATACACACCACTTCTTTATCCATTCATCTATCCATAGACACTTGGACTGCTTCCATAGTTTGGCTATTATAAATAATGTTGCAGTAAACATAGGGGTGCATATATCCCTTCAAATTAGTGTTTTCTGTTTTTAAAAACCTTTTTTAAACTTTTTTTAAAAAGTTTATTAATTTGAGGGGCTCCTGGGTGGCTCAGTTGGTTGAGCATCCGACTTCAGCTCAGGTCATGATCTCACAGTTCATGGGTTCAAGCCCCTCATCGGGCTCTGTGCTGACAGCTCAGAGCCTGGAGCCTGTTTCGGATTCTGTGTCTCCCTCGCTTTCTACCCCTCTCCAACTCCTGCTGTCTCTGTCTCTAAAAAATGAATAAACCTTAAAAAAATTTTTTTTTAAGTTTATTAATTTGAGAGAGAGAAAGAGAGCGAGAGAGAGAAAGAGAATGGGGGAGGGACAGAGACAGGGAGAGAGAGAGAATCCCAAGCTGGCTCCTCTTGTCATCACAGAGCCTGACGTGGGGCTCAATCCCACAAACCGTGAGATTGTGACCTGAGCTGAGATCAAGAGTCAGGGACACTTAACCAACCGAGCCATCCAGACGCCCCGACTTAGTGCTTTCATATTCCTTGGGTAGTACAATTACTGGATCATAGGATAGTTCTATTTTTAACTTTTTGAGGAACCTCCCAACTGTCTTGCACAATGGTTGCACCAGTTTGCATTCCCCCCAACAGTGCACGAGGATTCCTTTTTCTCCACAACCTCACCAACACTTGGTGATCCTTGAGTTTTTCATTTTAGCCATTGTGGCAGGTGTAAGGTTTTGATTTGCATTTCCCTCAGTGACGAGTGATGTTGAGCATCTTTTCATGTCGGTTAGCCTTCCATACGTCTTCTTTAGAGAAATCTCTATTCTTCTCCCCATTTTTTACTTGGATTTTTTGTTTGGGGTGTAGAGTTATATCAGTTCTTTATATATTTTGGATACTAACCCTTATCAGATCTGTCATTTGCAGATATCTGCTCCCATTCAGTGGGTTGCCTTTTAGTTTTGTTGGTTGTTTTCTTTTGTTGTGCAAAAGCTTTTTATTTTGCTTTTGTTCCCCTTACCTCAGGAGACATATCTAGAAAGATATGTCAGAGAAATTTCACCCACTATTCTTGTTTTTTTAAAATGTTTATTTACTTTTGAAAGAGAGAGCACAAGCAGGGGAGGGACAGAGAGACAGACAGACAGACAGACAGAGTCTGAAGCAGGCTCCAGGCTCCGAGCTGTCGGCGAAGAACCCGACACAGGGCTCGAACTCAGGAACCGCGAGATCATGACCTCAGCTGAAGCCAGACGCTTAACCAACTGAGCCACCCAGGCGCCCCTCACTCAGTATTCTTATATGGATAATGAGAGGTCTGGGTGAACCTCCAGGCCTCTGGGGAGGACTGTTTGCAAAGACGACCCCAACAATTTTGCCCATCCCTATGTTTGCCCCTTTACCACTTGACATTAGTTTTTCTCCAATCAAGAGGTAGAGTCTGTTTCCTGTGCCCTTGAATCTGGGCCAGCCCTGTAACTTACTTTGACCCATGGGATGCAGTAGAAGTGACATTATGTGACTTTTGAGTCTAAGCTTTAAGGTGCCTTGTAGCTTCCGTGTCATTTTCTTGGAATAATTGTGTAGCCACATAAGCAAGCCTAGGCTAGCCTTCTTGCGGGTAAAAGACTGTGCCAGACGAATGCAATCATGTGAGTAATCCGGGGCAAGACCAGCAGAAAAAAGTGTTCAGGTAAACTCTGGGCAAAGTTGCTGGCACACAGCACTATAAGCAAATGAAATAGTTGTTATTTTAACAGCAAACCACCCCCAGGAAGGAAAAAAAAAAAACAAAACCATAAACAAAACTAAAATGTGCATGACAAAATGAGAGAGTGTTTCTAACAACTGTGCAAATCTTAAAATCAAATCTTTAGCAATCAGTCTTTAAAAATATGCATAGTGGTGGGACGCCTGGGTGACTCAGTTAAGCTTCTGACTCTTGATTTCTGCTCAGGTCATGATTTCACGGTTCGTGAGCTTGAGTCCCGAGCCAGGCTCTGTACTGACAGGAACCTGCTTGAAATTCTCTCTCTCTCTGCCCCTCCCCTGCTTGTGCATACTCTCTCTTTCTCTCTCAGAAATAAATATTTTCTAATAAATATACATTAAAAAATAAATAATAAAATAATAAAAATAAATTCATGTCTCTATTGTAATTAAAACTGGATACCATTTTTTCCCTGTCAGATTGGCAAAGTTGCTTTGTTGGGTTTGGGGGATTTGTTTGTTTGTTTGTTTGTTTGTTTTAACTGTGATAAGGATTTTAGGTTAGAGTATAAAGAAATGGCCATGATATGTTAAGTGAAAAGAAGTAGCCGATAAATCGCTATGTGTACCACGTGGCCAATGACACGAAAAATTTCATGCATGAGGCTAGAAAGAGGACTACAAGAAAATGCCTCTGCCTGGTAGGCTTATAGATGATTTATTTTCTCTACAATTTTCACTTTGTAATTTCTTTCTGACTACCATGTGTTCCTTTTGTAATGTTGATTAGTTTTCTAAATAACAAAAATAATTCAAACAATGGGAACTTTATTTGTATGAGCATTTGTCTCTCTGATTTTGAGAGACAGAACTCAAGAGGGGCAGAGAGAGAGAGAGAGAGAGGAGGAATCCCAAGCAGGCTCCGTGCTGTTGGTGCAGAGCCCGAGACCTGAGCCAAAATCAAGGGTCGGACACTTAAGGGACTGAGCCACCCAGGCGCCCCGTATGAACATTTTTAAGACATTTGATACATATTGGGAATTTGCCCTCCAGGAAAGTTGTACCAGTTACCAGCCTACCAGTGACGTTCACTTTCATTTTTGAATCCAACTGATTTTGTTTTAGTCTGCTCATATTTCTAATCTTGTTATATCCCTTTTTATTATTTCTTTGGGGTTCTGACACCTCTCAGTTTAGTGTTCTCGTTGAATTTCATTAGCAGCTCTTTCATTAGTAGCACAGAAGGATTAAAGTGTTAACTGGGATAGACTTTGACCAAAACCTATGAAAAGTATGTTATTATCTTTGTATGAATCCTATTTAATCAAAGTTCATCAGAAACCTCTCTTTGGTACTTATCTTAAGGCACAGAACTGGCCACAGATGATATTCTAGACCCTGATATGTGTGCTTCTATCTCAGTGGGAATGGCAGATTCCAGAGGTATCTGGATTCATCACAAGGCTTAACGAGGTTCCATGCCCATTCAGATTAATTCACTGCCCTTTGCTTTCACTCTTCAACAACCAAGGAATCTACCTCCAGTTTGGATCCTTGATTATCTGTGTGCTATACACACAAATTTCTTTTGTTATAAAATACCTACTGGAATAGGTATAGTCTGGAAGTCTGGAACAAATCTCTTTTTCTGTACTTGAACCCCATTGTAAATGCACTAGGGATATTACTAAGGTACACTTTTGGTAAAATAAAGAATCACTCCCTCTTTTGTTTTCGTTCTCGTTTTATGCACAAATGTCACATATTAAATTTGGTTGATAAGGTACATATATATTCTCACTTTCCATTATCTCTCCTAGCAGATGACTAATGTAAAATATTGGGTAATTTTTTTAAATCAATACTTCATTTTTAGAAATAATTAGAGGGAGACTCAACTCCCACATAAATATTCACCCCACTCAGTTCCTGGACCTACTTATGTTAGAGGATAATCTATAAATAATTCACAAAGCTGCCATTACTCACCGTATTGTGATAATTTTTTCTGGGAAAATTTTAACAACTGTGCTAATATAGCCTGCCAGTTATCAGTAGTTGGGAATGCAAGTCAACTTTTAATTATGCAGAGGCTGATTATTCAGACAACAAACTGTTCGTGCCCTGTACTGCTCCTTCTCGCTGCCTACCCTTTAGCATTTTTACTGCTCATTAGCACATACACCAGAAGGTAGGCATTGGCCAGGGGGAAAAGGAAGGGAAACTAAAATCTGCTAAATACTGAAGACAAGCTCTGATGAAAGATTTCAATACAATTTGTAGAACTGGTGACTAAAATTGAGTCATTTGGATTCCCTGCGAATTTTATTTACTTGTTCTTTTCTTGCCCTCCATAGCAACAGATAATAGGATTGTCTGCAGAGAGACAACATTATTCCTATATTTAACGTTTTCCTTTCTAAGACATTTTCACATGATGGATCATGATATTTTCTTTATTCATCACATTTGCACCTAGACCGCTTCATTTCTTCGGCAACTGGTGTGTTGGGATTCCTGGCATAGGCCATGATACCGCAATTAGCCGATGGTTTTTCAGGTTTCCAGAAAACTGAAGGTTTCCCTTGAAGTACCGGCAGCTTTGATATTTCAGCCGGTTTCGTTGGGAATACGATTTCCTCACGCTTACACCAAGGCCACTGAACACAATTTAAGCCTTTCTGGATGCCCAGGGTCATCTGCCTTTGCACACATATTCCCGAGCCGTGCATGGCTATTACAAAACCCATGTCGGTATGCCGTCGGTCTAGGAACCTCTGGTTAAGGGAAGTGTTACACCGGTAGTAAAACTTGAATGGTACTAGTGTTTTTGTTTGCCCTCGGGCTGTTATTCTTATATAAGTTTTCTACCTCCCTCTCCTGTCTGTCACCTGTCTCCTTTGCCGTTGTCATAAAACCTGCCTCTTATTAGTTCTCTGTTTCTGGGCTGCTGTGGGCTGAGAAACTGAATAACTAAGGCAGCTATAACTGTGGCTAAAATAAGAGCAAATAGGACCACATGAGAGCATAAAGAACTCATCTATGAGTATCAGTCGCGAGCTTTGGTGCAGAAATAGCCTCCCCGCTTAGAGGCCTTTTCCTTCCTTCCTAATTTTCAATCACGTAGTTAAATTGCTGGCTAATTGTGCTTCAAAGAAGAGATCGTGTGGGACATGTGACTGTCTTGAATTAGAGCTTTTCCAGAGAGGTTTTTTTCAGTGACTGATTTCCCATAAAGTTGGGACAGAGGGCAGAACGAATAGGTAAGCATAAGGAACATGATTTTTTTTAATATATTATCACCTGTCTAGTTTGGGATAGTGATCAGGTGACTTGTTCTATTAACTAACCAGAGACCGGTTAAACAAAAGCGGCATCGACTATAAAAGTCTTTGGGAAATCATCTCACCAGGCACTCTGGTTTCTGTGTCCTGGTGAACATTATGAAACTGTCTACCTAGAAGGCTCCCGGCTGATAATTCCTTTTTTATTCTTTTTTTTTTTTAATAAGTTCTAATCTTTGGGGGCGCCTGGGTGGCTCAGTCAGTTGAGCGTCTGACTTCGGCTCAGGTCATGATCTCGCGGTCTGTGAGTTTGAGCCCCGCATCGCACTCTGTGCTGACAGCTGGGAGCCTGGAGCCCGCTTCGGATTCTGTGTCTCCCCCTCTCTCTGCCCCTCCCCTGCTCATGCTCTGTCTCTCCCTCTCTCTCTGTCAAAAATAAACATTAAAAAAAAAATAAGTTCTAATCTTTGGATTTTTCTGGTATCGAGATGCAATGGTTGGGTTCCGGGATTCAGTGGACTTTTCATGTGTTCGTTTGCTTTGCTTCCTGAGGACGAGAGTTTGCTGTGAGTCATGTTTCATCTGATATGTATCAGATCCGGCTATGGAGCTATGACTCAGACGGGGCTTCAGGCCCAGTTGCCCAGCTCATCTTCTGAAGAATCGACAGTGAGGCCAAGACTACTGTCCTGACACATTTTTCCTTTCCTCTTGCTCTTTCAGGATCTAAAGAGAACAGCGTGACCAACAGCAGGCAGGTCCGCCTTGCCACGGGCATCTTCCCTGTCATCAGCCTCCTGAACCATTCCTGCAGCCCCAACACCAGCCTGTCCTTCATTAGCACCGTCGCCACCGTTCGGGCATCACAGCAGATTGGAAAAGGGCAAGAGATTCTCCACTGCTACGGTGAGCCCTCCCTGCCTCGCCACTGTCCACGTTTCTCTGGCAGGAAAGGACAGGGTGAATCAGAATGGGCAAACCAATGGACAGGTGAAGGCAGTGCATACTTGGGCCAGAAAAAGAAAAGGCCTCCTGGCCTCCTTCCTTGGCCCTATTGTGTCTAAGCTATCACGTATCTCACTGCTTAATCCCATAAACTTCCTGTGCCAAAAATGGGCTCAGAATAACTTTTTGGGTTTTTTTCCTTCCTATCCTTCCAACTTGGAAGCTTCTTTCTTTCTTTCTTTTTTTAATTAAATATTTTTTAACATTTATTTATTTTTGAGAGACAGAATGCATGCAAGCGGGGGAGGGACAGAGAGAGGAGACAGAATCTGAAGCAGGCTCCAGGCTCTGTCTGATATTTCCACACAGAGCCCGACTCGGGGCTCGAACCCATGAACTGTGAGATCATTACCTGAGCTGAAGTCAGACACTCAACTGATTGAG
Organism: Prionailurus viverrinus; assembly: GCF_022837055.1. Taxonomy (NCBI): domain Eukaryota; kingdom Metazoa; phylum Chordata; class Mammalia; order Carnivora; family Felidae; genus Prionailurus; species Prionailurus viverrinus. The sequence goes on from NC_062574.1 coordinate 14,908,590, forward strand.
CCACCCAGGCACCCCAGAAGCTTATTTCTATATCTAGTTCCACAAATGTTTGAGTAAAAGGCACCTGTCACATGATGAATAATTGACCGGATCCTCTGCTAAGCTGAAGGGTTTTTGTTTTTTTTTTGCATTTTTATTTTATTTTAAAGTTTGTTCATTTATTTTGAGAGAACGAGAGAGTGCAAGCAGGAAAGGGGCAGAGAGAGGGAGAGACAGAATCCCAAGCAGGCTCCGTGCTGCACTGTCAGTACAGAGCCCAGTGCAGCGCTTGAACTCACAAACCCATGAGATCATGACCTGAGCCGAGATGAAGAGTCAGATGCTTAACTGACTGAGCCACTCAGACGCCCCTAAACTGAAGTTTTTTGAGTTTAGTGCTTGGCTCCCTCTTGCCTTCACTATTGGCCACATGTGGTCTCTCTGCAGGGCCTCACCAGAGCAGGATGCGTGCTGCTGAAAGGCAACAGAAGCTGAGATCACAGTATTTCTTTGACTGCAGTTGCGCAGCTTGTCAGAACGAGAAGCACTCAGCTGCCACAGGGCCCCGGTGGGAGGCGTTCTGCTGTAGGAGCTGCGGGGCGCTCATGCAGGTAAATCTCTCTTCTTGCTTCTCTACTTTGGCTGGAGGTCAGTCATCTAGCCCAGAGGCCATAAATCTTCAGGAGAAGCCTGGAGGCTTCTCAGGGGAGGCTGAGAGCAAGTCTCTTCCCCTTCTGCTCATCTTCCCCACACACTGGTTACCCCTCCACAGGAACCACAGGAAACATTGGATTTAGTAATCTGTCTCTTGCAAATAGCAGAAAATCCCACCTAAACTGGTGTGAGGGAGAGGGAAGGGGGCAAAAAAAGACTGGGCATGTATTTGCTCAATAAATCACTAAAAGGTCCCAGGATGGGGGTACTTCAGATAACAACTGGATCCAGGGACTCAGATAATGTCACCAAGACCGATTTCTCTCTCTCCCTCCCTCCTTCCCTCAGCTCCACTTTCTCAGCGAGGCGATCCTCGGACAGACTTCCCTCTGGTGGTGGTGGCGAGATAGCTACCGGCAGTTCCAACCTCACATCCTCCTGGTCCGGGAGGATAAAGACACGCGCTCCTCTCACAGCGGTATAGGCCAAAATTGTGCTTCATTTCATTGGCCTGATCCCTGTGGCTGGTGGAAAATCAGTCACATAGTTTTCCTCCAGCCATTTGGCCCAGAGGAATGGGTCAGATTGGAGCCACATGACCACCCCCTCAGCCACGGGGTCCTGAGTGGGGGAGGGTAGGAGAGGATCCTCAGGAGAAATCACGTTGCTATTGCCAAATGAGGGTGTAGATACTGGCATTTATTTTTTTTAATTTAAAAAAATTTATTTAATGTTTATTTTTGAGAGAGAGAGACAGAGCACGAGCAGAGGAGGGGCAGAGAGAGAGAGAGGGAGACAGGATCTAAAGCAGACTCCAAGCCCTGAGCTGTCAGCACAGAGCCCAGCGTGGGGCTCGAACCCATGAACCGCGAGATCATGACCTGAGCTGAAGTCGGACGCTTAACCGACTAAGCCACCCAGGGGCCCCGATACTGGCATTTAAAAACCAGCAAATGTTCACCTCGGAGATTTTCTCCTCTGCCAGAGGACACAGTATTCTTAGGGGAACCATAAGTGTAATGTAGAGCTGGTTGTGTTGGAAAGCTGAAGTTACAAACCCAAGGTCAAATGTGGGGAGGCCTCGTCTGGCACCTCTTCCTTTGGTTTTCTTATGGCTTTTGCTTTTTTTAAATTGAAGTATAGTTGACACACAATGTCACATTAATTTCAGATGCACAACAAAGTGATTCAACAACCCTGTACTCTTTTTATTTTATTTTTTAATTTGAGAGAGAAAGAGCCGGGGAGAGGGGCAGAGGGAGAGAAAGAGAGAATCCCAAGCAGACTCCACACTCAGCACAGAGCCCAATGCAGGGCTTGATTCATCCCATGACCCTGAGTTGTGAGAACATGACCTAAGCCACAATCAAGAGTCAGACACTCTAACTGACTGAACCACTCAGACACCCCCTTTAAAAAAAAAAATAGGCATCACGCCCAGCACTGAGCCCCACATGGGGCTTGAACTCACAACCCTGAGATCAAGACCTCAGCTGAGATCAAGAGTCCGATGCTTAAACAGCTGAGCCACCCAGATGCCCCCAACAACTCTGTACTCATATGGCCTTTTCATAACCACTAGGAATGTGTCTGTCATCCAAAGCTCTGACCCTAAAGAGAGATAAGAAAGGAGTCTAGAGATGGGAAGAAACTGTGAATTGTAATACCAGTTTAATTTTGGTTGCAAAAATTAAGTCTTAGGGTGGGATCATCTACTGCTTTCAGTAGAGTTGCTGCTGTCAAACCGAAGTGAGTCAGGCTTTGGTCATGGTGTATTATTGCCGGCATCTCTTTGGGGTCAGAAGCTGTGGAGTGACCCTATAATGTAAGGCACATGCGATGTTGCTAACCGAATGTGGTACAGGAATAAAGACAAAACTGACTTCCACAGGGAGACGATGTACTGATCTGTGGCAGCACGTCCTGTACGGAGTCAGTCAGCAGAGATCACCTCATCTCTCGGTTACAGGACCTTCAGCAGCAGGTTGGGATGGCCCGGAAGCTTCTCAGAAATGATAAACCAGGTGAGACTGGCTCCCTGCTTTGGTCCTCCAGCCCCTTCCTTTTTATTCATTCTGAGATCACCTTGGACTCAAGGAGACTCAGTGATGATGGAAGAATTACATTTAATTATCCCCATGCCAGCCACAAGATGGCTATGCAGGCCAATGAGACCAAACCCTAACCAGCTGAATTTGTGTGGTGTCCTTGAAAAAGGGCCAGAGGATTTAAGCTGTTGTTCTCTTGTGCATCAGAGAGCTAAGTTAAAATACCCCCATGATAACTAAAGGGTTATCTCTGACACCCATGATCTTTGTGCATATCCAGAAGTTCAGTGGATTTATTTTTAATTCCAGGGCCTAATGACTTAATTTTCTAAAGAGATTCTCTGCTCTCATCAGAGCCTCATCTCTTGTAGAGAGTAGTGGAGCGTGTGTCCAATGGATGGAAGTATCCTGCTTTCTTCAGAGAGACAGTTGTAGAATTCCACATCACCCTTGCAAACTCTGCCTTCGAACTTGATGTCATAGGAATTTATTTACTGAACTTTGTGAAAGCTGACCTTTAACCTAGATTTCAGTGTCAAGAGAAATCATGGTCATAAGTGGAATCTAGGCCACTGAAGTTGGAAACCCAGAGTAAATGTGGAGAGGCCTCACCTAGCACCTTTTTCTATAGAAAGAGAAAACATAAGAGAACAACAGCTTTACTGGAACAAACATTGTGGGTTGGTCACAACCGAAGGAGACAAAGTAGGGTTTCCACATTCAACCCAGCCAATATAGAACTTAAGAGCTGGGTTCACATTTCCAGGACTGGGTTTGTGTGGTAATGAGGCCACTTTCCTTTGCATTGATAGAGCGAGCCATTCAGCTATTGTTGGGGTGCCAGCGTGATGCCCAGAGCTTCCTGTCAGGAGAACACAGTCTGGTGGGAGAAATGGAGGATGACCTGGCCCAGGCCTATGCTGCCTTAGGTATGACTTGTGTCTTCATTTTCTGTTCTGAGGAACAAGTTTGCCTTGTGTGTTTGGTCATGACCCTAGCCTACCTCTTAGCCTTCAGCTAAAGCTGTTCTCCCTCTTACTGAGCTTTACACACCCTGAAAACATTCATCCACAGTTGACTGTGATTCTCTCCTGGAACCAGATTTTTGTGTCTCTGCAGGGGACTGGCAAAAGTCAGCTACCCATCTACAGAAGAGTCTCCAAGTGGTTGAGGTCCGCCATGGGCCGTCCAGTGTTGAAATGGGCCATGAGCTCTTCAAACTGGCCCAACTCTTCTTCAACGGGTAAGTCTTTCTCTTTTTTCCTGACACTTTCCAGGCCACTCCCTGTCTTTCATTAGGTTCTTCTGTCCTTTACCTTTTTTCTGTGGTGCCGTTAAGCATGTTGAAACTTCTTCGTTTCCCCTTTAGGAGAGATCCTTTCCTTCTGTTTTATGGAAAAATGGAAGCTTTAGAATCTCCTCCTGAGAGATATGGGGAAAGCTCTTAGCTCTGAAAGGAGATTCCTAGGGAGAAGTTGCCAAGCAGTCCCACCACCTGCATGTGGCCCCTCTTCTCAATCCTTGGGTTCCTCACACCTCTCTCACTGCCCTCACTCTCGCAACTTCAAGTCCAGGAGCTCTTCCTCCTCCCTATCCTGTTCCTCTTAAAGCAGCTCTTCTCAACCAGGAGTAATTTTGCCCCCAGGAGATGTCTGACAATGTCTGGAGACAGTTGGTTGTCACAATTCAGGGTAGAGACCAGAGATGCTGTTACCACAGCTAAGAATTGTCCGGCCCAAAATGCCGATAGTGTCAAGGTTGAGAAACCCTGCTTTGGAGGTTTCACGGAAGGAGCAGTAGGGTTGATGTCATCTACCTTTGCGGCTGAGATCACTGGGAGGCCCTATTTCTAGATGGAATACTTACTTCCAGCCTTGCTAAAGCTGCCATCAGTGCACCCTGGCTGAGGCAGTGTTTGAAGCTTGATCCTAAGATTACGAATGGTTTGTGGATCTGATACCCAAGACACAGAGGTCACCCATTTGGTCAGAGAGAGAGAGAGAGAGAGAACAGGGCTGCAGAGGCAGGTCAGGGATGGACTTGGTTACCTGGAGACGAAGGCTCCTGAGTAAACCGTGGCATAAACACCAGATTAACACTTTGAGATTTTCCCATTTCTCAGGACCTTGGAACCTTCATGCTTTTCCTGATAACTTTGTTTTCAATCTCTGCCTTGCCGTGTGTTCGTGAAAGTCTCTCACCAACCCTTCCAGACTGTAAGATCCTTGAGGACAAATTGACCTTCTATAACTTTGTATTTTTCACAGGGTGCGAGTAGACCCTTGATTAAAGTTTGCTTGGTTGAATGGGTGGATTTACTCCTTTTACCTCCCGTGGTTCAGGTTTGCAATACCAGAGGCGCTGAATACAATACAAAAGGCAGAAAAGGTTCTGATGGTGCACTATGGCCCTTGGAATGATGAGATCCAGGAGCTCCAAAAGATGAGATCTTGCTTATTGGACTTACCACCCATCCCTGCAGGGCCTTCTGTGCAGGGTCCAAATGTTTTCTTCCAATAGTTAACTACCCTCCCATAAAAACTCCCAGTTCCCAGAAAAGACTTAAAACTAGTGTCTGGAGAGTCTAAGCACTTTAAAAGGATTTTAGCTCATCTGCAGGCATCTGGAAGTTAGCCTGGGGTTTTGGCTAGACTCCACCTCACTAAATGATGATAGTCTGTTTCCCTGGAACATTCCTATGGTTTCTAGTAGTAATGAAATGTTATGTACCACTCCAGTGGGAACTTCAGCTCTTGGTAGTTGGTAGTTGTATTGTAATTGAAAAATAATTATAAAGCAAGAAATCACCGAGGCTCCTTACCTCTATCTAGAGTCACCATTTCCTGTATGATATCTAGCTTTCTCGAATCCTTTGTTAAAACTGGTACAGTGTAAATTGTAAATGGAGAAATAAATATGGGGCCACTTTACTGTTGATCAGTTTCTTCCTGTCCTTATTATCTGCCTCTCATTCTATGCTCGTGGCAGACTCGCTGACCAAACACTAATAAAATCGAGCTTATAGTAATGACATGCGCGCCTCCGTTCTCAGTTGTGTTTATTAGCAAGCCTGAAAAGAGACTCCTTTCTACCAGACCTCCCCAAGCTGGTAAATACAGACTGCATATGTACTGAGACATTGGGGGCGGGGGGGGCTTCAAACGATGCTGAGGGTACAGGCGTTGCTGCTTGTGGTTTCAAACTTGAGGGACAAAAGGTAGGGATGACGGCTCTTTTCTACCTGGATAGGTAGCAATAGTCTAGATTCCATCCTGTTCAGGAGGCTAGGAGACTCTGTTCTGAGCCCTGGTTGCTATATAGCACCATCGGTGACCAAGTGGTTTCAATGAATCAGTGGAAAAGAATGTCAGGTCCACAGTGCTTTGAGAGCTTGCCCACCCTGGCCATGACCAGGAAGTGTCCATTGCTTGCCTCAGCATTATAATCTGGAAATGATTAGCCCTGAAGATGTCTGGCAGTAGCTTTTCAGGAAGCTGAGTGTTTAAATTTTTTTTTTAATTTTTTTTAATGTTTGTTTATTTTTGAGAGAGAGAGAGACAGAACGTGAGTGGGCAAGAGGCAGAGAGAGAGGGAGACACAGAATCTGAAGCAGGCTCCAGCCTCTGAGCTGTGAGCACAGAGCCCGACGCAGGGCTTGAACTCATGAACCATGAGATTGTGACCTAAGCTTCAGCTTAGGTTCAGCTTAAGTTGGACACTTAACTAATTGAGCCACCCAGGCACCCCAGGAAGCTGAGTGTTTAGAACACAGTTTGCATTCAAACATTTGAATGAAGGTCAGGCAGAATCTCATTTATCCAAATTCTCTCTACTAATTCACTGTGGCAAGACAGTGGCCAGTTAGGTTTTTGTTGTTTGTTTGTTTGTTTGTTTCATAGAGATAAATTTTTCTTCTTGAAAATTTAGTCCTGAGGACAGTTCTGTATTATGTTCCAAACACTTGACATGTCTCATGTTCCTAAAAAAAGGTCCTGTTATACTGTGTAAAATAGACATACTCCCCGAAAAAGAATACATTTAGAATTTTTCACATATCAGGTCCCATTTTAGGTGTACTTGGGAGCTCTCTTTAAATGCTTTATGAAATATTTCCTGAAGTTACAAATTACCTCCCTTATCTGTCTGTGTTATCCTGTGTTGTCAGGTGATACTAGCTTGACTGGGGACTATCTGTGCTTGCATTAAAACCTAAAGTTTGGTTTATTTAAGAGCATGCCCCACTGAGTATAAGTTATAAGTTATATACTGAGTATAAGTTATACTCTTATAAACCGTGACTTCTGGGGCGCCTGGGAGGCCCAGTCAGTTAGGCGTTCGACTTTGGTTCAGGTCATGATCTCATGATTCATGGGTTTGAGCCCTGCATGGGGCTCTGTGCTGACAGCTCAGAGCCTGGAGCCTGCTTCCAATTCTGTGTCTCCCTGTCTCTCTGCTCCTCCCCTGCTTGCTTGCTCTCTCTTTCTCTGAAAACTAAGTAAACATTAAAAAAAAATTTTTTTTTAAATGGTGACTTTCTGCAGAGTTTTAGACAGACCCAGGCTATAACTATAGTACCAGAAAATTACTAAAGGGCTATTTATCATAATATTAAACTTAACATAGCTCAAAATAGGAGGAACAGGGCAACAATAGTTAAGGATAAAGCATGTTTATTGCAAAGTATACATTGAAACATGATAGGGGCAGCCTTCGTGTAATATGTAATCAGCCACCCCCTAGGCTTTTCTTTTTCTGGGATATTTGAACTTGAAACTGGAGCATTAAATGCCCCTGGGGTCCAGAATTTTGCCTATGAAGAGAAGGGCCCCTGTGTCTGTGTCTCTCAGTACGAAAATGAAAGGTTGGTTAAGGTGATAGTCCAGGGGAAAGGTGAGGCGGGCAGGCTGGAGCCCTGCGCTGGGGGCAGTGCTGGCCCCATCCTCATTCCACTCGAAGCCACCTCGATGTTCCACTTGAGTAAGTTTAATAGGTTTGCCTGTGATCTTGCTAAAGTCTGGCGAATCAAACAAGGATTGTAGTTCTGCAGAGATTGAGAGAGATTTCCGTTAAAACCCTGCCTTACTCAACACCCCGAGGAAGAATATGCTCCTGATTCTTAAGTCCTGATTCTCAAGAAGGCAGGCAAGCTGGGAGTAGAACACCACTTTGGACATTCTGTGAGGTATGAACACAGGCCTCTGGGCTGGGTAGGGAGTAAGTGACTTGCCCAAGAGCACACAGCAAGCGAGGTTAAGATTAGAAACCAGCTCAACAGACCTGTCTTGAGACGCAGTGTTCTATTAAAAGATGCATGCTTCTGGGGCTGAGGAATGTGTCTGATAAGGAAGGCAGTTCAGTCTTCCCCAGTCATCCCTGGCTTCCCTACTCAAGGGCCATGGAGCCCTTGAGTTCTGCTTATCAAGGTGGAAGGCTCCAAGGCTCAACCCCATGCACCCCAAGAGCAAGGGGGTCTTGCGGACATACTCATCTCCTGCAGGGACTTAGTGACTTCGCCTTCATAACTCAGCTTCAGCTTGGGGATGGTCAGGACGGCTTGAATAGTCTTCAGCTCTCGGTCTATGTCATGAATGAATTCGGAGGTGAGGCTCTCTTCTATCATGGTCAGGTTCTGGGTTACTTTCAGAGGCAGGAAAAAGATGATGCTCATGCTGCCGGTCAAGGGCAGCTGGGCAATCTGCAACAATAGAGAAGGAGCACAGGGGTTAGTGCTTTGGAGCCCAAGAGCCCAGGGCTAGACACACACTCCAGGATGCCTTCTCCTCTCCTGTTTTGGTCCCTGGCCATGCCTTCCCCGGCCCCTAATCTATTTAACAACTGTCCTTCTAGGCCACTGCTTTCTGGCAGCAAGATATCTACTCTGGTTCCTTCCAAAGAGTAGACTCTTGTCTTTTCTTACCTCAGCCTAATACCAACTAAAGTTATGTGCTGAAAGAATTTTCTCCTATGGTTCTAAGGAGCTAGGATTGAATCCCAGGTCCGTATTTTCTCCTGAGGATTGTCTGCCAATAGTTACTGATCATCTGTTATGTACAGAGCCCTGGACTAGAAGGTGGGGGGCGTTGAGCACAGCAACACAGAAGCAGTAATAAAATGAGTCTTTGGAGCAGAGGTTGTGAACCTAAGGTCCATGGGACAAACAGCATCAGGAGTCCTAACGGCCCCTGAAACCACATACAGAAATGTGTGCATGGGTATACGTGGCTTTTCTCTCCAGTGTTTTGGGCGTTCTGTCAGATTCCCAAAGAAAAAGGTTTAAGAACTACTGATTTAGAATTAAAAGATGTCTAGTATATGTGAAAGATTTAGAATGCCAGCAATTCGGAGTTTGTGACAGTTTGTTTTTTAATTTTTTAATGTTTAGTTACTTTTGAGTGAGAGAGAGAGAGAGCAGGGAAGGGGTAGAGGGAGAGAATCTGAAGCAGGCTCCAGGCTCTGAGCCGTCAGCACAGAGCTCGATGCGGGGCTCAAACTCAACAGGGTGCAAGATCATGAGCTAAGCTGAAGTGGGGCACTTAACCAACTGAGCCACCCAGGCACCTGAGTTTGTGACAGTTTTTTAAAGTTTCGCTTTGAATTCTAGAAATAAAAGATCTCCCCAAAGAGAGAAAAGGAGAAAGAGAGAGGAAGATGGTGGAAAAAAGACAAGAAAACACCAACATTTGAGTTGTCCACTCTTGGCCCATTTCGCATTATCTTCTCTCTTTTTTTTTTTTTAAAGTAGACCCCATGCCCAACATGAGGCTCAACTCACGACCCTGAGATCAAGAGTCGACGGCTTTACCTACTGAGTCAGCCAGGCGGCCCTCCCATTATCTATTAATCCTTACAACAAACCCTGAGAGGATAAGTTTCAATACCTGTCCTTCATTTTAAGAAGAAAGGCTCAGAGAAGCTGTTGACTTGCTGAAAGTCCCACAGAATTTAGACAGCTATCACATCTCAAAGGTCATCTTATTTCTACTATACCATCCTGCCTATCTCAGTCCCCCCGGCACCCACCACTCACCCTACCCCCTACAGACCTTGCAACTGAGATCAGAGTCCAAGCCGTAGCGTAAAGTGGCCTTAGGGTCTGACATCATGGGGACTCTCACGGTCCTCTCCTCATCCAAATGGAAATCTTCAAGGGAAGTCTTTCTGGGGTCAAACTTTGTTACCCACTGCCCTGGAATGAAACAAATGGGGTGCCCTGAGCCCCGGGAGACCAGACAGGCATTGGGACCATGGTGTGAGACCAAAGCATATTGTGGAAAGCTGCCTGGCTAAAGCAACCACTCCAGAATGTGCAGGCTGGACCACAATATGTCTAGGATCTGAACACCTTCCGTGTATAGACTCAGGAGGAAAGAAATACATTGATTTTAGTGATTTGATGGTCTGGATTATACAATAATATCCTCCTGTGATAGCCCAGGGGGAAAAGTAAACTGGTATCTACTTCTGCAGTGAGGTGTCTGGGAGACAGCATCGAAGGAGGTCAGAGCTGTAAGGGACCTCAGCATCACCCCCTCACATCTGAAAAAGCGCCGAAGCCCAAGAGGGGTGAAGACACTTGGCAGTACAGCGATGTGATAACCAAGCTCCCTTAGTCTGACGTGACCTTCTGGAGATCAGTGCTTCAAGGAGGGCTTTTCTCAAGGTTAGGGGTCCACTGTTGCTACCGCCCGAGAGCTGGTTGTAAAGCATCGGAGGTTGTCCAAATCCCACCCAAGTCTTATCTGAATGGGGCCAGCCTCGCATGGCGAACAACGGTTTGTCGAATACTTGCCGTGTCCTGGGCACAGTGCTCTGGTCGATGTGAAGATAGGAGACGGTACAGACAGAGGGCCTCTGACGTGTGTCATCCCGTGTTAGAGGTGAGGGAATAGGCCTGGGAAGGCTGTGAGGCCTGCGCAGGGCTCTGCAGCCGGGAAAGGCCGAGCTGGGCTTTGACCCCCCTGTGACTCCAGCCCAAATCTAACGGTGGCCCGCCCCAAACAGGCACAAGAGTGGTAGTGCTCTCTTGTCTGGGCTGGTCTTTCTGCATAAGCCTCTTCGATTTGTAGGCACTCCCCACGTTTGCCTGGGATTAGGTGACGAGCACAGAGCTCTCAGGCAAGGGTGTTTCCTGGGTCATCCTCTGGCTGTTCGCCTCTGGGTTCCTGCTGAGCTCCATCTCTGACGTCCCGCCCTTCCCCAGCCCCTCGGACACCCACCACCCACCCTTGGCCAAACGAGAGGTGGAGGAGCCCTCACCCTTGAAGTAAGCCACACCGAGAAGGAGAATGCTGATTTCACTGGGTATCTCCCGTGTGGACCTAGCAATTTTCCCTTTCATCTGGGCCTGCACCCAGTTGTTAACCTCCTGAAGGTCCAAGCGAGAGTTGCCGGTCAGGATTCTGGGCCTGGTGCCGTAGGACTTTTCCAGTGGCGCGACAAAGCTGGATTTTATCCGCAGCTCTGGGGAGACATGGAGAGAGAATGTGCTCTGAGAGCTAACCAGCATCCGCTGTTTGAGAGCATGCCAGGCTCAGGTTCTGGTTTACCACTCAGCAGGACCCGACTTCCTGCCTAGTGACTTCCCGTGACTTGCCGGGACTTTGTGCCAGCTTCCCCAGGCTCTGGACAGGGAACAACCAGTTTCTCTCATTGCCATTTCTCTTTGTGTTACCGCCCTCCCCCAACCCTCCCGCTGTCTCCCTCAGGCCACTTCCTCTTTCTGATCCTCTTTGAGCTCACGGGCCCCTTCCTGCCCACCAGTGCCAGCCCCAGCCTGGGCAGATGTGATCTAGTGTTTAGAATGAAGCCCCCATGTGGAGGAGAGAGCTCCATATTCCTCGGGCATCCCTAGCTAGCAAGGTGACTCACTCCTCTCAAAGATGATCCGGGAAGCACTCTTGAAGTTCTTCTGGGGGGCAGTGACGGCAGCAAGGAGCTCCTTATAGGTGCCGTGGATGTCCGGGTTGCTGATCAGGTCATAGTAGAGAGCCCGGTGAATGGTGGATTCTGTCCTCTGTTCTGCTCCTGCCAGAGAGACATGGGTGGGAGCCTCACTAACTGCCCACCGGGGCCCAGATCAGGCCAGATCTCAGGACAGGCCACCACACTCTAGTCTTTTACTGCTCATACTGGAAACATCTTAGACTGGCAAGAAATTTGAAGGCAATGGAAGAAAAATGTTTTTTTCTAATGCAGGCTAAGGTCATCAGACCTAGAGAGCGCAATAAGGGTAGGACTGAGAGGTATAAGCCCCGATGCATCTCCATCACAGCTGTTACCAGAACGTTTTGTGGTTACCTGTTTATTAGTCTTAGCTAATAGAGACTCATTAGCTCAGCTAATATGAACTCAGCTGCGAGCCGAGGGCGGGTAGAGACCACGCCTGCTTGTGTGCAGTTGAACCCCCATAATCTAGCCGGACGGCTGGTATGCAGAAGCTTCTTGAAGGAATGAATGAGTGTTGAGTCACCCTGTCTATGAGTGGTCCCAAGGCCTCACCCCTGAGTCAGCAGTGCTCAGCGCCTCCAGGGAGCGAGGAAGGGATTGTACGTGAACATGCAGGGGACCTCAGCAGGCCAGTCTCTCAAGCACCTCTTCGCCCCTTCCTGAGGGGAAGAGTCTCTAGGACTTAGAGAGGCATGTACACGCAGAGGATTCTGGGGCCGTCTGCGTCTGAGAACTCACCCAGTGAGAGGGCAGAGAGAGCAGTGGCCACGCTGAGTGGAGACAGCAGCACATTGGCAGTAGGGCTCAGGCTGGACCTCACGCGGTACAGATCATAGCCGAAGTTGGAGACGGCCGCTGCCAGCTTGTTCACGGGGACCTTGAAGAAGGGGTCCTCCTCCTCCACCGGCACCCCTGTGGTGTCAGGAGCTGGGGAGTCCTGGATTTGAGTAAAAAGGGCCATTAGAGATGAGCCGTGGATGACTGGTCTCGTTGCTTTGAGTGGGATTGTCATTCTGGCCCCTTACAGCCATCCCGCCTGAGGACCGTCCATGTAGCCTAACTTTGGAATGTGTCTGTGCTCCCTGATCATGCAGGAGCTCTCTGCTGGGGACAGACAGCCCCAAATGGAAATCAGTTGACCACATTTAAACACTGGTGACCTGTGAGCCTCAGGCCTATAATAATTTTAAAAAAGAGAGAAAGAAGAGCCTCCTGCCTTCCAAGGAACTCTGTTCTCAGCCCAGAGCAAGCTACCTGTCTGTTCCCCCTTGCTTACTGCTCCCAGGTCTCTACCTGGACCCTCCTTGCCTTTCACGGCCTTGATCACACATCATCTCCTCCACCACAGACTTTCCCTCGTTGCCCCAAAGTGAAGGTGCTTTTTGGTTTTCTGAACTTTTTACAGAGTCAACTACCACTTACATATGAACCACCTACCATGTACTGGGCTCTGTGCTAGTTCTTTTCATTTGAGGTACTTTATTTCTTGCTTATTGATGTATTCCATGCCTCAAAAGACCGAGTGCCTTGAAGGCAAGAACTGAGTCTTTGATGTTTCCGCCCATCCCCAGCCCCTACAGAGCAGGTATTCAGTAGGTAGAAAGTGAGTGACTGACCACAATGGCCCTGTAAGGGTAGGTGTTTTTAAACCCACTTTATCAATAAGATAGAGACAGACTCAGGTGACAGTGACTTGTCTAAGGTAACCAAGCTAGGGGCACCTGGGAGGCTCAGTGGGTTAAGCGTCTGATTTCAGTGAGGTCATGATGCCGTGCTTCACGGGTTCGAGCCCCACGTCGGGCTCTGTGCTGACAGCTCAGAGCTTGGAGCCTGCTTTGGATTCTGTGTCTCCCTCTCTCTCTGCTCCTCCCCTGCTTGCATTCTGTCTCCCAAAAACAAATAAACATAAAAAAAAATTTTAGAAAGAAAGAAAGAAAGAAAGAACGAACAAGGTAACCAAGCTAAATGAGAGGTAGAGCCAGAACTCAAACTCAGAACTCACAATGAAGTCCAGGGCTTCGGTCATTATGCCCGTGCAGCCCTGGTCCCTCACTGTCACTCAGTATTAGCTTCTCAGCATCTGCCTTTGCAGTCTGAGGCCTTCCACACTCATATCTCTGCCGCACCCTGGTTGGTATCTGCACAAATATCCAGGAACTCACCCAGTCAGTGAGACCCACAGTCCCACAAGGTAATGAGAAAAGGCCTTCACCAAAGGGACCACCCTGGTCCCTGGGGTTTGTTAGACTGCCTTCACCTTTCACCTTCTGGGATCTTATTTCTGTCTCCACTAGGTTCTCTGAAAGGCAGGGCAAGATGCTTTCTGTCTGTTTTGCTGATGTCTATATGTAAAGGCCAGAGCCTGGCCTGGAACCTGGGTGTCTGTCCTGTCTCCCATGCTGCCTGCTAAGGAGGGGCTGGGATTGCTGACATCCCCACCTCACCCCACCCCCACTGACCTCCAGGCTGCCCGCGTTGTCCTGGCAGCTGCCTGGCCCGAGGAGGGCTCCAGCCCAGAGGAGTAGCATGAGGGCCTGCATCCCGGGGCCTGGAAGAAAGCAAGGGGCAGTGAGCTGTTTCCCTCACCCACTGCCCTGCTCCACCAGCCACCCTGGACAGGGAGCAGGAGCTCGATAGGACCAGCCACCTCGCCTCTGACTTCCCCAGGCTGGAAGTGGCCCCTCAACTTGACAGTCCCTCCCTCTCATCACCTCTCCTCTCCTCCACCTGCCTCAAGGCCTACCGTCCCAGGGTGAACCTGCGCTTTCCTCTGCTGTATCAGGAGACCTACCTTTGGACCCAAACCTCCAGGGCCATGGAGATCGAGTCGTGGGCCCCTCTGTGTGGATATGGCCTAGCACAAATGCACAGCAAGGCATTTCCCTAGAGGCACCCAGCCAGCTCATTACATAGGATTTGGGGTAATGTGTGAAGGGGGCAGAACCGAGGTCCCATATGTAGAATGACAGAATACAGAGACTGGAGACATCTGGTTGAGCCCCTGCTTTCCCCAGGAAGTTCTTAGACTCTCCCCTTGAATTCCTCTGGTCTAGAACCCGTGGCCGCATGAGGGACTCATTCCCTTCCCAGTTCTCTGTTGAGAGCTCTTAGTCTCCTACTTAGGAGCACTGGCCCTAGGGTCAAACAACTGGGTACAAATCTCAGTTTGTCTTAATACCTCTCTAAATCACAGTGTCTTCTCTTGTGAAATGGAGATCAAATAGTTCTTACCTATTGTGATGATGATTAAATTGGATAATGTCTCCATAGACCTGAACAGGGCAAAGGCAGGTGAGCTCTCCAGCAACCCCTGAGCTGAAGTGGGTCTCCCTACACCTGGAACCCCAGGGCGCCCCTTCATCCTAGGGAGACAGGTCCTCTTCCAGCCACCAGCTCAAAAATAGCTCTTACACCCTCAGGGCTTTCTTTGCTTCAGGTTAAACAACCGGTTTCTTAGTAGGGCCCCCCAAGTCCATTCACCTCCCCAGCACTGGCCTCCTCTGGACCCACTCTCTCTGGCCCCTGGACCACGAGGGAAACGGGAAATCTGGGTCCAGAGCTGTATGCGTGCCACCATCCCTCACCCTCCTGCACTTGCTGCATCCGTGAGCTCACCCCTGGGAGTCTGGGTGTGGGGTGGGAGGGGCGGAAGGCAGCTAAGGGGGCTTCACGGGTAGGATCTTCTAAGAGGCCCTCTGTTTAAAAAGTGGGAGAAGGGGGGGCCGGGGTGGCTCAGTTGGTTAGGTGTCCGACTTCAGCTCAGGTCATGATCTCACGGTTCATGGGTTCGAGCCCCGCGTCGGGCTCTGTGCTGACAGCTCGGAGTCTGGAGCTTGCTTCAGATTCTGTGTCTCCCTCTCTCTCTGCCCCTTCCCCTTGCACTCTCTGTCTGTGTCTCTCTCTCAAAAATAAACAAACATTAAAAAATTTTTTAATAAAAAATAAAAAGTGGGAGAAGGCCTCAGAAGCTAGGACCTCTGGTTGGTCTGTGACCTCCCTCTGTCCACACTGCCAAGTCAACCATTTATAATCTGCCTTCCCTGCCCCTCACCTCCCTGACACACGCACAGGCCAAGGGTCTTGAGCACTTTCCTTGTCATCCTCTCATATACCCAGAAATACCCTCCCACACGCACAACACACATACTTTCCTGACTTCTCAGAACAAATAGGAAAGTCGGGAGTGCGGTGTGTGATTTTTGGCCAAAGTCCTTAGAATCAAGCCAGATAATCCACCAGACAACACCGTAGAGATGAAAAGCAATGAAAGAGGCCGCCTCCAGAGTCTGCCCAGCTCATGGCTGGACTGCGGGTGGGAGCGAGCCTGGCTGTCTTCCCAAACTCTGATAGGGAGCTGCGTCCCAGGGTGAGCCCCACAGACCCTCGTTCTCAGCCAGCTGCCCTCCTATACAGCTGCGGCTGGCGCTCAGGGAGAAATCTTCCGTTGAGGCAACAGGAAAAGCTTTCTGTGGTACCAGATCGAAACCTTTAACACCATCCAGGCTCACAGCTGCTCTCTCCACCCGCCAGCCCCACCCCAGAGCTGGTGGAGCCTTCTCGCCTGAACCTCAGCAGACTGGTTTATCAGAGACCCAAAATTCCAGGAGATTCACAGGCAGCAAGGCTAAAGGATAAGCCGTTAGCTCTAGTCCCTCTGGCCGGGGGAGGTGGGGGGCATCCTGGCATAGTGTCTAAGGAAGCTACGTTTACAGTTCAAATGCACTTGAAGGTCAGACCTTCCCCACGGGAGTCCCTACAGAATCAGCCTAAGCCCCGGGGTCATGTGATCACTGTCCCCATGTGGGTGGGCTGAAGAGAAGTGAGGGACCCTGGCAGTGAAAGGCACATGGGTCCCCAGCCGGCCCAGAGCCAGTCGCTGGGACATGTACTATTAATGGCACCTCTGAATCTTCTATCTCAAGCCCTGGGGATGAGGGAAGAGGAGAGATTATTGAGAGCCCCCTACAAGGGCACTGAGAGAGCAGAGAGAAAGAGTCTGCGTGGGGTTGGGGGGCCCTCTGAGCCCACTCACTGCCCTGTCCAAGGTGATTGTTCCGTGGGCTGAGGGCAGGCAGCCGCTGCCTGGCCAGGGGCACAGGGACAATGATGCCATCCTGTCCAAAGGGCAGTATCCAAGCCAGACTCCTGTCATACCAGGAAGGGGAGGGCATGGGGAGGAGGTAGATACGCTCCCCGTTGGGCCAAGGTCAGGCCTTCCTTGCTGCCACATTTACTCAAATCAAGAGACACAAGGAACTGGGATTTTGTGATCTTGCCTTCAAGCTGGGAGGATAAATTTGAGCCAATACATGTGTTTCAGATTAAATCCAGCTGTGAGACAAACACCATCCCTCCTCCTTCCAGCACCACACAGCCTAAAGCCACATGGCAGTGGACCTCCTGGGCAGCACAGGGAAGGGCACCACCCTCTCTCCTGGGAGAGAGGTTCCGAGGGTCCCCTCCAGGCCCACTCCACCCATGGGGACCCTGCCAGTCCCCGGGAAGCCTTCCTTCTGAAGCCTGGGAGCCTGAATGAGTGGGGCCACGGTGCCCATGAGTTTCACCTCCCCACGCCCCAGAAGGACCAGCCCTAGAAGCAGAACTGTCTGGCCCCCTTCCCCTCCCACCCTGAACTCCTGGTGACAGGCATGGGCCAGACAGTGATGGGATTTCTGGGAAGCCTGCGGCTTTTGTTTGGCCCAGACCCGCTCCTTGCTGTGGTGTACCCCGGGGAGCAGAAAGGATGCAGGCAGCCAATCTCTCCAGACCCCATACGCTGGCTGGACTAAAGAGTGGTCATTGTTTGCGAGAGGCCAAAGCCCCACTGGTCTCCCATCCCAGCCTTTACTGGAAGCTAATTTGGCCCAAGAGGAAGGATGGCGACTGGATAGAAGGACCCAGCCGTCCCTCGTCCCAGTCTTCTGTAGGGCTCAACAGGTCAGCTGCTTGGCGGTGTAGGAAGTTACCTCTGAAATCGGCACCAATTGATTTTGAAAAAGCAGCAGGGAGCTGAGCCCAAGCCAGGGCTGGGCTGGAGGGGGTTGGGGGGCTGCCTCGTAAATACCCCCAGGGAAGCAGTGCTCCGGGACAGCCTCCTTCCCTTAGGTCTGCGGAGCCCCTTGGAGGTGCTGCTCAGACCCGGCCCAGCAGCTGAGCCCTCTGTTTTCTTTCCACTACCGCCCTCCTCCATTGCTTCCCACCCACTTCATTCAAAAGTCTTTCCAGCCTCTTCTTCCAGTGGTGCAGTGGGGTTTGGGGATAACTGGGCCCTGGCCTTCTACCCCCAACCCCCTCTGCCCTCTCTTATCCTCTCACCCCCGTGCCCAAGCTGCAGGAGCTCTTGGCTCCCCACCTCCTCTCCTTCGCACCCCTCTTTTCTGCTCCCTGCCTGTCTCAACCCCGGGGAGCCTCTCCAGTCTTCCCCTGACACTCGCACCAGCCAGGGAGCTGCTTTACCTGTGGGTGCACCGCAGCTCCGTGCCAGCCTCTGCACACCGAGGGGCTCCAGCAAGCACAAGAGCTATTGCAGCCGCCTCCCGACCCAGCGCCCAGCAAGCTTCAGATTACAGCTACTCCTTTCTTAAAGCGACCTGCACTCAGTTTGGATTCTGTGATTGCATCACTGCCTGGTGTTAACTTTAACCCACTGCTGCCCTTCCACCGCACACCCCCAACACACACACACACATTCCCACACCGACTCCACCAGACCGTCCTCTGGGACCCTGGCCTTCCTCCTGCCTGCGGTCCCACCCCCAGAGGGCACCCTGGCCAACTCGGGTGGGAGACAGGCCTGAGGAAGGAAGAGACTTGCAGGAGGAGGCCCCGGAGGCAGGCTAGAGCAGAGAGGGGAAAAAAAAAAACAACCAACCCTGCCCAGTGCTAGGACTCTAGGTTTTTCCTGGTCCTTGGCTCTGGCACTAGCTGGGATTTGGGGCAAGACAACTCTCCCAGCTCCTGCCTTGCCTTGGCTGAAAAATGGAGAAATGGAACTGGGATGTCTATCTGCTTTCTCAGCCCTGGAATTCTGTGATTTCTAAAGATCCGAAAGGGCAGTGGGGGAAATATCTGACCAGAGGAAGAACTGGGCTGTGCTAGAACCGTTAGTCCTGAGGGGAGGCCAAGAGTGTGCTGGGCACCTTCTAGGCACAATACAGGTCCTCTAGATGGGGGAACACCTGGGCCCTGCTCAGCTGGGATGTTTAGGACCTTGCAATGTGGTTGTGAACCTAAAATACTGACATGGGAAATAACGTAACAAAACGCTTTCCAGGCAGGTATGAGTGCTGGCTGAGAGCCCAGTGGTCATCCGGAGAAGAGATCAGGGAAGGAACGGGGAACGCCTGGAATATTTAGCTGGAGGAAGAGAAAATTCCAGAGAAGAGATCAGGGAAGGAACAGGGAACACCCTGGAATATTTAGCTGGAGGAAGAGAAAATTCCAGAAAACACCATCACCTCCTGTGAGGCTCCAGGAAGCAGAACTAGAGCCCCTGGGTAGAACTTTCCAATGGGTTCAGCCTTATATAAGAAAACCCTCTCAACAGTCAGAGTTCAAGCCTTTCAACAAAAAAAGTTGAGTACCTCTATGCAAGTCGCTGGCTAGGTATGCAGAAGAGGAGAAGGATATAGATGAATAAGGCTCAGTGCCACACTCCAGAAACTTACTGGCTAATAGTCAGAGGCTGGTACGAGAACAGATTGTTGCACCATAATGTGGCACATTCTGTGATAGCAGGCTCTACAACCCCACTGTCCAGTACAATAGTCACTAACCATGTGGCCACAGAGCACTTGAAATGTGGCTAATCTGATATCTTATAAGTGTAATATACACAGCAGATTGTGGATATTTTGTATGAAAAAAAAATACTGTAAAGTATCTCAGTAGTTTTTACACTGATTATATGTATTGGGTTAAATGCAATACATTACTAAAATTAATTTCACCTATTTCTTTTTTAATGTGGCTACTAGAAAATCTTAAATTACGTATGTAGTTTGCATTGTATTTCTATCGGACAGCACTGTTCTGAAGGGTATTGTGGCAATGTGGTTGGAATATATGAATCTAAGCTGTCTTGAAGGGTGAATAAGAAGGAGCTAAGCATGGAAACGCAGGAAGGGTGCAAGTATCCATGTGGACAAGTTAAAACTGGATCCCTATCTCACACCATTCACAAAAAGTAGCTCTAGCTACATTAGGGATTAAATGTGAAAAACAATTTCTGTTTTTGAAGAAACTTTCTTTTTAAAAAAAAATTTTTTTTAATATTTATTTTATTTTTGACAGAGAGAGAGCATGAGCAGGGGAGGGGCAGAGAGAGAGGGGGGACACAGAATCTGAAGCAGGCTCCAGGCTCTGAGCTGTCAGCACAGAGCCCGATGCGGGGCTCAAACTCACGGACCGCAAGATCATGACCTGAGCTGGAGTCGGACACTCCACTGACTGAGCCACCCAGGTGCCCCTGAAGAAACTTTCATAATGATTTTGTATTTAAATTATTTAAGAATAGGGGGCACCTGGGTGGCTCAGTCAGTTGAGCATTCGACTTCGGCTCAGGTCATGATCTCACGGGTCTGTGAGTTCGAGCGCCGCATCGGGCCCTGTGCTCACAACTCAGAGCCTGGAGCCTGCTCCAGATTCTGTGTCTCCCTCTCTCTCTGCTCCCCCCCAACCCTGCCACTCTCAAAAATAAATAAACATTTTTAAAAATTTTTTAATTATTTAAGAATAGGCATTAGTTGGTTAAGTGTCTGACTTCAGCTCATGTCATGATCTCACAGTTCATGTGTTCAAGCCCTGCATCAGGCTCTCTGATGTCAACACAGAGCCAGTTTCAGATCTTGTTTCCTTCTCTCTCTGCCCCTCCCCTGCTCGTGCTCTCTTTGTCAAAAATAAGTAAACAATAAAGAAAAATTAGCATTTTTTTCACAAGTTTCAAAACCCAAAAGCAACAAAAGGTACACAGTGATCTGATCTCCAGTCACCTCATTCCACTCCCTGGAAACCTCTGTTAATCTCTTTCCTATGTATCCTTTCAGACATACTTTTAATGCTTTCAAAAGCAAATACAGGGGTGCCTGGGTGGCTTGTCTTGTTAAGTGTCCGACTTCAGCTCAGGTCATGATCTTACGGTTTGTGAGTTTGAGCCCTGCATCGGGCTCTGTACTGACAGTGTGGAACCTACTTGGGATTCTCTCTCTCTCCCTCTCTCTCTGACCCTCCCCTGCTCGTGCACTGTCTTTCTCTCTCTCTCTCTCTCTCTCAAAATAAATAAATAAACTTAAAAAAAAAAAGGGGGAAAAGGTATGAATGGATCTCTTTGTGATCTCTGGGTAGAAAGGATTTTTTTTTAAACAAGACACCAAAAGAAGAACAAATTATAAAAGATTGGTAAATTTAACACTAAAACTGAAAACATGAGAAGATACCATAAAACAAAATGAAAACAAAAGGCTCACACTGGGAGAACATAATTGTTACACAGGTAACTGACAAAAAAACAAAAAAAAAAAGCACAAAAGATTACTAACGGTAATATAGAGAGAGGTACATATTAATACAAAAAATTAAAAACTCAACAGAACCATAGACCCAAGTAATTCACGGGAGAATCCAAAGTGGCCACTAAACTGATGAAAAAGATGGTTTATTCTCACCAGTAATCAGGGGGATGCAAATTAAAACCATAATTTGATGAGTGTGTTTCACACTCATCATCAGATCAGCAAAATTTATTTTTTTAACGTGTTATTTATTTATTTATTTATTTATTGAGACAGGGAGATATTTATTTATTTATTTATTTATTGAGACAGGGAGAGACAGAGCATGAACAGGGGAGGGTCAGAGAGAGGGAGACACAGAATCTGAAACAGGCTCCAGGCTCTGAGCTGTCCGCACAGAGCCCGACGCGGGGCTCGAACTCACGGACCGCAAGATCATGACCTGAGCCGAAGTCGGCCGCTTAACCGACTGAGCCACCCAGGCGCCCCAGATCAGCAAAATTTAAACATCTGACAAGACCCAGTGTTGGTGAGGATGTGGACAACCAGGATCTCTTAATGCCCTGCTGTTGAGAATGTGAGAATGTAAATTGATACAACCACCTCGAAGAACAATGTGGCAACAAATGGCAAAGCTGTGCATAACCATAGGGGGCAGCCCTGGCAGTTAAAGATGGGAAGACCCAAACTGCAACCCAGCAATTCCAATCCTAAACATGCAAGGTGGCAAGATTCCACATGTGTGCACAAGGAAGTATGTATGGTCAAGAATGTTATAGCAGGACTATTTATAGTGACAAAAAGAAACAAAGTAATTGGATGCCTGGGAGACTCAGATCATGATCTCAAGGTTCAAGGGTTCGAGCCCGGAACCAGCTCTGTGCTGACAGCTCAGAGCCTGGAGCCTGCTTGGGATTCTGTGTCTCCCTCTCTCTCTGCCCTTCCCCTGCTTGTGCTCTGTCTCTGCTCTCAAAAATAAATAAACGTTAAAGGAAAAAAAAAAAAAAAAAGGAGATGCATGTCCATCAACAGGAGACTAGAGATGGAAAAGTCTTCCAGCCCTGAGAAAGTGAAGGGAAGTCATTTGTATCAACACAGACCTGTCTCAGAGTGTGAAGTGATACAAGTTGCAGAAACATGCAAACTGCACGACACAGTTACATAAGGCTTAAAAACACACACTATATACTACCCAAGGATAAAAAAAAATTCGTGTGATCACAGGAAAAGAAATACATGAAAATAATAGAAACCAAATTCAGGATGACAGTTATGGGAGTAGAGGAGGGATCGTGGAAGGACTTGTAAAGCTGTCGCTATATTGAGAATATTTTAATGGCATTATGCAATTCATTGCACCTTTTGTCTGTCCCAATGATTTCATGATAACTTACGAAGAAAGATTTCTCTCTCCTCCGATTACCGTGAGAGGTGTCCCGCTCCATTCCCTCCTCAGTTTCAAACTTGCTTCTGTGCCCACCTCTCTTTCGAAACAGCTATAGCCAAGTTCACGGGTGACCTTCATGTTGACCACCAAAGTGACGTCTCTTCCCTTGACAACAGACAGCAGAGCAGATGGTTCCTCCTTCTTGAAACTCTGCCTCTCCACACACCCCCATTCCCCACTCCACTCCCCACCAACCCCCTGCCACCCCTGCCTCACACACTGCATCTTTTCTATCTCCTTTGCTGGCTCGATCCAGGGACCCCTTTTCCTCACCATCGACATCTCCTCTTAGGTGATTTCCCCTAGTTCCGTGACTTTCAATGCATCTGTATGCTCCCAGATACTTCCAAGTGTGTATTCCTGACCAAGATACCCAATAGTCTATTTGACAAATCCACATGGATGCCGAGTAGGTAGGATGAACATACAATTTACCATCCAAACACTCCTCGGAACAAAAGTAGAACCACAGACGTAACCTGAACTGTCCCAGGTAGACGATGTTAGTCTACATTAATGCGGTAGTTCAGTCACAACATGTTCAAACTAGAAATCTCCAGTCGGGGCGCCTGGCTGGCTCAGTCTGTGGAGTGTGCAACTCTTGATCGCGGGGTTGTGGGTTCAAGCCACACGTCGGGTGTAGAGGTTACTTAAAAATAATCTTTTTTTTAAAAAAAGGAAAGAAAGAAAGAAGGAAGGAAGGAAAGAAGGAAAGGGAGAAACCTCCGATCTATGCTAAAATCTGTCCCTTACTCTGATTCCCATCTCCGTGAAACCCATTTTCTCAAAACAGAAATCCAGGAATCTGAACTATGAACCCCACCATCCTTGAGCCTTTCCTTTCCATCATGTCCCATACAATCTATCCACAGAATCTACAGCATCTACCTGCAAAATACCCGCACCCCCTGTGTCTCTTGCTAACCCACGTTTGTCCCTCTACATTCCGTTCTCCACACAGCAGCCAAAGGGAGCCTTCTAGAACTCAACATCAGACCACGGCACCCCTCACTTAAAAGCCTTCCACAGTGAGTGGATTATTGCCATCCACAACAACACAGACGAATGTCACAAACAGGAGGTTGAACAAAAGAAGCTAGACCCAACAGAGCAGACCCTATAATTCCTTTATATGAAGTTCAAAACCGGGAAAGACGAATCTGTTCCTGGAAGTCAGGAGAGTGAGTACCGTTTCTTGATGCAGGTGCTGGTTGCACAGGGGTATTGGGTTCATGAGAAAATTCATTAAGTTCGTGTACAGTTGAGACTTGTGCACTTTGCATACCATATTTCAACACAAGATTTTCACTTGTTTATTGTCTAGATCACTCTACCACCGATTTAGGCTCCGGTGGGTAGGGATCTTGTCTGCTGGCTCACTGCTGTATCCCCAGAGCTTGACGCACTGCTGGACACACAGGCTCTGACAAGGACTTGTAGGGGGATGCAGTCAGACCAGCAGCAGGGAGAACCTAGGAGGTGAGGGCAGGTGACCCGTGGGAGTGATGACCAGATCCAAACCGTGGCTAAAGCCAGAATGGAGAGGAGGAGAGAGCGGAGAAGGATTTAGAAGGTAAAATTAAGTTGGTAGACTGCTGATTTAACTTTCCAATTACTTCTTACTCCAAAGATAAAAACAACACTCTTTACAGTGACCTTAAAGCCTTAACGCCATCGGTCTCCAGTTCCCCTCTGACCCCTCCCCACCCCCGCCCCCGCCCCAGCCTTGTGAATGTCCTGCTCATCCTGAACCTTCTGAGCATGCTCCCACTTCTGCCCTTGCTCCTCCTCTGCCGGGGAAGCTCCTCCCCAAGATTTCCATGGTGCCTGCCCTCCCCTGCTTCCAGTCTCTGCTCCCACACCACCTATAGGGGAGGCCTTCCCTGCTTTCTTTCTCCCCATAGCCCTTGCCAGCCTCTGACACAACATCTATTTCGCTTGTTTTATTTATTACCTGTCTCCCCACACTGCCGGTTTGTTAGAAGCAAGAGTCTACCCCAGGCACTTGCTCTTAACCAGTGTTCTTCAGGGTTGCAGGCGGCCACTGCACAGACACCCTGCGCTCACAGACAAGGGCCCACCCACGTGGACACCCGCGCTGCCCCCAGCCCGGTGCCGGTGCCGCGATGCGCGCAACCACTCCCCCCAGATCTCGGGCGCTGACAGCCTCCAGCTGGAGCCAGCGCTTCCTGCAGCCTGCCCCCCGGCTGGCGGGCGCCTGCTCCTGGCAGAAGGACCCGCATGTAATTAGAAACCCCAGAAGCTCCCTAATTGCCAGTTCTCCCAAACTGGGAGGCCGGCGCTATTTCTGAGCCGCCCTTGTTGCCAGCTGCTGGAGGTCCCTAGAGGGGAAGAGGCTGAGAGCAGAGCCAGGCTGGCGTGGAGGCGGCCCTGGAGACGGCTGCCGAGGTCAGAGGGGACTGCGCGGAGAAGGGCGGGCGAGTGGTCAGAGGACAAACGTGGCCGAGAGGGCTGTCTGCCCTCAGGCACCAGCCGGGTGCTCAGTGCAGCCTGTGGCCTCCTCCCACCTTCCTCCGCCCTCCTGCTCCCACTCACGCCCAGAATAGTGACAGCAAAGCAGCCAGGGCCATTCATTCTTTATTCGCGTGGCATAAAAATCATTACAAAAACTTTACAAAAGAGCCTTAGGGAACTATCCCCCTCCTCTCCCACTGCAGCCCCTGAGACACCTGGGTAGAGGAGGGAGCGGAGGGAAGGAGAGTCCTGGCAATGTGGGTATGTCCAAGGAGCGGTGGGGGGACTGAGGTGACAGAACATCAGGGTGGGCGGAGGAGGGCTGAGGGCCTTAGGGAGGTTAAGGCCCAAGCAGGGACTGGAAGGCTCAACTCCCACCCACACAGTGGGACAAGGCTCCACCCCCAGGGTCTGTCAGTTCTCTCCCCAGCCAAGGCATCCATCCATTCCCTCCTGTCCCCAACCCCCTCTGGTAAACAAATGTGGAAGTGCCACCGCCAACTTAGGGAATAACCTCCCTCCCTTCCTGACAAAAGTGGATCTCTCTAGCTGCCCCTCTGCCCAAGCCCCAAACAAGGACAGCCTCCTAGCCGCTTTGGAAGAAATGATGTGGGATCCAGGCCCGTGATTCCCTGACGCCCGCCCACATCCTGACCCCACCCACCCCAAACTCCCTGAGAGAGGAGAGGAGCGGGGAGAAAACAGCTCCTCTCCGCTCCCAGACCGCCCACCCAGACCCCTGCCCTAATCCACGAAGCTGTTTGGAAAGAGTCTCAGGAGTTGAGAAGTTGGTCCAGGCAGGGACTCAGGATGCTGGCAGCTGGCCTCTCACTTGGGGCTATTAAGCTGGGGGTAATCCTCCTCTGAGGGGGGTGCAAGTTTCAAGTCAGGGCCGAAGGGCTTGTCTCCACGGGGGAAGGCTTTCTGGTTCAGGAAGGAGTCCCTGTCATCCGGGGAATCCTGCTGTTCCTTGCGCTCCCACTGCGCGCTGGGGTTGGGGTTCCTCACGCTGCCCACGAAGAGGGGCATGCTTGTTGTGTCCTCGAGGATGAAGAAGACAAAGGGGCGGTTCACGATGAAGGAGGAGAGAGACATGCGGGACATGGCAGTGCCCGTTGCCGCGGCCGCCTCCACGCCAGCCTCGCTGAGCTCCAGAGTGGACTGATGCTGCACGCTGGACACCACCAGCCTCTCGTCAGAGATCCCGCGTAGGTCTGGGGCCTGGAACAGTTCCTGCAGGCCTGCCCAGGGCAGGGGATTGCTGCTCAGAGCTGCCTGCTGCCCCCCAGGCCGCCTGGGCACCCGGGAGGGTGTCTGGCATCCTGGCCAGGGAACACCTCCAACCCACAGGTCCCCGGTTAACTCTTATTTAACCTCCAAGTATCAGCTTAAAAGTCCCTTCCTCCAGGAAGCCCTCCCTGATCCCCTGCCCCCAAATCCCGAGAACTGGAGAGAAGCCCCTCCCTCTTTTCACTCATACTGAATTGTAAGTACCTGATTCCTTATCTGTCCACTCCATCTGACGGAGCTCTTGGTACACGGTGGGCTCCCAGTGCCTAGTACAGTGCCCCTTGCAGGACAGCCAGAAGGGCTCACATGCCACCCAGGCTCTCTAGCGGGGATTCTCTGCAATGCTCAGTCTTGGATGGAGCAGGTCCTCATTCCCTGGGCCACCCCAGCCCACCCCAGGACAGATGGTCCAGGGGCTCATAGGAAATGCTCTTGCCTCCCGAAGCCCCAGAAAAGGCTGGGACCCAAAGCTAGGGTGCCCCACTGCCAGCTTGGGGTGGGGGTGGGGGTTCCTTCTCACCCACTCTGGCTGTCTCATGCCCTAGCCTGACCTAGCGGGGGCTGTCCCATGCCCTAGCCTGACCTAGCGGGGGCTGTCCCATGCCCTAGCCTGTCCTGGGGGAGCTGTCCCATGCCCAGCCTCCTTACCCAGCTGGCTGAGGGTGGCCACCAGGTCCAGCTGGTATTTCAGATGCAGCTTAGGCAGCTGGACCTTGGTGGGTTTCTCTCGCAGTAAGGGCTGGTGCAGGATGTCCCAGCTCAGGTTGGCCAGCACCTGGGACACGTTCCACTCAAAGTGGGTCGGCATAATGACCACAAAGCTCATGTTGTTCTTAAAGGGGAAATGAGCCACCTACGGAAAAGGAAAGGCGACAACGTGAGGACCAGTAAGCGCCCAGACCCGATGGGGTCTGGGCCAGCACATGCTGCTGAGACAGATGGACCAGGGGTTCCAGGCTATTCTTCTCAGGTTGTGTTCGGCCTCCCTGAGCCTCCATTTCCTCACTTGTGAAGTGGAATAATACTACCTGCCCACATTGCAGGGTGATGTGTGACACACACAGAGAGGAGAGAGAGAGAGCCTTTTAAAGCTTCTAGCAGAGGGGCACTTGGGTGGCTCGGTCAGTTAGGCGTCTGACTTGGGCTCAGGTCATGATCTCACGGTTTCTGAGTTCAAGCCCCGCATCGGGCTCTCTGCTGTCCGCGCAGAGCCCACTTCGGATCCCTGTCCTCCTCTGTCTCTGCCCCTCCCCTGCTAGCACTCTCTTTCTCAAACATAAATAAACATGTAAAGCTTCTAACAGAGTATCAGCACATAGGCAGTGCTCAATAAATGGTGACTTTCTGTCTCTTCACCTGCTACCAGTGACTTGGGTTGAGCAAGGCCCCCGTGTCGGCCTCTCAGTTTCTCCATGTGTACAATGGCCTGCGTTGTTCATGTCCAAACCACCCTGGGTTCTGTAGAGGAGCCACTGCAATGGGTGGTTCCCTCCCCACCCCCCAACCTTCAACAGTGACTGCCCGGGTGTGTATAATACTGTGGTTTGAGGTAAGATTTCACGTCAGTGGGGTTTCTGCAGCTACACAAGTGTGGAAAGCACTGGGCTCGATGGCCTCTGGCAGCTGTGACCCCCTCAGGCTCCAGGCAGAGCAGCCAGGGAGCAGGAGCCCTGGCGGGGGGGGGGGGGGGGGGGGGGGCGGGGGCAGCCCCACCTCTGGCTGCCCAGGGCCTACCTGCAGAGTGCATGAGGAAGAGGAGGCCCGAGGGCCAGGAACAGAGGCAGAGGGTAAAGGAGGAGGGGCAGGACACAGCCTAGAGAGCAGGAACAGCACGAAGGGCACAGGTGGGGAGGTGAACAAGACGGTCTACTTGTCAGGGTGGAAGGCAGAAGCGGGACGCTGCTCCAAGGGTCTGCCTCAACCACAGACCCACAGCCCCTCTCAGGAGGGCTAACAGAAGCAGCTGAGGTCTGTGCCAGGCCGTCTTGTGAAACTAACCAACACTGCCGTCTCTGCCACAGCTCACGGGCCCTGGGATCCATGCTCAAGCCAAGAGGACCACATTTGGGCCAGAAGCAAGGGAGGCCTCATCTGAGACAGCTTGGCATTGCACTCCGTGCGATCAGAATGTTCCAGCAGGATACTGACAAATCCATCCCAAGCAGGCCCTCCTTTCTCTAAGGAGCACTGTGACAGCCAGGTCACATCGCCCAGGCTTGGGGATGCTGAGGCTGAGTGGCTCTACAGCTGTTGAGTGGCCCCTGTGCTGCCCAACAACCCATGGGCCTTTGTAATAAACCCTTATCACCAAAGATCACCTGGGTTTCGACCCAAGGCCCTTCCTCAAAGAACGCTCCCTGACCACTGTATCTAAAATATCTTTCCCAGCCACCGATCAATCACTTTTTTTTTTTTCCTTCGCAGCACTCACCACTCTCTGAAACTATGTTTGTTCGTGTACTCTGTGTCTTCCCTCCCGAGAGAGCGGGGACCAGATCCCCCTTGTGCTCCCGGAGCCTAGAACAGGATCTGGCATGCAGCACATGCCCCCACATACTTTTGCCAAATTAATGAACTTCGAAGAGACTGGAACCTCAGTCCCCACTGGGTCGGGGCACAGTGAGACCTGCCAGAGCCACCTGTCTCAGCGACAGAACTGCAAGGAAGATGGGCCACAGCCCCCTCTACCCCTGAGCCTGCTCCACAGCCCCGCCCCCTCCTTTCCCCCCCCCCCCCCCCCCCCCCCCCCCCCCCGCCTCCCAGCAGTCAGGCCCAGCCTGGGTGGGTGATCAAAGGTGACCTGTATCTCAGGCTGCTCCAGCAGGAACCAGCGCAGGGGATACGTGCGGGCTTGCATCATGTCCACTGGCACCGTGAACTCCTCATTCAGGTGGAAACTGTCTCTCTGGGTGAGGCTCGGGTCGAACTTGCTCCTCCAGAAACCTATATCCAGCAGAGGGCAGGGGCCACGTAGACTGGGACACCACCAGCCTCTTCCCTATTCCACCCAGAACCCGTTCAAGGGACAAAAGGTAGAGTCAAAACCCCAAGGGACACTGTGCCAGTGCATACCCAGCTGATCTAAGGTGTCTTCCCTGTAGCATTTTGGAAATCTGGACTTGCATTCTTCCCATGCCCTGCCATGCTCCCAGGAGCGTCCCACCTGCCCCCCACCCCCACCCGCCCATCCTTTCAGACTCAGTTTCCTGCTAGGGCACTCTCTTCACAACAGCCCTATCCAGTTCCTGGCCCCCTCTTTGGCAAACCATCACCTGTTTCCCACCCTCCCCCAAGCCACAACACAGAGATCTCCCTGCCTCCTGGCCCAGCCCTGAGGAGAAAAACCCTGAGGACAAAGGTTTCGAAGCCCAGCTCAGCCTACAGGGCAGGGGTACCAGCTGAGGGGTGGGGGACCCGAGGAGAGGACAAACGCACCCTGGAAGTGGATGGCATTGAGGAGAAGCAACACTGTGTCATCTGGCAGCTCTGAAAGGAAATCCTCTATCTTCCCCTCTGTGGCCTCCTTCACCCATTGGTTGATGTTCACCAGATCATCTCTCTTCCTTCCTGTCAGGCTCACGGGCTTTGCGCCAAAGAGCTGTTCTGATTGTTCCAGGAAGTCTTCTTTGATGGGAAATCCTACACAGGAGGGGCCACAAGCTGTTCCTAACCCTAACCTAGGCCAAGCCCATCTCCATCAACCCCGTCCACCCCAGGGCACTACCTAGGGAGCTCCAAACCACCAGCACCTACCTTTCTGCAGGTACATTCTAGCAGCCAGTCGGAATGCCCCAGGGCCCAGGTCCTGGCAAAGGTGGCTCAGCAGGTGGGGGAGACAGGGCCCTGAGTCTGCGTGCAGCACCTGTAGTAACTTCTGCAGCGTTTGGTTCTGAGCACCTGGAGAGGACCACATCGGCTGTGGCCCGGGGCCGGGGTTCTTTCCCGCCCTGCTGCCCACTCTAGCCCCTGTTAAACCCCCATGATGAGCACGCCCACAGCATCACATTCTCCTCCCATATCCACTGAACTGGTCTGAATGACAGTACTCCCTAAGTTTTACTTTCATCTCTGCTGCTGGCGGTCTGGGTGACCTCACCTCGTCCAAGTTGTTTTCCCTCTCTGAACCTCGGTTTCCCACCATGAGAGCATCCAGTCCAGTGAAGACATCGTAGCTCTCAAACCCTTGCATAAAAATCACCAGAAGCATATCCTTAGGCCCAATCCCTGGGAATCTGATTCACAGAGACTGGAGGTGTGCCAAGGAATCTGCATTTTTACCAAACATCCAAGTGACCCTGATGGAAGAAGCACCCACTAGTAAACTCTGGAGTATGGAGTTCCTACTGGCCTCCCAGCTCTGCTGGTCTGGAGAGGTCACAGTACCTAGTGCCAGGTGAGACAATGCCAGGGCCACACTCAGAGGCGACAGGATGAGGTTGGGGCTGGTGGCCCTTTGGGCCACCAGGGAGAACAGATCTGTGGTGAAGGCCATCATGGCCTGGGCCAACTTGCGGGTCTCCTCCTGGGTTGGGGCTCCCTTGCAGTCTCTTGGGGCCTTCTTCAGGGCAATATGGCCACTGGGCTCCTACAGGGACAGATCAGAGGGTCAGTAGGGTCAAGGGGTCAGCTCTGTGTGGAAAGATCCCTTTCATAGGCCCTGTGCCTGGGAACAGCAGGGCTTCCTCCCAGTCCTGACATGAGAGGGAGAGTCACGTGGGCAATAGCCTTCTGGGGACCCCGTCCTTTCCTTTCGTCCCTCCCTCCCACCCTCTCCCTTTAGGTCTCAGCCTCATGACCACGCCCCCGGGTCCCTCGCCCCTGCTGATTGGCCCTCCTCCCTCGGACCCCGCCCACTCTTCCTCCAGCCCCACCTGGTTGTACCTGGTTGCCCAACTTGAGGAGGATAAGCGGGGGCAGCTTCTCCTGGGCCGGCCCGCTCATTAGCTGAAGAAGGGAGGAAGCGAATGGAGCGGGACCCTTCCCACACGTCCCCCACCCTGCAAGAGCCACAGGTGAGGCCCCTCAAGGCCTTCCTCCCCGTCTCGCCCCTCACTCCCCAGTACCTGCTGGTCCAAGGGCTCCATGGCACTCGCCGCGGAGAACTGTCGAGAAAGGGATGAGGAGAGGAGAGGAAACGCCCTCAGAGCCAAAGCCACCCTCGACTCAGCCCCCTCCTCTTCCCGCCCAGACCCCCCCCCCCCCCCCCCCGCCCACCACACACACACCCGACCCGCGGCGTGGCCCCACCTGCCTCCCTGCCCCACCCTGACCGAGGCCCAGGCTCACCACCAGGCAGGGGCCTTGCAGGCAGGACAAGCCGAGCAGCAGGAGCCCCCGGAGCAGCAGCGCCATGTTCCTGTGCGGGACAGGGAGCCTGCGTCCCCAGCTCGCCCACGCTCCCGCGCGGGATCCCACCCACACGTTGCCTGGCCTGGCAACTCCTGAGCCTCTACGGCTGAGGGTCAACCCAGCAAGCGCCTGCACACCCACCCAAAAACACACTCGCCCTGGCTCCCATCTCTCAGGGGTGGGGAGCTCCCCCTAATTGCTTTTAACCCTTTCTTACTTTCCGGTTTTTCCCATTTCGTGCACTGAAAGTGTTCAGGTTTATAGGGCAAATATCAAAACAAGAGCAGTCCTCATTCTTCAAGGCCCCATGTTGTGAGTCAGCTGTGGTTTAGAATCCACATCCTGCCTCTTCTCAGAGGACCTGAGATAGATCTCCCATACCCCTCTGGGCTTTGCCTTTTCTTGTCAAATGGTAGCAGAAGTCCCTACCTCCTCCCACTGTTTATTGTGAGGACCAAAATAAGACCGTCTTTGTGAGCCCTGATTACAATGCCTGGCACTCAGTCACATGGCTGTTGTCAGCCTAGCCCAGGGCCCCTCTTCTGGGAAGCCTGCCCCGAAGCCTCCTCCATACTGGGGCCCCTTTCCCAGAGCTCCTATCCAACCTGCTGTTCAGTGGCCCACCTTTTCTGGCTCGTCTGGTCTTGACCACCAACGTGGACAGGCCCGTGAGGCCCTGAGGTCTCAGCAGCGTTGGTGAGATGGGCTGGAGAGCCACGTTGTTGACCCAGCAACAGAGCCCAATGAATGGCTCCCAGCAGAGCCACCTTTGGACTTACGGGAAGCACAGGCCTCGCCCCCCACTCTGTCCAGGTCGGCTCCGGGAAGCCAGGCTGGCGGGTGGGGATGGGCAGGTCTAGATCTGTCCCAGAGCGGGTCCCACACACTCCAACCCTACCCCATCTCAGGACCAGTCCTTCTGTCACCCCTGGCCCCACCCCCCATCACGCACAAGGACCCTTGGCCAGGGCTCTGATCTCCAACCTGGGCTTTTGAAACTTCCTGGCAAGAAAAGACCTCTAGTTTTTGAAGTCCCGGGGAGACTCCTGCCAGAACCCCCACCTTGGGTCTTCATCACCCAGGAGGCTGGGAAATAAGAAACCTGAATAAATTCACCCCAGACCCCCTCAGCCAGGTAGGCAGCTCTTACCTCCTCTCCTGCCCAAAGAGCAGGCCGAGCCACCCCTCCCCTCGTACCTCTGCAGGCTCCTCGCTGCTGCACACACTGTCCCTCTGGCCCCACTTGGGTGCTCCCCACACTCTGCCCAGGCTCCAGCCAGCCCAGCTGAGCCCTCCCCTCCCACCAGGAGGACCTTTGCTCTCAGCCAACCCCGGTTCAAATTGCTTTCTCTTCTGGTAAATATTGACCTGCACATCCGGTTAAACATTGATATTGGGGCCGGAAGCCCCATTCCCACCAGGGCATCTAACCCTGAGATAGCTACCTGGAGCCCTCATGGATTTGAGTCCCACCTGAGTCTGAAGAAAGGAGGTTCAGGAAACGGTTGAGGAGACTGTCCTCATCTGTAGGGCAGATCCAGGAAGGGCCTCCCCCCAACCCCATGGGGTGGGGGTTCATCCCCATTTTAGTGGGGCTCTGAGAGTCTATGCGACATGCCCAAGGACACAGCTGGGCTCAGAGCCACCTCCAGCTTCTCACTTCCAATGTCCTTTTCTCTCCCCCGTCCTAAGGGTAAGGAAGGGGAAGCTATGGGAGCCTATGTGGGGAACCCAAGATAAGATGCCCATCCCCAATCCCTACAAGCCCAGGATCCTGATTGGCTGCTTTCAGTCTGGGTTTGGAAGGGGTGGAGAGAAGAGAGAGGGCCATGGCCTCTGCCAGCATCCTCCCTCAGCAGGATCAAAGCCTCCTTACCTTCCCCCAAGCTGAGGGTTCAGGAAACTGACCTGGGGCTGCATGAACCAGAAGCCCTGTACCCCGTGGTGCCCAAGAGCAATGATCAGGCTGTCTCCCACCTTCCTCCCGCCCTACTTCTCACTCTCCTCACTGCCCTGGAAGCTGCTGGGTCTCAATTTTTTCCCACCCTGATAACCATCATCAAGAAAAGCCTCACTCAGTTCCATGGCTCTTCCAAAAGATTTATTGGTCATATTTACATCTATTGCAAATAGTGAAGAGGCAGTAAGGGCCCAGGCTTAGACCTCATCTCTCCTCCAGAATGTGAGGGTCCGGGGATGCCTGGGTCTTCCTGTCCCCTGGGAGAGACCTGAGATGCAGAGATCATTCCTGCCCCTTCTCTCAGGGTGTTGGACCACTCCCCAAGGGTTCTGGGCCCAGGGGCTGCCTCTTCAGTTCAAGGCACAAACACTGTGGTTAGGAATGGGCAGGCAAGGCATGGGGTCACTCCTGGCAGGCACCAGCTGGACCAGTCCATCTTCCCTCCCCTGGTCCTGCCCTCTTTCTTCCCCTACTGGTCCCATACTGGGCAGGGCCTGGCTGGGTGGACACTTAAACCCCACCCCAAGGCCCCTAACTCCTGGAACAGGACCAGCCCTCCTTAGAGGCTGGAGTCCAAGCACCATCAGTGTCCTGGACTGGAGCGGCTTCCCTGCCCTTGTGAGATAGGGGCACAGAGGGCTCACAAGGGGAGGTGGGATTGGGGGCGTCCTTGGCTGGACACTGGCTGGACAGGGCCAGTCTCGCTTCTCCTTCTCAGAGCTTCCCTGTCCCCATGTGGACCCAGGGGGCAGAGCTGGGGAGAAGAGAGGGCAGCGATGCTTTCCTGTGTTCCCTCTCTTGCTTCCTGCTGACTCGGGGCAACATCTCCCCAAGCCACAAATGAGATCCCTTCTGGCAGCACTGG
Source organism: Prionailurus viverrinus (assembly GCF_022837055.1). NCBI lineage: Eukaryota > Metazoa > Chordata > Mammalia > Carnivora > Felidae > Prionailurus > Prionailurus viverrinus. The sequence continues at coordinate 14,943,112 of NC_062574.1, forward strand.
TGGCTCTGGCGGTTCAGGAACCTGGACCCCTGCCTCACTGTGGCTGGCAGGCCATGTGGGCACAGAGTGTGGGGCCTGAGGCCTGCCCAGAGGGAGCTGCTGGGGAGACAAGGGTAAGGGATGGACTCGCGGGGGATGTCTGCCCACCCTCGTTGGCCAGCCCCACCTTGGCCTAGGCCAGGAGGCGGATGACCCCATTGTCCGAGCCCAGCAAGAGGTGGCGTTTAGTGGGCAGCAAGGCCAGGCTGGTGAGCGTGCCTCGGAAGTTCTCAGAGCTGAGCTTCGTGGTGGCCTGGGAGGGCGGCTCAAGCAGGGAGCAGACGCCGATCTTGTTGGCCACGGTGCCGGTGACCACCTCGCTGCCGTACAGGTCGAAGGTGTGGATGGGGTCAGATGCTGATTTGTAGTGGTGCGTGGGCTTCTGTTCCAGCTCCTTCCACACAGTCAAGGAGTGGTCAGAGGAGGAGCTGACCAGGACACTGCCCTCCACCGCCTGCTCAGGGAGAAGAGAGCCTCAGCAGGGCCTGGGCCCTCCCATGTGCCCACCGAGCTCCAAGGTCTTCTGTTTACTCACACTGTATCTCCCAGGAAGACAGGGGATCCCGGACAGGGGACCAGCTGCCCCCCCCCCCGCCCAGCCACATTACATTAACACTAGTTAATATGTTAAAGTGTCTTTAACCTAGTCATCACTATCATTTGAGCACTTACTGTATCTAGGCATTTTGTTAGGCATGCCATATTACCACATTTAATTTTCATAACAACTCTATGACGTAAATGCTGTTGTTCCCATTTTATAGAGAAAAAACATGAGGCTAAGAAAAGTTAAGTAATCCTACCAAGGTCACAGAGCCAGTAAGTGGCATTGCCAGGTAATACCCAGGCTGACCCCAAAGCCTTCCTTGGAAGGTCAGAACTTAGAGGTGCCTGAAGCCCTGGGGCCCCGGACAGAGTTGGGGGCAGCCTGCCCTTAGTATTGGCAGTGCATGTCCCCTGGCTCCAGTCAGGATAGGGAGGGAGTGCCAGTTGCCTGGAAAAATCCTCCCACATACAGTCCTGTTCCTCCTCCTGGTCCCTCCCTGGGCAGTTCCCCAAGGTCTGTGACTGAGAATGGGCGGGGGTAGGGGCAGGATCCCCATGCCCGGGTGTCCCTACCCCCACCAGGGCAGCCCAGCACGGGCCATGGACTCTGCTCAGTGGTCGGGGGCAGTAAACACCCTCCCAGCTGAGCTTTATTTAACCTGAACTGGGTCACGGACAGGACCCGACCCCTGATCCTCCAAGCAAGACAAATATGGACAAGGGTTACTCATTAGAACATCCCCAGGGAACAGCAGGGTCAGCTCGCCCCCTGGTTCCCGCCCCCGTGGCCTGCCTGCCGCCAGGGCCCCCTGCAGAAGAGCTGGCTCCTAACCCTCTCCGCCCATCAGCCATGGGGCATGTACGAGGGAGCCGGTCCTGGGTGGGCTCTAAGAGGGCCTGGAGCAGGGGCTGGGCTGGGCAGTGAGGAGGGAAAGGGGACCACGTCAGTCACCTTGATCTGCAGGATGTCCCCCTCATGGGCTGGCCAGCCACGCAAAACCAGGCCTGTACGGGTGTCCAGGAGCACCATGAAGCCGGAGGAGAAGCCAGCCACGACGCTACGGCCACTGGGGCTGACGGCCAAGGAGCGGACAAGCCCCGGGTTCAGCCCGCCACCCAGGCGGAACTCATGCTGCAGACAGAGGGAGATGAGCTAAAGCACTGCCACCCACTCCAACCCATTTCTCCCTGAGGTCCTGTTCACCCCAAGCCCACACGGCTGAAAGGCCTGAGCCTCTATGCCCCATCGAGGGGAGGGCACCCCTTCATCCCAGATCAGAGTCCCACCCCCCAGCGTTTGCTGCTGTGGGTGATTTGTCTCCAAAGAGAAACTACACCCTGCTTCTCTCTTCAGGGTCTTTCCTCCCTGCTGGGCATCCAAGCCAGGGCTCAGGGAACCGAACGCCCCTGACCTGCAGGCCGGGCTTCCTGCAGTCCACAAAGCGCAGGGTCGAGTCAGAGCTGGCCATGGTGATGCTGGTATGGGGGGCAGGCATGACAGCCACAGCAGTCAGGGGCACCCGGCTGTCCCATGGCTCTATTACGCGAAGGGTCTTCCCTGGGAAGGAAAGGCACAGTGGATCTAGGGTCCCAGTAGCAGATGGAAGAACCCCAACCCTTCCTATCTCCCTGACATACCCTGTAACTGCCTCTCATCTCCCAGGGGACCTAAGAACATACTAAAGATGATTTTTGACCCCCCCCACCTTCCTGCATCCATGGCCAGGCCAGGCTCCTGTCCCCAAACTCTTCACACAGCACCCCCTGACCAAATGCTACCTCTCCTCGGTCTACCTCGATGCTACTCCATCCCCTCCCCCTTTAAAAACCTTATTAACCTTATTTCTCCCTAACACGATGCCAAAAAATCATCAAGCAACTCTCTGCCAAACTTGTATGACATGTTATGTGTTAAGCCAAACCCCTATGTGCATTATCTTCTAAACCAGTTCTGATTCCCATTTTACAGATGGGGAGCACTAACGCTTCCAGCATCAAAGTGACTTGAGCAAGGTAACTCCGCAAATAAGTTGGCAGAACCAATTCAAACTTAAGGCTAATGGATTCCAACTCAGGTCTAACTGCTCCTCTGTGCAGCCTCGCTGGGTTGTCCCACACCGTATACCAAGACACCCCAACCGCCCAACCCTGGGTCCCCGCACCCAGAGGCCTGGCCTGGCAGGGCACAGCATGGCAGCAACAGAACAGGCCTCACCTGGGCCCGCTCACCTGTGAAGGGGTCCCAGACGTGCACAGCCCCGTCACAGCTCACCACATACTGCGGGGCCTCAAGCTGGCCCACAAAGAAGACGCTCTTGCGGTGCTGGGCGTAGACGAGGCGTGGGGCCGTCTCGCTGGTGCCATCCCCAGAGTTGTAGAGTGGCCAGAGGCGCACCGTGCGGTCCTTGCTGCCACTCAGGAAGAAGTCCTCGCTGCTCAGGGGCGCCACGCACTTGACAGCCCCCGAGTGGCCCGGGAAGCTCTGCAGGCGGATCTGATGGAAGTGGAAGTGGGCATCCTGCTGGCTCACGCCGATCTCGTACTGCCAGTACGCCAGCCAGTTCCCGCTTAGCCCGTGGGCGCTCCGAGGCAGCTCCCGCTTCAGCGCGTTGTCCTCCTCGCTGCTGGGGCCCCCACTGCCAGCGCCAGGGATGGGGCCCAGCAAGCCGGGGCTCTCAGGCTGAGAGTCATCGGGAATCTGGATGCGGTTCCCGACCAGCACGCTCCCAAAGGTCCCCGAGTGGCCGTCGTCCCGGGAGCAGCCCCCACTCTGGGGGTCCCACTCAGGGCCGGCGCTGGGCACCGTGGGCTCCACGCCGGCAGGGCTGCGACTGCTCGGACTGATGGTCTCCAAATACAGCCCCGCCAGCTCCCCAACCAGCTCGTGGTTGGGGATGATTTTCCGGATGATGTCACCTGGATGGGAGTGGGAGAGGTCCTCAGATTAGGGAAGATGGAAGGCCGCTGCCACCACCCATCCAAGGCTTGGGAACCACAGAAAACAGGGCAGGTCCTGGCTGTGCAACTCTGGGCAAGTAACTCTTCATCTCCGAGCCTATTTTCTTCCACAGAGAAAGGTAGATCCATTCACACGAACATCTTCTATGTGTGCCGGGCGTTACGCAGGGCATCAGAAATAGAATGGTAAAAGCCAGGGGGTGCTTTCCCTCCCAGGGCTTAGATTTCAGTAGAGGGACTATGACATATCTGACCACAGGGCTGTCCATCCTATTTAAGATGATGACACACATAATTGCTCGGCAGTGCCAGGCCCCTACGGGAGGCTACAGAAATGGTGGGCAGCTAATTCCTCTCAGCTCCGGGAGATGTCAGTACGTCAGCCTGGTGGCCCTGCCGTCCCCAGGGATACTCTAGGCCAGCTCCTGTGCCTCCTTGCTGGCTAATGCTCAGTCCCTGTTTATACAGCACCTTGGAACTCTGAGGTCCAAGGCCAAATCCCTTTGCTCTGACCCAGAACACTGAATGCTCATTACTGATTCTGGGGGCAAGGGGAGCATGGGCCCCCCCCCCCCCCCCCCCAGAGAAGAGACATAGCCCCAGAGGCTTTGCGAGGGAACGTGATGGGGCAGTACCCAACAGGCAGGAGAAGGGCACGTAGATTGTGTACGCCATCTCCAAGGTGAACACCTTCTGCAGCTCGTCCAGCAGGGTAGGGTCCACCAGCCGCTGCTGCCCATCGGAGAAGGCCACCTCTGGCAGCTGGCCCTCACTGCGGCCCACGGGATCCAGCTTCAGCTCCTGTGGGCAGGGAGGCCCAGGGAGTCAGCCGAGTTCACGGCCCCTGCCCAGCCCAACCCAGCCAGGTAAGGGGGGTAGGTCTGCCTACCTGGTGCCGAAGCTCATGCAGCTGAGAGAAGACTTGAAAGAAGGTGGCCACAGGTTCACTCAGGTGCTGCTGGACCATCTCCTGTCCAATGCGCAGGCATATGAGGGCAATGAGGCTGATGGTTTTCACGCACAGGACAGTCCGGGCCTGGGCCCCACTCGGGAACCTGGAAAGAGAGTTCATGAGCTCCAGCACCCCCCACCTCTCCACAACTCTGCGGGACTTGCCCAGAATCTATGAAAAGCTTTAAGTGAAAAGAACTACAAGACAAATTTGATCCAAACCAGACGAGAGGAACCGGAGGCACAGAAAGAAGATGTGGCTTGCCCAGGGTCACACAGCTGGATCAGAACCAGGAATCCTGATAACCAAGACTCCTGACACCCAGTCCGGTCTCGCACCCAAGCTTCCCAGCCCCTCCTGGGTAGCTCCCTCAGCTGAGCTACTCCACGGCACAGGGGTGGGGCAGGAGCCTACCCAGTGACGAGGGAAGTGAGGAAGCTGAGCACGGGCAGCAAGACCTCGTGGCTGATTCGGGGCAGGATGTCCATGAGGGTGGTGTCCGAGAGGTACACGATGATCTTCTGGGTCAGAGTCACCGCTGCCAGCAGCCCCGCCTCCTTACGGCTGTTCAGTCGACTGGGGCCTGAGGTGCCACCTGGGGCCACCTAGGGCCATAGAGAAGGTGAGGGCCAGGCTGTCCACGGACCCCCTGGGGCCCCCAGGGATCCCAGGTCCGCCCTCAAGCTCCTTGACCTCCCCTGGGACTGCCAATCAGTAACTGACCAGGTAGCTGATGTAGGGCAGGTACTGGTAGGTGAGGACAGGCTCCCCATACAGATGAGCAATGTGGAGGAGGCAGCTGAGCACGGGCCCCGACACTATATCACCCAGCACCGGTCTCTTCTGATAGATGTTGCCAGCACTCAGCGGGGGACTCTCACCACTGCTCACGGTGAACTGTTGCCGAGTGGGCCCTGCCGAGGAAGAACCAGCAGCCTTGAGTAGCTAACAGCAGGCAGGAGGCAGGGCGGCCTTCCAGGAACTGTGGTAGCCACTCCTCGTCACCCTAGCCTGGGGGCCACCCCATGCCCTACCCAAGGAAGGAAGTAGCTTACAGACGGGGACCCAGGACCTGCCTGGGAGGTGGAAGTAGGAAGGATCCCCTGCAGGGGGCTGAAGATAGACAGAGGGGCTGGGACGAAGCCCCATCTCCAGCACCAACCACAGGCCTTACCAACGTAACAAGATGTCAGCAGGCGGAGCAGGTTCCGGGCCACGTAGCGAGAGGCCACTGTGGGACCAAGCTTGGCAGATAGCCAGCGGACCATCTTGCAGGCTGTATCTGCAGGGCAGGAATGGGCCCTGAGCTCATCAGATAATGGTGACTTGCCACGCCTCCCACCCCACCCCAGGGCACCTCTCCTGGCCAGCCCGGCTGCAGACCTGCCGAGGGGCCCAGTCAAAGCCGGGTGCCCCACACCACCACCCTCTATTTAGCAGTGGCAGAGGTGGCCTGTGGCTTTGGGACTGCCCCCACGTGGCCCTGGCTTTGGGGCTACTCCAGGCTCCTTTCCTTCAGCACACCTTGCAGGAAGGTTATCCTTTCAGCGAATCTTCCTAAGCTGCTAAATGAGGCCTGGCCAGGCCCTGGCTCCCTCACCCTATGGCCTGTGCTCCTTCTTTTTCCTTCCACTCTCTCTGTCTAAACTTCCTAGGTTTGCACTGATTCTTTTTTTTTCTTCAAACTTTTATTTAAATTCTAGTTAGTTAAAATACAGTACGATAAGGGCGCCTGGGTGGCTCAGTTGGTTAAGCGACCGACTTCGGCTCAGGTCATGATCTCGCAGTCTGTGAGTTCGAGCCCCGCGTCGGGCTCTGTGCTGACTGCTCAGAGCCTGGAGCCTGCTTCAGATTCTATGTCTCCCTCTCTCTCTACCCCTCCTCTGCTCATGCTCTGTGTCTGTCTCTCAATAATAAATAAACATTAAAAAAATTTTTTTAAAAATACAGTACAATATTGGGTTCAGGAGCAGAATTCAGTCCCTGATTCTTCAATGGAACCAGGACAACCTTAGAGCCTCACACATGCTGTTCCCACTGCCTGGTATGCTCTTCCCACTGTAAACCCTACCATTTTGCTTGCTATCTCCTATTCATTGGATCTCAACCAGCCCTACTTTCATGGGACCCTGAAAACTTGATCTAATCCCCATTTATATTCCCTCATAGCAGCCAGTCCTGTTCTTTACAGCACTAACATGACATTTACATGACACTGTCTACAGTGTGGCATCTCCTCGGCTACAGGTGAGCTCCAGGAGGGCAGGCCCACATCTGTGCTGTGTGTGAATCTGCTGCACCCACTGCTTAGCAAAGACTAGGTACTCAGAAATGTTGAATGAAAACCAGAGTAAAGAAAAGCTAATACCTATTCTTCTGAAACTATTCCAAAAAATAAAAGAGGAAGGACAACTTCCAAATTCATTCTGTGAGGCAGCGTTATCCAGATAAAGACACAAAGAGAACAACAGGCCATTATCTCTGTTGCACATAGATGCAAATATCCTCAACGAAATGCTAACCAACTGAATCCAACAATACATTAAGAAAATCATTCACCGTGATCAAGTGGGATTTACTCCTTGGGATGCAAGGGTGGTTCAATAGTCACAAATCAATCATCATGATACATCACATCAATAAAAGAAAGGATAAAAGCCATATGATCATTCCAACCGATGCATAAAAAGCACCTGACAAAGTACAATGTGCATTCATAAAACCCTCAACAAAGTAGGTCCAGAGGAAACATACCTCAACATAATAAAGGCCATATATGAAAAACCCACAGCAAATGTCATCCTCAATGGGGAAGTACTAGGAGCTTTTCCCCTAAGGTCAGAAACAAGACAAATATTTCCACTCTCACCACTGGAAGTCTTAGCCACAGCAATTAGACAACAAAAAGAAATAAAAATCATCCAAACTGGTAAAGGAAGTAAAACTTCCATTATTTGCTGATGACATGATACTATTTATAGAAAACCCTAAAGACCCCACCAAAAAAACTACTAGAACAGACACATGAATTCAGTGAAGTCACAGGATACAAAATCAATGTGCAGAAATCTGTTGCATTTCTATACACTAAGAATTAAACAGCAAAAAGAGAAATTAAGAAAACAATCCCGTTTACAATTGCACCCAAAACAGTAAAATACCTAGGAATAAAATGAAACTAAGAGGTGAAAGACCTGTACCCTGAAAACTATAAAACATGGAAGAAAGAAATGGAAGATGACACAAAGGAAAGGAAGGTTCTTCCATGGATTGGAAGAATGGATAGTGTTGAAATGTCTATACTAGCCAAAACAATCTACAAATTTAATGCAACCCCTATCAAAATACCAAGAGCATTCTTCACAGAATTAGAACAATCCTAAAACTGGTATGGAATCACAAAAGACCCTGAATAGCCAAAGCAATCCTGAAAAAGAAAAAGTGGAGGTATCACAATTCCATACTTCAAGTTATATTAATTACAAAGCTGTAGTAATCAAAACAGTATGGCACTGGCACAAAAATAAACACATCAATGGAACAGAACAGAAAACCCAGAAAAAAGCCCACAATTATATGGTCAATTAATCTTTGACAAAAGAAAGAATATACAACCGGAAAAAGTCTCTTCAGCAAATGGTATTGGAAAAACTGGACAGCTACATGCAAAAGAATCATACTGGACCACTTTCTTATACCATACACAAAAAGAAACTCAAAATGGATTAAAGTCCTAAACATGAGACCTGAAACCATAAAAATCCTAGAAGAGAGCACAGGCAGTATTTTTCTGACATCGGCCATAGCAACGTCTTTCTAGCTATGTCTCCTGAGGCAAGGGAAACAAAGGCAAAAATAAACTTTTGGGACTACGTCAAAATAAAAAGGTTCTGCATAGCTAAGGAAATGATCAACAAAACTAAAAGGCACCCTTCTGAATGGGAGAAGATATTTGCAAATGACATATCCGATAAAGGCTTAGTATCCAAAATATATTAAGAACTGATACAACTCAACAGCCAAAAAACAAATAATCCAACTTAAAAAAAAGGCAGAAGACATGAACAGACATTTCTCCAAAGAAGACATCCAGATGGCCAACAGACACATGAAAAGATGCTCAACATCACTCATCATCAGGGAAATGCAAATCAAAACTACAATGAGATACCACCTCACACCTGTCAGAATGGCTAAAATCAACAACACAAAAAACAGTTAAGTGTTGGCGAAGATGTGGAGAAATGTGCAGTGCTGGAGGGAATGCAAACTGGTGCAACCACTGCGGAAGGTGCTTGGGAGGTACTTCAAAAAGTTAAAAATAAAACCACCCTATGATCCAGTAATTGGAATACTGGTAGTTACTCCCAAAATATGTAAACACTATTTCCAAGGGACACACACACCCCTATATTTACTGCAGCATTATTTACAAGAGCCAAACTATGTGCAGCCCAAGTGTCCATCGACAGACGAATGGATAAAGAAGATGTGGTACACATGTATAATGGAATATTACTCAGCCATAAAAACGAATGGTATCTCGCCATTTGCAACAACACGGACGGCGCTAGAGAGTATTATGCTACGCAAAACAAGTCAGAGACAGACAAATTCCACACGATTTCACTCATGTGTGGAATTTAAGAAACAAAACAAACAAGCAAGGACAAAGGGAGAGAGAAAAAGAGTGAGAGGAAGAAACCAAGAAACAGACTCTTACCTATAGAGAACTGATGATTACCAGAGGGGAGGTGGATGGGGAAATGAGTGAAATAGGTGATGGGGATTAAAGTGCACTTGCTGTGAGGAGCACTGAGCAATGTATAGAATTGTTGAATCACTACATTGTACCCCTGAAACTAATAGAACACTGTATGTTAACTATATCGGAATCAAAAGACAAAACAGAACCCTGAGGCACCTGGCTGGCGCAGTGAGAACATGCGACTTGATCTCAGGGTCATGAGTTTAAGTCCCACGTTTGGGTGTAGACATTATGCAAATAAATAAATAATACGATAAGATAAAAAGACAAAACAAACCAGAGGACTGTTTTACAACACCTCGAGGCCTGAGAACTCACCAAGAAGGATCTTCTGTTCTTTGCCCTCTGACTGCTCAGTTAGTGGTTCCTCCTCTTCCTCCCCATCTGTGTCGCCACCACGGGCCACGACAGTATCCATGGACAGCACCGTGTCAGACAGAGTGAGCTCAGACGCCCTGGTGATGTCGTCTTGCTCCCCCTCTCCCTCCTCCTCCTCCAACACCACACAGCCTTCCTCCTCCTCCTCTTCCTCCTCTGAGCCTTCGCTTTGCTTCAAGTCCTGGCTGCTGTCACCTGACCTGAGGCTGCTCTTGTCCACAGGAGCACCCCCCTCATCTGCAGCCCGTTCCTCGCCCAGGGAGGTCTCACTGGTGCTGCTCTTGTCGCTCAGCCGGCCTAGGCTCACAGCCTCAGCTTCCTGGGGCTGTGGGGACTCGGCCACATAGAGCCCAGCTTGGAAGTCTTCGGTCTCAGGGAGGTAGGCCTGGTCATGGAAGCTGACACCAGACGTGTAGTCCGGGAGCCCCAGGCCCGAGGAAGCAGCAGGCTCACCATCCATCTGAATTTCCTCCCCAAAAGCACAGGGGCTGGGCCTAGCCCCTGGGAGCTCACTCTCCTCATCCTCAGTGGCCCCCACCAGGCCCTTGCTTTCCTCCTGGGAGGCCTCCACACCAGCCAGCACCTGGAGGACGTGGGGCAGCAGGTGGATGAGAAAGGCCTGCAGGCCCAGCCGCACCATCAGCTGGGCCACAAAGCAGTCAGTGTACAAGTAGAAGCGGCCGTGTAACCGGCAGGGGCTCTCATAGGCACCAATGAGAGGCTTCAGTAGGTACTTATTGGCATTTTTGGGGCCCAGGGCCTTAGCGACAGGTTCAAATAGGTACCAGGCTGTGTACACAGCCGTGTGCTCCTCAGACATGAGTGACAGCACGAAGGGCAGCAGGATCTCCAGGCCCTCCGGGGTGATGTCACTCAGCACTGCACCCAGTTGCTGCCACAGAGCAAACACCAGCTCCCGCCCCTGGGCCTCGTCCTCCACGCGTCTCGCCTGATACAGGAGGATGAACTTGTGCAGCGCCGGGAAGTACGGAGGGAAGGGAACCACGGAGCTGAAGGGGCTGAGGAGCTGGGCCGGACAGGGTGGAGGCAATCCCCGGGAGATGGGCCTGTACTCAAAGAGTGGGGCCAGCTTGCCCCTCCCTGCTGCCACAGGGCCTTCGGGTCCACTGAGCTGCAGGAGCATGTCCAGCACGGGCTGCAGAGACACGGGGATCTCCTTGGGGTGGCGTGTGCAGAGGCCCCGGACGGCCTCGAAGCGTACCCACAAAGGCGCGTCAGGCTGCAGTGTCCGGACCCTGGTGGCAAACACCATCTCAGCCAACAGGACACCCAGCGCCTGCATGTCCCGATGGAAGAGGTCCTGCAGCTGCACGGGTGGCTGAACCTGGGCATGCTCAGGCACCTCCAATTGGCCCCCTAGGCCTTTGGTCAGGAAGTTGCCTAGTTTCTCCAGCCCTTCCAGAGCCTGTACAGGATTGAAACCCTCGGGAAGAAGAATCTTCCCCTCCTCACCTTCCCCAGGGTCGGCCCCAGCAGCTTTGTTCCTGCGGCCTGCTCGAGAGGCCGAGGCCACTGAGAAAGACAAAAGGCCTGGGGAGGCTTGACTGGAGGAAGATGCGGAAGAGCCCAGCTGGTCACCTGCTTTCCCTGCGAGGGAGATAGAATCCAGAGCTTCTGTGGCCTGTTCCAAGTCATCTTCCCCTGCCACGGGCCTCTCCCTTGCCCAGCCAGCCTCACAGGGAGTGGCCTCCAAAACCAGCCTGCCCACCCCATTTGTAAGCTGTCCTGGTAAGTCCTCCCGGCCTATGCTCTCCTGGATGGTCTGGAACAACACTCTGGGGATGAGTGGAGGCTCAGGGGCCAGGGCAGGAGCCCCAGCCAGGCGTTGGGGGTGTGGCTGATCGAAGAGCTGCACTACGCCATAGCTGGTCAGGTGTGTGTGGGCATCCACCAGGTGCAGGCACACATTCTTCTCTTTCACAGCCTCCTTGCCCTGGAGTTTGTAGCCAAATGTGAGGTCAATCCAGTGGTGTAGGTCCTGGGACACCTCTCGGCTCTCCAACAGTGCCCGGTGTGCAGACACGAACTCCTGACTGGAGCCACACCAGGCTGGCACATCTAGGTCAGGCATGTCAGGGTGGATGGAACAGAAGATAGAGGGATCGGTGTAGAACTCAGGAATGCACTCGTCGGGTGTCCAGCTCTGCATACGTTCCATGCTGGCGGGATACTCATGGGGCTCCCACTGCGCCCGCACATGTCCACAGAGCACCGACCGGGGTGTCCTCCGAGCCTTGTACACATAATATGTGATGTCGGAAAGCACGTCCGAGATGTGGTGAGGAACGTGAGGTGGCTCCCCGCCGCCCGCACCACCTGCTACAAATGCCTGCCGCGTCATCTCGTATGTGAAGTCCAGCTGCTTATCCCCCTTGTTGAGGCGGAACTTGGACTTGCGCAGGTCTCGAAAGCGCCCGTGGGGTGTGGTGAAGTCCACCACCCAGGGCAGCACTGGGTGGTAGTTGGGATCCCCCTGCCGCCGACCTGCCAGCCTATTTAGCTGCATGAGGTAGTGAAAGTTGCTGATGCGGCCATGGACCCAATCCAACACAAGGCCTCTAAGTTCCTCCCGGCAGGTGGGACACCCAGCCCCCCCACCTCCCTCCTCTCCAAGTTCAGTGCCTGGCCCAGCCCTTGATACAGGGGTCTCCTCATTCTCTTCCTCCCTGGGCCTCTCGTAAGCACTCAGGTCCAGCCGGAGCTCGCTGCAAAGCTTCTCATCCACAGCGATGTGGTGCAAAGTTAGGGCCCCGCAGGCCAGTCCCTGGCGGTGACAGGCATCCATAGCCCTCAGCACACGGAAGAGAATGAAGAGCACCTTGGCTTGGCTGTTGGTCAGCTTGGCTGGGCTGAAGGTGACCACATCGTGCAGGGAAAACTGCACATAAGGGTGCACCACGTACAGCATCTCTGGCGACTCCAGCAGGGCCTCAGCTCGCAAAAGACTGGGACAGGCCAAGCTGCCCCGAGGGGGACAGGGACCATCTCTTGTATATGATGGGCACTGGGTAAATTCACCCACTGACAGGAAGGAACAACCATAGACCCTCTGCAGAGCCTGTCGTACTAAGTCCAGGGCAGGGACAGCTGAAGGGGCAGGGCTATGACTATACGGCTGCCCATAAGTATGATAAGCATGGCGCCACAGGTTGCGATAATTCTGGGCAGCCACATCCTGCATGAAGCGAGTGAGGGTCTCAGGGCTGCTGGACCCTTCCTCGAAAGGCAAGCCGCCACGGAGCGGGTAGCACAGCCTCCGCTTCCGCAGCCCGTGCACCTCCACGCGCGTCCAGCCGGGGGGCAGCTTCTGCACGGAGCGTTGCAGAAGAGTCCTCACTTCCGCCTCGCTCAGGCCCTCTGCCCGGGGGCAGGGTCCCAGGGGCAGCCGGCGCTCGCGGAGGCTGGCCAGCCAGCGCGCGGGCACTAAGGCCACCACGTGGGTGCCCCCCGGGGCCGCAGCCAGCTGCCGGGCATCGATGTTCAGGTCCCTCTCCACGCTCTGGAGCAGCTCCTCCATGTCGGGGCTTGGGGGCGGGGACCAGCCTTCGGCCCCGTTGGTAAGAGCCACTTCCCGCCCCCTGCTCCCCGGGGCCATCCCCTCCTGGCCGCCTGGGGGCAGCGCGGGGCTGAGCCCGGCCACGGCCCTTCCCGCGACGGCTTCCGGGGTGCCAGGCCGGGCGGGTAGGGACGGGCGAGGGACCCGGGCTGAGGCAGAGGCGGGGGCGGAGGGGCCGGGGACAGAGGAGGGGAGGGCGGGGACGCTCTTACCCCACTGCAGGGTCCTGCGCTCCGGGCACAGCCGGGCAGGGGCTGCGGGGCGCCCGAGCCTGGCTCTGCCGTGACCGGTCAGCTGACTCGGCTCACGTGATCGCCCCGGCACGGAAACAACCGCACGTGGCTCAAATGGGCCGGTCGGACCGCGCCTCCCGCCGGCGCCACCGCCTGGCAGGCCTCGGTGCCCTCCCTCCCAGTGCAGTTGCGGCTTCGCTTTCTCGGGGTGCAGGAGAGGGGGATGCTGAACAGCCCATGAGATTTCCCTCCCTGCTTCCTCCTGCACGCACCAGGACGTGGATTTAGGAAGGATTTTGCCGGAGATCCTAGCCTTTAGCTGGCTGATACCACCGCCCCTCTGGTTTTACAGATAAGAAACCGATGGCAGAGCCGGGCTTTTGACATTAAGTCCCTTCAGCGCCTCCATGCTGCCTACCAAGAGAAGGAGCTTTTAATTTTCCAACACATTTAATCAGTAGCATTTCATTTGGCTTTTACAACACCCCTAAAAGACAGAAGACAGTTAATACTCTTTATATTTCACAAGTCATAACCAAGAGCCGCCAAAGAGACTTGCCCAAGTGGCAGAGTGGCAACTTAGAAGCTGGTGCACACACTTGCTGTCCTACAGTCCTCCCCCCTCCCCAGCCCTCTCAGGGCTCTTTCTTTCTCTCTTTCAAATTCTGAGCCATCTGAGAGGGAGAAAAGTGGCCCAGGCCCAGAGGCCTGTAGTTCTTGGGAGGAAATGTTCCCCCAAGACTTCCCGTTGAAGATCTGCCTCTGAGGTGCCAGAGCTTGCCTGCTGTGGTCAGAGCCTTGCAGTTGCTACCTTGGCTAGGGGAACGGTGCAGCATAGGACAGGGAGCAGAAACCAGACAGCTGGTGCCAAAACTATCCGGGGGTCTCGGTTCTGACCCATTTGAGGACATTGTAGCAAAACCACTGGCTCTGTTTTTTTGAGTCTCACTCCTAGGAGATTTTGCCTCAAGTAGGAGTTTGGTGTAGAGGGAGGAATCCATAAAGGCACTCAAGAAAAACTACTGTCCCGGGGCGCCTGGGTGGCTCAGGCGGTTAAGCATCCATCTCCATTTCGGCTTGGGTCATGATCTCATGGTTCATGGGTTTGAGCCCCACATCGGGCTCTGTGCTGCACTGAGTCTGCTTGGGATTCTCTCTCTCCCTCTCTCTGCCTCTCCCTTGCTCATGCTCTCTCTCTCTTTCAAAAGTAAATAAATAAAACTTAAAAACAGTTTTTTAATTAAAAAAAAGAAAAGAAAAACTACAGTACTAATCAGAGAGGAAACAAATGGTTCAGCTATGATCTGATTCCATCTGCATCCTCTCGAAGACACAGTGGGAGCCCCGGATGTGCTTGTTCACATGGCCTTGGGCAGTTATAACTTACAACCATCATTCATGGAGCACTGATTAGGAGCCAGGCACCCTGCTAACACTTTGCATATCTTGTTTTGTTTAAGGAGATATTTTTATAACCATTTAGGATGAGGAAGCTGACTACCTTAGGCAACTTGCCCAAGGTCACACTGCTAAGAGTTGGTAGAGCCAAATTTCAAACCCAAAGTATCTCCTTCTAAAACCAATGTTCACTGTGCTCCTTGGCCATGAAGTTTTATTTTTTCACCTGAGAAATTAGGCGTTCTTTGACAATCTCGCATCCCGAACTTTGGTCTGAGTACCTGAGGCCAGAGAACGGGTTTTGATGGTCAGTGGGTAGTGCCTGCTTCTTAGTACCAATGAAATTGGGTCCACCTGGTCTTTGCTTGGGTTTGTTTACCTAGTCTGAATAGGCACTACTTTTTCTTTCTGTAAATTCGTGTATGTCCTGCCCTCTAGTGGTTTTGGCTTGCAATACAACAATGACCTTGAGTGTAACTAACCTTAAGAATTCTTTTCTTCCTTTGAATAGGATGTCCTTACAATGCTGGGCCCTAAGATTTCTGGGGCACTGACACCTTCCCCAACCTGAGGCCTAAAACAGTGGTTTTTAAACTTTATGATGTACTTCTGATTCAGTAGTCTGGAATGAGACCCAGGGACCTGAATTTTTAACAAGCACCCCAGTTAATTCTGATGCAGGCAATCTGCAGGCCACATCGTGATATAATGCTCTATAACAGCTCAATTCCCAAATTTCCCTGGAATCCCAACCCAAGCACCCTTGGGCTTTGGAGAATCTGGGACCAAATTAGCCACTCCCTTTCGCCAACTTCAATATTGAGTTTCCTGGAGGTCATGGCTTGGATAGTCAAGGAGGGAAGTTGCAGCTGCCCCGGCAGTCAGCCCATGCTGAGTGAGGTTAGTTTTTGCTGATCTGGCAGTGAGAAAAGTGAAGGAAGCTAACATTTAGTGTGCCAACTGTGGGCCAGTGGGCCAGGTACTGTGCTAGGTGTTTTCGAACATAATCCTTTTCGGGGCACCTGGGTGGTTCAGTAGGTTTAAGCATTTGACTTCAGCTCAGGTCATGATCTCACCATTCATGAGTTCGAGCCCCTCACTGGGCTCTCTGCTGTCAACACAGAGCCTGCTTCAGATCCTCTGTCTCCTCTCTTTCTGCTCCTCCCCCCTCATGTGCTCTCTCTCTCTCTCTCTCTCAAAAATAAACATTTTAAGGGGCGTCTGGGTGGCGCAGTCGGTTAAGCGTCCGACTTCAGCCAGGTCACGATCTCGCGGTCCGGGAGTTCGAGCCCCACGTCAGGCTCTGGGCTGATGGCTCAGAGGCTGGAGCCTGTTTCAGATTCTGTGTCTCCCTCTCTCTCTGCCCCTCCCCCGTTCATGCTCTGTCTCTCTCTGTCCCAAAAATAAATAAACGTTGAAAAAAAAAATTTAAAAAAAATTAAAAATTTTTAATAAAAACAACATAATCCTTTTTTAATCCCTACAATAAACTCTGAATTTATTATTCACTCTATTTTGTGGATGAGGAAATTGAGGTGCAGAGATGTCGAGCATCTTCAAGTTCAGAGCTGGTAAGAGCTGGAATTTGAATCCAAGTTTGTTGATTTCGGTAGTTCTCAACTGGGGGAGATTTTGGCCCCCAGGGGACATCTGGTAATGTCCTGAGACATTCATGGTTGTCATAACTGCAGGGTGGGGGTGTTGCTAATTCCATCTAGTGGACCAGGGATGCTGCTAAAATATGCTACAAACGACAGCCCCCACAACAAGAAATTATCTAGCCCAAAATGTCAATACTGCTTAAGTTGAGAAACCCTGGACTCAAAGCCTGTGCTTTTGCCCAATGGGGTGGGAGGGGTGAGGGGAAATGGAGAGTTAGCAGAACAAAATGGACATGGGCCTACTCCGAGGGTCTTGGATAAGAAGGGAATGAGACTTCCACTGTAAGGATAATGGATAATGGGGGCAGCTGGTGAGGTTCCTCTTTCTTCCAAGCTTGGCCAAGGCCCTGCTCAGTTTCTCCCAACCTTGCCAAGTCAGTCCTGGGACTTAACACTAAGCTTGTCCTGGAATGACCCTGACTCCCTGCTCAGGGCTGGGGTAAAAATATTTACCTGGGTCTTCCTGCAGGACTTCCTAGCCAAAGCCTCTGGTTTCTGGGATCAGTGCATTCCACTTGCAGTCTCTGGGAGGCTCCACATTAGCACGCCTGCTGTGGAGGGTGAGAGTGTAAATAAAACAAGGGCCAGGTGGCATCTAAGTTATAAGTGGAGTGAATGGGTGAAGCCAAGAGAGTCCCATTAGCTAGTCCCAGTGTGGGAAGGAATAAGGCAACTTGAGTAGGGAGTAGGGGGCAAATGGCCTGGGGAGCAGGTTTCTGGCCCCAGGAAGCGTTCGTTCTTTCCATGGCTATTCCTCTCTTCTAGGTTTGGTTTGCAGCTTCGCTGGACCTTTCCCAGTACCATTCCTGGAGCACCCACACACCCAGCCAGCCACCATTCTGAGCCTCCCCAATACTGGCCTCCTTCTAGACCTGGGAAGGCGGGTATGAGCTGAGTGTGAACTGGCTGTGCAGACAGGAAATACCGCTCGTTCCAAGCTCAGACCTCTGAAGAGCTAAACAGCAGATGGGGGGTTGGAGGGGGGGAGATAGTCTTGGAGTGAAAGAGGAAAGAACATACAAGCAGGTCCCCCATATTTGGGGTTCCATCTCCTCTCTTTCCTGAAGACCCAGGAGGGTTGGGGCGGAGGTAGAGTGGGGGGTGGGGTGGGGATAAGGGGATGGAGGAGGGCAGGCCAGGAGGAGGATGTGGTAACAGCTGATTCGTCCCCTGAGGTCACACTTTCCAGCAATCAGCTGTTACTGGGGTGGAAGGCAGGAAGTTTCCTTAAAGGCACATTGTTCTGAACACAGGCTGGGAATTCTGGAGTTCCTAGGAACCACAGCAATTACTTGGTGGAGCCTGTATTTGATACAGAGGAACTGTCTCTCACCCCAGGCTGATCCTTTTCGGTATCCTCATACTCAACTGGGAGTCTATGGAAAAGTCACGGATCCTGTCTACACGTTTCTCTTTTATGGAACGGGCGGGGGTGGGGGTGATAAATTGCGACGCGTCCCAGACTTGGCCCTTTAAAAAAGCGGTTTAGCAGCTTTTGCCAAGTCATTGGGTTCCTCTTCGTTTTGCCCATCCCCCGCCCCCCTAGGCTCTGATTGGCCCCTGGGGAAAGGGGCAGCCTCCCCATTGGTCTCTACCTTTGAAATCTCTTCCTAAGTAGGCCTGAGTCAGTGAAAGGCTTCTGGAGGGCGGGACAGAATAGGGGTATTAGGCGGAGGATGGGGTTACTTACCAGTTGACACTCTGGCAAGACCCATCCCCTAGTTTCCCACCACTAGTCTTGCTTCTACCCTCAAGTGAAGACTGTACTATGAATCTTTTGTTAGGAAGTTGCTGCTTGAGAGGCTCTGCCTCTATGCGACTGGGACGAGACCTACTCTACAAGAAAAATCTCCTGATTAGTAAGAGTCCGCCAGGAGAGGAGGACTAGATCTCTCCAGTGAAAGCTGTGACCAGGAGAGGTGGACAGTTTTCCCTCCCCCAAAAGCCCTCAAGAGTCCTCATCCAATGGAAGAGTGTGCTGCCCGGGAGGCTGATTTCCACCTTCAGTTCTACCCACTCCTGCTTCGCCTGCTCCACCTTTCCCTAAAGAACTATCGCCTCATACGCAGAGGTCAGCGAATCCATTTTGGGGTAGTTTCAAACAAGCACGCACGGCCCAAAAAAGGAGGGGCTGTAGCCCTTTAAGGACTTCGCCAGGATGGATTCGGAGAGGAGTTTAAAAATGCCAACTCACAGAGCGCGCTGGATTCTGGGAACGAGGTGCCAGACCGAGAACTACATTGACCAGTGTGCAACGCAAACACACACGCCTTTACTTCCTTTTGCTCTTTAGGACTCTGGTTTGACGTAGCGCTCCTCAAAGCAAGCTGCCTTAGGCTTATGGCTCAGCCACACCCTTTCACCTATTGGTGAGCTCGTGAGTTGGTGGGCGTGGCCTAGCGCAGCTCACCCAGGCAAAGGGGTGGCCTCCTTGCCAATCAGAGCTAAGACGGCCGGAGAGGCGGGACCTGGGCGAAGTGCTGGCGCCCCAGAGTGGGTGTGGTCACGCTGCCCAGCAGTGGGCGGTGATTGGCCCTGGGCGGTGCAATCGCAGCTTGTGCGTCACGACGCCGCCAGCTGATCGGAGCCTGGAGCCGGTGTGTGCTGGGCGCAGGGAAGACACAGCGCCGCCGGCCGTGGGGGACGGACGCACTGATTTGCTCCCCTACCCTCAGCAGCCCCCCCACCCAGCACCAGGTGGGTGTGAGCTGGGGTCTCCGCCGCACAGGAGGGAACCGTGCTAACAGGGTAACGGGGGAAAGTAGGGTCCTGGTGGCCACACCCTGCCCTTCCGGGGGAGGGGAGAGGGGGCGGCGGGGGTAGCGGAGCTTTGGGGCAGAGGGGCCTGAACTGACTGGAGTAGTGTGGCAGGAGGTTTAAAGAAGGAGCCAGGACAGCAGTAGTGGCGGAAGGTTTTGCAGAGTGGCTAAAAGGGAGACGAGGGGCTGGAGGGCTGGGGGCAGCTAACCTGGGCGCCCCCTGGTCAAAGGATATGAGAACTGGCCTTCTAGCTTGCGGAGGGTTTGGACCCGGCGGGTAGTGAGGAGGTAGTTTTCCTTTACTGGCAGTCAGTGGGTCAGGGCCAATTGAGCGCCCTGGCAGGGAAGGGGTCTCTGGGCGGGCCGGCCCCTCCTCTCGTTCCCTCCAGGGGATGTTATGTAAGGGGGGAGGGGAGAGGAGTAGGGGGCGGCGGTGCGGGGGCCTTATGCAACCCAAAGGTTAGGGTTTCACCGCGGTTGGTGGGGGAAGCGGGCTGGAGGAGGACCTGGAAACTCTAACCCCCCCTCCCCAGCCTAACTGGCCGTCTTGGGCCCAGAGAAGGTCACCTCTGCACCTCCCCCCAGCATGTCCGGTTGTGGGGCCCCTAGCCCAGGCCTGGCCCTGACCGCCTGGGAAGCCGGCTGACTGGGTGGGGCGCCTGGGTTAGTCATCACTGGGCTCCCTCTCTCCCCACCTCTCGGCCAACTCTTGGCCCCTCCCTATGGCCTCTCTCTAGGCTATCGCCCCCACCTCCCTCCGGCCCTAGTTACAGCCTCCAACTCATTTGGCCTGTCATCCTGGCTGTCAGACTGGGCTAGGAATTGTCAGGGTGCCAAAGGGTTGATGAAGCAGCTGGTCAGAGGGTCAGTGCCCTGGGCCCACCCCGCCCTGCAGCCAAGGGCACCTGCTTGGCACAGACTCTGAGCAGCCGCTGAGTCCTATGGGCTGAACAGAGCTGGCTCAGACAGAGGAGAGTGGGAAGGAGTTGGACTGGTCACCTGGGGGAAGGAAGATACCACAAAGTTCATGTCTCCCAAGAGGGTTTTGTAATTTGAAAACCTCCCACCCCCACCCTAGTCTTTCTTATCCTCTGAGTATAGAAGTCTGAAAGCAAGACCGCCTTGGCCGCTCACACTGGCATGGGCCATGCCCTTGGACTGAGTGTCAGCACAGACCCGCCCTCCCCAGCTCACAGCCCTCTAGCCTGCCACGCCCCCAGCCCCCTCCCTGGGCCATGCTGCAGGGCCCGGCTTTTCCTGCTGATTCATGCGTTGGAACTGTGGGGGCGGGGCTTGGAACTTGGAACAAAGTTCAGACATGGAGGGGCCGGCAGACAGCCTGGAATTCATACCAGATGTACCCGGAATGCGCAAGCGGAATGCCTGGCATTTGAGAGTCTTGGGGAAGCTGCCCATCCACCCTGCCCATACCTCCCTCCCCTCCAGCCTTTGGTCCCCTGTCCTCTCCTCACAGTCCCTGGAGCCTCTGCTGACCTTCCAAACACTTCCTTACTCTTCCCCAGATGTAGGCCCCCAAAACTCTTCTAGCTGAACTCTTTGGGAACAAGTCAGTTGGGCTGATCACTGAACTCACATTTTTGGACCTAAGGTACAACTTCTCACCAAGTACCTGGGATGTGTCCAAGGTTCTAAGTCCTGCCCTCTCTGAATGCTGAAGAGGAGGGGCCCTCCGTGGGTAGCTGAGGCAAGGGGTGGGGGGTGGGGTGAGAGCAGGCCTGGGTCTCTACAGCCTTCAGTTCTGGAAAGAGGTGCAAGGAGGTATGTTTAGAGCTGCCTCTTGCTTCTCACTGAAGTTAACTGCTCCTGCAGGCCCAAGTCAAAGCCAAGAACCCTTTGTTACAAGGTTGAGCATCTGTTGGAGCTGGACTTTGATGCCAGTGGGACAGTGTCCCTGTGACATGGCCCTGCTCAGATCCTTCCCATTTTTCTTCCCTTTCCTTTTAGGAGCCTGTCCCTCCCACATCCTCAACTGGCTGAGCCGCAGTAGTTCTTCAGTGGCAAGCTTTATGTCCTGACCCAGCTAAAGCTGCCAGTTGAAGAACTGTTGCCCTCTGCCCCTGGCTTCAAGGAGGAGGAGGAAGAGGAGAAGGAGCTGCTTTCCCCCTCATCTGGAAGGTGACGGAACTGGGGCTGGGAAGGTCAGAACAGCGGGAGTGGTGATGCCTTTTGGAAAAGGGAACCTTGTTCAGTTGGAGACCCTTCAGCCAGATTGGCCCAGCAAGAGAGAACAGTTGTAGATTAGAGACCCTCGTTGGGCTGGGGACTAGATGGCTGTGACTACCCAAGGTTAGTTGGTCTACATCAGTGTGTGACAAAGGGAAGACAATGGGAGCAAAGAAAACTGGCAACACCTTTACTCAGATGTCTTTCTTGACCCTCCTTCCTGTCTCCCTTTCTTTCCTACTGCCTTTCCAGGTGAGGTCCAAAGTAAATTTCATCTTCAGGGAAGAGGTCATACTGAAACTCCCATCTGAGTAGTCAACTCCATGCTCTTAGCTTTCCCTGTATTTTCTCAGACTGGCCTAGACTCCAGTTACAGGGATAAATCACCTATATGTGGGACCCTTGGGCCTCTTGTCTCAGCTTCAACACCTGTGAGATGCAGAATCATACAGTTGAATGTGCAGGAGGGAATCAGAAGCCTACTGTGCAGACTCAGAGCCTGGGCTCTCTTCTCCCTGTGGGTGGGAACAAAACAGCTTTTCATATAAGCTGTTGCCCCTCCCCCCATCCCTAACCAACACAACCCCAGGAGCTGGGGGTGGGGGGGAGGATTAGAGGGAGGGGGCTAGAGTTAGACCAGGGCTAGGGGCTGGAGGAGCTCAGTCTCTACATTGACTTCCCACCATACAAAGGTGGCCCCAGGTTTCCTCTGCCACCCAAAACAGAACTGCAGCCCCTGATGGGGTTCCAACTGCTGTTCCTGTTTCTTCTCTCACTTTACCTTCCAGGATAATTTGTGAGACTCAGCTCAGGCTTACGAGGCAGGAAATTCTCTCCAGTAACCAGGCGAGATGGGTTGTGGGATATGACCCCCTCTGGGGAATCAAGCTGTGTAAACCTAGCACCCCTGGCTCCTGATGCCATGTAACTCTTGGGGCTCAGGCTCTGGTGTGGTTCAACCGTGGCCCAGCCTCCCTGCCTGAAGGTGGCCAAATTCAGGGGCTGCAGAAAGCTGTCCCGCTGTGGGGCACAAGATGTACAGGTAGCTGGGTCCTTTTCTCCACTTATGAGAGAGATTTAGGGGAGAGTAGATCATTGAACCCACCCTTCTGCAGCCTAGGCTGGATGTGTGTGGGACTGTGGTGGAGGGGGTGGGTAGACTGGGTCCACTCATAGGCTGCAACAAAGATTGTTCTGTCCCTGGACATTGCTTCCGTCCTTTCTTCCCCTCTCCGCTTCACTGGCCGCAGTGTCTCCCTCCAGCCCTGGGTATGTGGCTCTGCCATCCTCACCCGTCATGGAGCAGAGATGAGGAAGAGCAGCCTGGGAACACAGAGGCAGGCAGAAGACCAGTGAAGGACCAGGCCCGGAGAGCACAGGGCCCTGTCTGGGCACCCCGCAGAGGGGACCCATAAAGGCCAGGAGCACCCGAGGAGGAGGGAGGACGGCCAGCCTCCATCAAGAACAAGCTCCCGGCCACTGGCTTCATTCACTATTTCTCTCCAGTGTCACTACCTCCCTGAGATATGAGACTGTGTTAAAATGTCCTGTTGCTTCATCCTCCTACTTCTACTCCCTACCCTATAGAGTGATATAAAGAAGCAGCCTCAAGGAGCAAGAACCAGCTGTGAAAGGACATATGTAGGGAATTCATAGAAGAAATTCAAATGGATAAAACCATGAAAAACAATGTGTGCTTCATTAGTAATTAAAGAAAGACAAGCATAGCTGAAAGCATTTTTCCCTCGGCAAACTATATTTAAAAAAATAAAAAAAAGAAGACCCAGTATCGGCAAAGGAGCACTAAAATAACACTCCCATACCTTGCATATGGGGGTGCGAATTGGTATAGCCTTCCTGGATGTCAGTTTGGTAGTATGTGTCAAACGCTCTAAAAGTGTCCATCACCTTTGACCTAGTGATTCTACACTTGGGAATTTATCCTAAGAAAATAATTAAAGATTCAGTTACAAGATGCTCACCCCAGCATTGCAATAGAAAAAATGAGAAGCAGTTGTCTGATTGGGAATTCACTTCTTCTTTGCTGTAATGAAAATTTGCAATGGGGGATTGCTTAAGTAAATCATTGTATATCCATCCAGATGGTGGAGTACTGCACAGCCATTAGAAGTCATGTAGAAGAACATTTGACTGGAAAGAAAAATGCTCTTTGAATATTAAAAAGGTTATGAAAATAGTGTGTATTATGTGATCTCAATTTTTTTTAATATGGGTATATTCTTGTATACATAAAACAGATAAAGACTAAGGACATAACTCTTAAATGTTGATGATAGTGATTATCTTTGGATGGTGGAACAAAATCATTGTGATTTTCCTCTTTGGCTTTTCTATTTTAAAATTTTCTACATTGTGTATGGTTCTCACATAATAAAATTTAAAAGAATCGGTGTAATTGTTTTAAAAACTTGGAGAGGTGGGTGTGGAGGAATGAAGGGATGCCCCTAACCCCTTGGACGAAATGGGGTTTTGGTGAAGAAAAGGGGTTGTGAGAATGTGAAGAACTTCATTCTCCAGGAGTAAGTAGCTGGAATCTACCCCTCTCCACCTACGAGAAACAGCTCTCTGAATTGCTGGCTTTCAGCCAGCTGAAGAGGTGTGGTGTGGAGTAAGGAAAACAGTAAAAACCTGTCACTCTTCAGGAGATGGAAGGTGGGGGCGTCGGGGAAGATTTTATCTCCAGGCTGAAAGGTTCTAGAATCCTATCAGTCTTTGATTTTCTCTTTGATTCTGCCCCAACCTGGAGGTGACCCTGCGTGACCTCTCCTTGCCACCTCAGATTGGAAGAGAGAATTCTATTCACCTAACTTGTACCAAGCCCTGGGGGGAGGGGTGCTTTTCAAGACTTGAGTGCTAAGTGGTTTCCTTTTCCCTCCCCTCCTAATAGCAAGGGTCCTCTGTAGGGCCCCCAAAAGCGGTTGGGGGGAGGAGTCCCCAGCGGGTCGCTTCTCCAAAATGGGAGCTGTTGTTCCATTTGAAGGCACTGTGTAAGGGGATAGGACTATTGGGATTAATAGGGCTGCCATGATGTGTTAAAGGTCTGGAAACCTCGGAAAGTGCAAAGGGTGGCTCGAAGGAAATGAGGTACCCCCACAGCTGAGACGGGGTGGGGGTGATGTGGGGCAGTGCGGTGGCGATGTTTAAGCAAGTGGGAGTGGGTGTGCGCTGGCCTCTACCTTCAGGTCGGTGAGGGTGCCAAGAGTGGGATGACCAGCAGGTGAAAGGTTAGTATAGGGAAGAGGAGGTGAAAGACAATGGGGCGGGGCCTCTGGGGGTGTCAGGTGAGTTTAGCGACCTATTTCGGGAGTTCCGAAGGGTTTGGGACACAGGAGTTGGGGAAGAACCCTGTCGACAGCCTGGAAGTCCCCCTGAGCTCCGTTGCAAAGCGTGGTCCCCAGAAGCCCCCAACCCGCCACCCACCCTAGGGCGGGACAGGATCTGTTGGCTGTAGCTCCGGGGCGTGGCTCCCCGGCTGCTCCAATCACCACCTAGCCGAGTGATGGGGGCGTGGTCGAAGCCTAGAAAAGTTAAAGCGGATTCCAAGGCGCGGTGGGCTGGGGAAGCCAAACACCCGTTCTTGCCCGAAAACCAGCTCACAGCCCCCGCAGCTGACATTGGGTGCGTCCCAGCTGAGAGCGCCGGCGCCCAAGGGACTAAATCGGACCTGCCAGGCCATGTGGGGGCTCCTTGTGACCGGCGCCTCCTTCGCCGCCTTCCGGGGGCTGCACTGGGCGCTGCAGCTGCTGCCCACGCCGGGATCTGCTGCCCAGGACCGTTGGAAGTGGCGGAACATCTGTGTCTCCCTGGTGCACAGCCTGCTCACAGGGGTCGGGGCGCTGCTCGGGTGCGGGGCTTAGAGGTTCGGGAGGTACCGGGGTGAGGGGGAGCGGTCGAAAGTTGAGATTAAAAGACCCATAGGGGCACCTTCAAGAATCGAAGCAGGACCTTACACAACCCTTTTTCCTTTTCCTTTTCCTGTTCCCTTCTCCTTCTCCTTCTCCTTCTCCTTCTCTTCTCTTCTCTTCTCTTCTCTTCTCTTCTCTTTTTTGTTCTCTTCTCTTCTCGTCTCTTCTCTTTCCTTTTCTTTTCTTTCCAAGTAGGCTTCACTCCCTCCAAGCGGGACCTTGAAAGTCTGACACTGGGTGGGGGCTGTGAATGTGTGGGTGAGCGTGCACAGCGGGAGAATGGGGTCTGAGTCTGCACCATGCTGACTATGGTCCCCCATCTCCTACAGGCTCTCGCTGTACCCTCAGATGGCTGCCGACCCGATTCACGGCCACCCGTTCTGGGCCCTGGTGCTGGTGGCTGTGTCCGTGGGTGAGTCTGCAGGGAAGGTTGGGCGGGCTTGGTGGGGAACAACCTTCCGATGGTAATTCTAGGTCCCCAGGGGTCAAATGTTT
This sequence comes from Prionailurus viverrinus, assembly GCF_022837055.1. Classification (NCBI taxonomy): domain Eukaryota; kingdom Metazoa; phylum Chordata; class Mammalia; order Carnivora; family Felidae; genus Prionailurus; species Prionailurus viverrinus. The sequence goes on from NC_062574.1 coordinate 14,968,986, forward strand.
CTGGCAGCTTTGCTGAAGGAAACTAAAGACCTGGAAAAAGGAGGGGATGAAGATTCCTCTCCAAGAGGTACAACAACTTGGGGAGGCCTAATGGTCCTCCCCCTCATACCATGCCCATAGGTTATTTCTTGGCGGATGGAGCTGACATGCTGTGCAACCAGACCTTGGGCCAGGCGTGGGAACTTCTCTGTCATCATTTGGTGGTGAGACTTGGGGAAAGGGAGACAGGAACGGTGGTATGCTCGGGGTGGGGTCCCCAATCTCTCTTCAGGTTTCTGTCCAGTGACTTTCCAGAGTCTCTGACCCTGTTGGGGCTTGATCCTCCCAACTTTGGGCTGGTTTGGGGGGAGAGGATTGACTGCTAGCCACAGCGGAGTCTGAGCACTGCCTAGGTAGCTTGGATTCCCTCAGGTGGCTCATAGATTGCAGAAATGTTGAATAGGGAGATTTTCTGAGAAGGGGGAGTCCCAGTACAGGGAGTGGGGATGGGGCATCAAAACCCAGGATTGGAAATCGGGGCGGGGTGGGGGGTATACTGTGCAGACGCTGCTGCTGCCCCAGGGGAGACAACCTCTGGGCCGAGGGTTATTATGGAAGAGTTATTTTAATGCCATTTAGGCCCCAACGTAAGGGTAAGCCTAAAGGGCAGGTTTTTGATAGCATACCACAAAATGCTTAGGAGCCCCTGTCTTAGGGATTGAGATGTTGGCAATGATGGTCAGTAGTTCCTGGAAGGTCCTCTGACCTCTGACCCCTGTTCCCTAGGTAGTGAGCTGCCTCAGCACCGCCATTCTGTCCAGCCACTATGTAGGCCTCTCTATGGTGTCTTTGCTCCTGGAGCTGAACTCTGCCTGCCTGCACCTACGAAAATTGCTGCTGCTTTCCCACCAGGCCCCATCCCTGGCCTTCAGCATGGCCAGCTGGGCCACCCTGGCCACCCTGGCCCTCTTCCGCCTGGTGCCTCTGGGGTGGATAAGTCTGTGGCTGATTCGGCAGCAACACCAGGTGCCTCCTGCTCTGGTCATCCTTGGTGGAACTGGACTGGTGACTGTGGGTGCCATGAGCATCATACTGGGTGTCCGTATTTTGGTCAGTGATGTCCTACGGTCTCGGCACCGCCCGCCCATCCCTGGGCACAAGGAAACCAGGGACACAAGGAGATGTTGTGATGGTGAGCTTGTCACCAGGGATGGTTCCATTCTCAGCCTAAAAGACTAGAGAGAAGCGTCAGGCTCCTCTCCGGCCAGTCCTGGGGGAGACATGGCCAGGACAAGGACATGGTGGTCTACAGTGCACTGTCCCTCGATGGGGTAAGGACCGAAAGGAATTTTCAGTATCTCAATTCCTTTTCCGGCTAACTCACACCCCTCCCCATTCCTAGGATCTAAGAAGAAATGCTGATGCTCATGATGGGTGGGAAACCGGGATCCTGGGCTATTGTTCACTGAATCCCATCATCAGATGACCACTTCGTCCAGCAGACTAACTCAAGAGGTACAGCCAGTTCTACCAATAAGAGGTGGCAGGAGGCATGAAGCTAAATGAAACTACCAATGAAATCCTTTGCTTTAGCATGGGAACAGGTGAAGAAAGGTGAGGTCCTGTTAGGATCAGAGAGATCTGGCATGGAGGGGGTGGGGTCAGAGGAAGAAAGACCTCAACTGTGACCAAATTCTAGCAATGGGAGGAGGCCACACAGGTGCTATCAGTAGCCAGTGGGGGTGGACATAATAGTCACCAAGAGACAGAAGATCTGGGCCACTACAATTGCTGCTGCTATTTCTGGTTCTCAAAGCCACACTACTGTGTTTGTACTTAATGTTAGTTCTACTGCCTTAAAAAAAAAATTTTTTTAAGAGAGGGGGGGGAGGGGCATAGAGAGAGAATATTTTTGTAATGTTTCTGTATTTTGAGAGAGTGCATGCGAGCAGGGGAGGGGCAGAGAGAGAGGGAGAGAGAGAGGATCTCAAGCAGGTTCCGTGCTGCCAGCACAGAGCCTGATGTAAGCCTCCATCTCACAAACCGTGAGATCACAAGCAGAGCTGAAATCCAAGAGTCCGACGCTTAGCTGACTGAGCCACCCAGGCACTGAGAGAGAGAGAGAGAGAGAGAGAGAGAGAGAGAGAGAATCTTAAGCAGGCTCCACACTCAGTGTAGAACCCAACTCAGGGCTCAATCTCACGACCCTAGGATCATGACCTGAGCCAAAATCAAGAATTAGATGCTCAATGCACTGAGCCACCAGGTGCCCCTGCCTTCATAATTTTTAAAAAGCCCAGCATCTTCCTTTTAAATTTTCTTAGTATCTTCTGATCTTTTCAAGGAAAATGCAGATTCTTCTTTTTTAATTTTTTTAAATGTTCATTTAGTTTTGAGAGAAAGAGAGTGTGAGCCGGGGAGGGGCAGAGAGAGAGGGAGACACGGAATCCAAAGAAGGCTCCTGGCTGTGAGCTGTCCGCACAGAGCCCCACACAGGGCTTGAACTCAAGAACCGCGAGATCATGACCTGAGCCAAAGTCAGATGCTTAACCGACTGAGCCACCCAGGTGCCCACCAGGTCTGTCTTAGGACAGCACTAAAGCCCAGAGCCACGGCAGGGACTCAAACACCTGATCTGGGTGCCGACTATAGGGTTTTCCCAGGCCCTGTCTTTCATGGAAGAATGAAGGCAGAGGCAGAAGTAGATGAGGGAAGGCTTCCACTTGGCTGCAGAGGGACTAAGGTCTATCTGACTCCCTTCCAGGATTCCTTTGCGAGCTCTCCCTCTCCTTTCTCCCCTAGCACTTCCGCTGCGCTTCTGTTTTTCACCACACAAAATCTCTTTTCTTCAGGCAGAACAGCCAGGTTACGGGAAGTGTAGAGCAGATTAAGTTTACTATTCTACAAAGCAATGGACAGAAAGAGATAACCCTTAATCATCCACAGAAAAAATACATGAGCAGAAGCAAGAGACAGGAAAATTAAAACAAAAAAATCCTGCCCCAAAGCTGAGCTAGAGAAAAGGGATAGTAGAAGTGGACATACATAGATCAAGGGACAAATAAAAGGATCACCTGTATGGAAGAGACAGAGGTGAAGACAGATGGAGGGCAAGACAGGGAATCTTTGGCAGAAACGCTGAGAAAGACCCTCATGGTTGCTGACAGGAAGCAGTCACCGAACTGGTAAAATGGTCATAAACGAAGAGGACAAGGACGAGGAAAATCAGTATAAAAGCTGACAGGAAGGGCCCCCAAGGGTGCAAGGCACAGATGGTTTAGACAGAGAAATAGAGTGAGTGACAAGGAGGAACGACCCGACTCAGGAGAGATGGAGGTAATAGAAGCCTTTAGAGAGGTTCGCAGAGCGAGAGAAGAGAGAGGTGGAGATAGAGGCTGAGGGGGATTCGTCAGGGGAGCTGAGAAGCAAAAGAACAGAAGGTGAAGAGGCACTCAATGGGAAGATTCACTGGCAGAAAAAGAAAGTAGGAAATATGTGGAGTTGGGGACAGAAAGACAAAGGACAAACGGCTACACTGTATAACAAAGCCAGAGACTGCCAGGAACTGTTAGGCAGAGACTGGTAGGAAGATGAGGAAAAATAAGAATCAGGGATGTAAATTGAGATAGAAGAATAGGCAAAGGGACTGAGGAGAACCACAGAGAGTGAAAGAAGGGGGAGGGGTGGGTGGAGAGGGGAGCAGACTGAGTAAATAAACATCCAAAGGAAGGGGCACCTGGCTGGCTCAGTTGATGGAGGATGCGTGATCTCAGAGTTGTGAGTTCGAGCCCCACGCTGGGTGTAGATATCACTTAAAAAAAAAAAAAAATCTCGACGTGCCTGGGTGGCTCAGTTGGTTAAGCGTCCAACTTCAGTTCAGGTTGTGGTCCCAGGGTTTGTGGGTTTGAGCCCCACATCAGGATCTCTGCTGTCAGCACACAGCCTGCTTTGGATTCTTTGTCCCCCTCTCTCTGCCCCTACCCCACTTGCTCTCTCTCTCTCTCTCTCCCCCTCTCTCAAAAAAAAAAAAAAAAAAAAAACATTAAAAAATAAATAAAATCTAAAACAAACAAAAATGCCCCAAACCAAACCAACAAAACATCCAAAGGAAAAATCAAGGAGAAGGAGGGAACAGATGAAGAAAGAAAGAAAGAAAGAAAGAAAGAAAGAAAGAATAGAGATAGGGAAAAAAGGAAGGAGGGATAGTGACAGATACCCATCAGAGATCATTACAGCACAAAGTGGGTGGGGCACCTGGCTGGCTCAGTTGGAAGAGGATTCAACCCTTGACCTCAGGGCCATGAGGTTTTTGTTTTTTGGGTTTTTTTAATGTTTATTTATTTTGAGAGAGAGAGACAGAGAGAGAGACAGAGCACAAGCAGGGGAGGAGCAGAGAGGGAGAGGGAGACACAGAATCTGAAGCAGGCTCCAGGTTCTGAGCTGTCAGCACAGAGCCCTACGCAGGGCTCGAACTCACAAATCGCAAGATCGTGACCGGAGCCAAACTTGGATGCTTAACTGACAGAGTCACCCAGGTACCCCTCAGGGTTGAGAGTTTGAACCCCATGTTGGGACTAGAGATTACTTTACAAAATTAAAACATCTTTTTTAAAAAAGTTTATGTATTTATATCTCTAAGTTTATGTATTTATTTATTTATTTGGGGGACAAACAGAGAGAGGGAAAGAGAGGCTCCTAAGCAGGCTCTGCGCTGTCAGCAGCTCAAACTCACGAACCACAAGATCGTGACCTGAGCCAAAATCAAGAGTTGGACGCCTAACTGACTGAGCCACCCAGGCACCCCCAAAACTTGAAAATCTTAAAAATTTCCAAAAAGCACAAAGGGAAAGAACAGCACATAGAGGTTGAGAAGAAATTGCCACAGTTGGAAGCAAACACAGGCAGACAATAAGAGCAGAGACATCAAATGTAATCAGACAAAAGCCAGAGAGGCAAAGGTATAGAAGTTGAGACAGAGAAACAAAACAGAGTTGTGTCAGAGAGGTTGTCCTTGATAGAAATAGTAGCTTCAAAACTCAATTTGCCATCTTAACTGAATACCTTCATTAACAAAAACACTATCTTGAGTTTTCAAAGCAAAAGAAATGTGACAAACTCACGGAAGAAATCCGTTCCCTAAGTATGTGTTGAGGTCAATATTGATTTGTTCCAAGCCCTGCATGTTTTCTTGTGCGCCGACACAAGTTTATGGTTCAAGCGAGTACTCCTCAAGTGACTAATTGATAGTATCTTGTGAGAGATGCCAAGACCTTGACCATTATGGAAATATAGCTGTTCCTGTGGGTTAACTAGTAAAACTTGCACAGGAAGGGTAAGATTAGCTACTAGGTAGGGGTAGGACATAAGCAAACACCTGAAGAATTTGGAATCAGACAAATTTTCATCACAGTGACCCAGTGAAACTTCAGGAAGGCAAGACTGCATTATGATTGTAATTGATTAAGTAGATATCTCATCACAGAGACCAGTTATAGATGGTGTGGACCAGATATAGATGATGGGAATTGGAGAGGCATGGTCAGTTGGGTCCCTAGAAAAGAGAAACTCAAAAATGCAGAGGTTGGCAAATGTTGCATTTGGTACAATGAGTTGGGTCACCATGGCAGTGACCTGTCAGACCTCACCATGGCTTAGTGAAGTGGCCCTCAAGACTGACTCCATGCCTACCAAGCTATTGGCTGATGAATTATTTGTCCTCTGGCACAAGGGAGTGGCTTCCGGGATGGGAGACATTGATATTTTATAGTCTTGAAACACTATCCTGATCATAAATTAATAAATTGCTATGCACATAATTGCAGTCTTTTATGAATGCGGTTTCTTTGAGTCATGTTTTCTGGGTTCCAATGGCGGTCTGATTTATAATGAAATGCTGGACTGTGGAAGCTTTGCTTTGGGAAGGTCTCGTCTTGGCACCAACTTTTTGACCTACAAAGCCCTAAAGTGTTGGAAGATCCTCTACTATCAAGAAGCAAACCCAGAGCACCTGGATGGCTCACTCTGCTAAGCGTTCGACTTGGGCTCAGGTCATGATCTCACGGTTGGTGAGTTTGAGCCCTGCGTTGGGCTCTGTGCTGAGAGCTCAGAGCCTGGCGCCTGCTTCGGATTCTGTGTCTCCCTCCCTCTGCCCCTCCCCCACTCATGCTCTGTCTCTCTGTCTCTCTCTGCCTCGCAAAAATAAATAAATGTTAAAAAAAAAACAAAAAACAACAAACCAAAACCCAATTTATTCAATAGAATGGGCTTAGAGCAAGAGAATGGAATCAGACAATTTAGAGTGATTTGTCAATGCCAAGGTTTGAAACCGAAAGAATCTTTTAGCCAAATTAATCTTGAATTAAGAAAATTAACAGAAATCTCTATAACTGAATTGTCAAGGCTTTATCGTATATAAAATCTGGATTTCTCAGGCTGAAAATTAGGAGCCCTCACTAGACAGGAAATTATATAAGGGAAGTTACTCTTTTTTTTAATGTTTATTTTATTTTTAAGAGAGAGAAAGACAGAGCACGAGTAGGGGAGGGGCAGAGAGAGAGGGAGACATAGAATTTGAAGCAGGCTTCAGGCTCTGAGCTGTCAGCACAGAGTCTGACAAGGGAGATTGAACCCAAGAACCGCAAGATCACGACCTGAGCCGAAGTCAGATGCTGAACAGACTGAGCCACCCAGGCACCCCAGGAGAAGTTATTCTTTAAAGAGTTGCACTTACATTGAAATGTTTATTAGAATCACTAACTTAAAGTCACAGCTTCCCAAACTAAACATTTGCCGTGCCTCCACCACGTCATCAGTCACCTTTTATGCTTTATCCTATTTAACCCCACTCAACAGAGATGAATCCCATTATTTAGTTGAGAAAACAAAGGCTCAGAGAGGTTGAATACTTTGCTCAGGTTTAACTAGCTAGCTAGTGGCAGGGTCTGGACTCAAACCCATTTTTTTTTCTATGATCCCACCTGTGGTCAACATCTGCTATTTTTGCCTGCCTAGCAGTGTAGAGATTTTCCTTAGAAAACCCTCCTCTCTCACTCCCCTCTCAATGGGCATGTGACCTAAGCCTAGCCCATCAAAACACCATATCCTCTTTCCCTGAAATGAATGCTTAACACATAAGCAGAGCTTATGAGCCTCAACACCTTGACTTCTGCTCGACCTTTTAGCTACGTGCACTATGTGTGCTAACATTGCTAAGCCAGTAGGATGTGAGGGAGCATCCCTGAACATGAAGGCACCACAAAAAAGAGGGGTCAGAGATGGAGATCTCTAACATCACCTAAGTGTTGTCTAGATCAAGCTCTGCCTGAAGCCAGAACTTTTCTCCTGGACAATTCAGTTACACAAGCCAAAAAACTCCCGATTTGCTTAAGTGAGTATGAATTGAGTTTTGTTTTGTTTTTTTCACCCGTAACAGTGAGTCTTTGTTAATACATCACCTTCAAGACTATTCAGTCTTCCTATTTCAATTTGCAGGAACTTGAAACCTAGAAAAGTTAAGTGACCCATCCAAGTACACCCAGCCAGTTTGTGGCACGGCCAGACTTAGAATCCAGGTCTCTGCTTTGGTTCAGGCCTCGTTGTTACACACTATGTTGTCTTTTTCTTTATAGAAAGGCCGAGGAAGGGAGAAACATCAAGGTAAAAAGATAGGAGGCAGCTGACAACTGAAGATCTGTCAGATCAGATAAATTGCCTCTGGAGTGGCTGTTTCTAAGTCAGAATGCTTCGGTTTGAAAGCCAGACTTTTATATTCACCAGGTATTGATCCCTGTGCTTTTCAGGAATGTAGCAACTGCCTCTCAGAGGTGCATTTCAGCTTTCCCCTGCAAATAAGAACACCACTTAACTCCATGGTGTGAGCATATTCTTTCCCCACCTCTAACCGGGTGGGAAAGCGCCCTTCTTGCCACATCTTCTGCAGGAACATTCTGCAGGAATGTGTAGGTTTGACACAGGTGAAAGGTTATTAGACACGCCATTGTGCCATAAGGATTATTCTGAGCTGAAGTCAATTGAGAAACAGATACAGGAAAAGTTGTCTGTCCTCTCCATCTCTGCCTAGAGGCAGAATGTAAATTTCCCTTTGTTTTTTTTTTTTTTTTTTTTAATTTATTTATTTTTGAGACGGAGAGAGAGAGAGAGCACGAACGGGGGAGGGTCAGAGAGAGAGAGGCACAGAAACCGAAACAGGCTCCAGGCTCTGAGCTGTCAGCACAGAGCCCGATGCGGGACTCGAACTCACGGACCGCGAGATCATGACCTGAGCCGGTCAGACGCCCAACCGACTGAGCCACCCAGGCGCCCTGTAAATTTCCCTTTGTGAAGGTGTGAAGGTGTCCACCCCGCCCGGCGCCCACCCCCACATCTTTTATCAGGAAGGGGAGAATGACTCCTAATCACCAGAGACACTCTTATCACACAGGAGGTTGAATAAGATTTAATAAGGTCTGCATAGCAGACCTTATGCAAATAACCCTTATTATCGCGGAAGTGATTCTTAGACTGAGCTCAACTGAGGATGCAGGCCACGTGACCTTTGGGGGGCGGGGAAAAGAATGGGAGTTCATTTGTGCAGTGCGACGGGAGGGTCCCTGCAAAGGGCTCCCTGCCCACCACCATCCAACCCCCAACTCCCCACTCTGGGGTAGTATCTGACCTTCCAAAGGACCGCTTCTCCCCCTTGAACTTCACTGGTTGGCATTGTGCAATCCTGGGAGCTGAGAGACTGACGCGGTGTGTGTCACAGATCCCAGGTTGGGGCATGGCTGCAGGAGGACCGAGGGGCCTGAAGCGTGGGGCTGCCACAAATTCCTGCTGCTACTCTGCTGTTGTTCCCTAACCCTAACTCTTCACAAAGTCCAAAGGATTCCCGGACAGCAAGCAACGGTGAGGAGCCAGGGAGATGACAGAAACGGGGGGGGGGGGGGGGGGGGGGGGGGGGGGCGGGGCAGGGACACAGGGGGCACTTCCCAGGGAGGGCAGCTACAGCAGCACTGCCTTGACGTGTATTAAATTTTAGACATTCAGGTGAACTTTGCATCCTGCTTCAAAGTCTGTTCATATCCGTTTTAATATATAATACCATTTGAAATTACTTAGGGGTTATGGTCTGTGATTTAAAAAATTTTTACAAAATGTCAAGTGAAATTGTCAGTTTTACCATCCAGGAGGATGTGCCATCGTTTTTAAAGTTTATTTTATTTTTTTTGAGAAAGAGAGAGAGAGAGAAAAAAAATGATTGGGTGGGGGAGGGGCAGAGAGAGAGAGGAAGAGAGAGAATCCCAAGCAGGCTCCGTGCTGGTGGTGTGGGACCTGATGTGGGGCTTGAAACCATGAACCATGAGATCATGACCCTAAACCAAGAGTCAGGTGCCTAACCGACTGAGCCACCCAGGTGCCCTGGAGATGTGCCATTTTATTCTGTGGCTCCAAGGATCAATGGCATGCTACACTGTTTCTTTATTTCTCCTTTCAACAAGAACTTATAAAGTATAACATTGAGTAAACAAGCCATATCTCTCGCAGGCTAGGGGAAGCCTGCAACCGGGATTTTGTTAAAGTGGGAAATTGGGAAAGAAAGAATCATCCGGTGGAGGGAGACCAGGGGTAAGAAATGTAGAAACAGATCACCGTGAGACTGCGAACAGACAAACGACGTACAGGGAGGTTAGGATTGTTGCATTCTGACATCCGAGGGGCTGTCCAGAACCTAACTTGGGATCTTTCTTCCCAGACCTGCATCCTTCCCAGTGTTCTCCCAGTCTCCCAGTCTCCCGGTGCATGGCACCGCCATCAACTCACTGTAGAAGTCAGGAATTTAACATCGTCCTCAAGCATGCCACCCCATGTCCACCCCATACATACGTATCTGATTATCACTCAGTTGGGCATGGATCCCACATCCATTCATTCCTTTTTATTTCCTGCTTTCCCACCCTGGTCAAAGTCACCACCATCTCTAGCCTGGGTGACATGACGATGACTTCATAACTATCCTCCACGTAGCAGCCAGCCTGGGATTGTTAAAATGCAGATCTGATCCTGTCATTCCCCTGCTTCATACCATCCGGGTGCTCCTCCTTCTTTTTAAGATAAAGGCATGACTCCGGGCACCTGGGTGGCTCAGTCAGTCAAGTGTCCGACTTTGTGAGCTCAGGTCATGATCTCATGATTTGTGAGTGCAAGCCCATGGTCAGGCTCTGTGCTGACAGCTTGGAGCCTGGAGCCTGCTTCGGATACTGTGTCTCCTTCTCTTTCTGCCCCTCCCCCCCCCCCTCAAAAAAGAAATAAACATACATACATACATACATAAAGATAAAGGCATGACTCAGGGTCTGTCCTATCGTGTTCTGCATAATCTCCCCTTGTCTACTCTCTGGACTCTTGGGACTTTCTGTTTGACTCTTTGTCTCATGCTTCTTTCTCAGGACCTTGCACAATGGCCAATGCCTGGTAGGCTTCCCATTATCCCCTGCTCCTGTCTTTCTGGCTGCCCTCCTCCTACTGCACCTCCTGTATCTTATGCACTCTCTTTTCTTTCTTTCTCTCTCTCTCTCTCTCCCTCTCTCTCTCTCTCTCTTTTTTTTTTACATTCTTACTTTTCAGTGCCTATTTCCAACATGTCTTTTTCTGAGGAAAGTTCCATGACCCTTCCCCTATAATTAGGTCAAATCTCTCTGTACTTTTCACTGGAAGCACTTATTACAAGTTTAATTGAAGAACCGATCGTGCTCATTTGAGGAAAGCCTCTAACATGATACATATAGAAAAAGGAAAGGGAAAACACACAAAAAGCAAAGACTGCATGGAGAATAAAACTTCAGAAAAGCTCTTAATTGTTTTCCTGAGATAGACAAGAGAATATATTGCAACCAAGACGTAAGAACATACTAGCAAAAAAGAAAGGAAAGCATTCAGAGAAAACCAAAAAGAATATTTTGAAATTAAAAATGTGACACTGGAGGGGCTCTTGGATGGCACAGTCGGTTGGGCTTCTAACTCTTGATCTCGGCTCAGGTCACGATCTCATGGTTCAGGAGTCTGAGCCCCGCATCAGGCTCTCTGTTTTGGATTCCGTGTCTCCCTCTATCTTCCTCTCCCCATTTGTGCTCTCTCTCTCTCTCTCTCTCTCTCTCTCTTAAAATAAATAAATAAACTTAAAAAAATGTGATACTGGAAATGAAAAATTTATGGAGGAGTTGGAAGATAAAGTTGAGTGAATCTCCCAGAATTAGGACAGAAAAGATGAGACAATCATGGGACCAGTCCAGGAGATTCAACATCAAAATAATGGAAAGGGGCGCCTGGCTGGCTCAGTCAGTAGAGCCTGTGACTCTTGATCTCAGGGTCATGAGTTCAAATCCCATGTTGGGCATCGAGTTTACTTAAAAAAATAATAGGGGCGCCTGAGTGGCTCCGTCAGTTGAGCATCTGACACTTGATTTTGGTTCAGGTCATGATCCCAGGGTTATGGGATTAAACCCCACGCTGGGTTCCATGCTGAGTGTAGAGCCTGCTTAAGATTCTCTCTCTCTTAGGGTGCCTGGGTAGCGCAGTCAGTTAAGCATCTGACTTCGGCTCAGGTCATGATCTCATGGTTTGTGAGTTTGAGCCCCACTTTGAGCCCTGCGCTGGGAGTGTGGAGCTTGCATGGAACTCTCTCTCTCTCCCTCTCTCTCTCTGCCCCTCACTTACTCTTGCTGTCTCTCAAAAGTAAACTTAAAAAAGATTCTCTCTCTCTCCCTCCCTCTGCTCCTCTCCCCCACTCATGCTCTCTCGCTCTCTAATTCTATAATTAAAAGAGAAATAGTAATAATAATGGGAATCGCAGAAAGAGAGGACTGAGGAAAGAAAGACAATCATCAATGAAGTAATAAAAGAAAATTCCTCAAAACCAAAGAACACGAGTTGCAGGTACTACATACTGATGGGTCCGTGGACCAGTGAAAGAAAATAGACTCACATCAAGCAACCTTATAGGTAAATTTCAGGACATTGAGATTAATGGTCCAGGGGGGAGGAAAAAGTTATATACAAACACCAGGCTGGGTGGCTCAGTCTGTTGAATGTCCGACTCTTGATTTCAGCTCAGATCATTTCACTGTTCATGAGACCAAACCCTGTGTTGGGCTCCATGCTCAGCATGGATTCTTTTTTCCCTCTCCCTCTGCCCCTCCCTGTCTCATGCATCTGCATACTCTCTCCCTCAAAATAAATAAGTAAACATTTTATTTTATTTTTTTAATTTTTTTAATGTTTTATTTATTCTTGACAGAGAGACAGACAGCATGAACGGGGGAAGAGCAGAGCAAGAGAGGGAGACACAGAAGCTGAAGCAGGCTCCAGGCTCTGAGCTGTCAGCACAGAGCCCGATACGGGGCTCGAACTCACAAACCGTGAGATCATGACCTGAGCCGAAGTCGGATGCCCAACTGACTGAGCCACCCAGGCGCCCCGTAAACATTTTATTTTAATTTTTTAATATTTATTTATTTTTGAGACAGAGAGAGTGTGAGCAGGGGAGGGACAGAGAGAGAGAGAGAGGGACAGAGGTTATGAAGTGGGCTGTGAGCTGACAGCAACGAGCCCAATGTGGGGATCAAACTCATGAACTGCTAGATCCTGACCTGAGCTGAAGTCAGACGCTCAACCAACGGAGCCACCCAGGCTTCCCAAAAAATAAACATTAAAAAAAAAAAAGACTTTGGACATCTAAACAGCACATGGGAACTAAACAGTAATGGAGTGATGTCACCAAAAATCTGAAGGAAAATTATTTCAAACTAGGATTTGATACCGAGCCAAACTACCAATCGCGTGCGAGGGTTGTCCTCCAAAATTTATTTTCCATGCACCATTCAGAGAAAGCTACTGGAAGATACACTCCACCAAAAAGAGGGAGTTAAACAAGAAAGAAGAATACACGGATAATGAAAACAGGAGATTCAACATAAAAGAGAAGAACGGACTTCGCAGGATAATGTTGAATGGGGATCCTAGAAAGAGAGCTGTATGGTAAGCAAGTAGAGAGGGAAACAGGTGCATTCTACAGCGGGTCATAAATCTCCAGAAGAGACTTTTTTGGGAGACTATCTTAAATGTCTGAATATTTGGGAAGAGATTTAAAAACTAATGAGGAGCCAGGGGAAACATTGCGAGAATCTATAGACAATTGAGCAAATGCATCTGTCAATTATAGACAAAATGAACAGTTGCTTAGGAAAGGAAATGCAATCACAGTTTATTACAGGAATGAGCCGCAGATCCATGGGTACCATTTGCATAGGCAGGCACAATAAAGTTTTCTTGTTTGGTGGGTTTTATTTTTATTTTGTTTTGTTTTGTTTTATGTTAAAACCTTGTGTAAATTACCGATGATAGGCACACAAATGGCAGCTGGAGGTGAGTGCACTAAACGGGGGGATAGGAGAGGTAATAACTTACAGGGAAGGTTCAGGGGAGGTATAGATTCCCCCCTATTTTTCTGAGTCCCAGTATCTTCATCTGTGCAATGGAATGACAGTAATAGGATTATCATGAGAATTAAATGAATTGACATGTGCAGTGTGCTTAGACAAGGGTCTAACACAGACTACATGCTATGTAGTGCTATTGATATTGCATGCACAATTACATAAGCTTGCTTGTTAATGTTGCCAAAATTATAATATAAGCAGGTGGGGAGAATGAGGTAGTGGGAAGGGCATACATATGTATGGGAGGCTAGGGGGAGTTGGATCTCCATTTTCTACAGTGGGAAGTGAGTGGATAATCTCTAAAAGCAAAAAGTGGCTCAGTTGGTTGAGCAACCGATTCTTGGTTTTGGCTCAAGTCATGATCTCAGGGTTGTGGAATCAAGCCCTGCTTTGGGATCTTCGTTGGGTGTTAAGATTCTCTTAAGATTCTCTCTCCCTTTCCCTCTGCCCCTCCCCCTACTGGTGCATGCACGTGCTCTCTCTCTCTCTCTAAAAAAATAAAATAAAATTGGGGCACCTGGGTGGCTCAGTTGGTTAAGTGTGTGACTTTGGCTCAGGTCATGATCTCACGGTGCATGAGTTTCAGCCCCACATCAGACTCTCTGCTGTCAGTGCAGAGCCTGCTTTGGATCCTCTGTTCCCCTGTCTCTGCTGCTTCCCCACTGGTTCTCTCTATGTCAAAATAAATTTAAAAACTTAAAAAAAAATTTTTTTAAATGTTTATTTATTTTTGAGACAGAGAGAGACAGAGCATGAATGGGGGAGGGTCAGAGAGAGGGAGACACAGAATCTGAAACAGGCTCCAGGCTCTGAGCTGTCAGCACAGAGCCCGACGCGGGGCTTGAACTCATGGACCGAGAGATCATGACCTGAGCCGAAGTCGGACACTCAACGGACTGAACCACCCAGGCGCCCCCTCCAAAAAAATTTTTTTTTGAGAGAGAGATAGAGAGTGAGCTGAAGAGGAGCAGAGAGAGAGGGAGACACAGAATCCGAAGCAGGCTCCAGGCTCTGAGCTGTCAGCACAGAGCCTGACGCAAGGCTTGAACCCATGAGTCATGAGATCATGACCTGAGTCGAAGTCAGATGCTTAACCGACTGAGCCACCCAGGCGCCCCTCAAAATGATTAAATAGACTTAAAAAAAATAAAAGCAAAAAGTAGCAATACACACTTGTTTGGAGATATGAGAATAAATGCCAAATTAATCAGCTAAAATCGAGAAAAGTGGTTTTCTTTGGGAAAGGAGAAATGGGAAGGGGAAGCATAGGCAGCTGCTCTTTGTCACAGATTCTATGAGACTATATAACTTTGTAAAAACTGAAACTACAAACATTCATCGTGTAACTCTAGCTGTTTAATATCCGCAGGCAAGCTCTGAGCAGGCACGGCCTGGGTCTGGTTGGCTGTCTTCTGTACCCTGGCACCCTGGCAAGGCCAGCACCTGGAGGTGTGTATTCAACTTTTGTAGAAATAAATCTTTAAGGGCAGGTATGCTTTGGAAAGACTTACTGGATTGAATAGGAGTTTGGACAAGATGATCTCTGATGTCTCTGCCCGTTCTATGATTTTAATCTACCTTGCCTCTTATCTCAGTTTCTCTCTCTCTCTCTTTTTTAAACGCTTATTTATTTTTGAGACAAAGAGAGACAGAGCATGAACAGGGAAGGGTCAGGGAGAGAGGGAAACACAGAATCCGAAGCAGGCTCCAGGCTCTGAGCTGTCAGCACAGAGCCCGACGCGGGAATTGAACTCACAGACCTCGAGATCATGACCTGAGCCAAAGTCAGACGCTTAACCAACTGAGCCACCCAGGAGCCCTTTATCTCGGTTTTTTTTAACCCTCTTGCTACAGTCCAAATTCTTGTCTTTCTTTTATGCCCAAATTTTCAAATGAATGGTTGATACCCATTGTCTCCATAGGAACCTCCTTGGCAACCAGCAACCTTATTGTCCCATAATTCTTCTGAAACTGCTCTCCGAGGTCAGAGAATTCTTTCTTGACAAGAACGTGACTTTTCTTAGTCTTCCTCTATGTGCATCATCTAACATGGTAGAGGGCTTCCTTTTCTTGAAGCTCTTCCTTCCTGTGGGCCTCTCCCAAATTTTCCAGCTATTACTTCCCCAGCTTTTTCTGGCATCCTCCTGTTCCAGACTGTGTGTCCAGGCTTTCTCATCTGCTTTTCTGTTATTCTTTTCATGGCTTTACTATCTATCAGCTTTGGTCTGTCGATTGAACCTCTGGTCTGAGCTCCTAGACTTCACACTTGTGTATTTCTAGCCAGAGGACTCCTTCATTTATATGACCCACAGTCACCTTCAAGTCCAGTTTTAAACTCCTTAAACAATGAGGAGATTGGTTTGGCTGCAATGAATGGGTCCATAATAATGGCAGCCAATATTGTCCCTTCAGATCTGTTCCCGGCTTTGTCACTTTGCTACTCAACTGAGTTCCATCAGACTAACTCAAGCTGTTTGACCGGTGAAGAGAACTTAAGAGAAGTTCTTAATTCTTTAAGTCTTAAAGTTTCTTCATTTGTAAATTATTTCTTTTTTTATATATTTTATTTTTATTTTTTAATGTTTTTAGAAATAGAATTTCGTGATTCATCAGTTACATGTAAGGATGTACCCTGTGTTCATCCCAACAAGCATCCTCCTAGTGCCTCTTGCCCACTTAATGTAAATTACTTAATTTGCACAAATGTTTTCCAGCTTTAAAAGAAAAAGCTTGGAAAACATTGGCAAATAGATCGAATCATTAGTAAAAAGTCAAAGTGCTGCCTGAGCTCTGGAATTCAAGACCAGCTACAACTTAGCCCAAAATTTCCCATCCAACAGTATGCTTCTTGGCATGACCATAGAAGTTGATGTAGCAGTATGGTCAAGAACATAAGCCCCTTGGGCACCTGGCTGGTTCAGTCGGTAGAGCGTGCAACTCTTAATCTCAGGGTCGTGAGTTTGAGCCCCATGTTGGGAGTAGCGTTTACTTAAAAAACAAACAAACAAAAAGCCTATAAGCTCTGGATCCAGTCGCTTAGGGTGAGACGGAGGCTTCATTATTTACTCTCTGTGGGGACATTATTTACTGTCTGTGAGCAAGTTGTCAGTTTCTTTATCTAGAAATGAGGCTAATAAGAGTAACTACCCTGTTGGATTGTTGTGACAATCAGGTGAACTAATGCATATAAAGTTGTTAGAACCTACACATACTTCATGTAATTAGCCATGTAACCCAAGACAGATTACTCGACCATTCTGAGCTTGGGTTTCTCATCATTAAAATAGGGATAATAATAACATCTATCTTGTAAGGTTGTTTTGAGGATTAAAGTCGCTTATTTATTTATTAACTTAAAAAATAATGTTAGGCTCACATGAAATTTGCAAAAATAGCACAGAGAGCGCATAAAGAGAAACGTATAGATCAATGGAATAAAACTGAGAGTCAAGGAACGAACAAATGGTCAACCGATTTTTGTCAAGGGAGCCAAGACAATTCAAAGGGGAAAGAATAGTCTTTTTAACAAATGGTCCTGGGACAACTGGATATCCACATGCAAAAGAATGCATTTGGACTCCTATCTCTCACCACACGTAAAAATTAACTCAGTGACTCAGTGTGAATCGTAGACCTACATGTAAGAGCTAAAACTATACAACTCTTAGGAAAAAACATAGGAGTTCATGTTTGTGAGTTGGATTAGGCAATACTTTCTTTCATTTTTTTTTCAGTATTATTCAGGTTTTTTTAGGTTTATTTAGAGAGCGAGAGAGCACGCACGTGAGCTCACATATACCTGTGTGAGAGCATGTACTGGAGGGGGGAGGGGCAGAGAGAGAGGGACAGAGAGAATCCTAAGCAGGCTCTGTGGAGTGAGACAATGTGCTGTCAGTGAGGAGCCCAACTCAGAGCTTGAACTCATGAATCGTGAGATCATGACATGAACCAAAATCAAGAGTCTGATGTTTAACTGACTGGGCCACACATGTGCCCCTAATTAGGCAATAATTTCTCCAAGATTTGATGCCAAAATCATAAGCAATAGAAGATTTGATAAGTTGAACTTTATCCAAATTAAAAACCTTTGTTCTTCAAAGAACACCATGAAGAAAATGAAAAGATAACCCTAAGAATGAAAGAAAATTTTTGCAAATCATGTAAAGGTCTTATATCTAGGATAAAGAACTTCCAGGACACAATAATAAAAAGACAATGCAATTTCAATATGGGCAAAGGATCTGAATAGACATTTCTCCAAAGAAGATTTTGTATATATGTATATGTACGTACAGGTATACATATGTGTGTGTGTATGTATGTATGTGTATATTTTGAGGACGAACCTCAAAAACATGCTAAGTAAAAGAAGCCAGTCACAAAGGATCACTATTCTATGATACTAATGATGAGAAATGTCTAGATCAGGCAAAAAACTATAGACACAGAAAATAAATTAGTGGTTGCCTAGGGCTGAGGGGTAGGAGGTAGGAGGAAATGGGCAGTGAGTGCTAATGGCTATGAGGTTTGTTTTGGGGATGATGAAAATGTTCTGGAACTAGATAGTAATGATAATTTCATGACTCTATAAATATGCCCGAAGTCACTGGATTGTACACTTTAAAAGAGGTGAACTTTATGGAATGCAAATTATATCTTAATAATGCTGTTTAGAAATAGTACAGGGGCTCCTGGCTTGGTCAGTTGATGGAGAACATGACTCTTGATCTTGAGGTTATTAGTTTAAGCCCCAGTTGGATGTAGATTACGTAAAAGTAAAATCTTTTTTTTTTTTTAAATAAAGAAATAGTACTGGGAATTCCCAGTAGCTTGCTACCTTTCACCCAGTAGCAAACTTCTTACATGACAATAGCAGAACAACTGAAACCAGAAGTTGACATTGGTACTATTGACAAAACTATAGACAATACTAGTGATAGGAAAAAATCTGTTACATGATGGCCGACAGTACTGATAAGGGAATTTCAGTCCCTGCCTGAAGACTTCCCTTCTGGGTTCTTCTTCCACCCTGCTTGCCTCAGGCTCCAAATTACTACTAATGAGGAATGCAGAAGTAACAGACTATAACTTGTCCCCTCTATTGATGTTCTGGGTTCAGACCTCTGGAGAATGATCTCCTCTGAACCCACCGGTGTAAAATAAACCTCCTGCCTTCTAAGCTCTCCAAGTGCTACTTGGTTCTTCTGTCAGGTGATCCAGACCAGTTTCCATAACACTTGGATATTACCAGGGTTTAGAACAATACCTCCCACCCAACCTTATGCAGGTGGAAGGACTCCACAACAATGACAATGATGAACATAATAATGACAAGAGTGGAATTTCTACTTCTGCCAGATTGATTGGCTATTTTCAGAGCACGCCATATTGGTTCCTCTTTTTTTTTTTTTTTTTTATAAGTTTATTTATTTATTTTGAGAGAGAGAGAGAGCGAGTGCACATTAGCTGGGGAGAGGCAGAGAGAATCGCAAGCAGGCAGAGCCTGATGTGGGTCTCAAACCCACAAACTGTGAGATCATGACCTGAGCCAAAGCCAAGAGCCAGATGCTTAACCGACTGAGCCACCAGGCACCCCTATTGATTCCCCTTTCTAAACTTCAACTCTAGCAGTTTCCACCACTGGGATTTCTTTCTCCTTCCTCTTTCTTTACCCCCATCAAATCCCTCACATCTACCCATTTCCATCAAATCTTTACTAATCTTTACTTGTCTGGACTCTCCTTTGCATTTTTCTCTCATCATTTCACCTTTGAGTCCTACATTTTCAACCAGTTTGAGAGGTTGTATGGGTTACAATTCCTCTGCATACTCCACAGTAAACTGTGTGAGTTCAAACAAACTTACCTGTTGACTAAGTCAGATTTAAGGTTGTTAGGATGCAATAAGAGAGATAGAAAGTGAAACCAGGATGGCAGGAGATGGAAAGCAATCCAAGTAGCAAGACACAGGCAGAGCCTGAGGGAATCAAGAAGCATTTATGTCCAGTATATACTCCATGGTGTGATCATTGCCAGCGAGAGAGAAAGAGAGAGAGAGAGAGAGAGAGAGAGAAAGAAAGAAAGAATGGAGAAGGAGGGGAAAGGTCACCCAGCAATGTTGACCTCCATGGCCTCTTTATTGTTCTAAGTGCATTGACTAACTCCTTGACTTCACTGGCAGGGTTAAAATGTCCTGCCCCTGAACTCCCATCACATTGCATTGCAAGATCCTGGGTCCTTTGGCCGCTACCCTGTGAGTTCCATGAGGTTGGCTTCCCCTCCCCCCTGCTGTTTCCAACCCCTGATACATATTGAGCACTCAATAGATGGCTTAGTGAACGAATGCAGGATGGACTCCGAGCTAGCGGACCTCAAACCTACATTTATGAAATTAGACACAGTATAACGTGCAGATTGTTACAAATTTATTTTTCAAAACTAAGGTCTGTCGTAGTCTGATGGACCCCAATCGCAGATTAAAGTCTAGATCCATCTACCCCAGGTCCCAAAAGCAGCCCGAAAAAGGAGGGAGGCGGGGCTTGCGCCTACCCGACCCCACCCTCTTGCGTTTTAATATTTCCGCCTATGGACCGCCCCCTCTGGTCCTATGTGCAACTCTAATTGGTGAGCTCTCTAATCCGTCTGGGCACTTGGGCGCCTATTGGATCGACTGCTGAACGAGAGTTGCGTACTTCCCGGCGTTGGGAACGCACAGCGGACGTAGGCTTGCCGCCATTGTGCTGCGAAGAAAGCGGCTACCTGTGTGGGGGCCTTTGGGGGTTCGTGGCGGGCTTTAAGGGCTGTGTTGCGGGAGGTGTGAGGGGGTCGGGCTGAAAGGCTTGAGGGTTGGGCTGGGTCGGGCTGGGCATACTCTGAGCAAGGAGGAACTGCAGGTCGGGGGTGTTGACGCGTTCCTGCTGGGCCCGGGCCCTATTGCTCGATACAGTTTTAATTTCTCTGCCCCCCCCCCCCCCCAGATCCTCCGGGAATGGCCGGAGTATTTCCTTACCGAGGGCCGGGTAACCCGGTGCCCGGCCCTCTAGCCCCGTTGCCAGACTACATGTCGGAGGAGAAGCTGCAGGAGAAAGGTGAATGAAGAACGCGTGCGGGAGCGGCGCTTGCGGGCCGGGAGGCTTAGGGCGGGTGTGCGCGTGCGCGCAGCGGGTTTGCTTCTTTTCCCCGTTTTGTTAAGTCGGCATGAGGTGTCAGCTCACTTATAACCCCATTTATTTTTTAATCTAATAGCGTAGTTAAAGGTATCTGTTACTTGCAGGCACTGATCCAATGGGGAAACAATTGCAATGGAAAAAAAAGCCCTACTCTGATAAGGGTTAAGTTGCAATGAGTGAGGTAGACAATAAAAAACTTAAACATGTGTAACAAGAATGTCAGACAGTCATAAATGTGATGAAGGAGATAAAGGAAAAAATAAAGCAGAGGGAGGTAAGAGAATTGGCAAGGAGTGCATCTACTGTATGCCCACCCCTTTCTCATACATCCAGACAGGAGCTTACCCTGGGGCAAGAGGTGGGGATGATTAGGCTGAGGGTGTGTAGATCTTTAAACTGAGTTGTCTTTGTAGCCCGAAAATGGCAGCAATTACAGGCCAAGCGCTATGCAGAAAAGCGGAAGTTTGGATTTGTGGATGCTCAGAAGGAAGACATGCCCCCAGAACACGTTAGGAAGATCATTCGAGACCATGGAGACATGACCAACAGGAAGTTCCGCCATGACAAAAGGGTCTACTTGGGGTAAGGAACCTCTTGGAATTATTTCATTTACAGTTTGGCCCCTCTCCTTTGTTCCTGCCCCATAGGTTGTAGTCCTGGATAGCAGCTCTCATTTGGGGACAGGAATCCTCAATGACAGTCCATCTTGGTGGTTATAAGCAAAGGGAGAAAACTAGGATTCTGTGATAATTTTCAGATCTTGCAGTTATTCTCTTAAAAAAAATTTTTTTTTTTAACATTTATTTATTTTTGAGACAGAGAGAGAGCATGAACAGGGGAGGGTCAGAGAAAGAGGGAGACACAGAATCTGAAACAGGCTCCAGGCTCTGAGACGCGGGGCTTGAACCCACAGACCGCGAGATCATGACCTGAGCCGAAGTCGGACGCTTAACCAACTGAGCCACCCAGGCGCCCCTTGCAGTTATTCCCTTGATTGCCCTGATTTCTTTTCTTGATCTGCCTCTAATTCGTCTTGTTGAAGCTATGTTAAGATGTCCCTATCTTTGAAGGGGTTGAAACCCAGAACAGGACACTTCATTCTTATTGTTAGTAACTCCTCAGTGACCAGAATCCTGAAGTTCAGGATATTTAACTCCTGAAGCCTCTATACTCTTGTTTTTCTCTGCTCCCAAGCTGAGTAAATACAGGTATAAGTGCCTTAGCAAATCTCCTTTCTATTTGGACACAAAAATATTAGCCACTTAATGATCTAAGGTGGCCATCTAAAAAAAAGAGGGCCATATGTTTTGGTTATAAAAAGTATTTTTTGAGAACTGTGCTAGGGATAGAGCAGTGAATAGGACGTAATGGCCTTTCTGGATCTTATAGTCTAGTGGCATGGCCGATATGAGACAGATGGTTACAATAAAGTATGACAAATATTTTATTATTTTTTTAAGATGAATAATTTTACTTAATATTGGTTTCTTTTATTTATGTTTTTAATTTGGGAGCAATAGACTGCAAGTGGAGGAAAGGGGTAGAGAGAGAGAGAATCTTAGCACAGAGCCTGACATGGGGCTCAATCCAATGACCCTAGGATCATGATCTGAGCTGAAATCAAGAGTTGGATGCTCAACTGAGACACTCAGGCGCCTCTTATTGTTATTATTTATGGGAAGGTACAGAGAACGTAGAATGTGTGACAGCCCGAAAACTATCTCTAGAGGAAAAGAAACCCAATACTGTAGGACTGTGAAGTTGAAGAGGAAGAGTGGCACAATTGGAGAGGAGGAGGCAGGGCTCCTGGTCAAGGAAGGCCTGTGTGCTAAGTTTGGGAGTTTGGACTGTAAGGCAGGCTTTTCTGTGGAATGCTGTACTCTGATAGCATGTGGCTTCTCTGCATGGCACAGGTAGCAGAATACCTTGTCACTTACAATCGTCTTTCTCCCTAATGTTGCAGTGCCCTAAAGTATATGCCCCATGCAGTACTGAAACTCCTGGAGAACATGCCTATGCCTTGGGAGCAGATTCGAGATGTGCCTGTGCTGTACCACATCACTGGAGCCATTTCTTTTGTCAATGAGATTCCCTGGGTCATTGAGCCTGTCTACATCTCCCAGTGGGGGTAAGAAGGGCTGGAATGGGGGGAGGGTGGTTTGGGGACAGTGAACAGAAACCATAGTATGACATTTTTGGCTTCTAGGTCAATGTGGATTATGATGCGCCGTGAAAAAAGAGACAGGAGGCATTTCAAGAGGATGCGTTTCCCCCCTTTTGATGATGAAGAGCCACCTTTGGATTATGCTGACAACATCCTAGATGTTGAGCCACTGGAGGCCATTCAGCTAGAGCTGGACCCTGAAGAGGATGCCCCTGTATTGGATTGGTTCTATGACCACCAGCCACTGAGGGACAGCCGGAAGTGAGTGATGGTTAAGTTACTGCTCCTGTGAGAGTTTTGGAATTCCAGGAGTCCTGGGAGAGCAATAGGTAGAATGGCTTGGCTAGCTGGTATACCTAACTGATAGAGGCCTGTCTTTTTTTTCCTAGGTATGTGAATGGCTCCACTTACCAGCGCTGGCAGTTCACACTGCCCATGATGTCCACTCTCTATCGCCTGGCCAATCAGCTCCTGACAGACTTAGTAGATGACAACTATTTCTATCTGTTTGATTTGAAGGCCTTCTTTACCTCCAAGGCACTCAATATGGCCATTCCTGGAGGCCCCAAATTTGAACCTCTTGTTCGAGACATCAACCTCCAGTAAGTTGAAGAGAGTGGGGATTTTAGGCACTTTGGGTTGAATAAGATCTACTCTTGATCCTTGAGAAACGTTTGTAGTTTCCAAATTCCCCAGCTGGTCTACTCATCCTTGATTTTGTACCCTAGGGATGAAGACTGGAATGAATTCAATGATATTAACAAGATCATCATCCGGCAGCCTATCCGCACTGAATACAAGATTGCTTTCCCTTACCTGTACAACAATCTTCCACACCATGTCCACCTCACCTGGTGAGAGCAAGAATACATGTTGGGGAAAAGAGAAGGCTGGAGAGTCAGGAGAACTTGAGCTGATTGTTCTTCCATTTTAGGTACCATACTCCTAACGTTGTGTTCATCAAAACTGAGGATCCTGATCTGCCAGCTTTCTACTTTGATCCTTTAATCAACCCAATTTCTCATAGGCACTCTGTCAAGGTGAGAAGAGGGAACATTTGACCTTAGTTCTTGCAAGAGAAATTTCATGACTGTGGCTTAAGTGTTACTAGATGGAAATCAGCTAGAGGGAGACGTGTTTGTCATCTGCTTTAGTGTTCCCCTTGAGCTTGAAGCTAATTTGACACTTTGACACTTGGCTCAAACCAAGTTATTGGTGTTTAATTTGTGTTTCTGTGATTGGGGCTTTCTGTGTAGTCTGTTCTGGTCCGTTTGCATTATGGCTTTTTTTGGAATCCTTTTATTAAGATAGAGTTCACATATCATGTAACTCACCTATTTAAAGTGTACAATTCAGTGGTTTTTAGTGTATTCTGAGTAGTTCAGCCATCTGTACAGGCAATTTTAGGACATTTTCATCATCTCAGAAATTCCTGCACCATTAGTAGTCACTCTCTATTTCTGTTGAACCTCCCTTGCCTAGGCAACTACTAATCTTTCTGTAGATTTGCCTATTCTGGAGATTTCATATAAATGGAATCTTCCAGTATGTGATCTTTTGTGATTGACCTTTTATACTTGAAATAATGTTTTTGATGTTTACCTATGTTCCATAGTGTTCTTAACAGACCTCCTTCCCCCAGCTCAGGTTTTGGAGCTTGGGCAGGAGGTGATTGCATTGTGTAAGGTACTGGGGCTCCTTGGGAGGCCCTTGGTGATGAGCCATTTGGGGTGTGAGGAGTGATGCTTGCTTTCCTGATTGGCCCTGGCTTGTTCTCTGCTCCCTTGGCCCCCTTTGCCCTGGCTCTTTAGGGCTTTTCTTGTCTGGCAGCCTAGTTTCCATGGCAGATGTAGCCACTGTGCTTGGCCCCAGAGAGTTTTCTTCTCATCCCAATTCTCTTCCAAGTTCAGTGGGAGCTGAACCCTTGGGCATTCTCGTTTCAGAGCCAGGAACCGTTGCCTGATGATGATGAGGAGTTTGAGCTCCCAGAGTTTGTGGAGCCCTTCCTGAAGGACACACCCCTCTACACAGACAATACAGCCAATGGCATTGCCCTCCTCTGGGCCCCACGGCCCTTCAACCTACGCTCTGGTCGCACCCGCCGGGCCCTGGATATTCCCCTTGTCAAGAACTGGTAAGGTTTCTATCTGGGGGGATGGTAATGAATGTATTGGAGAGAACACTACAACTGGGTGGGATTGCAGCCTTTACCAGAGGGACTGGAAGGAGAGATGGGCTAACTCTTCTTGGCTTGTTTTCCCAGGTATCGAGAGCATTGTCCTGCTGGGCAGCCTGTGAAAGTGAGAGTCTCCTACCAGAAACTGCTTAAGTACTATGTGCTGAATGCCCTGAAGCACCGGCCCCCTAAAGCCCAAAAGAAGAGGTAAGGTGCCTGAGGGTCATTTCTCAGACTTCTTTTGTTCCAAACATAATCAGGAGCTAACTCTCACTCTCCTCTCCCTCTTATTCCCACCCCAGATACCTGTTCCGTTCCTTCAAAGCCACCAAATTCTTTCAGTCCACGAAGCTGGACTGGGTGGAGGTGGGGCTACAGGTTTGCCGCCAGGGCTACAACATGCTCAACCTTCTCATTCACCGTAAAAACCTCAACTATCTGCACCTGGATTACAACTTCAATCTTAAGCCTGTCAAGACCCTCACCACCAAGGTGTCTGCATTTCACCTTAAGGGTCTTCTGGGTTTGAGGGATGTTACTCGTTTTGCTCTGTCCTCTGGGGAAGGAGTACATCCAGTTTGGACCATTGCTAATTAATGTTTTTTGTATTTTGGTATCTTCTCCAGGAAAGAAAGAAATCTCGTTTTGGGAATGCTTTCCATCTGTGTCGAGAAGTTCTGCGTTTAACTAAGCTGGTGGTAGACAGTCATGTGCAGTATCGTTTGGGCAATGTGGATGCCTTCCAGGTGAGGCTAGGTATCCTTGATCCCTGCCCCGGGGGGGAAGCTGAGCGAAGCCTGATCTCATCATGGAACTGACTCTAGCTTAAAGCCTGATGGTGTAATTGTGTTGTAGCTGGCAGATGGGTTGCAGTATATCTTTGCCCATGTGGGGCAGCTGACGGGCATGTACCGCTACAAGTACAAGCTGATGCGGCAGATTCGCATGTGCAAGGACCTGAAACATCTCATCTATTACCGCTTCAACACGGTGGGACCCTGCCCTCGTGCACGCACTTTCTCCAATCCATTTTAATTTTTATGTCTAGTCAGGGCTTTTTCCAGGGACCTGTTTGGAGAGAGGCCTTAAGTATGTCCTTACTTGCCCTCACTGTGTGTACTTTAACACTTCCCCTAAAAGCCCACCTTTAAATAGGGAATTTCAGTTACTGGTTTGTACCTTAGAATTTCGCACCTATTCTATTTTAGATGTTGAAGTCCAGGAGTTTTGCCTCTTTTCCTTTTATTGTCTTTGATATGTTTCCCATGACCCTACCTGTACCCAGTTTTCAATTGCTCTCTAAAAGAATTGCTAACTTACTTTCTTGATTTCTGCTTGGGGCCACAGGGCCCTGTAGGGAAGGGCCCTGGCTGTGGCTTCTGGGCTGCAGGCTGGCGGGTCTGGCTGTTTTTCATGCGTGGCATCACCCCTTTGTTGGAGCGGTGGCTAGGCAACCTCCTGGCCCGACAGTTTGAAGGTGAGTGGTTTTCTCTGTGTCCAACATTTTTTTTTTTAATCCCTT
This sequence comes from Prionailurus viverrinus, assembly GCF_022837055.1. Taxonomy (NCBI): domain Eukaryota; kingdom Metazoa; phylum Chordata; class Mammalia; order Carnivora; family Felidae; genus Prionailurus; species Prionailurus viverrinus. Next base: position 14,995,488 of record NC_062574.1, read on the forward strand.
CAAGGGTAGATCATATGTTCCCATCATCTCCCCTCCCCTTGTTTGAGACTGAGAATCCCTTTCTGCTGGATTGCCTCTAAGTCCCGCTCTTCAGTGATTCTGACTTGGCACTGTGTTTCTTGGGCTTCTCTCCGGGGCCTTGAGGCTATCTTGGATTTGGAGGATGGAAATTTCTCAGAAGCATTGTTGTGACTATCTGAGGTAGCTTGTCATTTTTGCATGTGCTGGGTGTGTGGACACTTTGTTTATACTTGTTGATTTCAGTGTACCCATGGTTAATGAGGGGACATGATGGTAGAGACTCACTGAGAGCAATCAATCTTGCCTTTAATCAATTCACTTCTAGGCCGACACTCTAAGGGGGTGGCAAAGACTGTAACAAAGCAGCGAGTGGAGTCACATTTTGACCTTGAGCTTCGGGCAGCTGTGATGCATGACATTCTGGACATGATGCCTGAGGGAATTAAACAGAACAAGGCGCGGACGATCCTGCAGCACCTCAGTGAAGCCTGGCGCTGCTGGAAGGCCAACATTCCCTGGAAGGTGGGTGTCACCCCAACTCTGAGAAGGCAGGAACATCATTTTCCTAGGGTTAGGGTTACCGCTCCCGGGGACACCTGGTGAGCTCAGTTGATTGAGCATCCGACTCTTGATTTCAGCTCCAGTCATGAACCAGGGTTGTGGGATGGAGCCCTGCATTGGGCTTCTCTCTCCCTCTTCCACTCTCCGTCTGTCTGTCTCTTTCTCTCTCTTAAAAGAAAAAAAAAACTTTGGGGGGGCGGTGCCTGGGTTGCTTAGTTGGTTGAGTGTCTGACATCAGCTTAGGTCATGATCTCACAGTCTGTGTGTTCAAGTCCTGCCTCAGGCTCTGTGCTGACAGCTCAGAGCCTGGAGCCTGCTTCAGTTTCTGTGTCTTCCCTTCTCTTTGCCACTCCCCCGCTCACACTCTTTCTGTCTCAGAAATAAATAAATGTTTAAAAAAAAAAAAAAAGATTATCATTCTCAGACTGCCTTTGGGAACTATGTGGCTCCTGTCACTTTCTCACTATGCCTTTTACACTTTCAGGTACCTGGGCTTCCAACACCCATAGAGAATATGATCCTTCGATATGTGAAGGCCAAGGCTGATTGGTGGACTAACACTGCCCACTACAACCGAGAACGGATCCGCCGTGGAGCCACTGTGGACAAGACTGTTTGCAAAAAGAACCTGGGCCGCCTCACTCGGCTCTACCTGAAGGCAGAACAAGAGCGGCAGCACAACTACCTGAAGGTTGGGCAGCTTAGGCTGGGCTGGGTGTGGAGAGTGGGCAGGAGAATAGACCGCAGAATTGGGACTATGCCTTGTCCTGTGGGGATTAGGCTACACTGGGGGGCTAATTATGTCTCCTTTGCAGGATGGGCCGTACATCACAGCAGAGGAGGCGGTGGCAGTGTATACCACCACTGTGCACTGGCTGGAGAGCCGGAGGTTCTCACCCATCCCGTTCCCCCCACTCTCCTACAAGCATGATACCAAGTTGCTCATCTTGGCCTTGGAGCGGCTCAAAGAAGCTTACAGGTAAAGAGTAGAGAGTGGATTCCTTTGGGAAGGTGAGAGCGGGAAGGACAGCATCATTGTCACAGTCCAAAGAAAGAAGGTTTAGCTTCCGTGGTTTCTGGTTTTGGTTTCCTTCTTGGTTTTTCCATTCATCTTTCCTGTTTCCTTATCAGTGTGAAGTCTCGGTTAAACCAGTCTCAGAGGGAGGAGCTAGGTCTGATCGAGCAAGCCTATGACAACCCCCATGAGGCATTGTCCCGCATCAAACGTCACCTCCTCACTCAGAGAGCCTTTAAAGAAGTGAGTAAGATGCTTCCCCCCCCGCCAACTTGTCTATTGCTATTCATTCATGGCACCAAGAGTAGTGGGTTGCTACCAAGAGTAGTAGTAAGTGATTGGTGGATCCGTGTAAGCCAGCTTCCCTGTTCTGCAGGTGGGCATTGAGTTCATGGATCTCTATAGCCACTTGGTGCCGGTTTATGATGTGGAGCCACTGGAGAAGATCACTGACGCCTACCTGGACCAGTACCTGTGGTATGAAGCTGACAAGCGCCGCCTTTTCCCACCGTGGATCAAGCCTGCTGACACAGAACCACCCCCTCTGCTTGTTTACAAGTGGTGCCAAGGTAAAGTTTTTCTGGGTTTGCCCTTGGGAATTGAGGTGAGTTGGGTTGATTTGAGGTGAATTGACTTCTACATTAAAGTTCTCATCCAGGCGGTGTAGCTGACTCTTGCTGCGTAGTGCCAAGGAAATAGTATTGACGTGAAACTGAGCAACACTGGCACTCCTATCAGTCCACACGTGTGAATGGAGGGCAGTGTGATGAGGTTATGGACTGTGGTAGCTACTATGGGATGGGAATTTCTAACCTGCTGGACACCTGTCTTGACTACTTCTCAGGCATCAATAATCTGCAGGATGTGTGGGAGACAAGTGAGGGTGAGTGCAATGTCATGCTGGAATCACGCTTTGAAAAGATGTATGAAAAGATCGACTTGACCCTGCTTAATAGGCTGCTGCGACTCATCGTAGACCACAACATAGCCGACTACATGACTGCCAAGAACAACGTGGTCATCAACTATAAGGTATGTCTTAGGGGCAGGGTAGCAAGGAATTGGGGAAGGGGTGTGTCTGGCTCCCTGAGTTAGGATTTGCTGAAGGGAGGACAAAAGAGGATAAGCCCCCAGAGAGGCTTTAGACATGGCCTTGGGTTAAGAATTGCCAAGAGTTTGTAAATCTTTTCTTTCTAGGACATGAACCATACAAATTCTTACGGGATCATCAGAGGCCTGCAGTTTGCCTCATTCATTGTGCAGTACTATGGCCTGGTGATGGATTTGCTTGTGTTGGGATTACATCGGGCCAGTGAGATGGCTGGGCCCCCTCAGATGCCAAATGACTTTCTCAGTTTCCAGGATATAGCCACCGAGGCTGCCCACCCCATCCGTCTCTTCTGCAGATACATTGATCGCATACATATTTTCTTCAGGTGAGCACCTTGCCTGGAGTCTTATCTTTGCAGGGCATCAAGACATATGCTCAGCCTCTGGACACAGCTTTTGTTCCTTAGTTGAGGAACTAAGGTTCCTGCTGCTGGATCGGGGCTCTAAAATGGAATGAAGTCCCATGAGTAGGATGGGGGTTGGAGGTGGGTTCTACAAAGCTGTAGGTCTCATGAGGTTCCAGTTTATTTGGGTCTCAGCCACACATCTCGCTGGTATAGGTTCACAGCAGATGAGGCTCGGGACCTGATCCAGCGTTACCTGACAGAGCATCCTGATCCCAACAATGAAAATATCGTTGGCTATAATAACAAGAAGTGCTGGCCCCGAGATGCCCGCATGCGCCTCATGAAGCATGATGTCAACTTGTGAGTTTAAGTTGGGGGCTGTGGAAGCTGGAAGGACATTGGTCTGAGGGACCCAGAAAACAGGGAATTTATGACTTTGTGTCCTGTGTGGGAGGAGTGTACTCCGTTAGGATATTGTCAGTCTGGCCTTCTGAGGGAAATTCCTTCAAGTTCCAGGAGACTAATGTGACCATATGTTCCCTGTGAGCAGGGGTCGGGCAGTGTTCTGGGACATCAAGAACCGTCTGCCACGATCAGTGACTACAGTTCAGTGGGAGAACAGCTTCGTATCTGTGTACAGTAAGGACAACCCCAACCTGCTGTTCAACATGTGTGGCTTTGAGTGCCGCATCCTGCCTAAATGCCGCACCAGCTATGAGGAGTTCACTCACAAGGATGGGGTCTGGAACCTACAGAATGAGGTACAGTCCGGAAAGGGGCTAGAAGTAGCATTTCCACCCCCATACCTTCGGGATACATAGGGTGAGGAACATCACACCTTTTCGTTATCAGTCATTTGAGCTTTGTTGGGTGGTAGGGCTTAGTGAGGGGTTGTGGTGTCAGATTTGGTCCTTGCTCCCATAACAGTATCAGAGACCAATTAACCTTGACCTTGTGGTTTAGGTTACTAAAGAGCGGACAGCTCAGTGTTTCCTGCGAGTGGATGATGAGTCAATGCAGCGTTTCCACAACCGCGTGCGTCAGATTCTGATGGCCTCTGGCTCCACCACCTTCACCAAGGTATATAAGTCAGTCAGCCCCAACCTCCTTCACGTCCTCTATCCATCTCCTGTCCTTTTGAACTCTTCCCTTGGTTTGCTCTCCTTTTTTCCCAGCTTGGCTCAGTGTACCAGTTTCTATGCTTTATGATATAGAACCTTAGAGTGTCAAATCAACTCAGTTCCTTTCTGAGAATACCCTGTAGGGATTGTCCGTGTGATGACTGAGTTAAGGTAAGAGTAGAAGTGGGATTCTTTAATTGGGACAAAACTTGACGTTTTTTACATCTTCCCAGGGGGCTTATTGTCTATTCATATAGCTCATTTTTTAACCAGTAACAGTGTGTATGTTAAAAAGGAAGTATAACTAGTATTCATTTTCCCCTTTAGTTGCTTCCAGACACCCACCTGAAGGCAGCTGGAGTTAAGAAAAAATAATCTGGAAATTTGTTAACAGTGCATACCTAAGCTTCTGCGAGGTTTAAAATGTCACCTTGTTCTTCCTGCTGTCTTTCCATGGTGTCGTAAAGGTGCACATAATGTCTTGGCTGATGCTCTCAAGAACATCAATAATGCCAAAAAGAGAAATTCAGGTTCTTACTAGGCTGTGCTCCAAACAGTGCTTTTAAGGATACATTTCTGTATCTTAGCTTTTATGTTTTATATAAGTAATCTCTATACCCAGCTTGGGGCTCAGACTGTTCACCTTGAGATCAAGAATCGCATGCTCTTCTGGCTAGGTCAACCATGAGCCCCTTAGTATTTCTTAAAATTTCTTACACATTTTGAGTACAGTACAAGGGGAGAGTTTACCTTTTCAGGTCTCTCTAAGGGTCAGGTAACAAGAATTCCGTAACTCATTCATTCCATTGGTGTTTATTGATAACTACTGCGTTCAAGGCTCTGTGCACACTGCATGTACCTTTGAGCTCACCTACCTAGTTGGAGAGACAAGATCCATAGACAAGAGAACTATACTAGGATGTAGTGTTTATAAAGCTATGGTGTTATTTGGGAATCTGTGAGAACACTCAAGTTAATGACTAGCCCAGTCTGGGAGAGGGAGAGGAGAGTCTTCCTGGAAGAAGTAATGTGTGATGAGGTAGATGAGGGAGGGCCTTCCTTCAGCCTTAGGTATGGAGAGGTAACTAGCATGAAATGTGTGGAGCTGTGCAAATTCAGGGTTTACTGGAGTATAGTTATGGAGTAGGGACTGTTAGGAGATGGGGGCGAGACAGATCACCAAGAGCCAGATCATGGAGGGGATTGCATGGCTTGTTAAGAATCCTGTGAGGGTTTTTTTTTTTTTTAATGTTTATTTATTTATTTTGAAAGAGAGCACTTGCACCCGTGTGAGCGGGAGAGGGGCTGAGAGAAAGGGGGAGAGAGAATCTCAAGTGGTTCTGTGCTGTCAGCACAGAGCCTGATGTGGGGCTCGATCTCATGAACTGTGAGATCATGACTTGAGCCAAAATCAAGAGTCAGATGCTTAACCAACTGAGCCTTCCAGGTGTCTAAAGAATCCTACGAGGTTCTTAAGCATGGGAATGATTTTCCCAGCTTTCTGTGTTAGGTCCTTCACTCTTGTAGCTGTGGAGAAGATGGGTTTAGAGAAATTGGGTGGGAGATCAAGTTTGGGGATTTCTGCTGAAGTCCTGATGATAGAGATGAGAGCAGTGAGGAGACAGGAGTAGATCTGAGTAGTTAGCAGGTGAAATCAGCAGCCTCATTTTGGTGGGATGCCAGAGGGAAAGGAAAATAACACTCAGTTTTGGGCATGGATATTGGCACTGCCAACTGGAAGAGTACAGGAAGAAGAGCAGGTTTAGGAGGGAAGATAAATGGATTTCGTTCAGGATGTAAAAAGTTTGAGGTTCCTAGGAATATCCAGATGGAGCTGTTTGGCAGGCACTTCTTATATCCTCTGTTTTCAATTCCAAAATGAGTGTGTGTGTATGTGTGTATATGTATATGTATGTATATATACAAATGTGTACACACACACACGTGCGTGTTTTTTCCACCCTAGTGATGCCTAGTAAATTGATAATCTCTTAGATTTGCTGTAAAATACTTTGAGCTTGAAGCTTCAGAGAGAGACATGAAGTGAGAAAATGAGAGCAGTCAGGGGTAACTTCGAGGCTCCTGTAGGATGTCCAAGTGGAGATATTTTGCAGTCTGAAGCTTGGAGAAGATATCTGGGTTGAAGATGTAGGTTTAGGAGTCTGGTGGTTTACGAGGTGGTTTAAAACTCAAGAGCGAGCAAGATTTCACAGGGTAAGGATTGAGAAGAGCAGAGGGACAGGTTTGGAACCATAGGATACACTGAGCAACAGCATGGCCAGACTGGGAGAGTGCTGGGTCATGGGAGCCAAGGATGTCAGGAATTGGGGCGGGCATTTAACAGTGTCAGTTGCCTAAGAGTCTTTCAGTTAGATAAGGCCTGAAAAGTATCCATTGGATTTGGCAGTCAGGACGTCATTGGTGACCTTAGCAAGAGCTGTTTCAGAAATAGTGGGGCTAGAAGCCAGATTACAGTGGGTGAGGCTTTATGGGAAGTGAGGGAGTGGAGACAGCAAGGACTGTCAAATTGCCAGAGCTAGAAAAAGAGGAAGGGCATGAGATGCCACCTAGAGGGAGATATAGGTCAAGGCAGTATTTTTAAATGGTATTGAGTGAAGAATGTTCTAATTAGGAAGGAGCCAGGAGCAGTTCAGGGTGCAGTAGACCAGTGTAGTAAGTGATGGAGCAGCGTTCCCCAGAGTTGAGTGGGGGCAGAGTAAAGGGGAAGCAGAGGGAACCCTCCTCTAAACCTAAAAGAAAAGAGGTCTGGATATATGTGAATGTAAGGTTGAGTGGGAAGTTATAACAAATACTGAATTTTTCAGCTTTGACAGCTGTGAGTGTGAGTTCTTCTCAGAAGCACTCAGCTACTCAGTGACAGGATGGGCAAAGTGGATATATTCTATTGGTAGTTCAGGTTTTGGGGTTTTGCTGTAGACTGTTGTGGAGTGGTAAGGGATTGAATGCAGGAGAATCAAGAGTGCTGGCCCCTATTGGGATCCTGGATTATTGGGGGTAGCGGGGAGTGAGTAGGAAGAGACTAGAAGAGGCCAGTGGTCTTGAGTTGTAGGGATCAAGGGAGTAGATGTGTGAGAGGTGAGAGCCTGAGTAATGTCAGAGATTAGGGAGGCGATTTACTATAGTGGTTAGAAGTCAGATTGGAGTTCAGATCATAGCTCTGTCACATAACTAGTTGAGATCTTGGATAAGTCACCCACTTTGGGCCTCAGTTCTCTCTATAGAATGGGGATACCAATGATGGGGTGCCTGGCTGGCTCAGTAGAACATGGAACTCTTGATCTCGGGGTTGTGAGTTTGAGTCCAATGTTGGGTGTAGAGATTACGTAAGTAAATACACTTTTTAAAAAAAATGGGAGGCAAACCATAAGAGACTCTAAAAAACAGAACAAACTGAGAATTTTGGAGGGGTGTTGGGTGGGGAGATGTGCTAAATGGGGGTGGGCACTGGGTGTTCTGTGTAAGTGACGAATCACTAAATTGTCCTGAAACCATTATTATACTATATGTTAACTTGGGTTTAAATAACATTTCAAAAAAGTAAATTAAACCAAGAATACTGGGGCACCTGGGTGGCTCAGTCAGTTAAGCATCCGACTTCAGCTCAGGCCATGATCTCACAGTTTGTGGGTTTGAGCCCCGCATCAGGCTCTGTGCTGATAGTTTAGAGCCTGGACCCTGCTTTGGATTCTGTGTCTCCTTCTATCTCTGCTCCTCCCCGCCTTGTGCTCTGTCTCTCAAAAATAAATGTAAAAGAAAAAAAAAACGAGGAATACTGATGTATTACCTAGCTCTGAGGGCTTATTGTGAGAATGAAATAGCAAATGTAGTAAGTTAAATTATTCAGTAAATTGTTCAGTAAATGTTTGCTCTTATCAAGTAGAGGGATCTGGGTTTTGATCAGGTAGTAGAATATTGGAATTTGTTTCCTGAGGTGTGTTAAGGTAAAATAGTTCTTGTAACACTTCCAAGGTTGATAATAGAAGGGAAGTGTCCATTAGGGTGAGAGGTGGCTGGACCTTGTGGCCCTGTTCTTGTCCTCTAAAATTGGACTCTTGCAGTCATTGCCACCACTGCCACTTTAGGTGCTCTCACCATCCTTGCTTTCGGGTGTGTGCAGCACACTAGCCCAAGCGTGCAGGCAGGGACCCTTCTCTTCGGTCCCAGTGGGAGCTAGAAAATAAGGCTGGAACGTTTAAGCAGGGCTTTCATAAGGGCCAGGCATAACTGGGAAAACAGAGATGGGCATAGATAGTCTGACTTACAAGGTGCAGCCTACTTAGCTTCAGGTTCCGAAGAGCCTTACTGCTGCCTTCCTGCCTCTTTCACTACCTTCCCAACGTGGCAGTCCCTGCTTCCCTCACCAAGGTGTCCCTTTCACCATGTCCGGATGACTTGAAGTCTAAAGCCTGAGGCAAAGGCCTCAAGAGAACATCTTTGCTTGGCAGGAGATGTATTTCTCTGTTCTTTTTTTTTTTGAGTTTCGTTTTGACTTCTATTTTACATTATTTATTTTGAGACTTAATTTTTTAAAACAATTCAAAAAAGGGCACCTGGGTGGCTCAGTCAGTAAAGTGTCTGACTTCGACTCGGGTCATGATCTCACGATTCATTAGTTTGAGCCCCATGTTGGGCTCTGTGCTGACAGCTCAGAGCCTGGAGCCTGCTTCAGAATCTATGTCTCCCTCTCTCCATGCCTCTGTCTCTCTCAAAAATAAATAAATATTGGGGCGCCTGGATGGTGCAGTCGGTTAAGCGTCCGACTTCAGCCGGGTCACGATCTTGCGGTCCGTGAGTTCGAGCCCCGCGTCGGGCTCTGGGCTGATGGCTCAGAGCCTGGAGCCTGTTTACGATTCTGTGTCTCCCTCTCTTTCTGCCCCTCCCCCGTTCATGCTCTGTCTCTCTCTGTCCCAAAAATAAATAAACGTTGAAAAAAAATAAATTAATTAAAAAAAAATAATAAATGTTAAATTAAAAAAAAATTTTTAAAAACTAAATTTAGTTTTATAGTGAAATTGAGAGGGAGGGACAGACTTCTCATGAACTCCCCGTCCCCGTACATGCAAGCCTCCCCTATTAACATCACGCACCAGAGTGGTACATTTTTTACCAAGAATAAACCTACACTAACGCATCATGATCATCCAAAAGCCATAGTATACTTTCGGGTTCCATCTTGGTGGTATATATTCTGTGGGTTTGGATAAATGTATAATGATATAATTGATTATTAAAACATACAGAGTGTTTTTGCTACCGTAAAAATACTAACAAGACCTAGAAAGTATCTAGAATCCTGTTGTCCTAACATCAGTTTTTATTTTTCCACATTCGTTTTGGGTCATGAGGTGCGTTGAGCAAGTTGGTAGAAGTTGAATTTGTTTCTTTTATGAAGACTTAAAGGCATAATGAGTGTAAAGTTCTTAACCTTGGTACCTAGCACATGTAGTCACTGATGCATTTTCTTTCCTGCCTCCCTGAATCCCCAGCAACTCTGGCTATTCTTTTTTTTTTTTTTAAGGCTTTTTTGTTTGTTTGTTTTTTATGTTTTATTTACTGATTTTGAGAGAGAAAGAGAGCAGGGGTTGGGGGGTGGAGAGGGAATTCCAAGCTCCAAGTGTGGAGCGTGACATGGAGCTCCAGCTCACAAACTGTGAGATTATTACCTGAGCTGAAATCAAGAGTTGGATGCTTAACCGACTGAGCCGCCCAGGGACCTGCTATTGTAAAGGAATGTAGAATACTCCTGTTATTCGTAAAGGACTGTGGTACTTCTTGGGAATTCAGACTTACTCCCCTCCAGGAATAAAGCACTGGTAACTGCAGAATACAACTGGTGTGTTTTGTGATAAAAACCATGCAGCTGGCAGTTCCTAGAGCCAATTATAGTCGAAGAGCTTACTGAGCCTCACAGTTGTCCTACTCAAGTCTGTTTGACTTTACTCCCAGATCCAGCCCATTCTGGCCCATGGCCTTCCTTTCTGTTCGTCTGTTTTCTTCATTGGTTCATCTTGAGTACAAGCTAGATGCTCAGTGTAGCTTTTGTGATTTGGTTCACGCTGTTACCTAACTCTAGAAAGCCCCCCCCCTTTTTTTTTTTTAACGTTTATTTATTTTTGAGACAGAGAGAGACAGAGCGTGAATGGGGGAGGGTCAGAGAGAGAGGGAGACACAGAATCGGAAGCAGGCTCCAGGCTCCGAGCTGTCAGCACAGAGCCCAACACGGGGCTCGAACCCACGGACCGTGAGATCGTGACCTGAGCCGAAGTCGGACGCTCAACCGACTGAGCCACCAAGGCGCCCCTAGAAAGTCCCTTTTATCTTGCCTATCTGAAGACGGCTATTTGCTCAAGACTAATTTCCATGGTTACTCCAGCCAGTGTGATCTTGCACTTCAGTAATTGTCCAGAAAACATAGTCCTTACCTTAAAATCTTGATTATATCATTTGGTATTTTGTAGTTTGCCTTTTTTTTTTTTTAATCTTAAAGAACCAGCTTTGGTTTCATTGATTTTTCTCTGTTCTGTTTGTTTTCAAAATGCTCTTATAGTATTTTTCCTTTTGTTTACAGTTGGGTGTAATTTGCTTTAAAGTTTTCTGGTTTAAGGTAAAAAGTTAGATCAATTTGGGATCTTTTTAAATATAAGCATTCACTGCTATAAATTTCCCTCTTCGTATTACTTCAAGCTGCATCCCTCAAATTTTGATTAAGTTGGGTTATTTTCATTCAGTTAAAAATATTTTCTAATTTCCCTTGAGAGTTTTTATTTTACCCATATGTTATTTAGAAGCATGCTGTTTAGGGGTGCCTGGGTGGCTCAGTTAGTTAAGTGTCTGTCTTGAGCTCAGGTCATGATCTTGTGGTTTGTGGTTTTGAACCCCGTGTGGGGCTCTGTGCTGACAGCTCAGAGCCTGGAGCTTCCTTCAGATTCTGTCTCCCTCTCCCTCTGCCCTTCCCCCTGCTTGTGCTCTGTCTCTCTCTCAAAAATAAACAAACATTAAAAATTAAAAAAAAAAAAAATAGAAGTATGCTGTTTAATTTTAAAATATTTGAGGGTTTTCCAGATATTTTTGTTATTAGTTGCTAGTAATTGTTATAGTCAGAAAACATACTTTTTATGATCTTCGTTTTTCCAGATGTCTTAATACTTGTTTTATGGTTGTGAACTTGAAAAGAATCTGTATTCTGCTTTTGGGTAGAGTGTTTTATAAATGTTAGTTAGGTCCAGTAAGTTGAATGATTGTGTTGTTCAAGTCTTTGTATATTTGTAATGACTTTTTTGTCTACTGTCAATTACTGAGAGAAGAGTCTTGGAAATCTCCAACTATAATTGCGGATTTATTTATTTCCTCTTTCAGGTCCATTTTTTTGTGGTTGGGGTTTTTTTGTTTTGTTTGTGGAAGGGGTTATTCAGAGACACAGTTAACTTTATTAGAGACATCCAAACTTTTAGCATAAAGCCACGTGACATTTTTCAAGAAAATTATATATTTTTTGAGCATGAAGAATTTCTGAAGTTCAGAAATCTGGAATTCTTAAAATACTTAGAACAAAATTACTCACATAGGTTGTAATTGTATAAAAAGGCAAATGATCAGGACGTTTTGTTGAACATAATTGAAAGTTGGGCAAAATGTATTGGCTTGCAGATGGAAAACCAACAAGGAATTCATCTAAGATATTAGGCTTAGGGGAGAGGGGAGCCATTGCATTGATATCAGAATGCAAACTGACAAACCTTTTGTCCAAGGAACATTGAACCTGCATACAAATGATGACCAGGGGAGTGTGCCAGATGGAGTGTTGTCATGTACCTAAAGAGACAGCTGAACTTAGAATTGGGCCTTACGGTGGAAACACATAGATACTTCCGTACATACAAGCAACTCTGTTGATACCCTGAAAGGAATATGTAGTGTTCATGATTATTTTTGAGTTTTCTGCTTCAACATCCACCTGTTTTTACTTTATATAAACAGTTTAGAAGCTCTGTAATTAGGTATGAAATGTATTTAGGGTTAACATATATACATATACATATATTTTTTTAACACTCTTCAAACATTTTGGTGGGGGTGGGGGGAAGAGGGGGAGAGAGAGAATCCCAAGCTGTCTCCACACTGTCAGCGCAGAGCCCAATGTTGGGCTCAAACCCACAAACCATGAGATGATGACCTGAGCCAAAACCAAGAGTTGGATGCTTAACTGACGGAGCCATCCAGGTGCCCCAAGAATTATTATATCTTCTTAATTGACTTTCTTATCATTATGAAATGTTCTTCTTAATTCATGGTAATATTTTCTGTCCTAAAGTCTACTTTGTCTGATAGTAGTGCTACTCAGACTTTGTGTTTGCATGGGTGTCTTTTTTCATCTTTAAGCTTTTTTTATTTAAAAAAAAAATACATGTTTTTTACATTTATTCATTTTTGAGAGAGAGCACGAGCGGGGGAAGGGCAGAGAGAGAGGGATACACAGAATCTGAAGCACGCTCCAGGCTCCAACCTGTCAGCACAGAGCCTGATGTGGGGCTCGAACTCACAAACGTGAGATCGTGACCCGAGCCGCAGTCGGATGCCCAACTGACTGAGCCACCCAGGGGCCCCAGATTTTATTTTTCTTCAGTAATCTCTACACCCAACGTAGGGCTTGAACTCCTAACCCTAAGGTCAAGAGTGGCATGCTTCATGCTCCACCAGCTGAGCCAGCCAGGCACCCTGAGTGGGCTTGTTTATTTCACTCTTTGCTTAGTAACTACATTTTTTTTTTTTTTAAGATTTATTTTTAAGGAATCTCTACACCCAACATGAAGCTCAAACTTACAACCCCGAGACCAAGGGTTGCATGCTCTAATGACTGAGCCAACCAGGCGCCCCTACACTTTTTCTTTTTCTTTTTTTTTTTTAATTGGTTGCTCTGTACATCACTGACTTACCATGGTCTACTGTCACCATTAGTCTTCTGCTAAGATCACTTTACGTATAGCGTAAGAACCACACATTACACTTCCATTTTCCCCTTCATTCTTTGTAGTATTTTTGTCATATGTTTTAACTTTACCTGTATTATAAATACATTACTTTGTTGCTAATTTTGTTCTAAACAGACTTTATTTTTTTACAGAAACTACAAAATGAGCAAAAATATCTTTTACATTTTACTCACATACTTTTTCTGGTATTCTCTGTTACTTGATGTAGATCCAGATTTCCATCTGGTGTTGTTTTCATGGTGCTTAAAGAATTTCCTTTAACATTTCTTATAGTAATGATCTATTGGCAGTGAATGCATTCTGCTTTTGTCTGTCTGGGAAAGTGTTTATTTTGTCTAATTTCTGTTAATGTAAATCATTGTTTTCTTTTGCAGTTTTCCATCGGTGTATTTTTTTTATTTCAGATGTTATGATTTTCATCTCTGTAAAGTTCCATCGAGGTGTTTAGTATCTTCTCTCCTTATTATGTTCATATTTTCCTTTATATACTCCAGTGTAATTATAAGATTTTTTAAATGCTGTTTTATAGTCCTTGGTTACTAATTTTATCACCTGTGTTATTGCTAGGTCTATTTCTATTGATTGATTTTTCTTCTGGTTATGGTTAATTCATTCTTTTTGCATGAATGATCATTTTTATTACATGCTAGAAATTTTGAATTTTACATTATTTATAGGTTTTGTTATGTTTTGTTAAAGAGTATTGAGTTGTGTTCTGGTGTGCAGTTCAGTAACTTGTGGGTTAGTTTGGTCCTTTGAAGGCTTGCTTTTAAGTGTAGTTATGGCAACTCTATAGCACCCTTTGTTCTGGGACTAATGAACCTCTGCTGCTGGGTTGATAACCTTCTGGGGACTCTACCCAATTCCCATGTATTACAGGTTCTCTCTAGTTGGCTGGTGGGAACACAAACTGCTGCCAACCTTATATGACCTGTGGGACTTGCTCAGCTTTCTGATCTCGGGTGTTCTTGGAGTTTTACTCCATACACATTGGTACTCATCCAAAATCATGGGGAATCCCTTCATGGATCTCCAGAAATCTCTTTTGGAGACCTTGCTTCTCTCCAGTACCTCTGCCCCACAAATTGTAGCTGCCTTGGCCTCCTGAATTCTAATCTTGATCTCTTCAATTGAGCGAGACTATTGGGCCCTGTTTCTGTTACTCCTCTATGTGTATGCTGCAGCTTAGAAACTCGGCAGTAAGTTGTGGGGGACAGTCGTGGAGTTGACTTCATTTGTTTCCTTCTCCTCAAGGGTCATGGCCCTTAGGCCTATGTTGCCTATTTGTCAGTTGTCTGAAGATACTGTTTTATATCTTTTGTTCAGTTTTCTAGTTGTTTAAAGTAGAGGCAATTTCTGTGGCCCCATTAGTTTTTATTCCCTCTATTAATTTTTAGTAGTTTTTCTCATCCCTTTTTCTCCCCCACCCACCCCAGGATTACTTACTATATTTGCTCTTAAGTGTTTATATTGCCTTAGTTGATTTTTTTATTGAGATGAAATTCACATTGTAAAAAAAAAAAAGTACAGTTCCGGGACACCTGGTGGCTCAGTCGGTTAAGCGTCCGACTCTTGACTTCGGCTCAGGTCAGGATCTCAAAGTTCATGAGTTTGAGTCCCACGTTGGGCTTTGTGCTCACAGCACGAAGTCTGCTTCAGATCCTCTGCCTCCCTCTTCGCTTTGTGGCCCTCTCTTGCTCACACACCCTCTCTCTCAAAAATAGATAAACGTTAAACATTTTTTTTAATAAAAATTAAAATAATGAAATGTACAGTTCTTTGGTTTTCGGTATATTCATAAAATTGTGCACCTGTCCCCACTGTCTAATTCTAGAATATTTTCATTACCCCAGAAAGAAACCCTGTATTCATTAGCAGTCATTCGCTCCCCATTGCTCCCCACCATTCAGCTCCTGGCAAGCATGAGTGTACTTTCTGTCTATATGGATTTGCCTGTTCTGGATATTTTTCATACAAATGGAATTGTACAATATGTGACCTTTTTTGGTCTGGTTTCTTTCACCTAACATGTTTTCAAGATTCATCTACATTGTGGCATGTATTAATACTTGAAGAATCCTTTTCACAGGTGAATAATATTCTGTTATATGGATATACCATATTTTGTTTATCTTTGTCAGTTGGTGGACATTTGAGTTTTTTCTACTTTTTGGCTGTTATGAATAATGTTTTCATGAACACTTGGTACAGATTTTTGTGCAGATGAATGTTTTCATTTCTCTTGGTTATATACTTAAGAATAGAATTACTGGATCACACAGTAATTCTGTTTAACCTTTTAAGCTACCAGGTTGTTATTCAAAGTGATTGCACCAGTACACGTTCCCACCCGCAATAGTAGAGGAGTGTTCCATTTTCTTCACATTCTTGCTAACAGTTGTCACTGTTCTGTAGCCATTCCTGTGGGCGTTAAACAGATTCTCACAGTGGTTTTGACTTATGTATACTTCCCTAATGACACTGAGCTCAAGTCTTCCTTGAGAACTAGGAAGAGTGTAATCAACTAGGCCAAGTAGTCCCCACCACTTGTCCCCTCCCATGGCTCACCTATAATTTACCTTTTCCCCACTATTTTCAGATTGTGAATAAGTGGAACACCGCTCTTATTGGCCTTATGACATATTTTCGGGAAGCTGTAGTGAACACCCAGGAGCTCCTGGACTTGCTAGTGAAGTGTGAGAACAAGATCCAGACACGTATCAAGATTGGCCTCAATTCCAAGATGCCGAGTCGTTTCCCTCCTGTTGTGTTCTATACCCCTAAGGAGTTGGGTGGACTTGGCATGCTCTCAATGGGCCATGTACTCATCCCCCAGTCTGACCTCAGGTAGGACTTGCTTGAAAACCTTCTAGATCCTGAGGGAAGGGGATGTTTCTTTACTTTTAGGTTTTATTTTTTCTCTAATCTTGGTTGTGCCCCCAAACAGGTGGTCCAAGCAGACAGATGTAGGTATCACACACTTTCGTTCAGGAATGAGCCATGAAGAAGACCAGCTGATTCCCAACTTGTACCGCTACATACAACCATGGGAGAGCGAGTTCATTGATTCTCAGAGGGTCTGGGCTGAGTATGCACTGAAGAGACAAGAGGCCATTGCTCAGAACAGGTACACATCCAGGAAGGCATAGCAGTCCTGTCAGGGGTGTGCAGCCTTGCATGGAGGTCAGGAACAGAGCGTGCTGTATTTTAATGGAGACCAGGGAAGTAGGTTCTACATCTGACCCATCGGTCCTTGGCCAGGGAGGAATGCTAAATAAACTTCGTGTGAGCACATATTTGACTTCAGTGTTTTTTTGACAGACGACTGACCTTAGAAGATCTAGAGGATTCATGGGATCGTGGCATTCCTCGAATCAACACCCTTTTCCAGAAGGACCGGCACACGTTGGCGTATGATAAAGGCTGGCGTGTTCGAACTGACTTTAAGCAGTACCAGGTACATGGAGGGGATAGTACAGAGATTTCCCCTGCATTAGAGGAACCCACGGCTATGCCAGGAATCTGGCTGGGGCAGTAGGCTCCCAGAAGCTTGATGGTGCTTGCTTTGCCATCTAGGTCTTGAAGCAGAACCCTTTCTGGTGGACACACCAGCGGCATGATGGGAAGCTCTGGAACCTGAACAACTACCGTACAGACATGATCCAGGCCCTGGGTGGTGTGGAAGGCATTCTGGAACACACACTCTTCAAGGGCACTTACTTCCCTACCTGGGAGGGGCTTTTCTGGTGAGGATTCTCTTCTCCCCTTACGGTAACCTGTCATAACCCTCTGAGCTCATCCCTATTGTGCCTTTGTGTTCTGTGGCGTTTACCAGAGACCAGTGCTCTGGGAGATGGCAGGGTATCACTTTACCTGGTCTCTTTTTCCCAGGGAGAAGGCCAGTGGTTTTGAGGAGTCTATGAAGTGGAAGAAGCTAACCAATGCTCAGCGATCGGGATTGAACCAGATTCCCAATCGTAGATTCACCCTCTGGTGGTCCCCAACCATCAACCGAGCCAATGTGAGTGTGATCGCTAGACCTGGAAGACAGGAAGCTAAAAACAAGAGTTTCTGTTTCCTTCATTGTGTCCTGAAAAGAAGTGTCTTGATGTCTGGGTTCACTTTCACTCTCTTTTTCCCGTCAGGTATATGTAGGCTTTCAGGTGCAGCTGGACCTGACAGGTATCTTTATGCATGGCAAGATCCCCACACTGAAGATCTCTCTCATCCAGATCTTCCGAGCTCACTTATGGCAGAAGATCCACGAGAGCATTGTGATGGACTTGTGTCAGGTGGGCCAGAAGTGAGGGGAGAGGGTACTATGAGAAGTCAGGTCAGCTCGGGCTCAGTCAGTTAAACATTTGACTCTTGGTCTTGGCCCAGGTCTTGAGTCACGGTTGTGAGTTCAAACTCCACCTTGGGCTCTGTGCTGGGTATGGAGCCTACTTAAAGAGAAAAGAAAAAAAAAGGAAAACTGTATTTGGGGTGCCTGGATGGCTCAGTCAGTTAAGGACTCTTGATCTCAGGTCATGATTTCAGAGTCATGAATGCAAGCCCTACATTGCGCTCCATGCTGGATATGACGCCTGCTTTAAAAAAAAAAGAAAGGAAGGAAAAGAAACGAAAAAGCTCACTCTTGGTATGGGAAGTCCACCCTGGAAGCACCAAGGAGGAGACCTGCATTGTGGTGCCAGGTGCCACATAATCTGGACTCCTACAAGTCTCGTTCTAAGTGGGCTCCCATAAGCAGTCATAACCTTTCTACCTTTGCCTTCAGGTATTTGATCAGGAACTGGATGCACTAGAAATTGAGACAGTACAAAAGGAGACAATTCACCCCCGAAAGTCCTATAAGATGAATTCTTCCTGTGCAGATATTCTGCTTTTTGCCTCCTATAAGTGGAATGTCTCCCGGCCCTCATTGCTGGCAGACTCCAAGTAAGTGCATTATAACACAGCCCTTGGCATCCAAGAAGCTTGTTTACTGTTCTACCTGTGCTACTTTGGAAACTTTCCTTTCCTTTTTGAGAGTTAGATGTAGCGATTGAGAGTTCATGTAGTTGTTGGACATTGGTTGTGTCAGTGGCTTCCTAACGCCTGGATTCCTAACCTCTTTCCACCCTCAGGGATGTGATGGACAGTACCACCACTCAGAAGTATTGGATTGATATCCAGTTGCGCTGGGGGGACTATGACTCCCATGACATTGAACGCTATGCCCGGGCCAAGTTCCTGGACTACACCACAGACAACATGAGTATCTATCCTTCACCCACTGGTGTGCTCATTGCCATTGACCTGGCCTATAACCTGCATAGGTAAGTTGGTGTTCAGAAGCATGCATGTAATGTCAGCCCCATACTTTATTTTTAAATTTTATTTATTTAAGTAAACTCTGTGGCCAGTCTGGAGCTCAAACTCAACAATTCTGAGATCAAGAGTCACATGTTCTACTGACTGCACCAGCCAGGCACCCCAGTCGGCCCCATACTTTAATGTACACGTTTTTTTAGTTTGCCTGTGTGGCCCTTTCCTCTTCTGGGTCATCGACCTTTTCTTCTTGCCTCTGTGTACATGGGCAGACACTTGTCAGCCTGGTCTTCACTCTTCTTGCCTCTTCTATTCTCATAGTGCCTATGGAAACTGGTTCCCAGGCAGCAAGCCTCTCATACAGCAGGCCATGGCCAAGATCATGAAGGCAAACCCTGCCTTGTATGTGTTACGTGAACGGATCCGCAAGGGGCTGCAGCTCTATTCATCTGAGCCCACTGAGCCCTATCTGTCCTCTCAGAACTATGGTGAGCTCTTCTCCAACCAAATTATCTGGTTTGTGGATGACACTAATGTCTACAGAGTGACTATTCACAAGGTGAGAATTAGAAACAACCTAGGGGTGTGGGACTGTATATGCCTGTGAGAGGGTGATGAGGCAAATGTGTGCATATGGGAAGGTAGGGTGGATGTGTCTAGGCCGCACTAACTGATGATATCATTCTTTAGACCTTTGAAGGGAATTTGACAACCAAACCTATCAATGGGGCCATCTTCATCTTCAATCCACGCACAGGGCAGCTGTTCCTCAAGATAATCCACACATCTGTGTGGGCTGGACAGAAGCGTCTGGGGCAGGTGAGCTGGTTAAAGGGTAGAGAGGCTGTGGAACCTTGCTGCCCCTTTTTCTTTGGGGAGCAGGGAGCCAGGGCACATCCTCTTGTTTCTCTCTGTGAGAGATTATGTCTCATTTGAACCTTTGCTCCAAATTACTTAACTTGGGGAGTACTCTACAGGGGGCCCAGCAGTATGTGAGGTCCTTCATTACCTACCAGTTGGTCTCTGTGTTTCTTGCATCTCCCATCTCTAACCTACCTTGAACGAGACTACCAAGAATCATCTTTCTAAAGGGAACCAAGTATGCTTAAGACCTCATTTTTGCCAAATCTCTACCTCTATCTATCTAACTCTTTTTTTGCTGAATTAACTATTTTCTGGCTTCCTAGACACTTGATAATTTGGCTGAGCTACCACCTGTCCACCCATGGTTTCTCTTCCTTTAAAACCTGCTTCCTGGGGCACCTGGGTGGCTCAGTTGGTTGAGCGTCCGACTTCGGCTCAGGTCATGATCTCGCGGTCTGTGAGTTCAAGCCCCGCGTCGGGCTCTGTGCTGACAGCTCAGAGCCTGGAGCCTGTTTCCGATTCTGTGTCTCCCTCTCTCTCTGCCCCTCCCCTACTCATGCTCTGTCTCTCTCTGTCTCAAAAATAAATAAAACATTAAAAAAAAATTTTTTTTAAATGAAAATAAAAAAATAAATAAAACCTACTTCCTCCTAGTATCCCCAAACTCTGACATCCATTTCTGCTTCTGTGGCTTTGCTCATGTATCTTTCTTTCTAGAATGATCTCTCCTCTTTACTCTGTTAATCAAGTCTTCCTTATCCCTTAAGACCTGTTTCTTTGTATAGCTTTTTATCAGTTTTAGCCTTAATTTATTTTGTCCCAGACACTTGGTATTATATAATCAAATACCGGCTTGTGGTATATCTTGTGTGAGTTTTGTCTGGCCAGCTAGGTTGAAAAACCCTTTTGGGCAAAGCCATCTGACACTTCTTTTGTACCTCCAAAGTACCTAACATTCAGTAGTGGTGTGCAACAGAAAGATAGGTTGATTATCTCAAGACCTAGGCTGTTTTGTTCTAGTTGACCTGTGGTGATAGACACTCAATTTCCATTTCCTCCCCTCTTCCTTTTTAGCTGGCTAAGTGGAAGACGGCTGAGGAGGTGGCTGCCCTGATCCGATCTCTGCCTGTGGAGGAGCAGCCCAAGCAGATCATTGTCACTAGGAAGGGCATGCTGGACCCATTGGAGGTGAGAGGTGGATG
Source organism: Prionailurus viverrinus (assembly GCF_022837055.1). Taxonomy (NCBI): domain Eukaryota; kingdom Metazoa; phylum Chordata; class Mammalia; order Carnivora; family Felidae; genus Prionailurus; species Prionailurus viverrinus. The sequence continues at coordinate 15,016,050 of NC_062574.1, forward strand.
AGGTAGAAGAAAGGAGGGCTGAGACGTATAGGCTATTTCTAATCTTGGACTTGATCTTGTCTTAGGTGCACTTGCTGGACTTCCCCAATATTGTGATCAAAGGATCGGAGCTCCAGCTCCCTTTCCAGGCTTGTCTCAAGGTGGAAAAGTTTGGGGACCTCATCCTTAAAGCCACTGAACCCCAGATGGTTCTTTTTAATCTCTATGATGACTGGCTCAAGACTATCTCATCTTATACGGTATGAAACTACCTAACAAAGAAGGTCACTCTAAGAGGAGTGGGTTTGGGGTCATAAGACAATTCTGTGCCTTCCTTAAGTTTTTTCCAGGTCCCCTATGGGGCCATTTTCACATCTTCAGCCTGTGGATGAGACAGCAATTCTATGCTCTGCATAAAAAGTTGACTGGGAGAGCGGTGGAGGCTCTACCTTAGAGTTTGAAATCAATTTCTGGGTTCCCTGAAAGAACAGAATCGAGGAAACGGGGAGGACCTCAGTGTCTGACCCCCCCCCCCCCCCCCCCCGCCCTTTGTTGCCATACCTCTTCTCAGGCTTTCTCCCGCCTCATCTTGATTCTGCGTGCCCTGCACGTGAACAATGACCGGGCGAAGGTGATCCTGAAGCCAGACAAGACGACCATTACAGAGCCACACCATATCTGGCCCACTCTGACTGACGAGGAGTGGATCAAGGTGGAAGTGCAGCTCAAAGATCTGATCTTGGCCGACTACGGCAAGAAAAACAAGTGAGCGCTGGTGGTTGGGAGACATCCTAAAAGGGTGAAATGAATGGTTTGGTATGTGGTTTCTGGGTTTTTTGAAACATTTAAGGCTCAGAAATTTCTCAAGGAATTGTCCTGGAGATGCCTACAGAAAAAAGATGGTGTCTTCAGATAATGTAGAAAATGTCAGTGTTTCAGGGTTTTCGTCTGATTCTTGGGCATTGTTTCATGTTGCCATTTTGAGCAGGGCATTTCTTTACTGTTCATGTTATAGGCAGTTTTAACATCCACATCCCCAGGTACCACTGCTAACAGCACACACACCCCTTCCTTCCCTCTTCCTGTCATTTTGGCAACCAAGAAGAAAAATGTCCATAGATGTCCAGGTACCCCCCCCCCCCAGGATGACTGAGGTGACTGACAGTACCAGCAATGATTGAGAACGTGTTCTAAGGGTTTCTGTTTTTGAGAATTGTTCTATAAACCAGGGCACTTCTTGTCAAGGAAAAGAGGGAGGAATGGCTACTGAGCAGGTTTGAGTGTTGCTGAAAGGGTGTACATGCTCAGGGCCATCCTGGGCTGTGATAAATCTTAACTGGTATTGGGACATCTCCACTATACACTTGAGGATCGTCTGGGGTAAGGGTATGGAGTCCCTTGTCCTACCAAGTTATACTCTTGCCATTGAGGCATAGTTGACCAAGGGGAGGGATCTTGTGGTGTGACCCATGCTGTCCCCGCAGTGTGAACGTGGCATCACTGACACAATCGGAAATTCGAGACATCATCCTGGGTATGGAGATCTCGGCACCATCACAGCAGCGGCAGCAGATAGCAGAGATCGAGAAGCAGACCAAGGAACAGTCACAGCTGACAGCAACACAGACTCGTACTGTCAACAAGCATGGTGATGAGATCATTACTTCTACCACCAGCAACTATGAGACGCAGACTTTCTCCTCTAAGACTGAATGGCGGGTTAGGTACTGTAAGGGGAAGAGGTAGGGATGGCAAAGCCTACTGATGCTGCCTGTGGTGCTGGGCCTGAGAAATGCTTACATTCCTCACCATTTGTAGGGCCATCTCTGCTGCCAACCTTCACCTGAGGACCAATCATATCTATGTTTCATCTGATGACATCAAGGAGACTGGTTACACCTATATCCTTCCCAAGAACGTGCTTAAGAAGTTCATCTGCATATCTGACCTGCGGGCCCAAGTGAGTAAGTGTGCTCAACTAAGCCATAGTGTGTGCCTGGCATTTTACATGCCTAAAACTCACCTGAGACTGCCTGGAACGCAGGGTACATAAGACTGGCCCAAACAGCAAGGAGGGTTTTGGCTCCCACCAAATATTAAAACGTTATAAAGCTATGGCAGTTAAGAGTTCCAAAAGTTTTTGGAAGAGGATAGCATATAGTCAGAAAGGGATTCCTGTGTACATAATAAATGTGTATCAGATCTGTAGGATTAAGGATGCTTTGTGGCACTGGAACAGTCAGAACCCTGCCTCACAGCACTTAAAAAATGCAGGTGGAGTAAAGACCTGAATATAAAATACTAAGCTGTAGAGTATTAGAAGAAAATATCTATTATTGTAATGGTGAGGTCGCCTTTTTTTTTTTTTAAGTTTATTTATTTATTTTGAGAGAGACAAAGACAGCCTAAATTGGGGAGGGGCAGAGAGAGAAAGGATCCCAAGCCCACAGCCCAGAGCCCAACGTGGGGCTCGAACTCAAGAAACCATAAGATCATGACCTGAGCTAAAACTAAGAGTCAGACGCTTAACCAACTGAGCCACCCAGGCAGCCCCAAGATAGCCTTCTTAAGATACAAAACCATGGGGCACCTGGGTGGCTCAAGTCGGTTGAGCATCTAACTTTGGCTCAGGTCATGATCTCACAGTTCATGGGTTCAAGCGCTGTATCAGGCTCTGTGCTGACAGCTTGGAGCCTGGAGCCTGCTTCGGCTTCTGTGTCTCCCTCTATCTCTGTCCCTCCCCTACTCACTGTCTGTCTCAAAACCAAACATTAAAAATTTTTTAAAAAGGACACAAAACCATAATCAAAATCAATAACTTGTGTGTGACAAAGGGTGCTGCAAAAGACACACTAAAAACAGGAAGAAAATTTTGCATAATTCTAAAATAAGGTGGATTAGAATCTAGAACAGGGAAGTTGATTTTTAAAAGTAATTGTAGGGGCGCCTGGGTGGCGCAGTCGGTTAAGCGTCCGACTTCAGCCAGGTCACGATCTTGCGGTCCGTGAGTTCGAGCCCCGCGTCGGGCTCTGGGCTGATGGCTCAGAGCCTGGAGCCTGCTTCCGATTCTGTGTCTCCCTCTCTCTCTGCCCCTCCCCCGTTCATGCTCTGTCTCTCTCTGTCCCAAAAATAAATAAATGTTGAAAAAAAAAAAAAAAAGTAATTGTAGGGGCGCATGGGTGGCTCAGTCAGCTGAGCATCCAACTCTTGATTACAGCTCAGGTCATGATCCCAGGGTTGTGAGATTGAGCCCTGCATGGGGCTCCACGCTCAGTACGGAGCTTCTCTCTCTAAAATAAAAATTAATAAAATAAAAAAATAACTAGAAGAATAGGCAAAGAATATGAAGGTAGTTCAGAAATGGAACTACAAATGGCAAATGTCATATGAAAAGTTGATTAGGGGGGTGCCTGAGTGGCTCAGTCTTGATTTCAGCTCAGGTCATGACCTCACAGTTTGTGAGTTTGAGCCCCATGTCAGGCTCTGTACTGACAGTGCGGAGCCTGGTTGGGATTTTCTCTCTTTCTCCCTTTCTCTCTGCCTCTTCCCTGCTTATGCTCACACTCCGTTTCTCTCTCAAAAATAAACACACTACTTTGAAAAGATGTTTAGCCTTACTAGTAATCAGGTAATTCATATTGTATACAATACCCAATTTGTGGCCTCAGGTTGGTGAATTTGAGAAGATTGTTAATAGAAGATTGCGGGTGGGTTTATAGGACACAGGTCCTCTTTGTCGATGGCTGGGTAAAATTCAAAATACCACCTAGTGGTGGACTTAAAGATGTATTCATCTTGTGAAAATTTATGAGCTGTGTGTTGGTGTGCTCATTTATTTATGGATGCTGTTTAATCGATTGGGGAGTGTGTGAGCAATGCAGATTCTTGGACCCCACTTGAGATTCTGATGTGATAAGTCCGAGATGAGGGCCGTGTTTAACATTTCGAACAAGCACCCCAGGCTACTCTGATGCAAGAGATTCTCACCACGTTTTGAGAAGCTCTCCTTTGTTCTTGGGGAAGGGAATGAAACACAGGACTGATAGCCCAGAGTCTGGAATGGTACTAAGAATCGTTTTGGTTCTTGACCCCTTTGTTTCCAGATTGCAGGATACCTGTATGGGGTCAGCCCACCGGATAACCCCCAGGTGAAGGAGATCCGCTGCATCGTGATGGTACCGCAGTGGGGCACTCACCAAACCGTGCATCTGCCTGGCCAGCTGCCCCAGCATGAGTACCTCAAGGTCAGTGGGGGTGTGGGAGAATGGGAGCTTTCTTCTGTGAGAGTGGTGGAAGGAGGGCAGCCATGTTGTTCTCATGGGGTGATTCCCGTCTGCAGATGGGGCTCCAGATAACTTTTCACCTCTCTTTGCCTATAGGAAATGGAACCCTTAGGATGGATCCACACTCAGCCCAATGAGTCCCCCCAGCTGTCACCCCAGGATGTCACCACCCATGCTAAGATCATGGCTGACAACCCATCTTGGGATGGTGAGAAGACCATTATCATCACCTGCAGGTAGACTTGGGCCCCTTTGGGAGGAAATGGGGTGCGGCAGGCATTGCAGCACGGGGCCTAGAACGGCGGCCTGAGCTCTGACTCTGTCTTCATCGCTCTGTCAGCTTCACACCAGGCTCCTGCACACTGACAGCCTATAAGCTGACCCCCAGTGGCTATGAATGGGGTCGCCAGAACACAGACAAGGGCAACAATCCCAAGGGCTATCTACCCTCGCATTATGAAAGGGTCCAGATGCTGCTGTCAGACCGCTTCCTTGGCTTTTTTATGGTCCCTGCCCAGTCCTCATGGAACTACAACTTTATGGGTAAGTTCAGCATGGGGAAGTGGGGCTGGGGTAGGCCATCCCCCTTAGCACTTGGGGCTTGACTCTGGTTTGGAGATGGCCAGGGTCCAGGCTGGGTGAGGCAGGTGCACCTTGTTAACACCAGACCATTCCTTCTACCCCAAGGTGTGCGGCATGATCCCAACATGAAGTATGAGTTGCAGCTGGCAAACCCCAAAGAGTTCTACCACGAGGTGCACAGACCTTCCCACTTCCTCAACTTCGCTCTCCTGCAAGAGGGCGAGGTCTACTCCGCGGATCGAGAGGACCTCTATGCCTAGTTGTATCCTCACCTCCCCCTGCTTCAGACGCTCCACAGGCTGGAGTCTTTTACCCCCAAAGACAAGCTGGTGACATTCAGCAGCTTGGCCCCATTTTCCTGTCTTTGTGCTTCTTGTGTTATTGATCTCTGGTGGCTTGTAGTCCTGAGTAAAGTGTAATAATAAATTTTGTATAAATAGGAGTTTTTGAGTTGTTGCTGTTGTTTTCCTCCTGAGCTCAAATTCTGGAAGTAGGGAGGCTGGACTTGTTCATAGCAACATGCTGGCCTCAACCTTAAAGGGGCATGAGCCTCCTTTTCATGGGCTGTGGGACTAAGTAAGTATCCCTTAGATTCCGGGAACTGAGGTGGGGTTGGGCTTTCACACCCTTACTGCTTGACCACATTTGTCAACATCCCTTCAAAATATTTGCAAACCGGGGCACCTGGGTGGCTCAGTTAAGTGTCCCGACTCTTGATTTTGGCTCAGGTCATGATCTCATAGCTGTGAGATCAAGCTCTCTGCGCTGGGTCTGGACCTGCTTAAGATTCTTTTTCTCTTTCTGCCTATCCCTGCTCTTGCATGTGTGTGCACTCGTATTCGTGTTCTCTCTCTCTCTCTCTCTCTCTCTCTCTCTCTCTCTCTCTCTCTCTCTCTGCAAACCAAATCACTCCTATTCAACATCCTTTGGAACAGTTGCTGCCATTTTCTGAGTCTGGAAGCTTGTGGATTTGCCCCTCCAACTGTGGTGCCCAGCCTAACCCCTTAAGCTTTGTGTCACTCCTGGTTGGGGAAATAGGCACGTGGCTTCACAGATGACTGTCTCTGAGACCAGGGACAACCCTCCTACCTCTCACCTCTTGCCTGTAGTGCTTGGCTGCCAAGTGGAGCCTCATGACACCAGACACTGGGGTGGAGCCTGGACTGGAGGCTGTGGGGAGGGATTGACGAAAGTGACCACTTAGAGCCCTGAGCCTTAGCCCTGGGACGCCTGGCTGGAAGCAGGCAGTCCTGCTTCCTGTGACCTTGGGGGATCCGAACAGGACAGGGCCCAGGGGACCCAGTGCACTACCTCCTTCCCCACGCCTTTTCCCTTAATCGCTCCTCCTCTGTCGCCTCTTCCCCGCCCTCTACTGCCCTAAACTGCTTCCTGGGCCGAAACTGTTTGGCTTTTTCCTGCCCTAGTTAGGGTTGGAGGGGGGTGTCGCAGCCCTTGGCCTTGTGGAACCATGGAGCCCAGGGGGACGATACCCGGGGTGCCTGGCTGCGGGCCTCGAGTGGCCGCCGGGTCAGGGACGGCCGCGGAGCTCGTGTACCATCTAGCAGGGGCCCTGGGCACGGAGCTGAAGGAGCTGGCGCGCCGCTTCGGGCCGGAGGCGGCGGCCAGGCTAGTGCCGCTCGTGGTTCGGGCGCTGGAGCTCCTGGAAAAGGCTGCCGTGGGGCCCGACCCGGACTCAGTGAGTCACCGCCCCCTCCCCTCGCCACCCGCAGGGCTGGTGGGAGCGTAGCCCTCACCGCCTGGACTCCCCAGCTGCAGGTGTCAGCGCAGCAGGCCGAACTAGAGCTGCGGCGGCTGCGCGAGGAGAACGAGCACCTCCGCAGACAGCTGCACTCTGGGCCACACGGTGAGTGCGGGCACGACCAGGGTGTGGGGTGGGCCGGCTCAGGGCCCCCACCCCAAGCCGCTGCTAAGTTCGCCCCTTCCTCAGAGGAGCGCGCTCTTCTGCGGCAGCTCAAGGAGGTGACCGACCGCCAGCGAGACGAGCTCCGGGCGCACAACCGCGACCTGCTGCAGCGCAGCCAGGAGACGGAGGCGGTGAGGGCGGGGCGGGGCGGGGCGGGGCGAGGGGCGAGGGGCGGGGCTCTCCACCTCACCCACCGACACCCCGCCTACCTTCTCTTTTGCCCCGCCCCCAGCTGCAGGAGCAGCTGCAGCGCCTCCTGCTGGTGAATTCAGAGCTGCGGCACAAACTGGCAGCGGTGCAAACCCAGCTGCGTGCCGCGAGGGACCGCGAGGGCGAGCGGGAGCTACAGCGCCAGGGGGCAGTGGAGCTGGCTCAGGAGCCGGCGCAGGACCAGGCCAGGGGGGCCGGGTACGAGCAGAGGCAGGACCCTGAGCGGGCAACCGCTGAGGCGGGGGCCCCAGGGACCCCTGAGGACCCGGTGAGTGCCCGTCGTAGTATTCGCAGGTCTGGTACTTGGTGGGCACTCGGGAAAGGTTTGCTGTGCGGCGTTAGCAGGTCCACCGGAAAATTGGAAGGTGGCATACAAGTGTGCGCCCCCCCGCAGCCGGCCTCTGCTCTCACTCTCAGCCAGAGCACTGGTCTGTCATCTGTTGCAGCGCCCTTGCCTCCCAAGTCTCCCTGCCAGTCACTTGCTCTAGCATTCCTGGGATGGCCCCGGGGGGGGGGGCAGGGGAACACCAGCAGAGGCACCCCCATCGACCACACCCGTCCTTCAGCCAGGGCGCCCCTCCAAGGTAGGACAGTGCAGCTTCAGTCGAGAGGAACTTGAGCAGATCCTTCAGGAGAGGAATGAACTCAAAGCCAACGTGTTCCTGCTGAAGGAGGAGTTGGCCTACTTCCAGAGGTGAGGGCGGTGGGCAGGGGCTGGGAAGCTGGGGATGGGGGCACTCCACTCACAACCGTTCCCAGATCTCAAGTCACCAGCTTCATTTTTTGGCTCACTGATATATCCACAGTGACATGTGCCAGGCACTGTGCGGGACACTGGGAGGACACAGCACCTGCCCTCCAGGAACTTCTTCCAAATGAGGGAGGAGGTGGTACAAAGAGTCACAGCAGTGGTCAAAGAAGTACTCCTAGGAAAGGGCAACAACTAAGCTAAGGTCTGAGGGGTGTTAGCAAGGCGGAGTGTTTTAAAAAGGGGGGGACAACATGCACAGGTACTTGGGATGAGACCTACTGTTGGCATTCCCACTGCTTACTCGGCCCCTCTCCCTCCTCTGCAGGGAGCTGCTCACGGACCACCGGGTCCCTGGGCTTCTGGTTGAAGCCATGAAGGTGGCTGTCAAGAAGCAGCGGAAGAAGATCAAGGCCAAGATGTTAGGGATTCCAGAGGAAGCAGAGAGCAGGTAAGTCCCTGCCTCCATTCCCACTGAGCCAGCTCTCCCTTCCTCTTTCTGTTGAGCCTGATGTCCCAGCCTGGTCATGCTCTAACCCAGGCTAGTCACCCCTTGAGCTTACCACCTTAGCCTCCTTACTCCCTGAGCCTGTCACCTAGTTACGGCTTAAACCTGCTAACCTGGCCTGGTTACCCCCTGAGCCTGCTGTCCTGTCTGTTCTGCTGAACCTACCACTCTGGCCTGGTCACCCCCTGGACCTGCCGTCCAGCCTGTCCTGTTGAGCCTTCCATTCTGGCCTGGGCACACCCTAGCCTGCCACCCTTCCCTCTGGATTGCACTGCACCCACGTGCCGTGCTCACTGTACCTCCTGGCAAAGAAACCTGGTAATGCTGCTTCTCCACATGAATTTTTCAGTTTCCTGTCTTGGCTGGATCTGTTTGTTCTCAGAAATTTCAGACTGTAGTTCCAGCTATGTCAGGGCCGGCCGTCAGGCTGTAAAGTAAAAGCCTCAAGATGTCCTTCATCTCCCCAGCACCACCTTCTCTCCAGCCTTGAGGGGCCCAGGGTCACTCTGTCCTCCCTTGGCCATTCCTGGGCGCTGTGCAGAGGCCTGAACATAGCTGGACTCCTGGTGTCCCCTAGGGCCTTGATTAATGACCCCTACATCTCCTTTCTCCTCTTTGCCTCAGTGACGATGAAGACAGCTCATGGCTCCTACTCTCCAGTGATAAGGGAGCCCATCCTCCACCCACTGAGTCCCAAATACAGAGTTTGTATGTTGGGAGAAGAGGAAGGGGAAAGGTTGTGGGGGTGAAGGAGGGGCCCCACCTTTGTTCTTTCCCCCTTTTCTGTTCCACTGATATTTGTTTTGCTGCCCTGAGCTCTGAGCATGCCGCCCCACAGTGGCCCTGGCCCCGGCCCCGGCCCCTTTGCCCCCTCAATACCTCACGCTGCCCTTTCTTCCTGTTGTATCCCTTTTCTCACCAGCCCCTGCCCTCAGCCCATATCGTTGACTTCTCTGGCATCCAAGCTCAGCGTGCCTCTTGATTCTCCCCCCAGCTTTGGCCTGTCCTATCGGGGCGAAACAGAGGCCCCTGAAGCCCAGACCAGCAACATGGCCCCCAGTAAGCTAGGGGGAGAAGAGGAGACCCCACAGCCACCCCACTCGGAGCCTGTGGGCAGCCCCACAGTCCTCAACTCCTGACCAGCCGTGCTCTGCACTCGATGAACATCTTTGTCTCAGCTGCCCCAGAGACCTGACTTTGGAATCTGGCTATGGGTAGATGTGTGGCCTCAAATGAGGACAGGGCTCCCTCCTTCTCAGCCCTCCCCAGGCTCTTTTGCGATCCTGGCCTGAGCCAGGGGATGATGAAGAGCTCAGCCTACCTTCCTTCCCTGTATCTCTGTGCCAAGCCTCCGGGGTCAGATGAAAGTGCTTCCTCCCTGAGTCTCCGTTTTCCCATTTGTGAAATGGAGAGCGGGCTACCTACCTCCCAAAGGTCTATGTGAACGGCCTAAGCCAATGTAATAAAGCCGCTGCCCACGATACCCAGAAACTGCTTCATGTCTGTGTGTGACTGGTCTGCCCCCGCCTGACTCTGCCAGGACCAAAGGCAGGCTGAGGTTTCCTCACAGGGTCTTGTTGGTTGTTAGTGGGTGGGGAAGTCTCCCAGCTAGGGCCTCCGTTGGGTAGCATGACCTAATGGAAAGATGTGGCTCCCACTCGCACCCCACACCCTCGCCTGTCCCCAGTACCCTAGGATTTGCAGCTTCATCTTCCTGCCCCCTCCACACTGAGACCAGCCCCTTAAAGCCCCGACTCAGCCTTTGCCCTCAGCTTTCCTTTTCATTTCTCTGGCGTCTGGTCTTCCCAGCACCCACCCGCCCGCCCTCTCAGGGAGGTGCCTCATGGCAGCCCGCCTCTCGGCACTGGTTTCCTCAGGAAAGGCCTTGGAAGGAAGCAGGGAGGGGGTTGGGAGCCGTGGGGGCCAGACTAACCCAAGCCCTCCCGCTGGACTGGCCGCCATGGGGCTGAGGCTGCTGGTCTCACTGTTGCTGCTCTGGACACAGGGTACCCAGGGGTCCAACCTGGACCCCAACGGGCGGCATGTCTGCACGGCCGGCAGGTGGGTCTTTGTAGGAATCTGATGGGGGGGGGGGGGGTGCCTGAACTGGTATTGCAGCATTGCAGGGAAGGAGGACATGAGGGAAAAGGTCATGGGCTGAAGGGAGGGGGGCTTGGGGACAGCCTAGAAGGTGGTGGGTAGTCAAGACAGAAGGTGGGAGGGCCAGGGAAGGAAAGGGAAGGAATTGGGGACACTGGGGCTGTGACTCTTGGCTAGGCCTGCCTGATGGGGCTGAGGCAGCCTCCCACATCTCAGCCAGAGACAGTGATCCACCTGCGGAGCCAGTCTGTCTGTCCCCCGGCTGACCCCTCTCTGCCCCACAGCCCCTCTGCTGAGCTCCAGTGCTGCCCAGGCTGGAGGCAGAAAGACCAAGAATGCACTATCCGTGAGTAGCCAGAACGGATCCCCACCTGAGAAGAAAGGAGAACATAGTCCAGTGACCCTTCCTGCCTCCCCTCCTGGGGCCTCCTATTTCCCCTTCTGAGCCCTAGAGCTAGGGTCCATCCTGACACACACCCCCCCCCCCCCCGCCCTGAGGGAATGGCTCTTGACGGGGCAGGGCGCTGGGAGCCAGTGAGAGGGGCAGAGTGTCCCCTGGTTGGTGCCATGCCACCGTCCTTCCCACCTGGGTGGGGTGTTTTTCAGCCATCTGTGAGGGGCTGGATGCTTGCCGGGAAGATGAAGTGTGCGTGAAACCAGGCCTCTGTCGATGCAAACCTGGATTCTTTGGGGCCCAGTGCAACTCCCGTGAGTCCTGAGTTTCATCTGGAGGATGAAGTTGTCAGGCGGAACCAGGGAGGGGAGCGGGGAGGCAAAGCGGGTAGAAATGTGATCTTAAAACGGCAGAGCCAGAATCCCTCCAAGCCTCACTGAGGAAATTGAGGCCCGGAGTCAGGAAGTGACGCATTCCTGGAAGATGCCCTGAGTCATCTGGTTTTTACCCATATCCACAAAGCCCTACCCACACTTTCAGTTCTGGGCCCTTCACCATCCACAACTTCTCAGAAAAGAGGGTGGTTACCCCTGTTGATCACAAAATGGACACGTTCTCTGTCTCCTTCGTGTGCACTTTATACACGTGTGGAGGAGGGTGGAAGGAGATAATCTGGCAGGGCTCTGCCCTGTCCTGGTGGGCAGGATGGCCAGAGAGCAGCCACCAGGAATCAGGGCTGAGAGGAGACGCAAGGGGGGAAATGTGGCTTCTCTTGTGACCCTCATGGTCAGTATCCAGGCAGGGGTGGACACTGGGACGCCCTGTCATCTCTAGTGGGGTGGGGGTGGAGGGAAGGGGGATGGGCATGAGAGAGAGGAAGGGACCTGAGTGAAATCCTACTGCTGTGTGACTCTGGGCAAACCTTTCCCACTCAGGAACTTTAAGTGTGTTCTGGAGTATGAAGTGGGAGTCTGGGCCACTCCAAAGGCTTTCTGTAGTTCCTGAGTCTGAGGCAGGAAGTGAGCTGTGCCCCAGGAGGTTAGGCTGCCAGATGTTCAAGGGTCTGTCTCCGGCTCTTGGAGGGTGGGCCTGGCGCCTCTCTTCCTTGTGGAAGGGCGCGCAGGGCGGAGATCCGCGCCTGGCCCTGAGCCCACTGACCCCTCTATGTTCCCCACCCGACTCCTGCAGGCTGCCCGAGTCAGTACTGGGGCCCAGATTGCCGTGAGACCTGCGCCTGCCACCCACACGGCCAGTGCGAGCCGGCCACGGGCGTGTGCCACTGCCAGGCGGAACGCTGGGGCAGCCGTTGCGAGTTCCAGTGCGACTGCGGCCCCCACGGGCGTTGCGACGCCGCGACGGGCGCGTGCCGCTGCGAGCCCGGCTGGTGGTCACCCACTTGCCGCCGTCCGTGCCAGTGCAACCCGGCGGTGGCGCGCTGCGATCAAACCAACGGCTCCTGCCGCTGCGAGCCGGGCTGGTGGGGCCGCCGCTGCAGCTTCCGCTGCGCCTGCCACGGCTCGCCGTGCGCGCAGGAGACCGGCCGCTGCGTCTGCCGGTCGGGCCGGTGGGGTCCCGAGTGCCGGTATGAGTGCGAGTGCGTGCGCGGCCGCTGCAACGCCGTCTCCGGCCTGTGCGCCTGCCCGCCCGGCTTCCGCGGCGCGCGCTGCGAGCTGCCCTGCCCCGCCGGCAGCTACGGGCCGCACTGCCGCGACAGGTGAGCGGGGGCCGCGGGGCTGCGGCTAGGCTGCGGGGCGGGCGTGCGGGGGGCGGGTGCTGACGGGGCTCACGCAGCAGCCGGGCAGAGGGACGGGCCGCCGGCGGTGGGGGTGCGGACAGAACGCGGGGAGGGCGGGCGAAGGAGCTGAAGGGAACGGGAGAGAAAGGGGATGGGCCCGGCAGGGGCGGGGGCGCAGGGGGAGCGTCGCGCGGTGCCCTCGGCAAAAACATACAGGGACGGGATGAAAGGGGTGAAAAGACCCCCGATGCCCCTAGGTCCGGCCTCGCCCACCCTACGTCCGGCTACTGTTAAACGGACAATAGGAGTACTAGCAAGCTCTACTTAGAAGCAGAGAAAAGATGAACCACGTGACGAAATGATTGCAGGGTCCCTTTTAGACCTCGTGGCTTTCAAACTTTGGCCGGCCCCACCCACAATAAGAAATGGGTTTTAGGAGTGCCTGGCCGGCTCGTAGGTAGAGCATTTGGCTCTTGATCTGGGGGTTGTGAGTTCAAGCCCCAGGTTGGGCGCTGGGGATGGCGCTTACTTAAAAACAAATAAAATGAGCAAAACAACAACAAAAAGAAATGCGTGTTACATCCCCCCTATCTCATTCACACCCCTCTGTGGTAAAAGCTTAACAACATATACTTATCTTTGCTTCATATATATAATATATATTACATATGTGTGTATAGATACACACATATGTGTATATATACTGTAATGTTTTTATTTTTCTTTTTTTGATGCTGGTCTGCTAAGTTGATTTTATGAACAAATGAGTCTGATCCAAGCATATGACTCCAAATAATTATCTGGGGGGAACCTTGTCAAGAAACTGTTAAGAATCAATAAGAAATTAGAAGAAGGTAGGGGCGCCTGGGTGGCTCAGTCGGTTGAGCGTCCGACTTCAGCCAGGTCACGATCTCACGGACCGTGAGTTCAAGCCCCGCGTCGGGCTCTGGGCTGATGGCTCAGAGCCTGGAGCCTGTTTCCGATTCTGTGTCTCCCTCTCTCTCTGCCCCTCCCCCGTTCATGCTCTGTCTCTCTCTGTCTCAAAAATAAATAAATGTTAAAAAAAAATTAAAAAAAAAAAAAAAAAAGAAATTAGAAGAAGGTAAACCTTGTTGGAAAAGTTGCTAAGAGAGTAGATCCTAAGAGTTTGCATCACAAACAAAAAAGCCATTGTTTTCCCTTTTTTGTACCTATATGAGATGAGGGATATTAACTAAACCTACTGTGGTGATCATTTCACACTATATGTAAGTCAAGTCGTTATGCTGTACACTTTAAAGTTGCATACTGTTGGGTCACCTGGGTGGCTCAGTCGGTGAAGCGTCCGACTTCGGCTTCAGGTCGTGATCTCGCTGTCCGTGAGTTCGAGCCCCGCGTGGGACTCCGTGCTGACAGCTCAGAGCCTGGAGCCTATTTCAGGTTCTGTGTCTCCCTCTCTCTGACCCTCCCCCATTCATGCTCTGTCTCTCTCTGTCTCAAAAATAAATAAACATTAAAAAAAATTTTTTTAAGTTGTATACTGTCAGTTATATCTCCAAAAAACCGGGGAAAGCATTTTTTAATATATTTTTTAAGTTATTTATTTTGAGAGAGAGAGAGAGGGGAATAGGGGCAGAGAGAGAGGGGAGAGAGACTCCCAAGCAGCCCAGACTCTGCACTGTCAGCCCAGACCCCGATGGGGGGGCTCGAACTCACAAACTGTGTGATCATGACCTGAGCCGAGATCGAGAGTCCGAGACTTAACTCCCTGAGCCACCCAGGTGCCCCAGCATTTTTTTTCAAACATAAGATAAACTTGAAATTATAGTGATGAAAACAGACATGTTTTAATTTTTATGGATCTTTATGTTACGAGATAGAAGAGTCACATTCATACCAGACCTCAGAGATGGCGTGGGTAGGAGGAAGAGAGGAGAAAGGATAGGAGGGAGAAGGTTGCCCAAGGTATCTTGGCTGCTCTGCCTGGGCTAATCCTGGGACCCTGGGAAGGATGGGTCCTGGAATGGGAAGTTGGAAGGAGAGGGCTGGAATCCTACGGAGATCATCTGTCCGGTCTTTTTGTTGTACAACATGGGGAAACTGAGGCTGAGACCTGCCTGAGTGTCCTGGATGCTCTCCAGTGTCCCTGGAGGCCTGGGTGGGCATTCCATCCATGGGCTCCTCAGTGCTCCCATGACTCCTTCTCTTCCCAGCTGCGGCCACTGCAAGCAGAACAAGCCATGCTCTGCAGATACAGGCAGCTGTGAGTCTTGCGAGCCGGGCTGGAATGGAACCCAGTGCCACCAGCCCTGCCCACCCGGAACCTTTGGCGAGAGCTGCCGGAAGCAGTGCCCTCACTGCCGGCTTGGGGAGGCCTGTCAGGCAGACACTGGGCACTGTCAGCGCTGTGACCCTGGGTGGCTGGGGCCCAGGTGAGGGGGCCAGCCTGCTCAGGGTGGGGGGCCCCCCTCCTTCAGGGTCCTCATTCCAGCCCTGGGATAGCTGGCCCCTCCCCCACTGGGGGCCTGCCTCCTGGCCAAGACTGACAGAAGAGAGAGGGGTGCTGATGAAGCCCTGGGCAGGCTTCTCTTCCAGCTCCCTCACCGCTCAGGTATCCTGCTCTCTTCCCCCTCCAGGGATCTGTAGTCTTGTCACCTATGGGGTTTGGCCCCAGGTTCAAGGCCCTGTTAACACCTGAGCTTCATTGCTGAGGCATAGACAGTTGGGGCCCTGAGTCCAGAAGCATGGGGGAAGACGCATAGGACCTTTTGTGGCGGGGGGGGGGGGGGGGTCTGCCCTGCCGGACCTGCCCTGCCCTCCTCTTCCGAGTCTCGCCTCACCTCAGATGTGAAGACCCCTGCCCGCTCGGCACCTTTGGGGAAGGCTGCACCTCTACCTGCCCCACCTGTGTTCAGGGGGCCTGTGATGCTGTGACTGGGGAATGTGTCTGCGACGTTGGCTACTGGGGACCCAGGTGAGAACTGGGGCCCTGGCAGGGAGGCACGGGCCTCGGTCAGGCGTCAGTGCAATCTGTGTCCTAAACTTCCCTTCTCGGGGCTTCTCCGCCTGCCTGCCTCCCGGATACCCACCAGCAAGCTCTTACTGAAGAAGTTGTCCTCCTGTTGTGAGGTCTGCACCTTCTGAAGAAGGGTCAGAGTGATCTAATCTTAATCTCAAAGACCTGGCTCCGGAACTAGGCCGGGGAAGTTATTTAGGGGTGGGACTCCCAACTCCATTGTTGTTCCCGTGAGGCCTTCATGTGGTGAAACATAATCAAGGTCAATGTCTCCAATGGCAGGTTTTCCGCCTCTAGAACAGAATGTAGTATCAAATGGAAGAGACCTCATCTCATAGAAGAGAGGACCAAGGCCCAGAGAGTTTGGGGCAGGGCTGGACTCAGACCTCCAGACCCTGAGGACATTTCTCTGGATGCCGTTGGCACCTTGCTTATTTCACATTAGTGTTGGATGGGCTAGGGACGAGCATCATGAGGGGTGGATCTTGCCCTATACTCTGGGGTATACCCTGGGGGGCTGGGGACCAAGGGGCAGCTTGTGGGGTGGCCTCTCTGGAAGATGAGCTTAGGGGCTAAGGGATTCTCCCAGACATGGCCAGGGGTACTTAGAATGTCCTCAGAGGTCAGAGGAGTCTACTTGGGCATCCTCAAGGGAAGTCTGCATGACAGGGGTTGGGGAGCAGTGCCCAGAAATCCACCTTCCCCTGTCCCCTGCCCACCCATATCCCTTCTCACCAAGCCTTCAGCCTGTTTCTCTTGTCACCCCATAGCTGCAACACTTCATGCCCATCTGGCTTCCATGGCAACAACTGCTCTATTCCCTGTGAATGCCCAGGGGGATCCTGCCACCCTGTCTCTGGGGCCTGCCAGCTGGGTAAGGTGAAAAGGAGGGTGTGGGGTGCAGTGACCAGGGAAAATGGGCCCTTTATATGGCTTCAGGGACATATCACTTGCCAGGGAGGCTGGGCTCACTTCAGAGACATTCCCTATACCTGAAATCTGTATGGATGCTCTGGAGACCCCTGAAGATATGATACGGCCCTTGCCTGCTGAGACACCAGGCTCGCATCCAGGGCTGGCATCCGTGAGCAGGCAGGTCTGGACACCGGGATGTGTATCAGGCGTGACAGTTGGGAGCAAGAGCTTGTGGAACATGGGCCGTGAAGAGGGGACAGGGTTGCAGAGAGGCTGCCTTGGGAAGAGGGCCTCCAGGCTGAGCAGAGCCTGTCTCTCTCAGAAGAAGGGGAGGGACCCACAGGTGGAAAATTCCGGGGTGGGGGAGGCAACTCAGAGCTGGAGATGAGATGCGATGTGTGGAAGACAGGAAAGCCCTGAACTTTCGGCCATTCCCCGCTCTCCCCAGGGCCTCACGGTCAGGATGCCGCCCTCATCGCAGGCATCCTTGTGCCTCTGCTGCTGCTGCTCCTGGGCATCGCCTTCTGTGCCTGCTGCTGCTGGGCCGCCCGGTTGGACCCCAAGGACAGGTGAATGCCGGCTCACCCCTTCCTCACCCCCAGCTCAAGCCACAGGGTGGGAGCAAGGTAGCATCTGGTTTCCTTTCAGCGGCGGGGAAGGGCTGGTCTTGTCGCACACACTTAGAGGGCATGAGGTAGTTGGCAGTGGCCATGGCCTGGAGACACCAGGTCGGCTACCTGCCTTCCCTGCGAGTGTCCGAGTTGCATGAGTGTGCACAGTGGGCGCTGGGCACCAGGATGGCAAATCTCAAACCTGCAGCAGGAGGCCAAGGGTTTAGGGACCAGAGGGGGAATGCGGGGAAGGCAGAAGCAGCAGGGCAGCTCTGGGCACGGAGGGGAAGAGACGAGGCCTCAACACCCTCCACCACCCTCGAAGGAGAGTACAGAAGTCTGAGCAGTGGTTTAGCAGAGATGGTAGCTTCCTGAGAAAAGGAGATAATAGGAAGGATTTGGGCTTGCGGGGGCCTGCTGCAGGGGAATGTTGCTTGCACAGGGCTTTGTTCCTTTACAAAATCCCTTGGAGACTCACAGCAGCAAGGTTTAAAGCAGGAAATGTGGGGGCAGGAGGATTAGCGTTCTCAATTCACAGAGAAGGACATGGAGGCCCAAGGTGACCCAGCCTGTCACTAGCACGCACAAAGCCCCTGCTCTGTTGTTCTGGATTCTCTGTCTGGTGCTCTCTTATTACTTCGTGCACTGAGCCTTGAACATGTCCTCCTCTGTGCTATGGGGGATTCACAGATGAGCAGACCCAATAGCCCCTCCCGTGGGGGTGGGGAAGAAGCCACTCACCAGAGGCTGGGAATGACAAAGGCCATCAGAGTGTTCATAACAATGAAGCAGCTTGGGGATGGGGTCAAGGACAGGCTTCCTGGAGGTGGTGCCACTTCCAGAAACATAGCTGAGCTGGGGACTCAGCCAGATGATAACACAAAGCTGCATTTGGGGGAACCTCAGCAGGTGCCTGGAGCTAGACTGGGTCCTGAAAAAGAGTCTCAGAGCTAGGAGTTGTCCCCACTTTACAGATGAGGAAACCGAGGCCCGGAGAGGGGGAAGCCGGAACCAGAGTTGCTACCCAGTTCTATTTGAGCTATGCTGCCCTCTCTGACAGGCCCAAATCCCAGGCTCAATGGTTTGGGTTTTACTCTGTTGTCAAAGGGCACTGCCGAGGTAGACAGTCGCTGTGTCAGCCTGCCTCTCTCACATCGTTCTCTCCTGCCCCCACGCTGCCCCAACCGGTGGTCTTGTGCACCAACTGCCCTCCTCTCCCCTCAGGCCAGCAAGAGATGAAGCCGCCGTGTCCAGGGTGAAGATACAGGTCTGGGGGGCGCTGACCAGCCTGGGCTCGGCGCTACCCTGTGGTTCCCTCAGCAGCCACAAGCTTCCCTGGGTGACAGGTGAGTGTGGGTGCTGCAGGTCAGGGGCTGGGACGGGACAAGGTCTTCCATGGAGCTCCGTGCCTGACCCAGAGCCCCCTGCAGTCTCACACCACGACCCGGAGATCCCCTTCAATCACAGCTTCATTGAGCCGCCCTCCGCCGGCTGGGCCTCGGACGACTCCTTCTCTTCTGATCCTGAGTCTGGCGAGGAGGACGAGGGCCCTGCCTACTGCGTGCCACCCCAAGAAGGTAACCAACCCCTCAACAGCCCGCGTGGCCCCGAGCAGCCCTGCCCACTACTTCTTTATTCCTTCAGCAAACGTGTATCAGGTGCCCATTCAAGTGCAGGTCACTGTTGCTGGCTGGGGGACATAGTAAAGAGCGACACGGATTCCCATCCTTGCCAACCTTCTAGTGTGGTGGGCAGGAATAAGACACGTGTAGGACCAGGTGATGCATGCTTTGATGGGGGACATACACGTAGGGGCTTGTAATCCAGCCATGTCAGGGGTGATTAGGGGCAGGGAAGATGTCTCTGTGTTCGTGATATTGGAACTGAGCCTGCTAGACTCAGGAGTCAGGAGTCAACAAAGCGCAAGTTGAGGAGGGATGGGAACGGCGTTTCAGGAGGACGGAACAGTGCACGTGAAGGTCCAAGGTGAGAGGGACATGACTGTGTGGCACTGAAAGAATGTTAGCTTGGTTAGAGTGTGGCATCAGTTCAAAGTGGGAAGGGATGGGGAGAAAAGTGTGTAGAAGGAGTAGGCTCTTCTCCTGTCTCTGTGCCCTCACCCTCTTCCTTGCCCCACTGATGAGGATCCCCAGAAGATGCTAAACTGAGTAAACAGGACGGATTGGGGTGGCCAGCCCCGTTTTGGCCAAGCTTTTCTGTCTCCTCTGCCAGGGATGGCCACTGTGGCGCACGGAGAGTTTCCAGAGGCCAGCCTGGCTGGAGGTCCCATCCCTCCCCCTGAGGACGCCTCCACACCATTCCCTATCCCACGCACTTCCAGCCTAGCACGGGCCAAGCGGCCATCAGTCTCCTTTGCTGAAGGCACCAAGTTTGCACCACAGAGTCGCCAAAGCTCAGGGGAGCTCTCCAGTCCTCTCCGAAAGCCCAAGAGGCTCTCCCGGGGGGCCCCGCTGAGTCCGGAAAGCCAGGAGGCTGAGGAGTCCATGGGCCCGGAGAAAGCAGAAACGGATGAGACCCTTCCTGGTGCTGCCAGCCCCAGGGATCCAGCCATTGGCCGCCGCCGGCTCCCACTTGGTGGCCGGACAGTGGCTGAGCGTGTGGAAGCCATTGAAGGCAGTGTCTCAGAGGGCTCAGGCTCCGTGACCACGATCTACATGCTGGCAGGGACACCCCAGGTATCTGAGGGCCCCGTCCGGTCTGTTCTCCGTCGTTTTGGTAGCTTCCAGAAAGGCCAGGCAGAGCCCAAGGTCAAGAGTGCCATCCCCAAGCCGCCACGCCGGGCCCTGAGTCGAAATAAGGACAGCCCCGGGCTGGCCTCCGGCACTGCCAGTCAGAGCCCCAACTTAGCCCCGAACCATGAGCTCACTAGGGCCTTAGAGTCTGCAGGAACTGGACCAGAGGAAGTGGCCAGGGGACTAGGCGATGGCACCAAGAACTCGGGGAGGGCCCAGGAGCTGGCCCCTGAGGGTGGCCCTCAGGAACAGGATCCCCAGAAGCTGTCTGATGAGGAGGGGCAGGAGGAGCCCCAGTATGAGAATGTTGCACCCATCTCTGGGCCACCAGCACCCTGAGAGCCTTGAATTGGGGGAGAAGGAAGACTATGGATGGAGGGTAGGCATACGAACTGCCCCTGGCTCAGATTGTGTTTTGCTGGAAAAAGATCCCAGGGCCAGGAAAGACATACCAGAGCCTCTGCCCTTTCGTGGGGAAACGTCAGAGTTGGAGGCCAGTTGGCTCTGGGCCCTGGCAGTGCTCTGGGAGTGGTCTCGAAGGCCTGGGCAGCGACCCCATTGGGTGTGGTCAGGAAGGGGAAAGAGATGACCGTGGGGACTTTTTCTCTGTTGTCCTGGACTCTGTTTGCCCCCAAAGGCTATTCTTTTCTTCATTTGGAAAACATTTTTCTGAAATGGGAAACAACCTAAATATTCAATGATAGAAGATTGGCTAAAGCAAGATTGCTTATGATACTTTCCTAAACAACCATGAAAAATCATGTTGTGCAAGAAGATTTAATATGGGAAATATGGGAGACTGTTTATGCTTTACTGTTAAGTGTAAAAAAGTAAGTTTTCTTCTTATAAATTTCATTTCCTTTTCCTTCACGATACATGTTTAGAATCCTTCCGTTTTGTGTGTGTTTTGTGATTGTTTTACAAACTTTTTTTTTTTTTGTATATGCATAAAAAAGATTCGGGGGAACAGCATCAAGTGGCATTTTTTTTCTGGGAGATGAGATATGGCTGATATTTATTTTCTTCCTTCGTAAACTTCTGTATAATTTGTAAATGTTCTATAATGAACATTCTTTTTACTTTTCTCTCTAGATTTAATTTTTTTTTTACAAAAAAAATTAAAAAAAAAAATGTTGTTAAAAATAAAAAAAGTACGGGGGCGCCTGGGTGGCTCAGTCAGTTGAGCGTCTGACTTCAGCCCGGGTCACGATCTCGCGGTCTGTGAGTTCGAGCCCCGCGTCGGGCTCTGGCCTGATGGCTCAGAGCCTGGAGCCTGCTTCCGATTCTGTGTCTCCCTCTCTCTCTGCCCCTCCCCCGTTCATGCTCTGTCTCTCTCTGTCTCAAGAATAAATAAACGTTAAAAAAAATTTTAAAATAAAATAAAATAAAAAAAGTACTAACATTACAGATATGTATAGAGTAGAAAGGAGATTGCCCCTTTCCCCAGAGGAGTCTGAGGGACAGGGGAGGGGCCAGACTTACTTGTCATTGAATGCCTTTTGGTTCTGAATTCTTTTCTCACATACTTGAATTACCCAGTCAGGACAGAAACGGCAGCTCCCCCTTCCATCCCAGAGCTCAGAGAATCTGGCAGACAGCTTAGATCCTTCCTTTTAGAGGTTTTCCTGTGCGCATATCGTTGTAGAATTTGGTTTTTTACTTAAATATACTCTGGATATCTTCTGATGTCAGTAATTATAAGGCTACCTCTTTTTATTAAAAAATGGCTGCATGGGATTCCATCATGTGGATCTAACACAGGTTATTTAAACCATCCCCTACCCATGGGAAGTTGGGTCATTTCTAATTGTTTTGATACAATAAATGATTCGGTGTACAACTTTGTCCGTATTTCTTTTTGCACTCATGGAAGTTTTTTCTGTAGAAGAGATTCCTACCAGCAGAATTGCTGGGTTATAGGGTAAGAACATTAAACAATTGAGTACTGGGGTGCCTGGGTGGCTCAGTCACTTAAGCGACCGACCTTGGCTCAGGTTGTGATTTCACGGCTTGTGAGTTCCGGCCCCTCGTCCGGCTCTGTGCTGACAACTCAGAGCCTGGAGCCCGCTTCCGATTCTGTGTCTGCTTCTCTCTCTGCCCTTTCCCGCCTTGTTCTCTCTCTCTCTCTCTCTCTCTCTCTCTCTCTCTCTCATAAAAATGAATAAACATTAAAAAAAAAAGTAACCATTTGGGTACTTACTCCAAATTACCGTCCAAAACAGTTATGTGGTTTTGCATTCTCGCAAGTGATGATAGGAACTGTGTTCCCACACCCAGTCTAATAGGTTGAAATGGTGTCTCATTATTATTATTATTATTATTATTAATTTTATTTTTTTAAATTTACATCCAAATTAGCGTATACTGCAACAATGATTTCCGGAGTAGTTTCCTTAATGCCCCTTACCCATTTACCCCATTCCCCCTCCCACACCCCCTCTAATAACCCTCAGTTTGTTCTCCATATTTATGAGTCTCTTCTGTTTTGTCCCCCTCCCTGTTTTTGTATTATTTTTGTTTCCCTTCCCTTATGTTCATCTGTTTTGTCTCTTAAAATCCTCATATGAAGGAAGTCATATGATATTTGTCTTTCTCTGACTGACTAATTTCACTTAGCATAATACCCTCCAGTTCCATCCACGTAGTTGCAAATGACAAGATTTCATTCTTTTTGATTGTCGAGTAATAACTCCATTGTATATATATACCACTTTTTCTTTATCCATCCATCCATCGACGGACATTTGGGCTCTTTCCATACTTTGGCTATTGTTGATGGTGCTGCTATAAACATGGGGGTGCCTGTGTCCCTTCGAAACAGCACACCTGTATCCCTTGGATAAATGCCTAGTAGCGCAATTGCTGGGTCGTAGGGTAGTTCTATTTTTAGTTTTTTGAGGCACCTCCATACTGTTTTCCAGAGTGGCTGCACCAGCTTGCGTTCGCGGGTGTCTCATTATTTTAGCACAATAAGAATAATAAAGTGATAACATGCTAAAGCTTCTTAAAAAGTTAACATCTTTGTACAGATAAAAGTTCTTTTTTTGCTTTTGTTTTTTTAGCCATCAAAAATTATATCATTAAAATGTAAATTTCTATGATTATTCTAAGGTTGAGCTGCTTCTTGTATCTTTAATAATTACTTGTATTTTTTCCTATGAGCTATCTGATTATATTCTTTCCACTATTTTATTTTATTATTTTATTATTTTAATGTTTTTATTTTTGAGACAGAGAGAGACAGAGCATAAACAGGCGAGGGGCAGAGAGAGGGAGACACAGAATCCGAAGCAGGCTCCAGGCTCCGAGCTGTCAGCACAGAGCCTGATGCGGGGATCGAACTCAGACTGTGAAATCATGACCTGAGCCGAAGTCGGACGCTCAACCAACTGAGCCACCCAGGCGCCCCATATTTTTTTAGATGTTTATTTTTGAGGGAGAGAGTGTGAGTGGGGCAGGGGCAGAGAGAGAGGGAGACAGGGGATTCAAACCAGGCTCCAGGCTCTGACAGCAGAGAGCCTGATTAGGGGCCTGAACCCACAAACAGTGGGATCATGACCTGAGCTGATGTCAGATGCCTAATCTACTGAGCCACCCGGGTGCCCCTCTTTCCTCAGTTTTCAGGTGAGGTGTTTCTCTTTTCCTCACTGATTTATAATTGCCTTTATGTGTATCAAGGGTATGAATTCTTTGCCCCATTTGTGTTTGGTCGGTTAATGGTGTTTATAGTTTTTTTTTCCCTCTGTAGAAATTTAAAGTTTAAAAAAATTTTTTTAACGTTTATTTATTTTTGAGAAATAGAGACAGAACACGAGTGGGGGAGGGGCAGAGAGAGAAACACACACAGAATCCAAAGCAGGATCCCGGCTCTGAGCTGTCAGCACAGAGCACGATGTGGGGCTGTGAGATCATGACCTGAGCCAAAGTTGGGTGTTTAATCAACTTAGCCACCCAGGCACCCCAGAAATTAAAAAAAAATTTTTTTAATGTTTATTTTAGAGAGAGAGAGAAGAATTGCAAGCAGGGAAGGGCAGAGAGAGGGGGAGACAGAATCTGATGCAGGCTCAAGGCTCTGAGCTGTCAGCACAAAGCCTGATCCAAGGCTCAAACTTGTGAACCAAGAGATCATGACCTGAGCCGAAATCAGCTGTTCAACCAACTGAGACACCCAAGTGCCCCAGTGCCCCAGAAATTTAAAATTTTAATTTAGACAGTCTTTTTGTCTTATGAGTTTCATGTCATTTTTAGTGGAAAGGTCTTCTCTACCCTAAAACTAGTGAAACAATCATCTGCATTTTCTTCTAGTACTTTAAGTGATTTTATTTCTTTATGATTTGCCAGCAGTGCTGGTTTTGGAGTTTTAACACCCTTGATAAAAAGACTGAAAAAAGGGGCACCTGGGTGGCTCAGTTGGTTGAGTGTCTGACTTTGACTCAGGTCATGATCAAGTCCCGCAACGGGCTGTCTCCTATATCAGGGAGGATCCTCTGTCTCTCTCTCTCTCTCTCTCTCTCTCTCTGCCCTTCCCCCTCTGTAAGCTCGCACTCTCTCTCTCAAAAATAAATAAACATTAAAAAGACTGAAAAAAAACAACAAACAAACAAACCCAGAATTTCATTCAAATAGCTATGGATTCAAATCTCAGTTCTGATATACTTGTTTTGTGACTTTGGAATGGGGTTAATGGCCGTCTCCCAGAGTTACGGAGGGGATTAAATGCCACAAACTAAAGCACCTAGTAAATTTTTAATTCTCAATGAAGGGTAATTATTATAGTCATTACCATCATTCTCCCAGCTTTGAATCCTTTGTCCCTAGAAGCATGTACCTTCCACCCCTTTTCATTTGTTCATGTTTTCACTCAGTCACAGTATTGTGCATCTGCTTCATGCTTCTATGTTAAGGGGGGTGGTGATTTGAAGTTGAGTAAGACCTAAACAGTTCATAGTCAGTGGGGAAAGGGAGAGACAAACAGATGACCTGATGGTTATAAAACAGTGCAATCAGTAGACTAAGATAGTGAATATTTTTGGGAGTGGTTAGGGAAGGCTTCCTGAAGGAGGTGCTATCCAAGAAGAGGGTATGTTTGAGGGCCAGAGGTGAGAGAACAGCATGTGCAGGAACTACAAGCAATTCCCTGTGATTGAAGCATCAACTGGCCTCTAGGGGGTGGAAGACTGGTGGGGAGGAGTCTGTGGGTCAGGCTGAAGAACTTGAACTTTACCCTACAGGACAAATAGTAGAGTTTCTGAAGGATTTTAGCAGAAGTCACATTTACTAAAGTTAGATTTACATTTCCCACAGCTCACTGGGATGGGGTTGGGTAAAGAAATGGATTTGAGGGGCTGAAATTGGAGGCTGGATGAACAGCAGTTGCAATCCTTCGGACACAGATGATTTTTTTTTTTTTTCAAATATCATATATAAATATTTAATTTATTTTTTTAACTTTATTTTTTATTTTTTAAAATTTACATCCAAATTAGCATATAGTGAGGCAATGATTTCAGGAGTAGATTCTTTAGTGCCCCTTACCCATTTAGCCCATCCCCCCCTCCCATAACCCCTCCAGTAACCCTCTGTTTGTTCTCCATATTTAAGTCTCTTAGGTTTTGTCCCCCTCCCTGTTTTTATATTATTTTTGCTTCCCTTCCCTTGTATTCATCTGTTTTGTCCCTTAAAGTCCTCATATGAGTGAAGTCATAAGATCTTTGTTTTTCTCTGACTGATTAATTTCACTTAACATAATACCCTCCAGTTCCATCCACGTAGTTGCAAATGGCAAGATTTCATTCTTTTTGATTGCCGAGTAATACTCCATCGTATATGTATACCACATCTTCTTTATCCAGTCATCCATCGATGGACATTTGGGCTCTTTCCACACTTTGGCTATTGTTGATGGTGCTGCTATAAACATGGGGGTGCCTGTGTCCCTTCAAAACAGCACACCTGTATCCTGTGGATTGATCCCTAGTAGTGCAATTGCTGGGTCGTGGGGTAGATCTATTTTTAGTTTTTTGAGGAACCTCCATACTGTTTTCCAGAGTGGCTGCACCAGCTTGCATTCCCACCAACAATGCAGAAGAGATCCTCTTTCTCCACATCCTTGCCAACATTTGTTGTTGCCTGAATTGTTAAAGTTAGCCATTCTGACAGGTGTGAGGTGGTATCTCATTGTGGTTTTGATTTGTATTTCCCTGAGGATGAGTATTGTTGAGCATTTTTTCGTGTGTCGGTTGGCCATCTGGATGTCTTCTTTGGAGAAGTGTCTATTCATGTCTTTTGCCCATTTCTTCACTGGATTATTTGGGGGTTTTTTGGGTGTTGAGTTTGATAACTTCTTTGTATATTTTGGATACTAACCCTTTATCTGATATGTCATTTGCAAATATCTTCTCCCATTCTGTCGGTTGCCTTTTAGTTTTGCTGATTGTTTCCTTTGCTGTGCAGAAGCTTTTCATTTTGATGAGGTCCCAGTAGTTCATTTTTACTTTCGTTTCCCTTGCCTCTGGAGATGTGTTGAGTAAGAAGTTGCTGCAGCCAAGATCAAAGAGGTTTTTGCCTGCTTTCTCCTCGAGGATTTTGATGGCTTTCTGTCTTACATTTAGGTCTTCCATCCATTTTGAGTTTATTTTTGTATATGGTGTAAGAAAGTGATCCAGGTTCATTTTTCTGCATGTCGCTGTCCAGTGTTCCCAGCACCACTTGCTGAAGAGACTGTCTTTATTCCATTGGATATTCTTTCCTGCTTTGTCAAAGATTAGTTGGCCATACGTTTGTGGGTCCATTTCTGGGTTCTCTATTCTGTTCCATTGATCTGAGTGTCTGTTCTTGTGCCAGTACACAGATGATAAATATTTAGGAGATACGGCTGTATTGGTGGGGTGGGGATGGGGCGAAGGAGAGGGAGAATAACAGCAGTTGCCCAATAAATATTTGTTGAAAAGATGGTTTTATGGTAGTGGTGCTATTATCTGAGAAAGAATGGGAGGGACAGTTTTGGGGGTAGAGAGTGAATCATTTTTGATGGTTTTTGAAACAGTTCAGAGATGTCTATCGAACAGCTGCCTGAAGACGTCCCTTAGGCAGGTGGAAGTAGGAGGGAGAGAAGGACTGAAGTTTATCAAATGACAGTCGCAAGTGAGGAGTGAGTGGGTGAGATTCTGTGAGGGTAGGTAACCTGATAGGTAACCAGCCAGTATCTCCCCCAAGCCCACAGCGCCAGGCGTGGTGTGAGCAAGGTTGCCAGCGGTGGGTTCATGGCGGCAGGGGGCGCACTCGGATTCAAGGACATGAAAGGGGAGGCTGTTGAGGCTCCCAGAGCCCTGGAATAAGCCAGCTCCCAAAGCGAGCCGAGGGAGACCAAGCTGAGTCTGGGGGAGCCCGAGGGTCCTCAGAGATCGGGCTGGCAACTCCGATCCGGAAGACGCATCTGGGCTGCTGAACCTCCCCGGTGCCGGGGCTCCATCTCCCTGCCCTAGCAGTCCTGGGGACAGGTCCAGCTCTGATCAGACTGGAAGCCCATAGACTCCACGCGCTTTCCCCGAGGCGCTGCCCGCCGCGTCACCAGAGAGGGCCCTTAAAGGAGACGTCCGCGAATGGGGCGTAAGGGGGTGGCGGCGGCGCAGGACAATGGGGATGGGATGGGCAACTCTGGGTAGGGGTCCCCAAGGGGACCAAGGACAGCAGGAACGGGTGGGCGAGGGATCAGTGGATGGGAGAAAACCGTCCTAGGGTATAGACAAGCCCCAAACTCCCACCTAGGGATCCCCCAAGAGCATCTTCTAGGGATCGGGCAGATGGCACCCAGGAGAAGGGTCGATGAATCAGGAGAGCAGGGAAGAGGCATAGCACGCCTGCACAGGAGTCCGGGAATCCGGGATGTGCAGACAGCGCCTGGATGGAGAACACTGGGGACAGGAGAGCGAGAAATCAGAACACAAAGCCCGAGGCAGCCGGGGATGGTAGCGTTGCGTGGGAGAGGCAATGGAGACGGCAGGAGCGAACGACCCACACGGAGCCAGGGCATCGGGACGTGGCGCCCAGGACAGAGGGGAAGCTGGGGACTATGTAGCGGGCTGGAGTAGAACGGAGTGTAAGAGCCCAGCTGGGTGTGCGAGGGAGGCAGGCATGCAGTCCACCAGAACATCCACAGAGGGGACCGAACCCAGGGTCAGAGCTTCGGAGTAAGGCTCTAGAGAGACGCTGGGGCAATGCCCCGGGGAATTCCCAGCCAGGCTGTTACTCCAGTTTAAGGCAGCAGTAGCAGTAGAGGCAACCCACCGCTGCCCCCGGCAACCCCCCCCCCCCCCCCCCCAGCTCTCTTGTTTGTCTCTCAAGTCCGGCCGGAACCGGCTTCTGCTCGCCGCCGGGCGGGCGGGTAGCTGCTGATTGGCCAATGCCTGTTTCCAGCCCCCACTCAGCCAATCAGCGTGCGACAGTGTTTTCGTCTTGGGGTCGAAATAAAAGCTCTGGAATAAAAGGAGGCAGAAAAGGCGCCGGCCGGGCCCGATACACGCCAGTAGAAGCCGGGTGAGCTGGGTCTTGGGGATCTGGGAGAAGGTGCTAGGGGGACAGAAGGCGCACGAATAGAGGCATAGGGAGAAGATGTATAACTATGAGAGGAAACAGATTGGATGAAGGTCTGCCAGGGAAGAGATGACGAATGGAGGAGGCAGCTCGGAGATGGAGGGACGGGGGGTCCGCTTCCATGGGAACAGACTAAATGGCGTGGAAGCAGCCGGAATGGGGGTCGTGCAGGTGGCTCGCGCCGCCGGTTTGAACCGGCTTCGCCTCTCCCATGCGGGGTTCGCGTGGCCGCAGCGCCTAGCGACCTAGACAGCGGCCAATGGCGCAGCAGTTCCTAGCCGTCCAGCCTATGAGCGGGCCGGGGGCGGGCCGTTCCGGATTCCCTGCGCTGATCTTGTGGTTGAAGGAACCAGCTCTGGGGAAGGGTCTCGAGTGCGGGCGGGAGGGCGCCTGTCAGGGTCCCAGGGAGTGGCAGTCCTCAGGTATGGCCCTGCCCAGGTATCCGGACCTGAAGGTGCCTCCCCTGACAGTCCCCAAGCTATGTCAGTCCTGCGGAGAGCCAGGATTAATTCCACGTCCCTGAGCATGCGTTAGTCCCTCCTGTTTTCATGCTTCAGGTTTCCTCGGGATGAGCCAAGGGAGAGGTCTCCCTGCCTGGCCGGGGCCGCTGTCCCGTAGCTGAGGGCAGACGTACGAGCCAGCCGCGGACAGGTTGGCCTGGGACCCAGGCAGGGCTGGGGCTTCCTTCGCTGTGCGCACCCACGGTGCGGGCCGCGGAGGGGTGACAAGCTGCGCGCGCTGCGGCAGCGGCCCGGGTTGGCCACACAGGCTGGGCAGGGCCGGGCGCTGACGCTGACCGGGGTCTGTGTGCAGGTGGCTGCAGAGCCGGAGCAGGGCCGCCGCGCCGCGCCATGGCGCCCACCCTGGCCACTGCCCATCGGCGCCGCTGGTGGATGGCCTGCACAGCCGTGTTGGAAAACCTCCTCTTCTCGGCAGTCCTCCTGGGCTGGGGCTCGCTGCTCATCATGCTCAAGTCGGAGGGCTTCTACTCATACCTGTGTACTGAGCCAGGTGAGACGGGCGTCTCGGGCTCGGGGTGGTTCCCAGAGTGGGAGCTTTGGGAGAGGGCGAGATGGCAGTGAGGACCCGGCCCGCAATACCGCCTCGCTGCGCAGCGCCTCCCATTTAGCAAAAGCCCCATTTGATCGTCAGCCAGCTCAGCTGGGTACATATCATTGTCCCTGTTTTGTGGGTGAAGAAACTGAGGCTCAGACAGATCTGCTGACTTCTCCAAGGCCACACAGTTGAGGACTCTGGTAGTTCCAGAACCTCCAGGTCCGGGATGTTCTTTCCGCCACCTAGGAACCTTGCTGGATTTCTCTCCTCCTGGTGTCTGGCGTATCACTTGACTTGAACTAAATATGTTGCTCTCTGTGAGAAAGAGGAACTCCTGACTCAATGGTTGGGGTGCAGCAAGAGAGAGAGGAAGTGGCTTGGCCTCCACCCCATCGAAGTTTCATCTAGAATCTAGATGTTTTTTAGGCCATTATGGAGTCTCTTAAGGGCATGTCAGCTACAATTTCTTGTCTGTTTTTGCTGCTTTATGATTTTCCAAAGGACATTTCTCCCACAGGCCATGAGAATGTCTCTGTGGCCTTCTATCTGCCTATCATGGTAGGGGAAGGCAAGGGGAGTATTTAAGGAAATAACACTAGTTCTGTGCTCTCCCTTTGCTGCATCATTGGTGTTGCTGAACGCAGGTTGAAGATGCTTGTCTACAAGGAGTGTAACCCCCACTCCTACCCTCACATGCCCCCTGACCCTGTTTAAGGATCCTAATTGCTATAGGCCAGTAGATTAAGCCAAGAAGTGGGACCCAAGTCCCCGCCTCTACCCTGCATCCCCTTTCTTAGGTAACCTTGATAGGAAATGTTTCCCTCTGCCCTCCTGTTGTCCCCAGCAGGGGCTATCTAATAGTTGAGCTCCGGAATATCTCTTCCCAGTTCCTTTGTCAGCCAACCCCTGTGCGAGTCCCCTTAGAGGGAGATAGCTTAAGTCTGTCCCTCTGAATCACACCGCTGGCATGCCTTTTCTTCCTAGAGTTCTAAATTGGGGGGGAGAGAAAACTTTGGACCAGCTCACGCTGCCTGGAACCCCATGTAGAATCCTCCTTGTTTCCCTCTCCTGACAGTCCCAGGAGATCCCCAAGTGTTTCAGTCTCTAGGCAAGCTTTGCGGGACAAGTTTAGAGCAGGAGAAATGGAGGAGATGTAGAGGCCACCTGGGACAGAGGACAGAGAGTATGTCATTTATAACCTTTAGCCTTTAGCTACTCAGAAATATTTCCAATAGCCTAAAGGTTCTTGGCAGAACTTTCCCCACATCAGCAAGAAATCTTGGGAGATGGGAGAGTCATTCAGACCTTGTTCCTTGAACGAGCTTTCTGCTTTGCCCAAGAGATGTTAGCAGATTAAGGACTATCTGGAAGGAGCAGGTTGGAGTGTTTGGCTCCTCCCCCGCCCTCCTGCTTTAGATCATGACCCTTCCTGCTTGCCTCTTTGATGGATTCTTTCAAGGTACAGCGAGGGTTTTAAGAACAGCAAGAAACATCATCATCCCCAGATGAAGCTTTTAGCATCTCGTCCAGACTGAGGGACTGTTGTGGTCGATTTTTTTTTTTTTGGACCTCTTGTGGAAGGTCCGATTCTAGGGTTTTATCCCCCAGATTGTCCACTGCTTAATTATTTTATGGTATTGGCAGCATCGAGGCTGGTCATTTCATTCCTGCCTCGACCTTGGCTTCTTCCTTCGTTAAAATGGGAGGAGTCCTGGAGATTGTGCCGACACAGTGCTGAGTTGGTGTTTAAGCCCTAGAGAGGCTTGACCCGTCCCTTCTATAAAGCAAAGTGAAGGTGAAGGGTCAGGTTGTAGGTTGAACATCAACTTCTTATCCCGTGCCTTTGCTCCTGCCTTTGATTTTGTTTTTTCTGACTACCTGGCAAACCTGCTGACCCAGCATCCTTTACGGACAGGCCTGCCGTTTCCACTTAGCTTATCTCTGGCCTCGCTGCTCCTTGCTTCTTGGAGTCCAAGTAGCCTGTTGCCTTTGGGGGCCAGGAGTCTCCTCCATGCCTAACTGGGAGTGTCTGGAGGATTTAGGGTCAAGGTTTCTGCTTAGGCCTAATATTTTCAAACTTGGTAGGTGGCTGAACTACAGAGAAGCCTTTGGGCCATTTATTGAATTAGACTGTGAAAAACATACTGGTCTACATCTGATTGAGATGCAAATTTGTCAGCTTTTGGTTGCTTTTAGGACCTTTGATTTGGTTTGTTCTCTAAAGAAAATTTGCCTGAACCTGTTGAAAGGTTCTTGGGACTCCAGCCAGAATCTCACCACAGACACGGTGTTGGGTTCCAGCATAGTGAGGTGGGAGAAGGAAAGAAAATTCGCGTTTCTCTGTTACCTCTCAGCTCTTTTTGCCTTGCCCACCAGACAGGATTGATAAGGACTGGGGGTGGGCCTTTGGGCTTTGCCTCCTGGTGTGGATAGGAAGCTGACTGGCTTCCCAGCCCAGGAAGAACAGGGCTTTTCCAGAACCGTATCCTTCTGGCCTCCGGATGGCTGTCGTACCTACCCACTCTTGACCTCTTTCTTGGTTCTCTCTGTCATCTGATGGCCCTCTTGGACAGGGTCAGATCAGGGGGCTGTTAATCTCCTCTTCCTCTAACCTCCACGTTCAGTAAACATTTAATTGAGGTGCTGTGCTGGGGGTGTAGAGCAGTCCCGAGGGAGTCTGTAGTCTGCCAGCATTAAACACACAGACCATATAATTCCAAGAGGGGGTCAGAACTCCAGTGGAGAGCAGGGTGCCAGGAAGGAGAGCCACAGAGGGCACCTGGTTCAACTTGGGTGTCAGGGCCTCTCTGATGTTTAGAGGGCCAAGAGGGGTGAGTTGGGAGAGGAGGGGGCAAGGAGAGTGGGAAGGAGCCAAGGCCCATTGGGCCTAGGAGGCCACTTGGGGAAGTTGGATTTTATTTAATTAATTAATTATTAAAAAAAAATTTTTTAATGTTTTTATATTTTATTTTTGAGACAGAGACAGAGCATGAGCAGGGGAGGGACAGAGAGAGAGAGGGAGACACAGAATCCTAAGCAGGCTCCAGGCTCTGAGCTGTCAGCACAGAGCCTGATGTGGGGCTCAAACCCATGAACTGTGAGATTCTGACCTGAGCCGAAGTTGGACGCTCAACCAACTGAGCCACCCAGGCACCCCGGGAAGTTGGATTTTATTCTCAAGGCAGGAAGAAGAGACAGAGGCAGAAGAGGGTGACCACCACATTCACCTATTAGATTCTTAAAAATTGTTGAGGTCTTGCCACATTCTGGGCGTGGGGTGGGGGGGTGGAGTCGCGGCCTCTGCCTGAGGAAGTCTCAGTCCAGCTCCTCCGTGGATGCCGAGGCAGATCCCAGTTCTGTGCTCTTGACCACTGCAGTCTCTCTGCCTGTGGTGGCAGGGGAGCTGAACCCCTCACGAAACAAAGCTGGGCCCTGAAGGGGCAGAGGTGCTGCTGTCACAGCAGGGAAGCAGAGCCAGGACTGGTCCCCTGCAGGTGGGCTGAAGCTGCAGATGTGGACAAGAGACATTCCCTGTTGCTTAGAGACCCTCTTTTAACGGTCTCTGCCTCACTTAGAGGCTGCTGGCCTTTGATAGCTTTTGAAAACCCACCCTTTTACTTGTATTGCTGTGAATGTGACTGTTTCCATCCCCCCCCCCCCCCCCCCCCCCGCCCAATGTATTTTGGATTAAAAAAAAAAAAAGTATTCTGTAGCAACGGGTAAGGTCTAAAGGCTGGTGCCCTCGGCCTCAGGATGCATCACAGAAAGGAGCTGGCGCCCTCAGCGTCCCTTCCTACCACCCCTGCCTTCCTCCTGCCCATTTCGTGACCCAGTTTCCCTCCCCCACATCCGCTGGCCCCACCTGCCTTCGTGGTGTTGCATTAAGGTTCTGTTCAGCTTGGGTTGTCTTTCAGGGAGGATCTTGGGGACGGTCCCATTCACACTAGGTGTCATTAAGAGCCACCTGGTGCTGTCCCCGACACTGTGATAGCCTTGGGCTGTCTCCATTCCCTCAGCATATTTTCTCTGAAATGCCTCTAACTCAGGTGGTACAGCGTCAGCACAGCCTGAAGGTTAAAAGCAGGAACTTTGGGGTCTGGCAGCCTGGATTCAAGTTCAGCTTCCCCATAATGTACTGTCTGGGAGACCTTGGGCAAGCAACTTGTTGGTGTCCTCGTGTGGCATCTGGGTGGGGGTGAGAGGGCACTGAGTGAAACAGAATGAATACCACTGAATACAGCAGCCAGCATACACAGGCACTCCGGGACCGCAGCAAGGGGCTAGGCCCTGGCCTCCCCACGATGGCCCTCTGACTGTGTCCTGCCTTTTGTTTGCTCTGTGTCTGAGACTGACCTCTCACCTACATCCCCCTGTTGGACTGAGATGCTGCTTCCTGTTGCCGGATAGACTAAGGATTTGGGAGACAGACAGGAGATCCTGGGGCAGGGACCATCAGCAGGGAGGTCCAGGGGCCTGCATCCTGGGTGGAGGGCCCAGTGAACAGCCAGTCAGAGAAGGGGGCTGCTCAGAAATTTGGAGGGGTCTCCAGCCCCGTGTCCCTCGCTCCCTTAAGCATCATGCAGCCAGCTGTTCTGTTCCTCATTCCCTTTGTTTCTCTGGGGTTGGGGGAGCTCCCTCTTTGACCCAGAGATGTCAGGGGAACCTGAGTGGGGTCATAGCACCCCCTTTTGTCCCCTACTTTCACTGTGCAGATTGTGTGCGAGTCTTCTGGGAGGAGGGCTGAACAGTGCAGGCTTTGTTCTCTCTTCCCTGCCCCTAAGCAGCCTCGAAGCTATTTTCTCAGCACACTCGGGCCACACCAATTCCTTGCCTGTCCTCTTGATTCACCTTTCCTGGCTGGGCTGGGCCAGGCCACCCTGGCCACCCACTGCAGAGACATCTGTTTGATAAACAGGTGCAAGTGAGGTGCAGAGCAGGCCGGTTTGGAGTGAGGCCTGAGCTCTAGGCTGGGAGCAGAGGGGCACCCCAGGGCTTGACACTTCCTTTGTGCTTATCTGTTTGTGTCTTTCCTGGCCCACGGTGGCCCAGGTGAGAGCAGAGGGAGAGGAACAGCTTGGGTGTGGCTGTGTTTGGGCATCTCCTGGATCTGTGACTATTCACGTGGACTGTTTACTGCCAACAAAGCTTCTGGGCTCACCGAAGATTTAGTCCCCTCTAGGAGCAAGGGACACTTTTGAATTGCTTCATGAGCAGACGAAGAGAGGCCACTGGGACCCCCCACCCCAGGCTGACCTGTTGCTGGACATCCCTGCCTAGAGGCAGGAGGGCAGAGGGCCAGGCAGCCCTGTTGGCAGGGATTTTTTTAAGGAGAGAAAGCCGGTGGCCCAAGGTGGGGAAGATCCCTGCTCCTGTGTGCAGTGACTGTAAGATGAAAGACGGGGGACAGATATCCTTCCCCCTGGTGTTGCCTTTCTCCTTACGAGCTTCTCTGTCTAGCCATCTCTAAATAATTCGAGATGTTTCCGTGGACATCCCCAGTTATGGCAAATCAGGGAGACTGCTTTGGGTACATTGCCTTGGGATTTATCTTCTCTCTGTTGGTGAGTATCATCATGGATTTAGGAGTCCAGCTCTGGGGAAACTGAGGGTGGACACCCTGGGGCCTCTACCCAGAGATGGTGCTGCCTGGCTCCATCAGTTCCCAGTCCAGCTCTGGCTCCCTGCCTGTAGCAGCAGATCCTGCCATGCTCCCAAGTCCTGAGTTATTTTGTGTCATTTATTTATTTATTTATTTATTTATTTATTTATTTTTAATGTTTATTTATTTGTGAGAGAGAGAGAGAGCGCGCGCACATGTGTGAGCAGGGGAGGGTCAGAGAGAGACGGGACAGAGGATCTGAAGAGGGCTCTGCCAGCAGCGAGCCCGATGCGGAGTTTGAACTCACTAACCGAACCGTGAGGTCACGACCTGAGCCGAAGTTGGACACTCAGCCGACTGAGCCATCCAGGCCATTTCGTGTCCTTCAGTGCCGTCATGGGCTCCAGACCCTGCATGGCTGCAGTCAGCGTTCGCCAGCCAACGATCCTGGGCCCTGAGGGGCCTTCTGCGCCCATCCAGCCTGTCACACGTGTGCTGCTTTGCCCCTATCTGCACACCAACGTGGGGATGGCCGTTGCTGTGTGGGGACCCCGTCCTCCCGCTTCCTGTTGCTGCTGGCCGAGCTGTCACCAGAAACCAGTGCCAGCCTGTGAGGCAGCCCGGCCTCTGCCGAGGCTATCCCACAGTGGATGAGCGGCTCGGGCCCGCTGGCTAAGGCAGGGTGTGTGGTGGTTCTGACCCGGACCCTGATGGACTCAGATGATCCTGTTTGTCCTGTGTTTGGGCTGTCAACATGGTGGGGCCTCTTTTGGAAAACTGGAAGTGGCAGAGATTGGGGGTGGGGGGAGAATCTGGCGTGCTGGGTCTTGTCTCTGTGGCTTTAGGAGGTTAGCAATGTGCCTGTCATCTCCGTGCGTCCCCTCTATTTTCATGGTTCCGTATGTCCTAGTTCCTTTCTTCTCTCTGGGGCCTTTGGGCTGTTGTGATCTGACTCCGTTGTTTTCATTCATTCAGTAAATAGCTACCGTACACCAGGATCTGGGTGAGGTGCTGGGAACACGGCCCCCAGCCTAACAGGCGACTAGATGCAAATTCATGCTACGCACACACAGTTATGGGACCCTGCACCCAGTTACTTTGTCCGGCTCTGCCGCCACCGAGGTGCACCCTCCCAGGACTCCCATGATAGTAATAATAATAACTCATAACTGTTGTTCATTGAGTACTTTCTACGGCCATGTGAGCCCCAGAGCGTTATCTGGATTTTCTCATTTATCTCCCGGGCAGACTCTAGGAGGTAGATACTACTATTACGTTATGCCATTTTACACATAAAGACACTGAGATAGAGTGGGATTAGGTCACTTTTCTGAGGTTATACAAGTAGGAAGTAGAGACACCAAAATTGGAACCCAGAGGCCAGGTTGTAGCTCCTCACCCTCAACCAGTGTGCCCCCAGCAGGGCTTGTTGGTTAGGAGGTTGGCATATAGCATGATTCACCTTAAGTGCATCCTTTTCCGTGACCCTGGGGCAGCCCTGAGAGGCCTGGGCCGGCCTTTGCAGCCCTCAGCTTTATAGCCCTGGCGCCAGAGGGCCGCAATCCGGAGTCAGGCAGTTATCTGGAGAGAGGTGTTTCCTTGACTCTCCCGGTGTGACCTCGCATCTAATCAGAGGCTGCTCCTCGTGGGATTAGTCAGCATCTCTTAACTAGCAGTCAGGGAGGGAGGGCTTCTGTGCCGCCTTCCGGCCTGCACTCCACCCTCCAGCCCTCAGCTGCTCCAGTGCTTCTTCCTCCCTAGTTTTTGTTGTCTTGGTGCTGGGTGGATTTTGGAGAGGCCGTTAAGGGCTGAGATTGCAGCTCAAGATTGTGGCCACAGGGGACAGCAACACTTGACCCCCAGCAAGAAAAATAAGAAAGGTGAACCTCAACGAGTGAAAGCAAGTAACTTGGGACTGTTTAAAAAAAATCTTTCCTGGGGCGCCTGGGTGGCTCAGTCGGTTGAGCGACCGACTTCTGCTCAGGTCAAGATCTCACGGTTTGTGAGTTCGAGCCCTGCGTCGGGCTCTGTGCTGACAGCTCAGAGCCTGGAGCCTGCTTCTGATTCTGTGTCTCCCTCTCTCTCTGTCCCTCCCCTGCTCATGCTCTGTCTCTGTCTCAGAAATAAATAAATATAAAAA
This sequence comes from Prionailurus viverrinus, assembly GCF_022837055.1. Taxonomy (NCBI): domain Eukaryota; kingdom Metazoa; phylum Chordata; class Mammalia; order Carnivora; family Felidae; genus Prionailurus; species Prionailurus viverrinus. The sequence continues at coordinate 15,053,174 of NC_062574.1, forward strand.
AAAAAAAATTAAAAAACAAAATCTTTCCTGGGGTGCCTGGGTGGCTCAGTCGGTTAAGCGTTCGACTTTGGCTCAGGTCATGATCTCACGGTTTGGGGGTTTGAGCCCCGCATCAGGCTCTGTGCTGACAGCTCAGAGCACGGAGACTGCTTCAGATTCTGTGTGTGTCTCTCTCTCTGACCCTCCTCCGCTCACTCTCTTTCTCTGTCTCTCAAAAATGAATAAACATGAACACATATGTTTTTTTAATTGAAAAAAATAAAAAAAAACCTTTTCCCAGGGATTCTGTGACACAGTATGTGTGGTGGTCGATGCTGTGAAAATACCCGGGGGAGGTAGCAGGTGTAGGTATGAGAAGTCTCCTGTACTTAGCAGTAAAGGAGACCCGCTCACTCTTCCCTTTGGTTGACTGAGGAGAACCGGAGTGTTGCGGTGAGACCAGCAGCCTGTGCTTGCCAAGTGATCTAGGATCGACAGCATACATACTGGCTGCTGTCCTTTTCCAGGGACAGAGCTGCTGAGGAGGTTTTAGCCCACCTGCGGCCCCACAGCCTACACTGGGTCCTGAGGCCTATTCTTCCAGAGCATAGGTTACTCTAGAATGGGACTCCCAAGCTGGGGCTTGTGTGTTTCAAGGGACACATAAATCTCCTCAAACTGTGGACAAGACTTCACATGCATTTTCTGAGGAGCAGGAGTAGAGCCTCCTCCGTTGGATTCTCCAAAGGGTTTGTGCCCTTCACAAAAGACCAGGGCCTCCACCTTATCGCTCCAGGGGGCTGGGGCCAGATGGACAGCCACACCTGCTGTGGGGGAGCCAGAGCCAGCCCTGACATTTCCCGTGGGGTCTGAATGTGCATTTGCCCTCTGATCTTTGGGAATCTTGGCCTCAACCCTGTGGTCAAGTTTCCCTCCTTCTACACACACAGAGAATGTCACCAACGGCACAGTGGGGGACACGGAAGAGCTGGAGCACGAGGAGGTCAGCTGGATGAATGGCTGGCTCAGCTGCAAGGCCCAGGATGAGATGCTAAACTTGGCCTTCACCGTAGGCTCCTTCCTGCTCAGCGCCATCACCCTACCTCTAGGCATCGTCATGGACAAGTATGGCCCGAGGAAGCTCAGGCTGCTGGGCAGGTCAGTGCAAGGGTTGGGGGTGGGCAGGTGGGACTCCTGGGGCTGAGGTCCCCACTGTAGGGAATCCTTGTACCTGCTATCAGATGCACGGTGGACCTCCCTAAATGCCCACCTGGAGTGGGCTTCCTGCTCATTCCACCACCAAATCAGTAGGTCCTGTGGTCCTTGAGACATGCCAATACTGCATAAAAAGGGTCAGGGCCCCAGGCCCGCCTGGGAGGGTTTGGAGTTGCTTATCGTTAAGAACACTGGTTTCCACCATCTTTTTGACCTCTCCCATCAGAAAAAAAAGATTTTGAACGTGTACGTCCAATATAAGCATGGAATTATCAATTATATACACATATGCCATTTTTAATGTTTTATGTTGCTTTATGATGCATGTACAAAAAAATGTCAATTAAAGTGGCAAAGATTAAAAATGATAAAATAGTTTCAATTTTTAAAAATCGCAAAAAAAAAAAAAAATCACTGAATTCCAGTCCTGAAACCAATATTGCACTGTATGTTAGCTAGCTAAAATTGAAATTTAAAAAAATTTTGCAAAAAAAAAAAAAAAAAAGTGATAAAGCAGAAGTCCTCCTGTTTCCATCACCCCCCGGCACTGCAGTGGTTCATCTTGTGCACTTCCTGATATGGTCCATAAAGCTCCAGTCTGCCAGACTCAGGGTCAGTCCCCCAAGAAGCTAGCCCTCTCAGGCCAGCATCCTCCCCAGACCAGGCCCACTGGGAACGATCACATGCAGGGCAGTGGTTTGCAATGGGTGAGGCCTGTGACCGTGAAGGGCATGGGTAGGGGATCAGTTTCACTCATTCTTTGGAGCTTGAGAGGCCTCTGTCCCCAGGATGGAGCCAGGCAGCCAGGACTCAGAAACTGCCATTATCTCCCTCATGCTCAGTGCGGTTCTGTTCCTCCCCTGGCACGACGGGCAGAGGAATCTGGAGAATGGATTGTGCTCTCTCTCACTTCAGAGCTTTGGCCTCTCCAGTCTGAGGATGGGAGGGGAAGGCACAGGAGATAGTGGTATTTACCAGATCTGCCTTCGGGCCTTGAATTGCAGTTTAAGACACCTCCTAGCTATGAGACTTTTGAGAATGTAGTTTGTTTGTTTTTTTCTTTCTTTTTGTTTTATTTTCTTCATGAGTAAAACGGAGCCAATTATACTCCTTAGAAATGTTAAATTAAACGAGAGAATGTATATACATTTTCTGAAAACATCTGACCTATGGTAAATACTTCCAAATAACACTATTTACAATAATAATAAATAACGTACTATTTCTGCTTGTTTTTAGTGCCTGCTTTGCTGTCTCCTGCTTGCTGATTGCATATGGAGCAAGTAACCCAAACTGTGAGTATGCTTTTCCTCTACTCTTTGGTCAGGGACTGGAGAGAGAGTGCCCAGAGGTGCTCACAGGTCCATCTGCTCTAGGAAGCCATGCCAGGCCTTACTGCTCAAATTACAGGGGATGCCTGTTAGGCCTTCACGCAGTTACTTATCTCAAACGGGTGGCTGGGTAAGACAGCAGTCCCCCAGACAGACGTCTGAGAGAAGCTCCCGGGGTGTACCGTGCTCCCATCTCATCACAAGCCAAGCCAGTCCCTGATGGCTTCATTGATGCCAACCCCAGACAAGTTCTAAGAACCAGGCTAGCTGAGGGGTGTGTCCAGAAGTTGGGAGCTGAGTCCCCTGAGGCAGCCTAGGCCAGCACTGTGAAGTTGGCTTAAAAGCTGGGACACCTAGGGGGCGCCTGGGTGGCTCGGTCGGTTAAGCGTCCGACTTCGGCTCAGGTCACCATTCATGGTTCGTGGGTTCAACCCTGCTTCAGGCTCTGTGCTGACAGCTCAGAGCCTGGAGCCTGCTTTGGATTCTGTGTCTCCCTCTCTCTCTGCCCCTCCCCTGCTCACACTCTGTCTGTCTGTCTCTCTCTCTCAATTAAAAAAAAAATTAAAAAAAAAAAAAAAAAAAAAGCTGGGACACCTGACTGGCTCAGTCAGAAGAGTGTGCAACTCTTGATCTCAGGTAGTGAGTTCAAGCCTCAAGTTGGGCATAGAGCCTACATTTTTAAAAAATGGCTTAGAATCCAACTGGTCCCCAACCCTGTTTAGGTGGAGCTGTTGCTTCAAAGACTTTCAGAACAAATACCAAAATAGAACTTGGGTTTCATCAAAATCTTAGCTGGGCTCATCTACTGATTTTTGAAGACCCGTATTTTTGGTTTCGGTGAAGCAGCTTCTTTGGGCCTCTGGCTTGCTCTAAGGTTAATGGAGAAAGGAGGGGGTGGCGTCAGACCTTTAGCAGGAGTCCAAGTCCTGTAAAATCAAAGAGGAGGGGGGTGAGGAGGAAGAGGCTGTTCCAACTCCCCCTCCCCGGGTGTCCGGCGCTAGCCCCCGATGGCCCGTCATCCATTCTGCTTGCTCTCTGCGAGGCAGCGGGCCAGGCCTCCCTGAAGCTCAGCCGTGGTTCCCGGCTGATGAGCCTTCTGTTTCCTTCCAGCTCTGTCTGTGCTCATCTTCATCGCCCTGTCTCTGAATGGCTTTGGTGGGATGTGCATGACTTTCACCTCGTTAACAGTAAGTATTGATTTTTTAAAGCTCTCTCGTTTGGTCATCTCCTTTTGAATCTGAGGCAGCTTTTGTTGGCTTCAGTTGCCCTGCTTTCCGTTGGCCTACCTGCGCCTGGACATCCCAAGCAGGAGAGGCTGCTGGTGAAGCGGCCTAGCAGCAAAGCCAGTCATGGCCTCCCGGGCTGGGAGGTTCCGGAGGCGGGCCCGAAGGCAGCAGAGCACAGCTCTCAGAGTGAGCCCATCCCCTGCCTTCTGATCTTGGCTTAGGTACCCAAGAAGCCACCTCACTAACCACGTACCCAGAGAAGACAGGAGCAGGAAGGAAAAAAGCTGCTGCCCGCTTTCTTTCCTCTCCTTTTCCATGGCAACTCTGGCTAATAGTGCACTCTAGAAACAATCCTCCCTTGGAATCTCCTCGCCCTTCACCATTGCCTTTGTCCAGAATGGAGTGGAAAACTCAGGGGAGTACCCGGCTGTGTCTCTTCTTGGTTTTCTACATGCCAGGGCACAGCGAGCCGACCTGAGGAGGGAGATGTTTTCTTGGGATGCTTGAGCGCCTACCTTACCTATAGCAGTGGAACACCACAGAATGTGTTTCTTTTTGAGGTGAGAGTGGTTGCAGGAAGGTCCAGGTTGAAAGAAAGAGAGTCAAAGAAGGCCAAAAATGTCTTCCCCAGGAAGACGAAGGGAGCTCTCTGCAGGCTTGCCCTTCAGAGCTGGCTGATGGGAAAGAAGTGAGAATACTACGTTTCTCAGAGAGATTTCCACCCGACAACAAAGTCTGGCTTGCCTTAGTTTCCCTGTGAAAAACTTATATGATGTAATATCTACTGTCGCCATTCGCAGGGCACTCTGGTTTCTGATTTCCCTTTCTACTAGTGAGTCAAGTCATGCTATTGAGGGGCCCTGGGACTGCTGGTCTTCTTGGAAGGAGCTTAAATAGGTAGCTGGCATCTCCATGACCCCTCTACCTGCAGGCTGTGAGCCCATGGCCAGGCCCAGCCCAGGGCCTATCCTGTTCACTTTGCCTTATTAACTTTGTCCTGGTGGGAAGGGGTAACCATCTGGTGGAGGCACATGGAAATGGGGAGTTCAGAGAGATCTGTGTTGGGTGAGAAAGGCATAGCACAGGGCTGTGTATGTGGGATGCTCAGGGTGTGGGTGACAACTTGGGTGTGGGTGACATGCACAAATCTGGGAACTCTGCTTGCCTTGCCCTCTGTGACAGGAGGGAGGTTTACTCTGTACTCTTTTGTGCATTTTTATTTCTGTTTTTTTTTTTTAATTTTTTTTTTTTAACGTTTATTTATTTTTGAGACAGAGAGAGCCAGAGCATGAATGGGGGAGGGTCAGAGAGAGAGGGAGACACAGAATCCGAAATAGGCTCCAGGCTCTGAGCGGTCAGCACAGAGCCCGACGCGGGGCTCGAACTCACGGACCGTGAGATCATGACCTGAGCCAAAGTCGGATGCTTAACCGACAGAGCCACCCAGGCGCCCCAGGTCCCCAGTCTTTCTGATTTATGATGATGCTAAGGTGCACACCCCCGTATGTATATTTCTGTAAAATAAACTCCCAGAAGTGGGATTGCTGGTCTTCCCCATACTGGTTCTGGTGGACCGGCAGGAGTAAGAGTGGCCCTTTCTCCACACCCCTTCCTGTGCCCTGTTATTAGTCTTAAACATTAGCCAGTCTGATCTGGTGAAAATGATATACCATGATTTTTTTTTTAATTTGCCTTTAATTGTTTACGAGGCAGAACATCTTTCCACCTCTTTTTTTTGTGATCTTTTGTATTCTGTGAATTGCTTCTTTGTGCGATTTGTCTGTTTTTCTACAGGGTTGTTGATCTTTTTTAAGTGTTTTGTAAGAGCTTTTTGTATATAAAAAAAAAAAAATTAGCTCTCTTTTTGGAGTGAGCGAGGGATCTTCCCCTAGGGTTTTGAGGCCTCCGGGTGATCATGAATAAACTTAAGGAGGAGTGTACACCCCCTTAAAGTTGTATGCAAGCAAATTGTGTGTGCGTTTCTCCGCGGGAGGGTCTGTTGCCCTCATCAGCCTCTAACAGGTCTGTGTGTTAACACAGACCAAAAGCACTCACAGTCCAAAAGCACTGTAGCGGGAGCACTCCCATTGGCTCCTCACCCGCCCACTGGGAGGTCAAAGGTACAGAGGATACAGAGTGACCAGGCAAGAAAACCATCTGATTGTTACCTAAAGCATTTGGTTAGCAGCTGTCTGTTTAAGGGAGGCTGGTGGCTTGTCTCCTAAGGTCTCCATTCTTGTGTCTAGAGCAGGGGTTAGCACACTGCTGCCCCTAGGCCAAATCCAGACCACTGCTGGGTGTGGGGCAACCGATCAGGTAGAGGCCAGGTGGAAGCCGGAGGCGAGGGCAGGGAAAGAATTCACCCAAGGCAGAACAAAGGAGATGGGAGTTTATTGAATACACTGCAAAGGACCGGAGCGGTGGGTGAACAGCCAAGGAGAGACATCTGCCAGGAGGCGGTGGTGGGGGGCTGTAGGTAAGGTGGGGAGTGAGGAGTTATGGGAATGTATGCTCCTTCTTCGGCACCTGTGCCCAGTTGTAAGTGGCCCATTGGTCAGCTGGGAGTTATGGCTATTTTGAGGTGGGTCACCTAATGGGCCTGTTTGTACTCAGCCCAGTGGTCACCGTGCGCCCTTTTCCCTTACTCAGGTTTCCATTGCTCAAGCCTGTTGCCTAAAAGAGGCCTCTACAGTGTGGGGTGCAGATTGTAAACAAAGTTTTTATTGGAACATAGCTGTGCCCACTTGTTTACTATTGTCCGTGGCTGCCTTTGTGCTGTAGGGGCAGAATGAGGGAGTTGTACAGAGACTATATGGCCTGCAAAACCTAAAATACATACTGTCGGGCGCTTTACAAGCTTTGGTGCAGGGCGCCAAGAAGCTGCTCAGTTACTATTCCTTGTCAGAAGGCAGGTGTTGCCCTCACCCCCTCATCCCCTCACCCCCATCCTACTGATCCCCCTCCTAGATACATGGGCCAACTCCCTAAACACTTTCTAAGTCATTCCCTGCCTCCACTACTGCCCCTGGCCCGAGGGATCTCAGTGGGCATTCTCTTGTCCCATGTGGTCTCAGATGGGGGCTCTTGTGGCTGTCCTTTCCAGAATAGACCCCAAAAGGGGAATGAGAAGCAGGTCAGTGAGGACAGAGCCAGAGCTCTTGGGCAGTGTTTTAGGGCTGGCCGAGGCTTCTGCTGAGCAGAGCTCAATCTCTTTCTGACACAGCCCAGGCCTTTAAAAAGCAGAACTGCCTGGGCGCCTGGGTGACGCAGTCGGTTAAGCGTCCGACTTCAGCCAGGTCACGATCTCGCGGTCCGTGAGTTCGAGCCCCGCGTCGGGCTCTGGGCTGGTGGCTCGGAGCCTGGAGCCTGTTTCCGATTCTGTGTCTCCCTCTCTCTCTGCCCCTCCCCCGTTCATGCTCTGTCTCTCTCTGTCCCCAAAATAAATAAAAACGTTGAAAAAAAAAAATTTAAAAAGCAGAACTGCCAACATTGCCCCCCAAAGACGCCAAGCTAGCAGCACAACGGCACTTTCTGTTTTGTCTCCAACCCATGTTCTAATTTGGGGGACAAAGGAGTCTTTAGGGTCGCCTTTAGGAACTTCCTAAATCAAATCTCCTATCACTTCTTTGGGGCCGTGGATAATCACTCTGTGATAACCTGGGAATTTGGGGGAATGTGTTGCCATAGAAATGCTAATTTGGGGACTTTCTGAGTTCTAAGAAGTTTTGTGTAGTATGGGCTGTGGTATAAATAAAAATGACCAGGGGCTGTGAGCGGTCACCCCATTGGTGGAGAAGAGGCCCCAAAGTTGGCAAAATGCCTTTTCCCCACAGGCCAGGGCGAGATGGTCAATAGTGCCTGAGAGGCCTGTACTCCTGGGTGATCCTTCCTTCCAGAGCAGAGGCTCCAAAGGGCAAGACTGAAATCCCATGCCCGTGGGCTGCCGACAACCAGAACTGACTTTCCTGGGTCCCCACAGCAGAGGGCCTGAACCTCGTGACATCCTCAGGGGAGGGTGAGGTCATTCCATGGGAACAGAGCACTCCCCGAGGTGCAGAGCCCAGCCTTCCCGCTGGACATCTGGACAGAACACTTTGGTCTGTTTGCCCAATGTCTAGCGTTTGTACAACCCTTTAACTCGCTTCATTGGGTGGAGTGTAAATACCGGCCGGAGGCTGAGGCGGCATCTTTGGGTTGCCACCCTGCGATCCAGGGCCCGGGGTTGCTTAGAGATGGGAGCAGATGCGACCAACATTGTGAACATATCTTTTCCACTTCATTACTCTGCCCCCTGTCCCTGTCGGCGGGAGTGGGTTCTGAGCTGGAAACCTTGCAGCAAAGTGGTTCCAAACTGTTGTCAGGCTCCTTAATGAAAAATTTCTCTGTGGGCTTTTCCTATTTGATTCATTGAAGTCTGACTTTAAATCTGAGGAAGAAATGGTCCCATGGGAGTTGGGACTAGAGTTTGAGGAGAAGAGAATAAATATCCCTCTTTAAATACCAAGAAGAGAGAGGTGAGGCAAAGGAATCGGGCACAGCAGTGAAGCATGTGCCCCCTGGTGGGGGGATGGGAATTCGGCGTTGCTGCTCAGCTGGCCCATTTCTACCACCAGGAGAAAATCCCCACAGCACCCCAGCCAGCTCTCTGGGAGCTCAAAGTGCCAGGTGAGCAGGACTTTCAGTGCCCGGAGCCAGCTCTGTCTTTTAGCTTCTATCCCGGGCCTTGAGAGCCCACTAACCAGCTGATCGCCACCGACCTGGAAAAAATTCACCCATCCGAGAGTTCTGCCTTATGAATTTGTTCACCATGTGACATGTTCGGGGGTGAACAGAAGGTGTAGTGGAGGCATCGGCAGGGCTGGCCCTGGCTGGGAAGGCAAATGAGGTGGTTTCGGGAGTGGAACCCCTCCTCCCCACCCCTACAGCAGTGAAGCGGAAAGGTGACCACAAGGACCTTTTCCTGGCAGTGTGTGCTTGGAGCTGCCCGGTTGTTTGGGGTTAGGAAATAGCCTAGCTTTGCTGAGTCTGCTTGTCCAGACTGGTACCTGGATCCCGGCCTATACAAGTTGTACAGGGCTCTGGGTGTGTACACCAGCCACCTCTGGAAGGGGCCTTGTGTCTTTTCCCTGAGGGCCAGGGTGCACCCTTAGCTGGTGGGCTTGGGGGACCATGGATTTGGAAAGTCAGTTCCAGGGGCTATACGGTGGTCCTTCTGTCCCTGCCTGCCAGCCAAGGCCTGTCTTTGGGGCCCCTGAGTAGAGAGGCATCTTAAGGTCCTGCAAGGACGCTAGCCAGTCCTCACCATCACGGAGCCTAGGCCTCTGGGTCCTCTTGTCCAGTAGCCATGTTCTGTGGCCAGAACTCCAGGGGAGGGCTGCCTGCAGCTGCTGTTTTCCCCTCTGGGAAGGTCACAGAGCCAGGGCCTGTTTACAGTGCAGCCACGGGGCTGAGAATGAGTCACCACTGGTATCCCCGAGTGAGCTAGGCCGTGGGTTCTGCCCCGCGAGCTATTCCAGCCCCAGCCCTTGCAGAGACAGCAGAAGTGGCTATGGGAAGCACCCAGAGCCTGGGGAGGGGGCCTGCGCTCCCCACCTGTGAGTGCAATTGTGAATCCAGAATCAGGAAACCACTCCTGCTGAGTGTTTTCCCCTGTCGTCTGTCATTGTAGCCTGGCTCCAGCTTCCTACTTGGCAGAAGAGCTCCGTTCTTCCCTCTCCACCTAGCGCTTGAGGCCCACACTAAGGCACTCTGCTCAGTGCCCAGCCATCACTCCGTCATCAGGGCTTCTGAGTAGCCATTATGTGCAGATGAGGTCATTTGGAGCCAGAAGGAGGGAGAGGGTGGGAGGGAGGAGGAGACCAGAATGGGAGGAGACAGACATGAGGATGAAATAGGAGCAAGTCCAAGGGCAAGTGCAAGTCTACTTGAAGGTGTGGCCCTGGACCATGGGGAGGTCAAGAGGAGGAAGGGGCAGGTAGGTCCAAAAGGAGCATCAGAAGGGACATAAAGAAAACTCTAGTGGGGAGAGCAGACAGAGTGCTTAATAAGGAGCAAATAGAAGCTTGAGAGGTGATGGTAATTGCCCTGGGGACCAAACTCAGATTTCCAAGAGGCAGAGTAGTCCAGTGGCTATGCACGGAAGCTTGACCTGCTTTGAATCCCAAATTTGACCCTTACCGGTTTGAGGGTGTCCCTCGACTTTTCTAATCCTAGAGTTTTATACCCGATAAGGGAGTGTGAAAAGTGACCCTTGGAACCTACCTTGGAAGGTTGTTTTGAGGGTTTTTAAGATAATACCTACAGTAGGTATTAAAAATCGTTGCTATTATTATGATAATGCTATTGTCTTATTATTATATGCTATTATACTAATATAATTAGGCCATATTATTATATATTATTACTTAATAATAAGAAAAATCATCTAATCAAGCTGCTTCTGGGCATGGCAAATGGGGAAAATCTCCTGGCAGGCATGACAGCTTTAGGAGGAAGGGAAGGAAGTAGCTTAAAGGAAAAACACAATTAGTATTAACATTTAAAAAATAATTAGCGTCCTTAGGGAAACCCTCTTTTCTCCTGTGCTTGCTATTCTTTTGTGACCACACATTGACATTGTCAGGATGTTTGTACTTTGGGGTTCATTGGTCAAGGTCACCCTTGATGTTCTTTTCAGAGAGATTTCATCTGACAGAAATGCTACGTAGGCCCTAAAAGCTGACACACACTTTGACTACCTATTTAAATACTTCTGTTGATCAAAAGAACACCATGAACTAAGAAGAAGGTAAAGTAACTAAGAAGTTAAATGACAAACTAGGAAAATATACCTGCACTCTATGGGCAAACCGTAACTGTCTTTAATATATAAAGAGCCTATACGAAATCAATATAAAAAGATTAACATCCTCATAGGAGAAAAGGACAAGTGAGGAATATAAATGGCTGATTTTAAAAATTATAGAAAATGTTGAAAGTCATTAGTAATCAATAAATGTAAATTTTTTAATTTCGTTTTTTAGTCATGGAAAAATTTAAATATATACATGGTATTAGAAAAGTATAATGATCCCATGTGCCCATCTTGAACTTCAACAATTATCAGCTCACAACCAGCCTTGCTTTGTTCCTGTCTCTACCCACCATCCAGGCTATTTTGAAGCAAATATTACTCATTCACTTCATCCATATACACAAAGAAATGGATTTTAAAACAAGGATGTTGGTAAAGTGGCAAATATTAAAAATAACACGAAATGCCAGAGTGGATACAGTGAAATAGACACTCTACTGTACTCCTGGTGGGAGTTACCAATTGGTGTAACTTTCTGGAGGGCAGTTTGGCACAGGATATCACAAAAACTTAAGAATGTGTATTCCCTTTTGCCTAATGATTCTACTTTTGGGAATTTACCTTAAGGGAATAATAGCTATGTGCACATAGGCTTATCTTTAAGAATGTTAATTAAAAAGGACTTGAATTCCAACATCAGAGAAGTGGTTGCATAAATTATAGACCATCCAGATAAGGAAATACCAGACAGTCATTACAAATTATGTTGAAGGTGAATACTAAGTTAGAAAGCGTTTATAGGGGTGCCTGGCTGGCTCAGTCAGTGGAGCATGCAATTTTTGATCTCAAGAGTTGTGAGTTCGAGCCCCATGTTGGGTGTAGAGATTACTTAAAAGTTAAAAAAATAATAATAATAAAATTAAAAATCTTAAATAAATTTAAAAAGTAAGAAAACATACTATATCAAGTAAAAGGGAAAAATTGTAGAACGACATGTAGCATATGATCCCAGTTTTGTTTAAAAGCTACAGTTATTTATAAGACAAAGGTTAATGGGAAATATATAAAAAATAGTTAATGGGTATATCAGGGGGATTTTTATTCTATTCTTTCTTTATGTATACTTTGTTCCAAATGTTTTACAATGAACATACATTACTTTTGTAATCAGAAAAAAATAACCCTAATTTAAAATAAAGGATATAGGTGTTGGTGAGAACACTGTGTAGTACGGTTTGACCTGAGGCTATACTCCCCCTAGGTATCGCCCTACTGACCAAAATAACACGTTGGGGCAAATTTTCTTGGTGTCACTAACAGTGTTCTAGGCAGGGAGAAGTTGGGCAGCTAAAAAGCCACCGTCCTTGTCTCGGTATGAGGGCAAGGGCCTCATCCATGGGCAGATGGGAAGTCAGTCCTCTTTCTCAGCTTCCTGTTCTTCCTGAATCTTTTCTGGGGAGAAGACTCCAGAAGATCAGGCCAGGGTTGTATGCTAGCCCGAGTCCATTGTTCTGTTGGCCTCTAGCCTAGGTTAGGATTAAGGCAAACTTGAGCTTAAGAAGGAAAAAGGCTAGCTAGCAAGCTGTCTCCTTTTTAAGAGTATTCCCAGCCCTGTTGAAAAGTTGGGAGATACCTTTTTGTGCTTCAAGGTGACTACAGGCAACAAGAGTGTTTTTCTGGCTTGACTTTGTACCAAGTAGCCTTTCCTGTACCGGGCGCTTGGCCTCCATGCGCTCTTCTGGTTCGGTTCCAAGGCCTCTTTGATCCCTTTCTTCCTTTATTTCCCATGGCTGGAGTGGCATCCCAGGTTGGAACAGTTCCTTCCTTCCACATAAGCAGAACAAATCTTTGGATTCTCCCTGGGGCGGATATGACCCCAGAAATGCCTCCGCTGCAAGGTTGCCTTGCTGGGTGAGCCAGCACAGAGCAGCCCGAATATGTGAGCTCAGGAACAGAGGCATGTCCTCTGAACCGCAGCATACCTGGGAAGCAGGTGTGCAAAGAGTAAGATTAGGCACCTTTAGTAGTCACCTAGGTGTTCCCGGGCACACGTGAGCATTCACATTGCCTCTGTTTCCTGCTGGGGGGAATTTCAATATGCTCTCTATCCCCCTTTGATCCTATCTGAGAAGCCTGAGTGGACAGAGGGTCCACTCTATGTCAGGGCTGGAAGAAGAGCTCTTTGTGTGCTTGGAATTCTTAGGGGAGCCTAGATGGCCACCCTGGCCCTATGCCATAGAATGGCTTACTGGCCATACACTATAGATTTATTCATTTTCCTTTTTAATCCTGGGACCCCAAATCATCTTATGTATCTTACTCATGTATTTTTTAACAGTGATGTTGAGACAAATTTACATACCATACAATTCACCTGAAGTATACAATTGAGTGTTTTTAGTACATTCAGAGTTGTGCAGCCATCACTGTAATCAATTATATCACCCCAAATAGAAACCCTGTACCCATTGGCATTTCCTCCCTATGCACTCCCAGCTTCCTCTACCCCAGCCCTGGGCAACCACTAATCTATTTTTTGTCTCTATGGATCTGCCCATTCTAGACATTTCGTATAAATGGAGTTATACGATATGTGGTCTTTTGTAACTTGTTTTTTTCATCTATCATAATATTCTCAGGGTTCATCCATGTTGTAGTAGGTATCAGTACTTGATTTCTTCTTGTGGCTCAATAACGTTCCATTGCATAAATAGACCACATTTTGTTTACCCATTCATCTACTGATGGACATTGGCCTTGTTTGCCCTTCTTTGTTATTGTGAAGAATGCTGCCACAATTTTTTTTTTTTTAACATTTATTTGTTTTTGAAAGACAGAGTGAGACAGAGCACGAGTGGGGGAGGGGGAGAGGGGAGGGGGACACAGAATCCAAAGCAGGCTCCAGGCTCTGAGCTGTGTCAGCACAGAGCCCGACACGGGGCTCGGACTCACGGACTGCAAGATCATGACCTGAGCCGAAGTCGGACACTTAACTGACTGAGCCACTCAAGTGCCTCCCAATTTTTTTTTTTTTTTTTGAATGCTGCCACAATTTTGTGAGTCCATTTGTTTTCATTTCTTTTGGTATATACCTAGGAGTGAAGTTTCTAAGTCATATGGTAACTCTGTGTTGAACTGTTTGAGGAACTGCCAGACTTATCCAAAGTGGCTGTGTACCATCTGATATTTCCACTAGCAGTGGATCAGGGTTCTGATTTCCTATATATATCATCAACATTTGTCATTATTTGATTTTTTATTATAGCCACCCTAGGGGGCATGAAGCGATATCTCATTGTGGTTTCAACCTGCATTTCCCTAAGATTAATAATACTGAGTGGATTTTCATATGCTTATTGGCCATTTGTAGATCTTCTTTGGAGAAATGTCTGTTCAGATCTTTTGCCCATTTAAAAAATAGGTTATTTTTTTATTATTGAATTTTAGGAGTCTTTTATATATACATAGTGTATAGACACATGTCCCTTATCAGATGTATGATTTGCAGACGTTTTCTCTCTTTTGTGCATTGTCTTTTCCCTTTCTTCGTGGTGCCTTTTTTAAAAAATTTTTAATGTTTATTTATTTTTGAGAGAGAGACACAGAGTGCAAGCAGGGGACGGGCAGAGAGAGAGGGAGACACAGCATCCGAAGCAGGCTCCAGGCTCTGAGCTGTCGGCACAGAGCCCAACGCAGGGCCCGAACTCACAAACCGTGAGATCATGACCTGAGCCGAAGTCGTGTGCTCAACCAGCTGAGCCACCCAGGAGCCCCTTGCTGGTGCCCTGTGAAGCACAAAAGCTTTTAATTTTGGTGATGTCCCTTCCTCATTTTTAATTGTGGGCAAAACAGGCAGAAATGATGAGGAGCAGGAAAGGCCAGTTCAAACTGCCTGCACTCAGCAACAATGGATTGGCTCCCAGGCAGCAGTGTTCCGTGTTTAAGAAAACCCCAATGTGATTCCGGACAAATGGGAGAGGGGGTCATAGATTAGGTCCATATGAACAGCCTGAATTCAGTGAAGCAGGTTGGATAGCTACACAGAGAGTGATCTCAATGCTCTGGACACTGTGGATGTGGGACGGGAGAGCTTCACAGCATGGCAGTTCCGTCTCTTTGGAGGCAAGGGAGAGGAGATACAAACTGGCTGTTTGGGAGGATGTACTTTGCCCTAGGTCTGTTTGCCTCTGTGACTGTGTTGTCACATTTACTGTGCCTGGATTTGTGTAGAATCGCGGGCTGGGTGGGTCTGAGCTTTGAAGTTGTGGCGGTAGGCCCAGAATGAGCTGATAGGAGGTGTGTGAGCGACCTCGCTGGGACAAGAGAATGAGTCTTTCTTGCCATCGGTCTCCTCCGATGCCCATCACTGGGGTAAAATGTGAGATGGAGAGGGAGGGCTCTCCTTGCACTTAGAAACCAGAAGCAGGAATCCCAGACTAGGCTGGCTCCCCTGTCAGCCCTGAGGAACTGTAGAATTCAGATTGGCACCTTCCAGAAGCCTACTGTCTTAGAACCAAAAGCAGCTTTTGCTGACATCTGGTCCTTCTGGGACACTGATATTTTTATGTATACAGTGACACTCTCATCCCCAAATAGATTCTTATTTTTAACAGGCTTGCTCCCTTTGAGGGATGCCTGAGGCTCCCGACTTTGCTCGCTGGCATCTCAATGAAACCCTGCAAAGACGCAGAGGCTCCTGGCATGAGCAAAGAGGAGGGACACTCACCAGCCAGGAAGTCCAACAGCTCAGAGTCTGACCCGGTCTCCGAGTTCTGCATTAATCTCCCCTCCCCTTATCAAACTAAGTCCCAGATGAAAAGCCGTAATTACCCACTCCCCACACCACCCCCTCAATGACACAGGAAGGAGAGCTGATAAGAAATGGAACCTGAGGATACCTTGATTCCTTCCCCCACGCCTCCCCCACCAGTCCGCTGCCCATTCCCTCAGCAGGTCTCCCTTGCTTCTTGTCTTTCAGCTACCCAACATGTTCGGTGACCTTCGGTCCACGTTTATTGCCTTGATGATTGGATCCTATGCCTCCTCAGCAGTCACCTTCCCAGGAATCAAGGTGAGGGTGTGACCAGCCTCACCCTCTTGTCCTAATGTCTGAGCAGAGCCCTCTCCCAAGGCTCTCTCAGCCTCCTCTGAAGAGGGAAGTAATTGTGGGTTCTGGGGTTCGCCCCTCCCCACCACCCACACCTGGGAGGATGCACCTGGCCACCACAAGAGTAAGAAAAGAAAACCACTGAGCCATGGGAGACGGAAAATTCAAGCATATCACACAGGGTGTTACCGCAGGCCGCCTTTGCATTTCTGGGCTGGGGTAGAGAAGAGGGATGGGTGAGTTTGTCCCAGGTCACCCCACCCCCAGGTCTGTTGTTGTTGGGCTGTTACTCCTCATTAGCCAGAGCGCTGCTCTTGGCTAAGTTGGTTCAGCTGTTTCCCTCCCAGGCAGGATTCTGAACCCGTGGAAGTCACGCAGGGTCAGGAGGAAGCAAACACCTCACAGTCTGTCAGCCCCGGCACCCGCTCCAAATACTGTTGCCCCTGCCACGTCTTCGAAAGGGGCTTGTCCCACCTGTGGTCTCAGCACCAAATCGAAACCCCTTTCCTGCGATACATGGCGGGGAGGCCATGGATTAGGAGGAGGAGTCATAGACGCGGGCTGGCCTCGGGGGAATCAAGGTACCTGGAGGGTGTGGAGCCAGCCATGCTGTGGCCTCCTAGGCGTTCTCACCCTTCCGGAGTGTGGAGAAGTCTACAAGTTCCTCCTCCACCTCTTCTTGCTGTCTAACCACTGGTCCCCTCCCTGGGGAGCTGGGCAGCTGTCTGCCAGGATGCTGGCGACTCTTGTGCTGGAAATAAATGGTAACAGTGACAACAACGACTAATATGCTTGCTCAGCAGGCTTCCCACCTGCCAGGCCCTGTACTGAGCACTCTGGGGATCACACCTGCAGCTCCTTGAGGCTACAGGACAGTGTTATGCCCATTTCAGAGAGGAGCAAAGTGAGACATCCATCTGCTCGTTGGGTGTCTGGGGCACCTGCCACGTGCACCCTTCAAGGCACATCCGTAAACAGGGCTAGCAGGTTCCCGTTCTCAAGGAGCTGGACTAGTAACGGACTAGGAAAGTAATCAAGAAGTCAGTAATCTCAGCCAGGGCTGTTCACTGTGAACTTGTGAGGTGACAGTGACGGAAGCAGTCAGGGAAGGCCTCTCCAGGGAGGTGACATGTGGTCCAAGTTGGAGGCACAGGGGGTTAACGACGTGCCTCCTTATGCAGCTCAGCACAGGAAGAGCAGGGCTGACAGATGCCCACCACCTGCCGTGGCTTCCCTCTGCTAACTCTGCCCCCTGGCCCTGCACCTACCCCATTGTGCCTGTCAGGTCATCTACGACTTTGGTGCCTCCTTCATCATCATCCTCGTGGTCTGGGCCGGCTGCTCCGGATTGGTTTTCCTCAACTGCTTCTTGAACTGGCCCCTGGAGCCTTTCCCAGGGCCGGAGGACATGGACTACTCGTAAGTGGATGTGCCGTCTGCCCCACCCCCGCCCTGGCCAGGGTCCCGGGCAGCACCGATGGACACTCTCCTGTGGCCTCCAGGGTGAAGATCAAGTTCAGCTGGCTGGGCTTTGACCACAAGATCACAGGGAAGCAGTTCTACAAGCAAGTGACCACGGTGGGGCGCCGCCTTAGCGTGGGCAGCTCCATGAGGAGCAGCAAGGAGCAAGCGGCACTGCAGGAGGGCCATAAGCTGTGCCTGTCCACCATTGACCTGGAGGTGAAGTGCCAGCCAGACACCGCAGGTACCCACCTCATGACCTCACCTTCAGGGCCTGCCTAGGACGTCGGCGGGGCCGTCTGCACCCAAACCCGCACCTCGGCCAACCCATCCCGGAAACCCCTTCACCGGGGCCAGCAGCAACTGAGGGCTTCGTGGGTGCCATCTCACTTAATTCCCACTTGATCCCCAGAGGGCAGGCGGCACCCTGCACCCGGGCTGACAGACGAGCACACTGAGGCCCAGAATGGGGAAGGGATTCTTCCAACTCACTTCACACACCTGGGTGACCCAAGTCCAGCACCCACACATTTAACCTCCCCCAGGCCCATCCCTGCATCCAGCATAGGGTGATCTGGTCAGCAAATCAGGCTTCCCCTGGACGGTGGGTAGGCTGTGGGCCGGGGGCGGGGCGGGTAGGGGCGTCGGTTCTCCTGAGCACCCCTGGTCTTCTCCCCGCAGCGGCCCCCTCCTTCATGCACAGCGTGTTCAGCCCCATCCTGCTGCTCAGCCTGGTCACCATGTGCATCACACAGCTACGGCTCATCTTCTACATGGGCGCCATGAACAATATCCTCAAGTTCCTGGTCAGCGGTGATCAGGATGTAGGTAGGTGGCCCCCCGACCTCGATGCACTTCCCCACAAGAGGGCACCCCGCGATCCGTGCTCCTTCCTACCCGCCTGAGGTTAAGCCCACCGCCTGGAAGATACTAGTCTGGAAAATGGCAGGCTCCGAAGGATTCACTGCTGATGAGAGCCATTTCACCCCAGCCGGCCCCCACTGTTCTCTCCCGTTGCCATTAGAATTTCCCGGTTTAGAGGCGGGGGAGGGGGACTAAAATAATTACATGTGTTTAGGGTGTGGGGCGTATGTTTTTCATTGCCTCGGGGCCATTGGCAAGCCTGTTTGTGAATGAAAACACTGTGGGGAATGGAGTACTCCACCTGAGAACTTGTTGAAAGACAGGCAGTCAGCCCCGTTGCCAAGGGTCTCCCTGCCCTGGGAAACCGCAGGCGAGGCCGTGGAGAGGCTCTGTGCGAAGGGGCAGGGGTGGCCCACACCGCTGGGTACTCAGGGTCTGCGCCCAGAACTGGGAGGCAAGGCTGGGCGGCGGCTTCCTTGTGCGTGTGATCCAGTCCAGGCTTGTCAAGTTCGGTAAACAGAGCTGATAACGCACACACCACTTTTCTAAAACAGCACAGAAGGTCTTCAGCTGATTAGAGGTTTTGATTCTACAAAGAAAATCAGTACTTCCTCAGGGCCTGAGCTGAGTCAGCTTTAGTCATCCCTAAGCTGGACAAACACAGTCGGTAAATCCTTTTTATTGGCATTCTCACTGGTGTGCAACTGTTTGTTGGTTTAGTTGGTTTTCCCCAGGGGTAGTTACACTAGGGATTACAAGGAATCAAATATAGGTTTTTTGGTGTGTTTTATTTTTATTTTTTTGAATTTTTTGAGAGCTCGTCTGCACAAGTGGGGGAAGGGCAGAGGGAGAGGGAGAGAGAGAATCATAAGGAGGATGCATGCCCATCTCCCGATGAGGGGCTCCATCCCACGACCGTGGGATTATGAGCTGAGCCACAAACAGGAGTCGGACGCTCAACTGACTGAGCCACCCAGGTGCCCCTGAAATACAGTTTTTAAAGGGGATGAGTCAGTGAGCAGCCTGCCTGGAATTCTCTCTCTCCTTCCTGTCTCTCTCTTCCCCTACCCCATGTACATGTGCACTCTTGCGCTCTCCCTCTCTCTCTCTTAAAATAAATAAATAAACTTAAAAAAAGAGAGGGGTGCCTGGGTGGCTCAGTCGGTTGAGCGTCCGACTTCGGCTCAGGTCATGATCTCACAGTTCATGAGTTCGAGCCCCGTGTCGGGCTCTGTGCTGACAGCTCAGAGCCTGGAGCCTGCTTTGGATTCTGTTGTCTCCCTCTCTGCCCCTTCCCTGCTCACACTCTGCCTCTGTCTCTCTCTCACTCTCTCTCTCTCAAAAATAAGTAAAAAAACAGCTTTAACAAAAGGGAAAGATGACAAAGGGACCTGGACAACACTGGTTCCACTGTGAAAATGGATGTCCTGTGGCGAAGTTACCATGTGCCCTTGCAAAATTTCATAATGGACGCTGACACAGTAAAGGCCCTAAGAGAGCCCTATAGGAAAACATAACCTATTTAACTTTGTTTTGTCCAATGATTTTTCCCCAAACTTCCACCACAGGAACATTGTTATGGTATAACGCTCATTAAAATCTGTGGACCACACTTTGGGGAAAGCTGATCTATCGTGTCTAAACACCCTCTGTTATAAACTCAGGGCCCAAGAAGTGAAGTGAGGGCCCACTGGCTCTTAGAAGGCAAATCTCCCTGCTGCTGAGTCGTGGACTTTCACTCCAGTTCTCTAAGAAATCTTTTGCTGCTCAAGAGGATTTTTTTTTCCCAACTGTTTCCCACATTCAAAAAGTCAGCTTTAAGAAGTAGAGGAAGTTGGGCCAGGAAATCCAATCTGCAGCTGACGGGACACCGGTTTTCCCCACTCTGCTCCTGTGAGCTGTTGTTCCCGACCCCCACAGCCCCGGCTGTCCCCAGAGGGGCTGCTCAGGCTCAGGGAGCTGGTGGAATAGAAGGGACCATCTCTGGCTGTCGGAGGGAGACCCATGGTGTCAGTGTTTGGCTGGGGGTCGGGACGGATTCTTTGACCTCTCCTTCCCTTGGAGAGCAGTAGGAGGTGTGACAGAGTATGACAGGGCAGGGTGCATGAGGGGCCCTGGTTGGCCGGGTCTTCGGCACCCATGCCACTTCCCTCTCCTGGTCCTCGGCAAGCACCGCAGGCCTGATTCACCAGCCTGCCTGTGACGAGGCTCCGGCTGCACGTGACTGAGGCCACAGCAGACCGGAAACCATCAACAGATGCCCGTGCTGGGCCTCACCCGCCTGCACTCCCAGAAGCCTGACTCAAGCTGGGCGTCCCCTGGATGCTCTAAGAGTCTGGTCTTGGTGGGAAATGGCATGTGTGTGCTGGGCCCAGAGCTGGCCTGCTACCACGCCCCATCTCCCTATAATAACCATTGAGATCTCTGCTGCTAACCTCTCTCCTTTCTGCTTTTTTACTTTTGCTTTCCTGATGCAGTGATGGCTACCGGTAAGCCAGGGGGATTGTCGAAGAACACTGCAACATCCCCTCCAGCCAGTCTCTGACCAAGAAACATCCCTCTTGGCCAGAACTGTGGGCGGGGGAGGGGCAGTCAACCCTCAGCTTCTATTTGCCTGAAAAAAAAATCGCATCATAATTTTAAGGCTCTTTGAAGACTAGAGCCCTTACGTCAGAGCCCCTGTGAGTGGTGCCTTCCTGGTATATTTCTAGAGGCAGAAAACTAATGACTAGTCGTACACAAAGCCTCAGTCCCAGGCATTGGTAATTTTGTGGTTCCCGAGTCATAGACGCTTCCTGGAGCTTCTGGGGGATGTCGTTGTGACATACTGGATTTCATTAGCTGTTTCTTGGAAATAAGCAGACGATTTGGAGAAGAGAACAGGGTGCCTGCCCCTTGCTCCACCTTTGATTCTGGAGTTCAAAGTCTCTGGGCTCCCCTCAAGGCCCACGGTGAGGGGTGGTGGGGGGTGGTCTGTGGAAGACCCCGGAAGGGCCTGTGGGGTCTCAGGCTCTCCCAGCACCTGCCTCAGGCTTCTGCTAGGGGCCCCCCACGACGCAGCCCATTTTCCTCCCCAGTTGGCCTCTACACCTCCATCTTCGGTGTGCTCCAGCTGCTTTGCCTGCTGACAGCCCCTGTCATTGGCTACATCATGGACTGGAGGCTGAAGGAGTGTGAAGATGCCTCTGAGGAACCTGAGGAGAAAGACGCCAACCAGTGCGTAGACAGGGCCTGTCCCGTAGCTCCTGGCCCCAGAGTCAGCTGCTAGGCAGGAACCGGGTGGGTGGCCTAGGTTTTGAAGTCAGTGGGAGAGGCAAGAGGGGGTCATGCCCAAAGCTATTCGTAAGGGCTTTCCGACACTCTCTCACTTAGCTCAGCACAGATTTGAGTGTATCACTTCGTTATGGAGATCCTTTGGTACCCGAAAGTTTGGAAAAGCACTGGGCTTGATGGAAGAATGGGAGAAACCGGAGGAAGGTCTGTGTGCAGACACTGGGTGTCTGAGGACCCACTCAGGAATAGCACAGTGGTAAACCGTGGTAAAGTCCTGCTTGCCTGCGAGGCTCACTCCACTCGGTGGGAGTAGTAGGCTGCTATAACCGCAGAACTGCTAGATCTGTTCATAATTGTCAGCATGAAACAAGGTACAGGAGCCCCGCATTCGTAAAGGTTGGGCTCCAAGATCAGAGGGTGAGTTAAATGCTGTCTTCATGACTCCACCTTAATATAATAAGCCACTGTTTATTGCTCTGGGCCCCATGCCAAACACTTGATGCACAGTATCTCAGTCAAGCCTCCCAGCACCTGGATGAGGCGCGTACTAGTGTTGAACCCATTTTTCAAATGCGGGAACTGAAGTTAGGACTTTGAGTAGCTTGCCTGGGGTCACATAGTGAGGAAGTGGTGGGTCTGAGACTCCCCGGGTCTCCAGCACTTGGCATTCATTGTTGCATGTCCTACAGTTGTCCGTGGGTTATCTGTGTGGGCAGTGGCACTGGGATCCCTAATAGTGAATTCACAAGGAAATAGCTACAGAGAATGCTCCGTTATCTAGGTCAGGTCCTAAAGCCATCTGGTTCCATCTACTGCATATTTGTTTCTCCTTCACCCCTTCCTGCCCCCAAAGGGGAAATCCACTCCCTCCCTTGTTTGACTTATTATCTGGCTTATCATCAGCTCCCTGCGGGATCTGGGTGAAGTTGGAGTCCGCGGTGAAGCGGGGCTTCGCCACATCCTGACTTGGGTGTGCTCTGCTGCTTGCCTCCCCGTCAGTCTTCACTGAGGCAGCGCAGTGTGTTAATGACCTTGCATCCAACCTCTCCACTGCGGTTCACACCCAGCACTCAGTCCAGAGGGCGCAATGGGGGCGTCCCTAGGGGTGGTCTCGCCCTGACAGTCCCTCAGATGTGCTCGGGTGGTCTCCGAGCCTTGCATCGTCTGTAAGCTGTGACTTCCTGGGAGAGCCCATCCTCCTTCAGGGAGCTCCCAGCTCCGGTGTGTGCTCTGTCTCCACAGGGGCGAGAAGAAGAAGAAGCGAGACCGGCAGATCCAGAAAGTCACCAACGCCATGCGGGCCTTCGCCTTCACAAATGTGCTGCTTGTGGGCTTTGGGGTGACCTGTCTCATTCCCAACCTGCCTCTGCAGGTGGGTACGGGGAGAAGGAGAGGTCGGGCGGGATGTGGGACAGTGAGACTAGAAGGGACGTGATGTGTCATGGAAGCCATCAACAAAGACCATGGTGACTTTTCATTCATTTATTGCAACCAACAACCAACCAGCCCGCTGTTATTTACCAAGGGCTTCTTACTTGCCAGGTTCTGTGCTTAATGCAGGGGGTGAGCTCTAAATGAAACTGGGATTCCCTTTCACAGAAGACTCTTCTCTATGAAGGCCTATCCTTCTTCATGGCCTTTTGAGCATCTTGCATGCAGTGAATACCACCACCATACCGTCCCCCAGAACTATGTGGGGTAGTTGTATGGCTCCTTGTTTTGCTTTTGCTCACACAGTTGAAACCTGAGGTCCAGAGAGGTCTGGCTAATCTGTGGCATTGGTGGGACCATCTACTCTGGTACAAGAATGCCTACGGGGTATCTGTGTTGTAGAGAGTTGGGAAAGACTGTGATGATCACTGGGCATGAGAGTTCAAAAGTTTAATTCCTTTTCACAAGATTTCTGTTGCTTTTGAAAGCTGACTTTTGGCAGACATTGCAAGCAAAGTAGATTTTGTCACCTGCCCAGCTCTACCCTTACGTCCATGAAAGTGTTCTAGTGCCAATCTCCAAGTTTGTTTATTTTTATTATGACGATTTTTTAAATCCCCAAGTTTATGAACTTTGAAGGGACCTGAATAATGGCATTGCTTCCACATGGGTTAGCTCAAGTCCAGATAGTATCTTGGGCCAGGTCCAGAAGGAAAGCCAGAGTCTCTCTCTCTCTTTTTTTTTTTTTTTTTTTTTTTTTTTTTTTGCAAGTGGCCATGTGTTGAAGTACATTGAACACCCAGCTGTGCACCACCCATGGGTACTATCATGTGCATGTGCCGACATTCTGTGTGAGACCAGAGTAAACCACTGGAGGCTTGTTCCAGTTCCCAGTGAGAGTGTCTTTGTATTCCTGGTGCCCTCCCAGCTTCCTGGTGGCTGTCCCCTCTTACAAGGCTGGTCGATAGATCCTTGCCTTGACCACCTTGTCTAATGAAGGGGCAGTGCTCACTAGGGACAGTCTTCTGCTTTTTGTTTTATTTAGTTCTTGTTGAAAGAAAAGTTATGAAAAGGCAACAAGACACTTGAAGTGGAAAGGGGGAACCTGCACAAGGATGTGTGAGCAAGCATAGTTGGGCACAGCCCTCTTGCAACACTGCAGAGAGCAGCCCCTGCCCCCTCTGCCGCCCACATTCCTGGGAACAGGTCCTGGCTGCTAAGCAGGATGGCAGGGCCGTGTGCAAAGGGCGAATAAAGGGTCCCAGCGGCTGTGGCAAAATGGACACAGCTCTCTTGCTCCTGAGGAATTATCTACAAATGCTTCTTGGAGCTTGCCAAGCCGGCCAGCTGTGGCCTTTTTAAGAAGCTGAACTTTCGGGTAGGGAGAAGGAAAGCTATCAGCCGTTAGGACCTGAGTGACCAGGCACAGAGACCTCTGGGCACCATCCTCAGGTCAGCAAAGGCAGGAGATCAAATCATGATTAATGACCTCCTATTTAGTGCTGTGTCAGTACATCTATAACTGCTGACTCTGGGTGGAGGCAGGAGGAGCCCTGACTCGGTGTTTGCCAATTTCCTTGGTGTAAATGCTTTCACCATGGCTGATTTCAACTGATATGACGTCCCCAAATGTGCAGTTGAAAAGAGATTCACAGTGACACGCCATCGTACGGTACTCCCGCCGTACTAGACTATAAACGTAGAAACCCCCAGAGCACAGATAATAGCAAAATAATTAAGAAATGGTGAATTCTGAGTATCCGTTACCTCTGTTTTTATATAATTTGTTTAATTCTAAGTCTTTACGAATTTAATTTTTCGTAGTGACTGTCTCATAGCTGGCTCACAAAATCCCTGACAACTCGGGCATTGGCCCTTGGAGAGCTGGTGTGAGCCAACACCAGTTGCCAGTGCTGCCATTGCTCAGGACCCCAAGGACTGTGGGGACCCTCGCGTTTCTCTGCTCACACTCTGCTCTCCCTCTCTCAGATCCTCTCCTTCATCCTGCACACGATTGTGCGAGGATTCATCCACTCTGCCGTCGGGGGCCTGTATGCCGCCGTGTAAGTGCTGGTTGCCGGGGGTGGCCTGGGGCCGACAGTAAGGGAATGACCTGAGGGAGGTTCGTGGGAGGACCGAGGTCCTGGAGGGGGCCAGCCTGCCATCTTCTTGTGCCAGGGGATGGGTACCAGGGCTTCTGTTGGGTGTGTCAAGGGAAGGTCACACCTGGCGGGAGGTGGGTCAGCGGGCCGACAGTTGGGTGCCCACAAGCCTTGGCATCTAACACGAAGTCAGTTCCCCCGCCAGGGTCAGTGCTCCCGTGTAGCTTGTTATGCCTCGGGGATGGCCGCTCAGCTGAGCCCCGGGACTGCCCCTGGTTGCTCACGGGAAGGACAGGGGAGGGTTCTGGCTGCCCAGAACTACAGGGCCTTCCACAGGGGCAATGACATGGATAACTGAGCCCACAATGTGTCAGACTATTCTCACCCAGAGTCTCAAAGGGCCTGGTTCTGCCACTGGCCTTTTTGGGCCTTGGCTAAAATGAAACCTGCCTCCTTTTCCAAGAGGCCACACATCCAGAAGGAACCACAGTTGTTTTTCCCCCTTGGGCTGGGGCTTGGCTCAAAAATGGAACTCCATGGGGGCGCCTGGCTGGCTCAGTCAGTAGAGGATGTGATTCTTGGTCTTGAGGTTCTGAGTTTGAGCCCCATATTGGGTGTAGAGATTAATTAAAAATAAAATCTTTAAAAAAAAAAAAAAAAAAAAAGGAACTCAAACACCGTCTCCTGTGTGTCTCTGACCAAAGACTAGCCTGTTCCTCGCTGGGAGCCCCTTTTCACCTCCGGGGCCACAAAGCCTGACATTTCGCTGAGATTTTCTCTCCCCTCCCATCAGCATCCCACGGGGGTCATTCCAGGTCTGCCTGTCGTCCCCCACTCCACCCGATGCCAGGAGGAAGTTGCTGCTGCCCTGGCAGAGTCTGAGAGTCCACCAAGAGTGTGATGCCGAGTTTCCGTGATTACACAATGCTCCTCTGGATGAGGGCGTAGCGGAGCCAGGGCCAGCCTCCAACCTGCTCCCTGGGCCTGTTTGCCAAGCCGCAGAGTCCTGCTGGCACCACTTTCCACTCAGCTCGTCCAGACACCCATGGACCTGGGGCACGCCTGGGTGGAGTGGGGTCCTCCCCAGAATCGGGGGTCTCACGCCGGTCTGAAAGAGAAATTCACAGTCACAGGACTGCTTGGCAGAAACTAATCCGAGGCAGGCACACCTGGGGCCAAGTTGAGGCCGAGGAGCATTGGGAAAGCCTGAGAGTGGCACCTGTGGTGACAGGTCCCCTGTCTTCCCGGCAGGTACCCCTCCACCCAGTTTGGCAGCCTCACAGGACTGCAGTCGCTGGTCAGTGCACTCTTCGCTCTCCTGCAGCAGCCCCTGTTTCTGGCCATGATGGGTCCCCTCCAAGGAGACCCTCTGTGGGTAAGAAGGGTGTGGGGCAGTGGGGTATGGGCATCTGCCCACTCAGAGCTGGGAGGCATTGCTCAGGAGCTTCCAGGGCCCCAAGGAGAGGCAGTTTGGAACTTCGGTTAGGATGGACTCAGGGTCCCTCTGTGAGCGGTGGCTGTGTAGGAGAAGAAGAGTATCCTTTCTGGACCTGATTTTGGGGTAGCCCTCCTGCTGAGGGTTGGCATTTTTAACCAGGTACTGTGAACGTGCCCCACCCCTGGCCCCACCCCTGGATATTCACAACTGGAGGTCAGAGGTGGAGGGCCCAGTCCCCGAGGGCTTCTCAGCTGGGAATCCTGATACTGGAATGTGGAGCCACGGGCCCTGGGCCCTTCGTCCAGTTTCAGCTTTTCCTTTCCCCTCCTGTGGCCTCCCCTCGTCCAAACCTGAGTGTGGGGAAGGCTCTTGAGCCGGGCTCTGCAAAGACCACAGCTCCTGCCCGGCCCCCTGCCTCATGTGACGGCAGCTCTCATTTCTGCTTCTCCAGGTGAATGTGGGGCTGCTTGCCCTGAGCATGCTGGGGTTCTGCCTCCCCCTCTACCTCGTCTGCTACCGGCGCCAGCTGGAGAGGCAGCTACAGCAGAAGAGGGAGGATGACAAGCTTTTCCTCAAGCTGAACGGCTCCTCCAACCCAGAGGCTTTCGTGTAGCGCTCGCCGCCTCAGAACTGTGGCCTCCTGCCCTTGCTTCAGTGACTCACCGGTGTCCTTCTCCCCATCCCAGAGGACCTCCGTGCACCCTCAGGATCCTCTCCTTCACCATTTTGGAGTCCACGCTCCCTCCCAGGGCCCTGGTCCTGCCTTGGAGCTCTGCAGCGCAAGGACGGACGGGAGAGGGCCCGGATGTGCGATGTTCCTACTGCTGGAAGCAAGGGCTGGCCTGGGCTTTGCTCTGCCACTGTCGAGGGGCCCCGGAGCCTTGAGGCACAATGGTGCCTGCAGGAGGAGCAAGGAGGACCTCCAGCAGGCAGGCTCTCTCTCCCTTAAGTGTCTGGATTCTGCCTCTTGCCAAAGCAGAGGGGTCTGCCACCTACTGCCTGCCACCTGCCCCTCAGCTGCATGCCCACTGGCCACACCTGCCCAAGGACAAAGGCTTGCACTGTCTGCGCGCCCTCGCCTGGCCCCTCAACCTCCTCCCCGGCCAGTCTGAGGCTGCCTGAGGAAGGAAGGACCCGCTTCCTGTTGTTGGTGCTAACTCCTTTGTAATTCCAGCCCCCTGTGGCCTGTCCGTGACCTGTCCTCCTGTTATAGGCCTGTGGAGAAGCCCCCCTGGCTTAAAGCCTGGGGAGGGGACGGAGGGCTGGATAGTCATGCACGGCTAGGAGCCAAGGACAAGGCTGCTTAGCAGTCCCTCACCTCCTCCCTCGGGGCAGGGAGCAAGTTTCCACTGCCACCCTTCATCCAGTCTGTGACCCGAAGGGAATTAAAACAGCACCAACAGGGCACCCCCTACACACACAGCTGTTTTTATGGGGGTGGAAGCCAGGCTGCTGCTGACAGATGAGGAGGTCCAGGCCTGGCCGGGGAGATGGACGGTGAGGGGCCTAAGTGTGTGTGTGTGTGTGTGTGTGTGTGTACATGTGTAAGTGGGATGTGTGACCCTGTGATACGTGTGAGGGATGTGTGTGGTGGGGTGATGGTAAGGTGTGGGCTCTGGGTGTCTGCCCTCATCTTCCCGGGGCCACCCAGGAGCCAGCCAGGCCTGCCACAGGCCCAGGGTCCTGGAGGCAGCCTCACTCTGGGCCTGGAGCTGGTCTGAGGCTGTGGGGCCACAGCGCCCCCTGCCGGCAGACTCCTCCAGGGCCTTGGAGCTGTTTACGGGAAGAGGCCGCCCTTCCTCTGCCAGGCGGGCCTGGCTTTCCAGCCCCCCACCTGACTGCCTCCAGAAATGTGTCTGAGACTTCCTGGGAGTGCTCAGCAGGGTGGGTTGATTTTTAAGTTTCTACTTTTAGGTTTTTTCTTTTTAAGTTTTATCAGACTCCTTTTTATAAAGCAATAAATCCATTTTCCTCCTGGTAAGGGACGCCCCTGCTAAGCATTTCGGTTAATGGCTACACGTGCCTGTTTTGAGCTTGAGGAGAAAAGGCAAGACAAGATTTCTTGCCACTGAGCAGCCCCAGTCCTACCCAGCCAGCCGCTCCCCATCTCTCTGGGTGATTGCCATCTTAGAAGCTACAGTGGGGCCAGGAAGAGACCTTACTCCCCACCCCACCCCCAAACAAACTGCGCTTGTACAGACATCTTAGAAGTGTGGGCCAGACTGCCTCTGCTGTTTATCCCAGCCAAACAGCGAGTCCTGATCCCTTCCATCCCCGACTCAGATTTCTTATTCCTGGATCCGCTGCCCTGAGGGTTCCTCCTGAGCTCAGGACACAAGGTGACCCAGGAGAACCTCAGGCTCAAAGAGACAGAGGCAGAAAGTGGTGAGGGAAACTGGTGGAGAACAGTAAAGGACAGACCCAGGCCCAATTTCGAGTCCTGCATTAACGGTCGAGCACCTTGAACACACCTAATTTTCCTAGATTTCAGTCCACTCAAACATTAAAAAACAAGATATTTGTTTGAAACAATTATTTTTACTGTTCTTAAAGTTTATTTTTGGAAGAGAGCAAGCAAGCAAGCCGGGAGGGGCAGAGGGAGAGAGGATCCCAAGCAGGCTGTGTGTTGTGGGTGCAGAGCCCAACTCAGCGCTGCATCCTACAAACCGTAAGATCGTGACCTGAGACAAAACCCAGAGTCGGACGCTTAACTGACTGAGCCACCCAGGCGCCCCTAAAACAAATAGTTTTAAAAAGGAGAGAGAACCAGATCAACATTTTCCAAACCGTTCTTCAGAACACTAGTTCTGTGAGATGTTAGTTATTCAAATTAAAAAAAAAAAAAAACAACTTTCCTGGTCAGGGGCACATGGCTGGCTCAGTCAGTAGAACATGTGACTCTTGGGGTGCCTGGGTGGCTCAGTCGGTTAAGCGTCCGACTTCAGCCAGGTCACGATCTCGCGGTCCGTGAGTTCGAGCCCCGCGTCAGGCTCTGGGCTGATGGCTCAGAGCCTGGAGCCTGTTTCCGTTTCTGTGTCTCCCTCTCTCTCTGCCCCTCGCCCGCTCATGCTCTGTCTCTCTCTGTCCCAAAAATAAACGTTGAAAAAAAAAATTAAAAAAAAAAAAAAAAGAACATGTGACTCTTGATGTTGGGGTTGTGAGTTCAAGCCCCATGTTGGACACAGAGCTTTCTTTTAAAAATAAATAAATAAATAAATGGTCAAATTTGGGAAATGCAGAGTTAAAGTCAGGCAGGTGTACTTTTGTCATGTTCGTGGACCTGTGGCTTCCAAGGCCAGGTGGGGTATGGTGTTAGCAGTCAGAGCCGTCCTCCACATACGGTCTAATGACCACCGGCAGCAGGAACTCCTCGGGTGCTTGTTAAAAAGGTCAACGCCAGGTGTCGCCTCTGGCCCGGAGAATTGACAATCTACATCTTGCTAAGCCCCACCTGGTGATTCTGGGGCACCCACATTTCGAGACCTAGGGACACAGAGGAGTACAATTTGGGGCGATGGCTAATTAGCAAGGGCCCTTCCGTATTGAGGTTGTACAGACAGGGCCCGTGTCGTCCCCAGCAGCGCCCAGGCCCGGCCAAAGGGAGCTGCTGCCTATCTCTCCCAACCCACCTGCAGGACATGGGCACTTTGTGAGAAGAAGCAGGCATTGAGAAACTAGAGGGCAGGCTGGAAAAGAGTCCAAGGCCAACAGTGCATGAGCAGTACCAGATGGGTCAGGTAACTGCGCCCCCACCCCCTTGTCGGGGGCCAGTCATTCTGCTCTGACAGTACGGAGTTGATGGGTTACATATTTTCCTGTTATCATCCTTGAATCATAATAACCCAGGAGTTAGATACTATCCCTATTTTATAGCTGGAAAACTCGAGGCCCGGGGGTGGAGTAACATGCTTAAGGTTAGAGCCAGGACTCCTGAAGTCATTGGAGCATCCAAGGCCCTCTAGGCCAGGACATTCCATTTGGAGCATCAGCCCCAGGGCCCACTGGGCCTTGGGAGCAGGGCAGCAACAGCCCAGGGAAAGGAAGCAAAAAGCCAGGCATGGTCTCCATTTCCTGGAGCCAAGAGCTTCCTCAGAGCCTGGATTGAGCTCTACTTAGTAGAGTCATCTTGGCCCTGGAGACTGATGGGTACAAGGGGGAGCAAATCTCTGGTCACCCCCACCCTGAGAAGAGTGCCCTGGGGTGGGAAAGGGACCACGAGCTGGTCAAAGGCAGTGGACACCAAGTGGCCACAGCCCTCTGGTCTCGTCCCACCCCCCCAGCCTCCAGGCTCCTCGTGGGAAGGAGCAGGAAGTGATGCCTGGTCCTGCGCTTTTGGTCGGAGAGAGGAAGGGGGCTGGGCTGTCCTCAGGAACATTGCCAGGGGTCTCCTCCTGTCTAGTCTTCCTGGACTCCTGTCTGGGAGTCTAGTCATTCCTTTGTGGTTGGCTTCCTGTAAACGCTGCTGGGGAAAGTTCCAACCCTTCTAAATCCCACAGTTATGGTTGCAGGCCCCTGTGGGTTCCTTTTGGTTTTGCTCCATCTCCTTTCCCTCTTGTATCCAGAATCGGCGTGGTCAAAGGAACTTCTGCTCAAGCCCCCATCGTCATGGCCCCTGGGCTATGCAGTCTGAGGGGGGCATCACTCTGCCCTGGGCCCCAAGGACACTGAAAATGGGGACACACCTGGTATTGGGGGTATATGTGCAGGACTGCCCCAGGCAGCAGCACATTCAGCTCCGTGGAGTTGTTGATGCACTTGCATCAGCCTGTGTGAGTCTGAGCAGACACGTAAGGTGGGGGTGTGGGGACGAGTGGTTGGCACTCTGTGGTCAGGGGCTCTTGTCAGAGAGCTCCGAGAAGTCTTCTTGACAGGGCTTCAGAGGCTGTTTAAACACCAGCTCCCCTCTTCTCTGAAGGAGAATATGATGGCTCCTCACAGGCTCTTGGGGTGGTGGGGCGCCTTACCTGTTCCAATTGCCAGGGGACCAGGTCAAGGGTGATAGCCCATTTTTCCCAAAATGGCATAGGTCGTGGGGTTGTGAGGATTAGGAGCCCAGGACCCCCAAAGTGAAAGAGTTGGTTTTCCATAGGCTGCAGCCCCCACCCCGGTCCCCCAGGGTTGGGGGCAAGGTCAGGGTGAACAGGTAGGCTCTGTGAGGCTGTTTCCACCCATTTCCTAACTCACCCAAGCCCTGGGGTGAGGACACAGTGTCAAGAAGGAGGTGTGGCATCCTCCACGTGGGTAGCCTGCCACAGTGCCAGCCTCTCCCTGCCAGCAGGGGGCCACCACCTGTGCCCCTGGGTCTCTGCAGACAGCACGTTCACCTTTGAAGTCAGTCATTCTCAGCCTCCTGGGTGGATCCGAGACTGAACCCGGGCCCCTGGCAGCTCCCAGCCTCTTGACCCATCCCAGATAAGGCTCCATCTTCCCGTGCCAAGGAGGCAGTGAGAGGAGGGGCAGAGGTTAGAGGCCCCACAGCATATACAGTCTCCGTGGCCTTAGGCAAGTCTTGAGCCTCAGTTTCCTTACCTGTAAAATGGAGGTGATCCCCTCACTGGGAGGTAGGTGGACATGGGCATAAAGCACATGTACAGTGGTATACTGCGGATAGCACAGGGAACAAAGACCGTCCCCACCCTAACCCCATCCATACAATGGGACATCTACCTTAGGCAACTCTGACCGGAACAGACTTGTGGCCAACTAAAGGAAGCGAGGTCCGTTTCCACTGACCCGTATCCCTCTCAGAACCCCTCTCGAAGCAAAAGCCTTAAGAAGTTGTCCCTTTGTTCATCTTGTTTATTGTTATTTTTCGTTTATTTCTCACATTTTAGTAAGTGACTTGGCCCCAAAGCGTCTCAAGATAATTTCTAAGTGGTGGGTGTTCAGGCGCCCCGACAGTTCATGCTAAGCGGGGTGACTCGGGTCACTGCATGTAGGTGGCACCTCTGTACCACCTCCTGCACAACTGCTTGGCTGCGCCTCAGTGTGTGCGTGTGTGCACGTGTGAGTTGAGATGGGCTCCGGGCACGTCAGGTGTGAACGCGTTTTGAGGAGCGTGTAGGAGCTTGTCTGTGTGCTGGAGAAGAGGGAGAGGGTCTTGCCTCGCTGAATCCCTCTCCATGGCTGGGAAGGCCTAGGTCCTGAGTGGTGCCTGAAGGGTTCATTGGTTCCCTGTGTCAACCAGGGTCAATAGTGACACCGCTCCTCAGTAACTGACCCTGACTCCCGGCCCTATTGCTGTTTCTGGCACCTGGCTTACTTCCTGGCACACAGTAAGCACTCAATAAATGTATGCTGAGAATGACTAACAACTACTTCCTCCTCTGCTCCTGTGTCTCTTCCTAAGTCCCCCGTCTTTCTGCCCCTTACCTTTTGCTCAGATTCTGTGTCACTTGTCTGACGTGTGCTCCCTGACCCCCACCCCTCCCCTATGGTGCCCTTGCCATGGCCCAGCTTTGCTGGCTTGGCCTTCTGGGTGGCTATTTTAAGAGGTGGGGGAGGGACAGAGTGAGGGGCCTCTTGGGTGGGAAGACCAAGGCTTCTGGTGAATTCTGGTTCTAAAGGGAGCTCATCCTCATCTCTTTTCTTTCGTACTAAGGTGGTGGTCATGGGCATGACTGCTCCTTCTAAGATTTCCCACCATGCTGGCTGCCCTCCTGCCAGGGCCCTGGGCAGTGGCAGAGAGAGAGAGAGAGGGAGAGAGAGAGCCACTGGGCCTCTCCGGAGAAGCCACAAGGAGATCCCCATCCCAGGGAGGGAAGGGATGGCCTGGCCCCTCACCCTAATTGTGTGGAGGGGGCTTGAGGCCCAGGGGAGGGATGTGCATGGCCTCAGGGGCCAGCTGGGGAAAGGATGAGAGGGAATATTACCTGGGTATGTGTGGGAGCTCCTACCTGTCAGGATTGCAAATTCAAAAGCTAAGGCTCTGACACATCCCTTTGCTACCTTTCCTTTTCCCATGTTTGAGAAAGCACAGAGAAATATTTCTCTAATGTAAGTAGAGCCACAGCATAAGGTCTCTGGTAATGCAGGCGTTGTTAGACCTTGACCTCCATGCCAGGGACACAGGAGGACTTGGAGGGGGGACTGGGGGGACGTGGAGGCCACAGCCTCCATCTAAAGGGCAGCCTTGACCCCACTCTATCGTGGCCACGTGGGAATGAGCCTAGTGTTTTCTGTCAGATCTTCTGAGTTTTTTCAGGAGAAGCTGAAAATCCTAAATTTTATTATTTTTTTAAAAATTCTCTTTCTCGGGGCACCTGGGCGGCTCAGTGAGGTGAGCGTCCGACTCTTGGTTTTGGCCACGTCACGATCCCAGGGTCGTGGGATCAAGCCCAGCATCAGGCTCTGCCCTGAGTGGGGAGCCTGCTTGGGATTCTCTCTTCCTCTGCCCCTCTCCTCCACTTGTGCTCTCTCTCTCTCTGTCTCTCAAATAAAAATTTAAAAAAAATTTTTTTTAATTCCCATTTTCAATTGTCGGCTCAAAACAATTTTTTAAAAACTCTCATGGCTGCTCAAATAGCTTTCCACTGTATGCAGACCAAACACACCAGAGGTAAGGAGAGAGGAGAATGTGCAGGGCCTCCTTGCCTCTTTCGGGTGCCCAAAACAACTGCTTGTCTATTTCCTTGGCTCCAGCAGGTGACACGTTTGTCTTGCATCAGACTGTGGCCCTATCTGGCCTGGGACCTTTTCATTTTTCCCTTTGTCTCCCCCAAGCCTGGTGCATAATGAATGCTGTGGAGGGAGCAAGTGGGTTAAACACTCTAGTCTGGCTTCTAGAGGGGCTGAGTCTCCATTTAGGGACAGGGAATTGTCAGGCAAAGTGCAGGGCAGAAGCAGCCCGCCCTTACTGGCTGAGTGCCTGCCCGTGGCCTGGACTGGCCGACACCCTCCTCCTCCCAGTGGGTCCAGCCCAGCAGCCAGGGTCACGCCTTTGTCTGTTTTCTTGTCCGGTGTCTGTCTCTCCACTAGAATGAATGCCTCTTGAAAGCTGCCCCATGCTCTGTCCTGGTCACTGCAATACTTCCAGGGCCCAGAATGGTGCCCGGCAAGGAACAGCTGCTCAATAAATATTTGGAAGATGAAATTTGAAAATGGAGAGAGACAGACAGAAATGAACTGAAAAGGGGCTGACACACACTGAGAAAGGGGAAGAGCATGCCCTCGCCAGCCAGGAAGGGACACAGCAGAAGACAGAAACAGTGAAACACAGTCTCCTCGAGATACCCAGAGGTGGGTTCCAGGTGTGGCTGTGGCCCAAGCAGTCACAGGGACGGCCAGCCAGGAGGACCTGGGCGGGGGTCGGAGCTTTGAGATACACAGACGTGAGGACGAAGGCAGGAGGAAGTCCAAGGTGGAGCGAACAGCACACAGGCCGGGGCAGGAGACCGCTGGGAAGAGAAGATGGCAAAAACACTGGCTGAAGGTCATCACCCAGACAGAGCAGTGTGACAAAGACTGAAACCAGAGGGCTGGGGAGAGGCAGAGAGAGGTCTGAAGAGGACAGGCAGGAGGAGAAGTGAAGAGAGACAGAGAGAGGAAAGACAGAGACAGAAAGATACAGAGAAACAGAGGGCAGAGAGAGACAGAACAGAGAGGGAGACAAAGGTACAGAGAGATACAGAGACAGAGAGAGATACAAAGAGACAGGAGAGACAGAATTGGTGAGGGAATATGGGAGGGAGAGAAGACAGAAATTCTGGTGCAGATAGGGATGGAAAGAGGGAGAGAAACAAAGAAGGAGACATGATAGGAGGTCACTGTGACACTCGAGATTGTAAGCCTGGAGCCTGGAGAAGTAGTTTTTTAAATTATTTTTCATTTTCTTATTTGAGAGAGAGAGATGGGGGGGCGGGGAGGGATGCAGAGGGAGAGAGAAAGAGAATCCCAAGCAGGCTCCACACTCATCGTGGAGTCTGACGCGGGGCTCGAACTCCTGAACTGTGAGATCGTAACCTGAGCCGAAACCAAGAGTGGGATGCTCAACCCACTGAGCCACCCAGATGCCATCGGAGAGGTAGATTTAAGGGGCGGTGGCGTCCATCCCTCTTTCCTCACAACACCCCTTCCCCAATAATGATGATATGGAAATGTGCCATGCACCGCACAAGATGGCCTCAAGGACACTGCCTCGTCTCCTGATTCCTAGCAGGCAGGCACAATCATTGCCCAGTTTTACAACTGAGGAAGCTGAGGCACAGAGAGGTTAAGTACCTTGCCCAAGTTCATACAGGCGGAAGGACTGGAAGGCATGGGGCACCGGGGGGTCTGCTCCCACAGTGGGGCTGAGGACTCCCAGGGGGCCAAGCTAGAAAGTGCTGTGGCACCCGCATGTGAGGGCTAACTCTTAAACACACCCGAAGCAGAGCTTGCTAGAATGGAAGATGTAAGAAACATCACAAAGCTAAAATGTGGGGGAAATGCAGACCTTGTTCAGACACTGAACTTATCTAAAAGAAACTGCAAAATATTTTTTAGATAATAAGAGAAATCTGAATATGAACTGGGTAGGAGATAATATCAAGAAATGATTAATTTGGGGTGCCTGGCTGGCTCAGTTGGTAGAGCATGTGACTCGATCTCAGGGTCATGAGTTCAAGCCCCACGTTGGGGGTCGATATTACTTAAAAAAAAAAAAAAAGAGCATCTAGGAGGCTCAGTTGGTTGAGCATCTGACTCTTGACTCTGGCTCAGGTCATGATCCCAGGGTCATGGGATCAAGCCCCGTGTCAGGCTCCAGGCTGAACATGGAGCCTGCTTAAAGATTCTCTCTCTGTTTCTCTCTGGCCCTCTCTCCCACTCATGCTATCTCTTTTTCTCTCTCTCAAAGGAAATAAATAAACATAAAAAAAAAGAAATCATTGGGGCATCTTGGTGGTTCAGTCAGTTAAGCATCCACCTTGGCTCAGGGCATGATCTCAAGGTTCATAAGTTCCAGCTCCACATAGGGCTCTGTGCTGACAGCTCAGAGCCTGATGCCTGCTTCAGATTCTGTGTCTCCGTCTCTCTCTGCCCCTCCCCTGCTCATGGTCTGTCTGTCTGTCTCTCTCTCAAAAATAAATAAACATTAAAAAAAATAAATTATTAGTTTTTTTAGTATGATAATGGCATGGGTTTTCGAGAAAATATTCCTATTCCTAGAATGCATACCAAAACATAGAGGGGTGAGGTGGTATGATGTCTGAGATCTGCTTTAAAATGTTTCAGAAAACGGGCGACTGGGTGGCTTAGTTGGTTAAGCGTCTGACTTCAGCTCAGGTCGTGATCTCACGGTTTGTGAGTTTAGTTCGAGCCCCGCATCAGGCTCTGTGCTGACAGTGCAGAGCCTGCTTCGGATCCTCTGTCCCCTCCTTCCCCTCTGCTCCTCCCCCGCTCACGCGTGAGCGCGATCTCTCTAAAAAATACGTAAACATTTAAAATAAAATGTTCCAGAAAAGAGATAAAGCATGAGCGGCAAAATCTCTCTAACCGTTGGATCTGGGTGACAAGGACTGGGGGTTCCTTAAGGCCCTGGGTGGCTGCCCCCTGTCCCCGGAACAGAGATACAGTTCTCTAGCTTGGCACTCAGTCCCACCTGTGTGCCCACGCAGAACACGCTCGAATGCTAACCAGAGGCCCTCGTAGCATCCTGCCTCTGCACCTTTGCATGTCATAGTTTCCCTCTGGAGATGCCATTTCCTCTTCCAATGTGGCTCAAGTGCCTGTTGTCCCAGGATGCTTCCCACGCCTCTGCAGCCCAGAGAGGCCTCTTCTTGGACCTGTTCTTTGTGTCACACATGTTCCCTTTTGTCACAAGCTACCTTGTGTCACGAGTTACAGTTCTCCAAAACTGCAAGTCCTCCTCCCTGTGAGCGACTCAAGAGCAGGGGCTGTTTCTCAGGCATTTCGATTATTGTTTTGCTTCTTACTTTCCCCAGAGCCCAGCACAGCCCTGCAAGCCCCTTTGTCTCAGCTTTTGTTAACTAAGAGTCTGCTTAGCAATAATTCCTCTCATCATGGAGGGCTCAGTGTAAACCTCGCCTCCTCTAAGCGCCTTCCCTGACCTCCCCATTAATGTCACCTGCCACTGCCCACAGTCACCATGTTCAACCTCTCCGGAACATTTATCACTACTTGAAGTTATTTCTGTGTTTGTTTATACTCCACTCCCTCACTCTGAACAAGGGAAGGACCTGGTTTTTCTAGGTCACCCCCCGTGTCCCAAGTGCTGAGAAAAAGGCCCAGGACAGGGCCAGGAGCTCAGTCAGTATTTACTGAGTGAATTCACTAGTTGTCCCAACTAGACTTCAGGCTCCCAGAGGGCATGGTTCGGTTACTTTCTGGAGAGAACTAGCACATGGCGATTGTTAAACAACCATTCACTGCTATTATGTAGGAGAAAAAGCCCTCTACTGAAGGGTCAGGGGATCAGGGTCCAGTTCAACTTGGACTTTGGGTGGTAATATCTCTTCTCTTGGCCTTCCTTCAAGTGGCTTGGATTTCTGGGGCAATCCACGCGCCTACTTTAGGATTTGATGAACGAGTGGCCAACATGGGCAATACTCAGAGCTGTCCCGGGGTACGAGTCATGGCTTGACAGCAATATGCCACCTACTCCACCCTCCCTTCCCAAATCCGTACAGTGGCAGCCCACCCACCATCACCTGGCTGTCCCTCAAGTCCAACCGTGGAGTCATTATCTTCTGCTGTGCAAATCTACCTTTCTGGTATTCTTCTGAAGACAGTACTGCCCACCCAGGCTCCCAGGCCAGAAACCTGGGTGGTTTTCTTCCTTTCTCCCTCAGCCAATTAGTCAACAAGTCTTGCTGATATTACCTCTTGAGCTGCTTCCCTCCACTGCCCTTTCCCATCACTGTCATCTTCACCTGGACTTCTGCAGCGGCCTCCTTACTGGTCACCCTGCCTCTGCTCTGGCCCCCGCCATCCCCTCTCCACCCACCGCTCAGAGTGAGCCTCCAAACACCAAACCTGCTTAAAACCCCTAAAAGGCCCCAGCCCCCTTAGGATGGACTCCAAACAACTTATTATCACCTGTCAGGAACTGCATTATCTGCCCCCAACCCTCTCCTCACTCTGCCTGGTAAACTCTCCCTTTCCAAGCTCTCTGCAGACCTCAGCTTAGAACTTCCTCTTCCGGGGAGTGCCTGGCTGGCTCATTCCATAGAGCATATGCCTCTTGATCTCAGGGTCGTGAGTTTGAGCCCCACGTTGGGTGTGGAGATTCCTTTATAAAAAAAAACAAACAAACAAACAAAAAAAAACAAACTTAAAAACAAAGTGAAAAAAACCAAACAAACCCTCTTCTTCCAGGAAAATTTTGAGGACTATACCTCCAGTGTAATCCCATCAAGCTTGTGTTTCACTATTCACGGGCCTTTTCTCATTTCTGCTCGGTTCATTCTCTCAAAAAAAAAGCACAGGTTTTGGTACACAGCAGGTACTCTGCAAACACTTATTGGATGAATGACATCACACTAAGACTGTTAGGTGAAAATCTCCATCACATGCTCTCTATGGACTTGAACAAGTCATTCATTCACTTTTGAGCAATTCCTTTAGCCTCTGCCTCCTCCTCCTCCTCACCTGTAAATGCGGACAGTAATGGTAACTTTTTCTGGTAGAGTTGTGGTGAGGAGTCAAGCACTTAGAACAGCAGTTGCATGTAAATTTGGCTATTTTTAATATTTTCTTGGCACAACTGCTTCCTTGATCTCAACCCACCCCGCTGAGGGGGGCCAAACGTACAGGTGCAAAACAGTCACACCTAGGTCCCCACGCGACACCTTGATGTCCGCTTCGCCTACTGCCCTGGGCTGGCGGCGGGGAGTTCTTGATCCCCGCTGGGGGCCCACCTCTGAAGAGGACGCAGACGCCACGGCCCACTTAAGGATGGAGGGGGCGGGCGCGAGAAGGCTCCGCCTTCGCGCTGAGGTCAGCGCGCACCGCTGCGTGTGACGCTCTGGTTGCCGCAGAGACGCCCCGCCCCCGCGCGGCGCTGCGGAACCGGAGCTCCGGGCGGCGTCGGCAGCGGCGCGGGAGGCGGCAAGGCCGGGGCGGCAGAAGCCGGCGCGGCGACCGCAGCGAGAGCGGCGGGGACGGAGCGGACCACGACGAAGGCGCGCAGGCAGCAGGGCCGGGCCGGGCCACGGGGAGAGCGGCCGCCGGGAAGCGGGCGGGAGGCCGGGCGGGCAGCGGGCAGCCGCCGAGCTGCGGAGCGACATGGTGCTGCTCAAGGAGTAGTGAGTGTCCGGCGCGCCGTGCGGAAGCGGGGAGGAAGGGAAAGTCGGGGATGACGACCAGGGAGCCTGATGGCTTGGCGGAGTGGATGCAGCGACCGGACGGGGATGGGGAGCAATGGATGGGCTGTTGGGCGGCCCAGCAGGGGCTGAGGGGACCGTGAGGGCCGGAAAGGGCCTGAGGTGGGGCCAACGGGGATAGAGAGATACGGACAGCTCCTGAGGTGGGGCCTGAGGGACAGTGAGGGCCGAATAGGCCTGAGAGAAGAGGCCAAAGGGACAATGAGGGCTGGACAGGGCCAGAGATGGGGTCAAGGGGACAGTGAGAGCCAGCAGGGCATGAGGAGGGGCTTGAGGGGATGGAGATGCGTGGTGGCCCTACAGTGGGGGCAGAGGGACGAAGGGGCCCGCCAGAACTACAGGAGTGGCCGCGGGGACTGGCGGGAGAAGGAGGAGTAGGCTTCAGGGGCTGAGGAACAGTTAAGACAGCTTCAGGAATGGAGCTGAGATGGTGGAGAGGAGCGTGAGGGGGACCTGGAGTATGAGGAGTGGCCGCCTTAGGCATGGGGAGGATTGTAAGGAAGTGCACACA
Source organism: Prionailurus viverrinus (assembly GCF_022837055.1). NCBI lineage: Eukaryota > Metazoa > Chordata > Mammalia > Carnivora > Felidae > Prionailurus > Prionailurus viverrinus. Next base: position 15,093,227 of record NC_062574.1, read on the forward strand.
GGGAAAGGTGCAGGGAGTTAGGGCCAGGCTTGGGTGACAGAGGAAGGGTCTAAGAAGATTGCAGAGGGCACTGGTGGCGTGACATGGTGCCTAAGTGGTAGGTGCAGGGGAGGAGGTACTTGGAAAGAAGCTTAGGATGTTTGCTTGGGACTTGGGGGACACTTGGGGAAGGCATCCAGAAAATATTGGGGAGGAGCTGGTTTGTGGGAGTTATAGTGCTGGAGAGCGCTGGGATGTTACCAGGGTAGAGGACAGTTTGGAGAGGGAGTAGGCTTGTGAATGTATGTAATAAATAAACGTATTGGAGTAGGGGTTAGGGGGCAGGGGCAGCCTGTCTCTAGGGCAATCTCAGTCTTGGTGCAAAGAGAAATTAAGGAGGTTCCCATAAAGCCATTACTTGAGGAAAGACAGTGAAGGGTGAGGGAGTTCTCGACTAGTGACTGGGGTGGAAAACTAGTGACTTCTGGTAGGTGTTGCAGGCAGAAGGCTTGCTCCTGAAATCCAGGGGATTGGATGACAGGTGGGGATGTGTAGATGGCTAAATCTTTCAGACACTAGATGACCCATCACTGAAGCTCATGGTTCCAAGTAAACATTTCAGGGCTTCCTCCCTGCCCCCAAAGAGGAGAGATTGAATGCGTGTGTGCAGAATTTACAGTGAAACTGTGCTTCCCTGGAGAAGAGGGTGGGTGGGCGGGCAGCATTGGGTCAGAAGCCCAGGAAATCCAGAAGGGGGAGATGTCCCCATAGAGAGCAACTGGTGGAACTCACTTGGTAGCCAGGCAGGTGTGCGGAGGGCTGTTTCCATTCTGTCATTGAAAGCACTTTGCCCCATCCCATATGGCTTGCTCCTTGGAGGTGTTTAGGACATTTAGGACATAGTGTGGCGCTTTGGATAACAAAGGGAGCAGAGACCCAAGCTGTCGTCCCAGCTGGACACCTCATCTGAACAGCATTTTTTGGAGCCCCTCCACCTCTGGTTCTTGACATCCAGTCTGATGTTGATCCAGCCAGAGCTTGGAGCTTGGTATGGTGAGGAGGATGAACCTTGGGATACCAATGGGAGGAGAGCATGGTGCACTTTGGCTTTTAACCTCGACCGTCCAGAAAACAGGCTTTTCCCATCCCATCCCATTCTCCTGATCTTTTTATCTCTTCCCAAGTGAATTCCAGAGTCTGTAGAAACCTGTAGTTTTGTGAAGAAGGTCAGACAGGGAAGGGACCTTCAGAAGAGATCTGAGTGAGTTTTGAAGAAAGGGCCTTCCTCCCCAGTCTTTGTTCTTCTACCCTTGAAGCCTATCAGGGAAAGGTCCAAGGTGCCGGGGCTGCAGAGCCTGCCTGGCATCTGCGTTTCCTTCCTGCCTGACTTGTGCCCCGCGTGTGCTCCGGCGAGTGTGTGCGTCCTGGGGCAGGGGCCGAGGAGGGGGGCATCCGAGACACTTGGCCGTGGCTGCAGTGCTGCAGCTCTGGGAAGGGTGGAAGTGAAGGTCACACTGAAGTGAGCACAGCTCCAGTCTCAGCCCAGCACTGCCCCTGTGGCCCTATCCTTTGGAATTGCACCCAATTGCTGCTAAAGTGGTTTTGCTCCTGAGGAGCCAGGGAGAGACGTCCGGGTGTGCGGCTGTCACGTAAGGCAGCCTCAGAGCATCCCGTCAGGAGCTGGGGGAGACTTGGTGCCTACCCAGGGTCTGGCGGTTTCCCTGGTGATTTTTCTGACACTTCCTCTTACAGGATTCTCCTGGATTTGATTTCTGCAAATTCTTGGATGTGATTCGTACTGCTGTTCTTGCAGATAAAAGGCGTATTGTTTTCTAGGAAGTTTCTTCTGAGGGTGCAGAAATTGTGGCCTCCACGTTGGAAGTATTTTTGTGCACTGTCGGCTTTCTCTAATGGGAGGAGGGCATTCGCGGCAGCATCCAGTAACCTGCAGGATTTGTGTTATTTGAGTCATTCTGGAGGAGGGGGTTAGCAGGCAGTAAGCACTTGAAGCCCCTTTTGTTTTTCCTGCTCCTTTTCTGCCCCGCACCTTGCCTTCAGTGTGATGTTTTTCTCGGACCCCTGTGTGCTTCTTGCTACCTGGGGGACCTTTGTGGATTTGGAAAATAGTGAGCGGACTGTTTAGCAGCCTGGAGCACAGATCCCAGTTGTCGGAAGCACTGCCTAGGAAGGAGAACATAGCAGCTCACGCTTCGCCAAGCGTGCGAGGTGCAGGAGGCTCCAGGGCGTTCCAACTGGGGTCTGGGCACTGAGAACCTGAGCTCAGGAGCGGGCCTCGTTTGTATGAATACAACCAAGTGTTTTGGTCTCACCTCTCTGACCGCGCGGCTTTCAGCTGGGGCTCGGCTGTTGCTCTGCCACTAGCCCTCGCACCTCTGTGGAATGCTGACGGGCGTGTGACCTGGCTGGGCATGACTTGTTGGTCATGGCTTGTTGGCACCTCCAACAATCAGAGGTCGTTAAGATGGAGAAGAAGTAAAGGGAAACTGTCAATTGGGGTGCCTTTGGACAGCTTCTGGAGTTGAAGACACAAGTCGAGTGTCCTCTCTTGGTGACTTTGTGATAGTAGCTTGTATTGCAATATCCTGCCTCAGAGCAGAGGTGGTTGGTGTGTGCTCTTGGGGTGATTAAGCTTTGAAGGAGCTTGGTCCCTTCCTAGCTTTCTACCTTGAGGGCCATCGTCAGGACATTGGGCCCGTAGAGATGAAATCCCCAGGGCCTGAGTCTTCAGGTCTGACTCCTCATCTTGGCTTCGGAGTTTGCCGGGGGGGTGGGGGGGGGGGGGGGGAGGGGGGGGTCCTCGTTTTGCTGGGAAAGATATCAGTGGGGGAAAGGGAGAAGAAGACAGCTCCAAATGTGAGTCAGAGGCCTGCGAAGTAGCCCGTAGGGGGACAGGCTTGCACTGAATCACAGGTTCTAAGTTGGGGCTGAAGGGCACAGACGATCCTGCCTCATAGCACTCAGGGGGCCATTCTCTGCTGGGTTTTCGGCAGTGAGCATATGCCATGTGCAACAGAACATTTAAGACTGTTCTACAGTGGTGCTGTAATGGCCTTGGGTAGCATTCAGGCCTGAAGTTGATACTGTTTTCCCTCTTTTGTAGCCGAGTCATCCTGCCTGTGTCTGTAGATGAGGTAAGTTTTTTTTTTCCTTTTTATTCATAGTTTCTTTTTATTCATATAATTGCTTGCGACCATTAGCTACGTTGGGCTACAAGTGGCCCACCCTCTTGGTGTGGTTTTCATGGTTCTTCTAACTTAGAGATACTCAGTATCCGATGAGAATTTTCCTAGTGCCACCTTTAGTCGAAGGAGGGCACCTATTTTGTATATCTGCAACCTGCCTCAAGCTGTCGGCATGCTAGGTAACTTTGAACGGAGACTTTGGATAGAGCCTAAACCAGCCCCTTTTACCTGCTAAGACTGTGCCTGTTGGGGGACATTTTATTGAGGGGACTGAGTGTGTGAGGGGATTTCTGGGCCCTCCAGCACTTGACCGGGAAGCGTGCACGGCCCTCTCTGGTTGTGCAACAAACCAGTAGGGCGGGAAATCTCCGAGGCCCTCCCTAGCCATGCTCTAGGTGACCGCTGGGAAGACCAAGGCCCCGAACCCTTTTACGGAGGGCAAGGAATAACAAATGGGCTTGGCTTGCCCTCTGTCCTTTTATGGTTTTAGGCCCAACGTCCCTGTGTATGGGGATCTGGCAGGACCTGCCCCGAGAAGGTTCATAGGCCATGCTGACTCAGAATCGTGTCTTGGACAGCAAAAAACTGTCATAGAGCCTCCCTTGTTCCATCCTTTCTTTGAATCTCCTCCACTGTCTTCTCCTGTTGCAGCCTGTTCTTTGCACCCCCCAGCTTCTAGCCAGGCTCCAGTTTGGGTGAAGTGTGTCAGCCAGCGCGGTGCCCTCAGTCACTGTCTTTCCTGTGGTGTCAGCATGAAGCTCCTGTGATAACTTACACTCTGTTCCAAATATGAAATGGACCTTTGAAAAATGAAATCAGGCCAACAGAGCCTGCAGCACACTTTAGATGAGACAGATATCCAAGCTTCTTGGACCCAAAGGGGGTGGGTAGGCATCGGCCCCCTAGAGGATCGTCTCCAGTGGTGGGCTGTAATCTGATAAGAGCTGTGGAGACCTGGGGGTGGGAGCCAGAGGTGGTCCTCGATCATGCTCTGGGAGCTCTAGGAAAGGAGCTTGAGAGAAACCAGACTGGGGATGCAGGGCAAAGGGCATGGAAAGGATAGATGCTCCTATCCCTGGAAGCACCTGACGTGTACCTGGGGCCTGGGAACCCTGTGCTTAGGCTGACAGGTGTTGGGCTTGGGGGGCTCCTGTTAACCCACCTCCTTGGAGGCCTTGCCGTCTTTGTGAAAAATAAAAGTGATGATTTTCCAAATCAGGAGGCCAAGCGGGAAGGCTTGGCCTGTCCCTTACCCTGAAACTCAGCTCTTGGGAGTCCAGTAACCCTCTCTTTGCTGTACAGGATGATCCCACCCACCCACCCCCCAGTCAGGAAGATGTCCCTCAGGAACTCCGGAGTACCTCAGTGTAGCATTTAGGGGCAAAATGGGTCTTTTCACAGGGAGTATCTTGATGGAACAAGGATGGGAATATTTGTGAGAAGTGTGGCCAACCCGGGAGAGCCAGCACTGTTCAGGAGCACCTATTGGCTACTCTGCAGCAAGGCTGGAGGTGACTTAGGATGGGGCCAAGAGTGGAGGGAAAGAGGAACTCACCTTGAGATCATCTGCAATTGGCAGTTTTTAGCTTGTGATTTTTTTTTTTTTTTTGCAGCATTGAGGAAGTGATGGGGCAGGGTGAACAGAGCCTAAAGTCTAAGCAGAAGCTTGGGAAGGAAGCTCTGCTAAGGATTCATCTGTCCGCCTGGGAATGGTCAGCCTTTTCTTAGCTAGAAACCACTGATGAGAAAGCAAGTACATGGCTTGGGTAGGGGGAAGCAGGTGCTGCTTCTCTAAGATTTTTTGTTTTTAAGTAACCTCTATGGCCCTAGTGTGGGTCTTGAACTTATAACCCCAAGATCAAGAATCCCTTGCTCCACCATCTGAGCCAGCAGGCACCCTGGAGCTGCTTTTCTGATGGCTTAAACTTTAGTTCCAGAGATCAGAAAATCTTGAATGGGGAAGCCAAAGAAGAAACAAGTAATGATCAACCTTTTCAGTCTTTATCAATAGACCCATCATGACTCATGGTTCCCATGGGAACAGCCCAGCATCATATGACTGTTGGACTTACTTCCTAATTGGAGGCCTTGATTTGTGGCCCTCGTGGCTTTCTTTCCTTTTTTTTTTTTTTTAAAGTTTATTTATTTATGTAAGTGATCTGTATAGCCAACGTGGAGCTTAACTCAAGGCCTCAGGATCAAGAATTGCATGCTCTTGTGACTGAGCCAGCCAGGCACCCTTCCTCAGGGCTTTCTGTTGTAGGTTGGGAAAGAGAAGAAGGAGAAAAGAGAAGGCCATGTCTTTATAACGATCCTGATGGTGTGAATCAATATTTTGGGGCGGAATTAGCTTCTATCTGGCCAGAGCCTTTGGGTTAACACTGCACAGGGTTTCTAGGCCTTCTGCAGAGAAAGCCCTGGATGTTTGACAAGGGTGTGTCCACCGGTCGTTCCTGGCTTAGATAGGCCCACCCTCTTCCCTGTGGGCAGGGCTGTTTTACTTCCCATTTCCAGAAATGCACGTTACCATCCGCCTGTGGTACCTGGCCTGACACAGTCACGTGGATGGGGCCAACAGCTGTGCTGTTTTTCATGATAATATTGCCTGTGTTTCAGGCCCACCCACTGCATGTTCCTGGGCTCCCGCTCCCAGGTTGCCTAAGTGGTAGAGTCTGTTTTTCTTAGCTGAGTGTCTTAGTTCTTTGGGACAAGGGCAGGCCTCATTGTCCTAGGCCTGAGGAGGCTGGAATCCTCAGATGGATAAGGGTTTTTTATCTGATTTAATGGTCTGCCCGCCACCCCCACCCCCATCCCCATCTGAGTGTGGCTGCTTTCCGCTTTCCCAAGGTGTGGCGCCACTTTGCCAAAGGGAACCCTCTGGCATGAAAAGTGTCCCTCACTTGTAGCTTCTGAAGGCCAGTCTTACTTAACCCCTTTGGATTAACAGAACGGCCTTCACTTGTCTCATTGGGATTAAAGGATCAGAATATCAAGAGAGATTAAAGGGAGAAGATGCTGGCCCAACAGACTGATCCTCTTAGAGCCTGCCCTCTGGTTCCTGTATCTGATGAGGAACCAAATGAAGGGGATTAGTGTCTGCGTGGGGGCCCCTCCCCAAGCAGTGCCACCAGCCGACAGCCCTGTCCCCTCCACCAGGCCCTTTCTTCAGCCTGTCCTTCAGGATTGCTGAGTCAGTGGTTAGATGTTATTATGACTCTTCTCTGAAACAATTAATGTTCCTTCTTAGGAACCCCTGTTTTAGCCCAACCCGGACCCACTTGAGGGGGTGGACTTAGAAAGGCACAGAGACAGCTTGGTGTTCCACGGGGGCATTGAGGCAGCACTGATGTTTTTCAGGATTAGCAAGGTCAAGGTGACTGGCTCTGTCCCAGATGTTTCTCTCTATGGGATTAACTGAGCCTTGATCACTTGCTTGGGCCTTTCTTTGGCATTTTATACTGGGTTTTTACTTTGGAAGTTAGGCCTCTTGGCGTTTGTCCTAGTGTGCTGCCTCCCCCAGACTCTGCCCAGAAATTTCCCTGCAGTGCTTCATTCTGAAGCTGCCTGGTAGAGCGGGCTTCCAAATTTGAGGGGAAGTAGCCCTGGAAGCTGCCTCTGCTCCTTGCTGTTGCCGGGAGTGGGTTAAGTGGCAGCTGCTCAGAGACGCAGCCTCTCTCTTTTAATCTCGAAGGGAGGGAACCCCTTGTCTGTCTCTCCTGGGCGTAAAAGGAGTCTGGGGAGCAACGTAGAAGGTGAGGAAAACCTTTATACCCGCAGTGTGATTACGTACCTTTTTTTCTCATCCTCCCTGAATAGTTGTTCCTGGTGGCACTGGCAGTAAGAGGGAAAATGCTTCCTCCGGTATAGACATAACTTCCTGCATTAACTACTGCCATTCGTTCTTTTTGCCTTATTTTTCCCTCCAAACAGCTTCACTCAGAAGGTTGCAGAAGGGCCAGGTCTGGGCAATGCCCAGGTCACTGGCCGTAACACTGGGTTGTCCTGAGGGGGTCAGAGGAGGCCAGTAACCTTGACTGGTGACTTGATAGGGTGGCAGATGACCAAATAAAGGAAAACCAGGTTCTTGCCATCTAGTAAAGGCACACACCGTGGGGTCGGAATCTCTGTCATCCAGTATGGGAAGCAGGCCACTTGCCCCAGCGCTACCAGGAATCTGGAAAGCATCAGGAGGTTTGGTCGCCTGTAAAACTGTTCTCTGAGCTGCTGGCAGGGTGACGAGCTGCCCGACACTGGAGAAAAAACAGGTAGATGAGTCAGTTTACAGCAGAGGTTGTGGACTTCTCAGAGCACTGGGGCAACTTTCTTTGACAAGAAGTCCTGTGTTAGGATCTGTTTGAATGAATGGGGTGAAGAGATTCTAGGGGCCGACCCAGATCTGGTTTTAGGGTCTTAATACCAGAGGCAGGTTCAGGGAAGAAGCTGCCTTGGACTCTGTAATCTGGTTCCTGGATAGTGGTGTGAAGTTAAGTATGTTTACCTGGCTCCTTCAGCCTTGCTGGAAGATGGGAAAATGGGAAGGATGAAACGAAACACATCTGATAGCTAAAGAGAGGCCACGGAGCAGCGTTCTTAGTCGCTGTGGGTGGATTTGGGCAAGGTCCCAGTGGAACTGCAGAATGAGGTCCTGGATGCAGGGGAATCCCAGGGTGATCTCACTGGACAATTTCTGGCAACTGGACTCTGTGCGCTTGTCGAGAAGACTCTCTGACAATGACTCCTGTCTCTCTGTTCCTCTAGTACCAAGTAGGGCAGCTGTATTCTGTGGCCGAGGCCAGTAAAAACGAAACGGGTGGTGGTGAAGGCGTGGAGGTCCTGGTGAACGAGCCCTACGAGAAGGATGGCGAGAAAGGCCAGTACACACACAAGATCTACCACCTACAGAGGTATGTGGCCGAGCAGCAGGGCCGGGAGGCAGGCAGGGGTCGAAACAGAGATAGTGGATCACTGGGGGGTTTTTCCGGGTTCTCGGCTGGTTACGCGGGTTGCTTCACCTGTGAGAGTGGGCGTAAAGGACACTTCTTTGCTCGTTTAAAGGTTTTTTAGTTTATTTTTAATTTATTTTTTGGATTTTTTTTTTTTTTAATATTTTCCCCGCCAGGTTCCTCGTCCCTAGAGGTGGTAGTGTTTAGTTTCTTGGAGGCTGTTCCATGGTCTGTGAGTATAAGGGTGTGTGTGTGTGTGTGTGTGTGTGTGTGTGTGTGTGTGTGTATGGGTGTTCCATTTCCTTTATTGTTCTCTCATCCATGGGATCGAACTATACGTACGGATCTGGACTTGGAGCTTTTGTTACTTGTCATATCATAGCTGTCTTTGGCTGTCAGCATATTCTACCCTGTTCTTTTAGAGAGCGCAGTGCTACGTCACACAGATGTGCTATAGTCTGCTTCACCAGTCCTCCCCTGCTGGACGGACAGTCATCCTTGCCAGATGTTACACAGATCTTTTGCTGCACTTATGTGTATAAATCTATAGTACATGCTCCTAAAAGTGAAATTGGGGGCAGGTAGTATTTTAAATTCTGATACTGGGGAATTGGTTACTAGAGAACTTGAAGCACCTCTTTTTGGATCAAAGGCATACGTATTTAATTAAAAGAAATTTTTTTTAATGTTTACTTATTTTTGAGAGAGAGAGAGAGAGAGAGAGAGAGAGAGACAGAGTGTAAGCTGGGGAGGGGCAGAGAGAGGGAAACCCAGAACCCGAAACAGGCTCCAGGCTCTGAGCTGTCAGCACAGAGCCCGAAGCAGGGCTCGAACCCATGCACTGTGAGATCATGACCTGAGCCGAAGTCGGACGCTTAACTGACTGAGCCACCCTGGTGCCCCAAAGGCATAAGTAAACATGAGTCTGAGGGGTGCCTGGGTGGCTCAGTGGGTTAAGCGCCAGACTTAGCTCAGGTCATGATCTCACAGTGCATGGGTTTGAGCCCCATGTCCAAATTTGTGCTGACAGCTCAGAGCTTGGAGCCTGCTTCTGAATCTGGGTCTCCCTCTGTCTGCCCCTCCCCAGCTTACATGCTGTCTGTCTCTCTCTCAAAACTAAATAAACATTAAAAAAATAAATAAAAATAAAAGTGAGTCTTATTTGTATACCAAAATCCATAGCAAATCACATAGATTTGCTGAATCATATATTTCAGTAAATAGTCATATTTCAGTAAACTCTAAGCTGACCCAAAGGGCACTGAAAGCCATGGTAAACATACACCAGCTTGAATGGAAGTTGAACAAAGCTAGTTTTAGAAACTATCCAGTACTGGAAAAAATAAATCTTATCTATGCCTTTTTTTCCCCCCAAATCTATGTTTTTTAACTGTGGTAAAATACACAAAACACAAAATTCACCATTTTTTTTTTTTTTTTTTTTTTAATTTTTTTTTTCAACGTTTATTTATTTTTGGGACAGAGAGAGACAGAGCATGAACGGGGGAGGGGCAGAGAGAGAGGGAGACACAGAATCGGAAACAGGCTCCAGGCTCTGAGCCATCAGCCCAGAGCCCGACGCGGGGCTCGAACTCACGGACCGCGAGATCGTGACCTGGCTGAAGTCGGACACCTAACCGACTGCGCCACCCAGGCGCCCCAAAATTCACCATTTTTAAGTTTAGTGGCAATAAGTACATTTACATTGCCATGTAGCATAAGCTGGAATCTTCATTTCCAGTCGCTGAACTGACTAGACATGAAATCAATTTCATTTTCGTCTGGTGAAATCCCTGACTTAATGTAGTCTGATGCTCTGGAGATGTAAAAGTGCTAGCCCAGAGCAGTCCAGGATTTTGTGAGTGCTGGAACCAGGAAGAGAGCAACACTGTAAAGTGGGGAAATCTCGCCATGATCCCATTTCCTTGCCGTTGTCTTCTTTCTCCTCCATGTCTCCTCTTCGTCTTCTTCCATCCCTACTCAGTTGACTGCCAACCAATCCTTACTGAGCCATTCGCCGTTGGTTAGAATAAGACTCAGGATATGCCTTCCCCATAGCGTCTCTGTTTTCCTAAAGAGGACTTTGCAGAGATAGTGAGGTTGGGAGAAGAGACCAGCTGGTTTCTTACGACTCAGTTGGTCCAGCCAAAGTGTCAGAGGGGAGATCTGTACATGTGGAGGGTGGGACATGTCTTACTCTCTTCCTTAAAAGAGAGGGGGTAAACTTTGGGCTGCCACCACCACTCTTGACTTGACTTCAACTGCAAAAACCAGGTGGAAACCAACAGTGCTGAATCCCGTGACCACCTTCCCTCATGAGGATCAAAGCCTTCCTGTCAGCCGTCTGGTTGCCCTGGTCAGAAATATGGGCTGCCCACTACCTTCTTCCTCGTCCCTCATATCACATCAAGTCCTTTTGACTGCATCTCCTTAGTACCTCCAGCATTTCCATTGCCTTCCATCATCTCTTGCCAGCCATCATCATCTCTTACTACAGCGCCTCCTAACTGTTCTCCCTGCTTTCCATTTCTCTGCTTCCAGTGTTCTGTCCAAAGATAGATCTGTTGCTCCCCAGCTTAAAAGTTCTGGATGGGGACACCTAGGTGGCTCAGTCGGTTGAGCGTCCAACTTTGGCTCAGGTCATGATCTCACAGATTGTGAGTTCGAGCCCCATATTGGGCTCACTGTTGTTAACCTGTCAGCACAGAGGCCACTTTGGATTCTCTGTCCCCCTCTCTCTGTCCCTCCCCTGCTTGTGCTCTCCAAAAAATAAATAAATAAATAAATATTTAAAAAAAAAAAAAAAAAAGGTTCTGGATGGCTTCCAAAGCGTGGATAAAGTCCATACTCCTTGATGTAACTTACAAGATCTTTTGTGACCAGATTTTGCATCTTTTCTTTTCTTTTCTTTTTCATGTTTATTTATTTTTGAAGAGACAGAGACAGAGCATGAGTTGGGGAGGGGCAGAGAGAGAGGGAGACAGAGAATCCCAAGCAGGCTCCAGACTCTGAGCTGTCAGCACAGAGCCTGACGTGGGGCTCGAACTCATGAACCATGGGATCATGACCTGAGCCGAAGTCGGCCGCTCAACCGACTGAGCCACCCAGGCACCCCATCATGTTTTCTTATATTTCCTGCCTCATACCTTATACCAGCTACTCCAATCTTCTCTTTCTCCTACCTTTTCTAACCTCACTTCTGACCTTTCTAGCTCTATTCTGTGTTCGTGTAATTCTTATTTTCTCTGAGGAGCCTCCCCACGTCCCATGCCTCCCACACCGTGTTCTCCCCACGCTCTGTCCCCCCAGAGCCCTGGGCTCACCCGTTATGGCATATACACGTACAGTGCCGTCCTCTGCCTGGTTTGCTGGACTCCCTGCTCGCGCGTAAGCTCCATGAAGTCAGGAGCCATGTCTGTGTGATTTCTGTATGTGTCCTGGTGCCTGGCACACAGGAGTATTTCCCTGAATGAGTGTGTCAGTGAGTGAATGAATCTCAGAGGGTTGCTGAGTGCCTGAATCAGCTCTCTGCTGGACTTAGCTCTTTTGTCTTAGGCCCAGGCTCTAAAGCTGATGAGATCGTTGGAGCCTCTAAAGACTACATGGATTACCAGCTAAAAACGAAGGCAGAGGAACATATGCACCTTTAAAAACAAACAGGCAAACAAACAAAAATGGGCTCATACTGTACCTGCTGTTCTGTAACCTGAGATAAAATGAATTGATGAAATATTTTGTCCTGGGAGTCAGATGGCCCTGAGGCCCTTCTGGCCTCCCAGAACTGACGAAGCAGATCAGATTATCTTGGATCCCATATTCCAGGTTCATCAGCCTGTCAGTCACTCTGGCCCATAAGCCTAGACGGGTGAACTCTTGGAGTTATCACATCCTTGCAGGGTGTGGTATAATGCCCTGGGCCTGGTGAACTAAAAAAAATGGGTAATGATAATGTAAGGACTGCCAAGCCGTGGCAGGTAGCCCAGGGTCCCACCTGCTGTCCTGTTCTGATGGGTGTTGAGGTACTGGGGCGAGTAGTGGGTAGATGTTAGTAGCCAGCCGAGCCTGGGCGTCAGGCTCTGACAGGTGGCCTCACACACACAAGAGTAACCTGCTTATCTCATAGAAATTTGCTCGTCAACCCCACTGAAGAAGCTGGGGCTGTGGCCTGAAGAATGTGATATAAAAGCCCACTGTCTTTTCTCCTCTCCATTTTTCTTCACAATCCCTTTTTCTTACCACAGCAAAGTGCCCACGTTTGTTCGAATGCTAGCCCCAGAGGGAGCCCTGAATATACACGAAAAGGCATGGAATGCCTACCCTTACTGCAGAACTGGTAAGTGCAGACCTGGCCAGAAGCTGGAGTTTGAGCCCCAAGGTGGACCGAGGGTGTGGTCAGGTAGGCCCAGGGGTGGCAGTGAATTAGGGTTTGGGGTCGTACCTTCATTTGCCAGATTAAGCCAGTGAAAGGATGAGCCTGGGGACTCCCTCCGGGCTGGTGGTGAGCGTCCGTGCTGTCTAGTACAGTTTGGCAGCCAGCTGGGTGGGAACCACCAAGGAGTCACGGCCTGGATGGCATAGAACCAGTCCACTTTGGCTGGGATGGTATAAATTGTTCGTTTTTTACTCAGGACATTTCCCCTATCGCTATGTAGTCTACTGTTTTTTAAATTTGTAATGTCTGAATAGTATTTTATTCTGTGAGGGTACTGTGATCTTTTTAAACCACTCCCTTATTGTTAGACACTGAAATTTCCAGTTAAATATAACATATTTGGCTTTGGCTTGAAAAACCGCTTTGAGTCTGAGGAACTCTTGAGGGAGGCAGTCGTAGGAAAGGACCTATAAGGTGACCTTCTTGCCCTGGGGGAGGGTCAAGCCTGTGTGTGTGTGTGTGTGTCTGTATTATATAGATGTGTATAGAATCTATATACACATAGAATATACGTGCTAAGAGCCCTGAATTAAAGGCTTACACAAAATCAGCATGTTCTGTATTCAAGGTATGAGTAGGGGTGGAATTATTGTCTTAATCTTGGCTATCTGGAGTTTCTGGGAAGGAAAGACTTGAACCTCCACAGAGAACTTTCTCTTCTAGACATTCTGGGATTCCTGTTGAGTAATTCAGACTCTTAACATTCTAGGATTCTTAGGTTTTGAAGGCTCTTTAAGAGTAGAACTCTTGGAGGACCGAAGCCAGTACTGATCCAAATCTTGGCGGGGGGTGGGGGGTGTCCTTAGAGGTCCTCTGGAATTTGACTGTGAGTTAGTTGAGTGGCCTTTCCCCTGGCCAACCTGCATTTGTTGGCATAGACAGTGTGGCTGTGGGGCCCTCCTGCCAGCCTCTACTTACGTGTAGAGTTAACACCTGTCTCATTTGTTGGAATCCGGCACACCCTAAAGGTTGTATCTGATGAGGATGTTCCACCCATGGAGTCCTTATCCTGTGGACTTTGGGAGTGACTAAAGGCTAGAGCACAGAGTCATTGCTCTCTCCAACCCTCAGTGGCCCTACAGAGGTTCAAGAACTTTGTTTCAGGCGATGGACAATCTTCGGTAGAACCCAGGATGTGTAACACTTAGAGTTTTATTGCAGTAGCTGACGGTGCAAATACCATAACTCCCTAAACAGTGCAGGGCATAAAATTGTTAAATTCTTGGAAAAGAGGCATGTGCACACTTTCTTAAAAGACACTGCCCACTGTGGCTGGGTGTGTCTGGCCTAGGGTCAAAGGTGAATTTTCTTTATGTCCAAGAGAATTGCATGGAACATGCATCATAAAAACCTTAACCAACATGGCATAAAAGTGATAAACAGTGTGGACTCTTTCATGCCTGGGTCAGTGTTCTGCGTACAGAGCTTGTGTTGACTCAGAGACGCCTCTGTCCTCTGAGTAATTCTGGAGAGAGTGTGCTACAGCTGACACGGGCATTTTTCTAGATGCCAAGTGTCCATTCACATATTGTCCTGATCCTTAGCAAAAAAAAAAAGAAGAAGAAGAAGAAGAAGAAGAAGAAGAAGAAGAAGAATGTAATTTCTAAATATTCCATGAAGAGGAGAAGCAGGGAGTTAGGGGAGTAAGGTTGGTTTCCTCAGTGGGTGCTGGTCTCATAGCCAGAACTCTCCATCATACGGAACGAATATGTTGAATCTTAGATCTGCTTAGTTAGACATTGTTTTTTGAAATTCAGAGATAGAAATAAGGAGCCAGAAATACTGGCCAGTTCCCTCTGGTGGGAGAAAGATCAATAGTTCAAACCCCTTAGCCTGGCTGAAGTAAAGTTTGAGGTGAGAATGGATAAAGGAGCATAGGGTGTCTTTTAGAAGGCTCTACCCCTGCTCTGAGTGGAATGAAAACGGATTTGTGATGCTCTCTTCACCGTCCGCTCTTTCCGTCCTCTGACCTTGTTTCTCTCTGTTTCTTTCCTCCTGTTGCTGATAAGGAGGGGGTAAGAGGGGGCTTGGCCTGTGATTGAAAGTAGGAAGAGGGAAATAAATGTTTCTCCTCTTGCCTCTCCCTCTAACCTTAACCCGGGCCTGAACGCGGTCTCGGTAAGCCATGGTTTTAAAGTACCTGATAAGTCTTATTTGGAGAGCCGCATTTCCCAACTGCAAAGGGCTTCCCGAGACTCTTCCAGTATAGCTAGTGTTGCGGTTTGAAGAAAAGGGTCTGTTCTGAATGCAGAGGTGTTTGGAGGGACAGGGAGGACTAGAGAAGATTGGGGGAGCTTGTTTGGTCACCTGAGTTGACATTAAAGGCCAGGGAGGGTCATCACCCTCGTAGGTTCAGAAACCTAGTTTGTCAGAACTGAGTGGATCCTTTTCTCAGGGTCTCGGAAAGACTAACGCATGAGAACCCCAAGTGCTGATATATTAAGTTGTATTGAAATACAGAATTAACTAATGACACCGGGTATTCCTGTTTGCTGACTAGAGTGTTCTTTCCTGGGGACCCCGCTACGTGGGAAACCAGCGCTTACTCAGTACGCCAACACGCGGTAGAAATGTCCATTTGCTTAAGTGATTGGACTCTCGTGTCCATTGATGAGCATATTCTGTCCCCACGGAGGCCTGGCTACTAGAACATTGCTTGGAGTACATGGATTCAGGATCAGGTGGTTAGTTGGAGAACCTTAGTGGCTTGTGTCGTCAAACCAGCCCCGGCTGACACCGCTGTCTCCACTGTAGAGACGGGGCTGACTAGATGTGCCCTGGAATTACTGCCACCGGTATAACACGGGAGAATTTCTGCCAGACAGGCCTCTTTGGCCTCCCGCTCAGTGGATATCATACCTATCATTTCCTTTTTTGTGAACTGATTTCCTTCAAGCTGATAACAGGACAGGCCACGTAGTTAATAATCTTAACCGGGTGCTTTCTTGCAAGTATCTTTCGTCAGACTCAGGGAAATTACTAGTGGGCTCTTGGATTGTTTCTATACAAGGTGGGCCTTCTCTGTTATGTTTCAGCGTTTCCTCATTTTAATCTCAGGGGTAACCTCAGTTTCAGTTTTGGAGTTACGGAGTTTGACTGTTAGCCCCATAAGCTGTCCAATATGGCCGTGTGACATCCATCAGAACCTGAGATAGCTCCTAAATTCAGAGGGTACACAGTGACCTGGGCTGTTGTCAGGAGGAGAGCTAGTTTGTTCCCCAGTGACATTAGAGCTGCAGCCATTTTCTCTGGTAAATAATTGATCCGTGCTCTCCGAAGGGGTCTCATTACAATGAGCAGGAGTATAGAGGGCGCGAGATTTGGTTACAGTGACAGGAAGCGTACAGAAGGCCGACAGACAGTGTCTGGCTGCAAGCGCCCTCTGTGCCCCGGGAGGCGGTGGGAGGTGACGCTCTGATGGCAGAGTGCTGGGTCTCAGGGGGCTTCAGCTCCTCAGAGCCGGCCCCCTTCCTTGCGCAGCTGGGAAGAATCCATTCCAGATTTGGTCTTTTGGGATTTTTGTATGAGTGAACCTTGAGGGTTCGTACATTTGAAGCGCCAGATGCACTCACGGGGCTTGAAGGGTGACCATGGCATAAGCCCCAGGGAGTGGAGAACTTTTTACTACCGTGGTCCCTGGGGGTGAGGGGCAGATATTTATTGATCCTCATTAATCTTTTTCTCTCTTCTTTCCATGTCCTTGCCTTGGAGCAGTTATTACGGTAAGAATTTCCGAGGGGGGGAGTGGAATTGCAGATGATTTATAAGAAAAGAGGAAATTAAAATATCACTACACTGGCAGTTCCTGGGTGTTCCTCTCTGTCAGGAGACATGGTGCTGTTGAGGCTTAATCCTTTCGCTCCTAATGAGGAATTTGTTAATTGGGAAAGTGGCCTCTTGCCGTAAGCTGCACTGGCATGTGGCTTTGTAGGTCCGGCAGTGAGGACCACGGGTCTCACGTGTACAGGATGACCCGAGGCTCTCTCCCGCCCTCCCCACGTCATGCCTTCTCAGGGTTTACCAAACCTCAGTTCAGCTGACTGATCGTGGCTTTCCCACGTGCGCACCTGTGGACCCCAGGCGGCACTGCCTGTTGGCAAAATTGTGAAGGCAGCGGGGTGTCTTTTCCACGTCCAGCCCCCCGTCATCACCCCTTCTCTTCACCCTTGGACACCACATCCAGGTGTCCGTCCCTGCTGCTCAGCGGAGGCGGCTTCTGCCCACCTCACGCCCGCTGAGGAGTTAGGGGTTAATGCGTGCCTCCTCCAAGTAGCACCATGTTTTAAACAGCATCAAGGGAGGAAGCACCAAGGGTTCATTTGCTGAGAAGAGAACTTCAGGCCTCGGCAAAAGTCTGGCTGGTGGATGGGGCGCCGGTGAACATTTGGCTGGTTAGGAATATTCCTTCTCTCGTTAACCGTTAGCACCCTGTGCGTAAAGCAGGATGACCGAGTTGTTAATTACGTGGATTTTGAAGTCAGACCAACGTGGTTTTAAGGCCCAGCTCTGTCAGTGTCCCCGTGGCCTTGGGCAAGTCACCTCCCCGCTTTGAACTTCACTTTCCTCGTCTGTAAAATGAGGGTGATAGTACTACAGCCCTTGCAGACTGGGATAAGGAGTGAACAAGATAACGCGCCCCTAGCATGTTGTGGGCGCCTCGTCAAGTTGGCTGTTACTGTAAGACAAGCTGGAGTCTCTCAACCGCCCGCGAGCAGTAATGGGAGATAGTTACTCTCCACCTTTGAGGCTGGTGACTGTAAGGTGTTTTCCCCCTTCCAGAATGAATACATGAAAGAAGACTTTCTGATTAAAATTGAAACCTGGCACAAACCAGATCTTGGCACCCAGGAGAATGTAAGTAGCACTTCCCAAGAGCCCAAGGACTTGCAGGCTGCAGAGTGGCGTTTGAGGTTCTGCCCAGAGCTTCTCCTTCGCTGCCTTCCCCGTGGTCCCATTTTCCCTGGCCGTGAAGGCAACAGCCTGTACCTAGACCCTTTCTACCAGCATGGGATTGCTCTAATTTGCCAAACATGATCTCCAAGACTCCTTTTTTCTTTTTTTTTTTTAATTTTTTAAATGTTTTTCTTTTATTTTTTGAGTCAGAGAGAGGGAAAGAGAGAGCACAAGTCGGGGAAGGGCAGAGAGAGAGGGAGACACAGAATCCAAAGCAGGCTCCAGGCTCCGAATTGTCAGCCCAGAGCCTGATGCAGGGCTCAAACTCACAAACCATGAGGTCATGACCTGAGCCGAAGTCAGACGCTTAACTGACTGAGCCACCCAGGCGCCCCTCCAAGACTCCTTATAGGGCCTTCTCGTAGAGCTGAGATTGGTCTAAAAATGCAACGCTTGGCACAGAGGAATTGTATTTTTAAACCACGAAGATTATAGGGGCGCCTGGGTGGCTCATTTGGTTAAGCAGCTGACTCTTGATTTGGGCTCAGGTCATGATCTTGCAGTTTGTGAGATCGAGCCCTGCATCAGGCTCTGCGCTGACAGCTTGGAGCCTGCTTGGAGTTCTTTCTCTGCCCCTCCCCTGCTCATATGTTGTTCCTCTCCCTCTCTCTCCAAATAAATATTTAAAAGATAAAGAGAATTTTCTCTCTCCTCTCTCTCTCTCTCTCCCTCCCTCCCTTGCTTGTTCCCTCTCTCACAAAATAAGTAAATAAACATTTTTTAAAAAGGTGGGGTGGCACCTGGGTGGCTCAGTCAGTTAAGCATCTGACTCTTGATTTTGGCTCAGGTCATGATCTCACAGTTTGTGAATTCAAGCCCCGCATCGTGCTCTGTGCTGACAGTGCGGAGTCTGCTTGGAATTCTCTGTCTCTTCTCTTCTCTCTCTCTCTGTCTCTCTCCCTCCCTCTCTCTCTCCTTCCCTCCCTCCCCCCTGCTTGTCCGTGCTCTCTCTCTCTCAAAATAAAATAAATATTTTTAAAAAATAAAACATGTTCACATAAAAACTTAAAAAAAAAAACAATAGAGAACAGTCTTCAAGGTAGACTGTTCAGTGAAAAAAAAGCATGATGCAAAACTGTGTATTTGTGTTGCCATTTTTTGTTAAAAGAAAAATCTCTCTACATGGATGTTTGTGCATAGAATCTGGTGGTGGTGGTGGTGTTACTCAGGAGGGGACTGGAAGATAAGGAAGAGAAAGTTTTTTAAAAACATCAAAGTAAGCAGTATAGGGGCACCTGGGTGACTCAGTTAAGCGTCCGACTCTTGATTTTGGCTCAGGTCATTATCTCTGATTTGTAAGTTTTGAGTTTGAGCCCTACATCAGGCTCTGTGCTGGTAGCGTGGAGCCTGCTTGGGATTCCCTCCCTCTCTCTCTCTCCCTCTCCCTCTCTTTCTGCCCCTCCCCTTCTCATTCTCTCTCTCTCTCAAAAATAAATACATAAGCATTTAAAAAAACAAACAAACAGTATATGGCTAAACAGGGAACAAGTCCACAAGTGTTTGTAGTCTTTATAAAGGGGAACATACAGAAATAATGTTAGTGCTGTAAGTAGCCCTGAGTGTTCTGGCCTGCTGAAATCAGAGTGTTACTTCTCTCTTGCATATCTACTTAAAATCCTTCTCTTGTTCCTTTGGATAATTTTGTCTATAATTCCTTACTGGTAGGAATTGCACATCGATGACTACAGGAATAGCTGTTCCTAGGTGTTCATTCTGTTGTAATATTTATTTATTTTTGAGAGAGAGAGAGAGAGAGAGAGAGAGAGAGAGAGAGAGAGAGACAGAGCATGAGCAGGGGAGGAACAGAGAGAGAAGGAGACACAGAATCCGAAGCAAGCCCCAGGCTCTGAGCTGTCAGCACAGAGCCCGATGCGGGGCTCGAACCCATGAACTGGGAGATCATGGCCTGAGCCGAAGTTGGACGGATGCTTAACCAACTGAGCCACCCAGGCGCCCCCTAGGTGTTCATTCTGGATAAAGGGTGCTTTGTAGTTGACAAAACCTACACAGTGGTCCTTGTTCCTACAGGTGCACAAACTGGAGCCTGAGGCCTGGAAACACGTGGAAGCCATATATATAGACATTGCAGATCGAAGCCAAGTACTTAGCAAGGTAGGAACTGGTTAGCGACGTGGGCGGCCTTTGAGGTGCAGAAATGACTTCCAAGTGTCAGAGAAACCAGGGAACCGTACCCAACTTGGCTCAAAGGGAAGTTCTGTCTCAGCTATTGTTTATTTTATTTTTGTAAAGTAGTGTTAAGAATTCTCCTATCTTGACTTGGGGATTCCACCAGGAAGATAGTGGCCCGGATGTATGTGTCCTGTTTAGCCTCTGGGAATTATCACCGGACAATGTAGGTGCTGAGGATAATTTGCTCAGCTGAAATGACACTAAGCCTGAAACTGGTTTTCAAATTAATGTTTCCAACCCAGTAATTAAAAAAAACATTTATTGCCTGCCTGTTGTGTTTGGAAGACTGTGTTCTATGGATTCCAGCAGAAAAATGAAAAGACAGATGCCCTCCCCCCCAAGAAGTTGGTGGTGGCTTGTCAGAGTAACACACATGGCAGCACATGCCCAGAAAAGGACAGTCACTACTAGACCATGAACTTGGAGAGAGCCGGGACCAGGTGTGTCCTGCTCAGTGCTGTGCTCCCAGGAAGTATTTGTTTAGGGAAGGAAAGTTTAGTTTCTTCCTCATTCACTACTTTTCCTATTTGACGGGGGATATTGGGATCAGGGCAGAGGAATTTGGCTCTCTGCCCATTGGTGGGAAGTAAGTGTTTGCTCTCCATATCCCAGGGGTATGACACCTCTTTCTTGGAGTCGCTCTCTGTGCTTCGATATTTTGATCTGTATGTCTCCAAAAAGACAGGAAAACCATCCTATGCTTCCTTGCGTAATAGCCTCACTTCCACCCTCAAAAGTTAGTGGCTTTTTCAAAAAGCTTTTTATTGAAGTATAGCATACAGCAAAGTTTATATATCCTAAGTGTGTAGCTTAATGGATTTTCTCAAACTGAGCATACACAGATATTTCTCCAACAGAAATGCTAACAAAGACTATGGCTCTCTGAGGATTTTGTCAACTCTGGGGGTTTTGTGTGCATGGAGATAAGCAGAGGTGGGGAAGATATGAATAATTAATTTATTTGTTTTTATTTAAGTATAGTTGACACAAAAGGTTGATCTTTTTTTTTTTTAAAGCACACATAATTTTCATTTTGGGAAATACTTTATGACTCGTGTGTATGCGTGTGATTTGTTTTCTTCGGTATCTTCGTTAAGTAGCTCTTAGAGTGAGTTTGCTTTTCTTAAGCCCATATTAGTCAGTGCAGAAGAATAGCCACAGATTAAACTTCTGTTATGGTTAATTCACACACAGCATTGACCGCATTACAAATAAGTGAAGTGAGACTAACAATGGTATACAAGAGGATAGGTTCCATACAATGAACGTTTCCAGTAATGATTTTATTAAAACAAGTCAGTTAAAAACAACAGAACCAGCAGGAGATTGGATGAGATTTCAGGTTCGACAAGCAGTTCTCCTCTATGGCCAGGTTTTAGAATCACCTGCAGAGGCTTAAAACAAAAAAAAAGAAAATCTGCCCTTACCTGCAAATATTCTTATTTGCTGGGTTTTTAGGTGCAGCAGCCCAAAAATCTGTATTTTGAAAAAGCTTTCCATTCGGATGCTTATCCCAGGTTGAATATCTCTGTCTTAAGCTGGAAATATGTGCCTGCTCAGACAGTACTTGACTTGACACTTTCATACGCATAAAACTGAAAACAAACTGTGGCAGAGAAAATCACACAGAGCTCTCCTCAGAGGCAAATGTAAACGGTTCTATATCTTGTTTATAAAATTTTCCCATGTTTTCTATACACCAGCAGCTTCAACTGGTAAGAAGTGTATTCTGATGGAAAAACCTAATCTCTGTGTCTCTCCCCCTCCCGCCTTCCCTCCTTCTCTCCCTTCCGACCCCAACTCCAATTCTACCACTTCTCTCAGGATTACAAGGCGGAGGAAGACCCAGCAAAATTTAAGTCTATCAAAACAGGCCGAGGACCCTTGGGACCCAATTGGAAGGTGCAGTTCACATCCTCACCACCAGGGGGCAGGGCACAGCACGGGCAGACCTCTGCCATTGAGGAGGGGAATGGCTAGGGTGGGCCTAGGGAGAGCCAGAGGTCTGCCCTCTTAGTTACCTGCCTGCCTATATGTGTGTTTCTAATACAGCAAGAACTTGTAAATCAGAAAGACTGCCCATACATGTGTGCATACAAACTGGTCACTGTCAAGTTTAAGTGGTGGGGTCTGCAGAACAAAGTGGAAAACTTTATACATAAGGTAAGTGACCAGGGTAAGGCCTTTCCCGTGGGGGGGGTGGGGTGGGGTTGCCCAACAAGATAAGTGACTTTTATCCTCAGGTGGGTGACATCAGAATATTTCGGTTTGATTTCCCAGACCCCACTTCCCCTTTCACTTAACTGTCTTACAGTTGAATGCTGTCTGTCCAGGAGCACCACATGTTACAGGGAAGGAAACTGAAGCAACAAAAAGGAAACAGGAAGGGGTTTTCTATGACTGAGCTTCAAATAAAACTCAGTCTTTCTCTTTGCTTGAAGCCGAAAGGCAAGAGGCCCCATGAGCTAAATTCTCCAGCACCCTCAATTCCTGAACTGGACAGACCTAAGGCGTTTTTATAGCTTTTTCTCTGATGTGTTAGAGCCTCGCTCCTGGGCCACATTTCATAGCTGCTGGCCGGTTTTAACCTGGCCTTAGGCTCCAGAGACAAGAAGGGAAACTTGGCACAGTTTTTGGGAGGCCTTGGCCGAACTGTGAGCACATACGCTGCCTGTCTTGCCAGCATTTTGGAGGGTGGGGGGCTCCCTCCTACCTGAGATGTTACCTGTTGTCATGTGAGGGCAAAAATCACTGACTTTTGGGACCCAAGGGCTCACCCATGTAAGCCAGCCGGGCACCACTCTTCCCCGCCCACCCCCGGAAAGTAGAGTTGTTGACACGGAGATCGTGGGAGGGGAGCTGCAGCAGTGGCCTCTGCCTTCTGGTTCTAACTTCTAACTAGGTTCCCTCCTCTCTGTAGCAAGAAAGGCGTCTGTTTACAAACTTCCACAGGCAGCTGTTCTGTTGGCTCGATAAGTGGGTTGACCTGACCATGGACGACATCCGAAGGATGGAAGAAGAGACGAAGAGACAGCTGGATGAGGTAAGTGGGTGCCTGGAAGAGACTGGGCTCTCCACCCGGTCGATCCCCGAAGGAGACCGTCACGCGGGGCAGTTCACGAGGGCACCGCCTGCGGCTCTAGGAACGCGTCTGTCCACGTGAGTAAGGTCTGGTGCCAGGTGGCATGGAAGGAGAGACAGCGAGCTGAGGCCTTGGCGTACTCGGAGAGACGAATATGGCAGCGTGTGCCGCATGCCAAGTGAGCGCTTGCTGCCGTGGTTCTTTGGAACTGGAGGGGTGGGGGGAGCCGTGCTAGGCTGCGACCTCAAGGGGGCCCCTGGGAGAAGGCAGGCTGGTCGGATCCGTGAGTACCACGCACATGCCCCACGGAGGACGGCAGCAGCGCACACACGTAGCTAACTACTGAAGAGGGTGGTCTTGAGCTATATTTAGAGTTTGGAGCCTTGGCTCTTTTGGGGGAAGCGGGGGCTTGGCGTGGATCCAAGGAGCCGGAGGCCTACCACTCGTGCCGCCTCATTTGGGAATGCTTCTCTGCGAGGCTCGCTCTGAGGAGATGGTCAGGAAACAACATTCAAGCACTGACTGTGTGTGAGGCACCATTCCAAGGGCTCTTAAATACGCCATCTCCTGAGATCCTCATGATACCGGTGAGGAGACGCCACTGTTGTTGCCACCCTCAGACGAGGCTCCGAGAGTGCAGCTCGTGATACGGGCAGGGTGAGAGCCATAGCTCCGGATCACTTGGCTGTTTTTCCTCCCTTAGATGCCATTTGGGGCCGTCCTGCTCTCTTGGGGCTAAAAATAAGGCAAGAAGCTCTGTTTCATAACTGCCGTCCATTTCTCCCTCCTTGCCCTGGGTGGGTTGGCGTGGAGCCAGATGTCGGGGAGACATTGCTTTGCCCAGCTCCCCGGTAGTGCCTCCGGCGAGACCCAGGCCTGGGTGCCCGTGGTGCTCCCGCTCCACTGAGCTGGTCTTGGGTGCAGACTGGGCCCAGGCGTTCTTCCTTCCCTAGTTCCTGTTGAAGGCAGATGTTCTGGTTATTCATCCAGCTGCATTTGGCAGGGAAGTGGCAGGATTTTTGACACAATTCCTGATTCTTCTGCTAAGGATCTTCAAGGAAGTGGTAGATTTTTAACCTCCGGGACTATATGAGAGAGAGGCCGGAGTGTTTTGGTCACCCTAGTCCTGACAAAAGAAGGGAAAAAGATTACCAAACAAAGGAGCGTGGTGACTGCAGGGTTCAGCCTGGAGCTTCTGTCACCCACTGCCTGACAAGGTATACCGGGGCTCATGGAGGCGTTTGCGGACAGCCTTTCACTCTTTGGGCAGAATTTGAGTTCTTGGAGCTGGAGGAACTCTCCAGAGGAGCTCCTGGATCTGACTCTGAGATTCAAAGTTTGAGAGTCCTCACCATTGGGGAGTTCTTTTTTTTAATCCCCACCTCTCTCTGTGTGTTTCTCCATTCTGTGGAGAATTGTGCCAAAACCTTAGAAGACCGCTATCCTCCAGGCTAACTGCAAATTCAGGAAACCCGTTTTAGAACTGGAATTTTAAATAGTTTGTAGTAGAAGAAAAAGGGAAAACCAAGTCTGTGTCGTTGTGGGACATCTTTTGACCTCATCAGCAACTGTACCTCTGGCATACTTGTCTTTTTTCTCTTTTTTTCCCTCCTTCTAAAAATATTTTTATCAAAGTTTTATTTTTACAGTTATATTTATTAAAAAAAAAACTTATTGGGGTATGATTGACACACAGAAAGCTGCACATATTTAATATATATATGTTGATGAGTTTCAGATAAGTATACATCTGTGAAACCATCACCACAGTTTTTGCGTGAACAAAAACATCACCTCCAAAAGCATTTTTATAGTTTTCAAACTCAGATGGCGTCCCCGGCTTATGAGGAAGAAGCTGTCCTCCTCTGCCCTGCCCCTGGAGTCCTGCCCCCAAGAAGCACCCCCTTGCAGTTCTTCGGGGTCTTTCTTTTGTTAATGACCTCCAGTATTTCCAAATAATATGCTTAGGCGCTTAATTCTCAATTTCTCAGCTTTAGATATTAATAGTTGACTTTTCCTATGATTTAGTTCCTGTACTCCACCCATCACTCACTCTCTTCTCCCTCCTCCATTATCAGAATTTTGGGTTAATTCATTATTCTGTTTGTATTATTACAACTTTTTTGTTCATTTCCCCATCTGAGCACTTTAGTCTTCTGCTGATTTCCGTTCCTTTCTTGGAAAATTTTTTGTTTTTTAATAATACAGTTTGAAACTAGTATGTTAACGAACTGGAATTTAAATAAACACCTGGGGGAAAAAAAGATAAGAAGTTAGTAATTGCCTCCCTTCCTTTAGTTAGCTTAGTTTTATGTATCTGTGTCATTAAGTTTTGTTTTTGAATCTTTACGTGGGTGATCCTGTCTGGTCGTGTGGCGTGTGCCGTGTGATAACGTAGGTAACGTCGGTTCATCCTCACTGATTTTGCTCCCCCCTCAACAGACACTCTGATCTGAAGATCTCCTCAGTTCTGGAAAATGTGTTTGTGTATCTATTTCATAATTTTTTCCCCTCTGTTTCCTTTATTCTTTTTTCTGGAATTTTTATTAGGAGTCAGAAATCAGACTTAATGAAGTGACCTCATTTTCTAATGTTTTCTCTCCTTTTTTATCTGCCTTCTGAAGATATTTTCCAATGTTTGCTTCTCTCTCATCTGTTGATTTTAAAAACATTTTCAAGCATTTCTTGCACCGTGTTCTTTTTCTTCAGTACTTTTTCTGTTTTTCTCTGTGCGTTATCTTCCTTTTCTGAGGCTTTGGCGTTTTGTTTTTGTGTTTGGTTTTTGAGGTTTCTCTGCCCCTCGTGTGTTCTTTGTTTCCCCTGAGCACCCTTCTCCTGTTGGACTCCGTGATTCGCCTTAGTGGCTTTCCTTAAATGACTAGCGGTCCTTGGCCATTCATTCACGTCTAAGAGTGAGCATGCCATGGGATTGCTTGAACTTAACCCCCTGGTTAAGGGTCCCCCCACCGCCTGCACTTGCTGAGCCCTTCACTGCTGCTATGATGTGACAGGAAGGGGGGTGATTGCTTGGATGTGAGAACTCAGGGAGGGAATACCAGGGCCAAACTGGGTTTTTTTTATTCTCACTTTCAAACAAGTCACCCATTTTCAACCCTGGCTGCACACCCACCCTCTAAGGTACCTGGTGCTTCCGGTTCCTGAGCCTCTGGAGAACTTGCAGCATAAGTGGGTCTGTTCCTCCTCAGCTCCCCTCCTCACAGGTACTTAGTGCCAGTCCCGCTGCTCTGCGAATCAGTCACTACTCGTCCATCCATGTTTCATCTTCCAGAATGGTGTTGCCATCTCTTGTCTGCTGTTGGCGCCTGTGTTTTTGTTGTCTTCATGGTTTTATATCTTTTGCTTATTCTTTTACTGTCATCGTAGTGGGGTTTGGGGAAGGAATAGCGATAGATGCATGCTTACAACCTGCCATGGTTAACTGTAAATTTGCAAGAGGAATTATGACCCTTGCTCTCTGAATAATGCATAGCAGTCTAACGTGGGTGGATTTTCTCGGTGAATTATGAGGGGTCACTATAAGGCCACAGTCACCACTACTGTAACTCTGGTCCCATTGGGAGGGTGGACTTACCATTCTTGGGTGAGGTTCAAGGGTTTGAGAAACAAGGGATCAAGAGATCAGTCCTTTGCCCTAAAAAGAAACATGTCAGGATATGTGTGCCTGTAGGAGAGCAGTGTCTGTCTGTCTTCCTCCCTCCTTTCCTCTTTCCCTCCCTTCTTCCCTCTCTTTTTCCCCCTCTCCCTTGCTCTTGCTCTCTTAAGAGACTCATAGTCTTGAGGGGTGCCTGGGTGGCTCAGTCAGTTGAGCGTCCGACTTTGGCTCAGGTCATGACCTCACAGTCTGTGAGTTCGAGCCCCGCATCGGGCTCTGTGCTGATCGCTCAGAGCCTGGAGCCTGCTTCCGATTCTGGGTCTCCCTCTCTCTCTCTGCCCCTTCCCTGCTCATGCTCTGTCTCTCTCTGTCTCAAAAATAAATAAAAACACTAAGAAAGAAAATTTTTTTTAAAAAAAGAGACTCATAATCTTGAAACTGAAAGAAAGCTCCTTAAAGCTCACTTAGTCCAATTGCATGTCCAACGCTTGAGTCCTCTCTGCAGCTTCCCCACCAGCCTGTGCTTGATTGCTTCCTATAATGGGGAACTCACTATCTCTTGAATGTGGTGGTAATAAAAAATATTTTCATTACTAATAGCTAATATTTTATTGAGGTCTTACTGTACGCCTGGCGTGTGTGGTCAGCATTTTCCATGAATTGCATTATCAAATCCTCATGTCATCCTGTGCCATAGTATTTTCATCTTATAGGTAGAACAACTGAGGCTCAAAGAAGTTGAGGATACCTTCTAGTTCAGTATACAAGTGCCGCCTGGGCCTTTGGCCAATAACTCTGTAGATAATGCACCTGGGAGAAGGGAACTCATTTTAAAACTTTTAAGAAAACTTGTTTCCTGATGTGCTGGACTCTAGAACATTTGCTGAAAAACCGCAAAGATACTGTTGTGTCAGAGTGCATGAGTAAGATTCTGTAGCATTTTCTTTCCCAGCCTTCCTTTGTGGGGGTTCCTTCTAAGTCCCCGTGGGCTCCATGATTCCTCTGGTACCTCCGTAGCCCATCCCTTCGTGATGGAGCCAAGAGGCCGCATGACCCTCTTGCTCCGCAGGTCCACTTTGGGGGCTGTCTCTGAACCTCCTTGCAGTCATTCCCCCTGTCTCTGTGCTTACCTGTGAATGTGCCTTTCTCTTTCTCGTCTCCTGACTCTTGATGCAAAGGTCCCTTGCTCCATCCTTTGGCTTTCTGGCAGATGATTGCTGGTTCACCATAATTTTTAGATTTTTAAGTCTTAAACTCTGAACTGGTTCCCCTGAGACTATATAAGTGTCCCTGTGCAGTGAAATGCCTACTATACCCCAAAGTTTCCAGTTTGTGATTATGGTAGACAGAAGTTTAGAGGGTTAAGCTGATCAACAGAAACCATTCAGAGCCTAGCTTACCTGCTGGGCCGCGGGACAGTGGGGCGTGAGATTCCAGTAGCATTGGCAGAGGGCAGCGCTAGCTCGGGCTCTAGAGGCTGCGGGATCCCTGCAGGTGGAGAACCATGTTGGCCCGTGGACTCTTAATTCCCTCTCATCTGCCCAACAGTGAGTGACCCCAGGGCAGACCGCCTGGAACTTTGGAACATCTTGAAATATGGAAGTAGATTTATTTACGTTCTTTTCATTTATTTATTTGTTCATCAGTCATTCACTTATTAATGTCTGTTTATTTTTGAGAGAGAGCAAGAGGCAGAGTGCGAGCAGGGGTGGGGCAGAGAGAGAGGGAGACACAGAATCCCAAGCAGGCTCCAGGCTCCAGGCTGTCAGCACAGACCCTGATGCGGGGCTCGAACTCACAAACTGTGGGATCATGTGACCTGAGCCAAGGTCGGAGGCTTAACCAACTGAGCTACCCCAGCAGGCGCCTCTTTCTTTTCTTTTCAAATACAGTCTCATTTTTCAATATTAGGGTAATATATAAACATTAAACATTTTTTTGGAAAATAGTGAAAAGTAGAAAGAAAAAAAAAATCACTTGTACTCTACTTAAAGATAACCTCCAAAACATGTGAAGTCTTTCTACACACTTTTTTAAAAAAAATTTTAATGTTTATTTTTGAGAGAGAGACACAGAGCATGAACAGAGGAGGGGCAGAGAGAGAGGGAGACACAGAATCTGAAGCAGGCCCCAGGCTCTGAGCTGTCAGCACAGAGCCCGATACGGGGCTTGAACTCACGAGAACCGTGAGATCATGACCTAGGCCAAAGTTGGATGCTTAACCGACTGAACCACCCAGGTGCCCCTTTCTACACACTTTTACTTAGTTATGATCATAGGACATATGCCAAATGGATAGCCTGCTTTTTTCTCTGAACATTATAACAAATATGTAACATTATAACAAATGTTAACATTTTCCACCAAGAGTTTCTTCACACACAGGGTTCTGACGGCAGCATACACATTGCTCTGTGATCGGTCATTGCCCTGCATTGGGTTTTCCTTCATGTTCTCAGGTTCTCACTGTTGTCAGTAATGCTGGGATGAAAATTTCTGTGCATGCAGTGTTTTGGATTATTATTTGGATTTGGATTATGATTATTTCCTTAGAATAAATTCCTACCAATGGAATTAGAGAATTTAAGACTCTTGTTATTTATTACCAAATTTCTTTTCTGAAGGGCTTTCTTTTTTTTTTAATTTAATTTTCTTTTCAGTTTTATTTATTTAAGTAATCTCTGCACCCACCATGGAGCTTGAGCTCATGACCTGGAGATCAAGAGTCACGCGCCCCTCTGATTGAGTCAGCCAGGAACCCCTGCAAAGGGCTTTCTAAAGAGGTTCTAGAAACAATTTGCATGTACCTCATGTTTGTGTTCCTTCAGGAATGCTTGGTCTCTGGTTGCTTTTCAGGGTCTTAAACTGATTTTTTTTTTTTTTTTGCTAGCTTTATTTCTTATTGAACTTTTTATTTTGAAATGATTATAAGATTCACATGTAGGGGCGCCTGGATGGCTCAGTCGGTTAAGCGTCCAGCTTCGGCTCAGGTCATGATCTCACAGCTTGTGAGTTCGAGCCCTGCATCGGGCTCTGTGCTGACAGCTTGGAGCCTGGAGCCTCTTCAGATTCTGTGTCTTTCTCTCTCTCTCTGCCCCTCCCCTGCTCACACTCTGTCTCTCAAAAATAAATAAACATTTAAAAAAATTAAAAAAAAGATTCACATGCAGTTATAAGAAATAATACAGAGTGGGGTGCCTGGGTGGCTTAGTCAGTTAAGCGTACAACTCAATTTTGGCTCACATTGTGACCTCACAGTTTATGAGTTCAATTCCCACCTCCGGCTCTATGCTGACAGAGCGGAGCCTACTTGGGATTCTGTCTCCTTCTCTCTCTGCCACGTTCATGCATGCTCTCTCTCCCTCTCTCTAAAATAAATAAACTTAAAAAAAAGAATGCAAAGGGATCCATTTCTCCCAACGGCAATGTGTTGCAAAACTATAGTACAGTATCACAACCAGGATATTGACATTGATACTTTCACTAGTTGTTTTTTTTTTCTTAATCAAAGGAGTATTTCATACTTAATAGTAAAAATTTTCAAAAGATATACAAAATAGGGACACCTGCCTGGCTTATTTGGTAGAGCATGTGACTCTTGATTTCATGGTTGTAAGTTTGAGCCCCATGTTAGGTGTAGAGATTAAAAATAAAATCTTTTTTTTTTTTTTCAACGTTTATTTATTTTTGGGACAGAGAGAGACAGAGCATGAACGGGGGAGGGGCAGAGAGAGAGGGAGACACAGAATCGGAAACAGGCTCCAGGCTCTGAGCCATCAGCCCAGAGCCTGACGCGGAGCTCGAACTCACGGACCGCGAGATCGTGACCTGGCTGAAGTCGGACACTTAACCGACTGCGCCACCCAGGCGCCCCCAAAATCTTTTTTTTTTTAATGTTTGTTTATTTTTGAGAGACAGAGAGACAGAACATGAGTGGGAGAAGGGCAGAGAGAGAGGGAGACACAGAATCTGAAGCAGGCTCCAGGCTCTGAGCTGTCAGCACAGAGCCCAACGCGGGGCTTGAACCCACGAACTGTGAGGTCATGAGCTGAAGTCAGAGGCTTAACCGACTGAGCCACCCGGGGCCCCAAAAATAAAATCTTAAAAATATATAAATATGGAAAAATACAAAATTGAAGTCCAAATAAATAAATAAAATAAATAGATGAATAAAAGTTCCTTTCTTCCAATCCCTGGCCTTATTCCCTAGAGAAAATCACTGTTAAAAACAAACCAAGGGGGGGCGCCTGGGTGGCTCAGTAGTTTGGGCATCCGACTTCAGCTCAGGTCATGATCTCAGGGTCTGTGAGTTCGAGCCCCGCGTCAGGCTCTGTGCTGACAGCTCAGAGCCTGGATCCTGCTTCAGATTCTGTGTCTTCTTCTCTCTCTGCCCCTCCCCTGCTCATGCTCTGTCTCTCTCTCTTTCTCAAAAATAAATAAAAATATTAAAAAAAACAAACGGGAGGGGTCAGCTCAGGTCATGATCTTGCACTCGGTGAGTTTGAGCCCCACGTCGGGATCTGTGCTGACAGCTCGGAGCCTGGAGCCTGCTTCAGATTCTGTCTCCCTCTCTCTCTGTCCCTCCCCCGCTCATGCTCTGTCTCTCTCTCTCTGTCAAAAATAAACATTAAAATAAAAATTAAAAAACAAACAAACCAGGGGATGCCAACTGACATGGCTCAGTCAGATGAGCATCCAACTGCTGATTTCTGTTCAGGTCATGATCGACCCCAGGGTCTTGGGACTGAGCCCTGTATCAGGCTCTGCACTCAGCGTGGAGCCTGCTTAAGATTCTCTCTCTCCTGCCGCCCCTCTCCCTTGCTTGCGCACGTGTGCGTGCACACATGATCTCTCTTTTTCTCAAACAAAACAAACAAACCAGGATTGGAGTTTCTATTTTCATATTCCTGGACTATATGCGTCTACATAGCCAGCCTTCGGTAGCTTGATCGGAAGAACAAACATCAGATAAAACCTCTCAGTGTTATACAGGCCCCAAGAAACAGGAAATAAGCATTCTTAGAGCATTTCGTTAGAAGAATGAAATAATGCATTTTTATTTCAGTGGCACCCTCTGAGGTGACCTTGTCTCTGAGAGTAGGGGAAGCTATCATGGTCTCTGATAGGAAGTTGCATCTTAAGCCGTAGGAAACAGGACCTGGCTTTAGTAAATTAAAGCAAGGCAATAAACTCTGAGGGTATACATGGATCTAGTTGGGGCCCAAGGAGCTTTGCTCCTCTGGTACTAAATCTTAGCCTCTCTCAAATCAAAAATTTATGTGAATGGTCATTAGTGAGCAAACAGTTAATGAATTCTTTTTTGTGTTTTTAAAAAAATTTATTTTGAGCTGAGATATGGAAACAACCTAAGTGTCCATCAATAGATAAATGGATAAAGAAGATGTGGTGTGTGTGTGTGTGTGTGTGTGTGTGTGTGTGTGTGTAAATAAAATGGATGGCATACGACTCAGCCATAAAAGGGAATGAAATCTTGCATTGTGACAACATGGATGGACCCTAAAGGGTATTACACTAAGTGAAATAAGTCAGACAGAAAAAGACAAATACCATATAATCTCACTGATAGGTGGAATCTAAAAAACAAAACAAATGAACAAACAAGAGAAACAGAGCCTCAAATATAGAGAACAAACTAGTAGTTCCCAGAGGGGAGGGTGGATTGGGAGGTGGGTGAAACAGTTATAAAATAAGTAGGTCACGGGGACCCTGGGTGGCTCAGTCAGTTAAGCATCTGACTCTTGATTTCAGCTCGGGTCATGATCTCATAATTTGTGAGTTTGAGCTTCACGTTGGGCTCTGTGCTGACAATGCAGAGCCTGCTTGGGATTCTCTTTCTCTCTCTCTCTCTCTCTCTCTCTCTCTCTCTCTCTCTCTGCCCCTCCCCTGTTCACACTTAAACGAACTTAAAAAAAAAAAAAGTCACAGGATGAAAAATACAGCACAGGTAATACAGTCAATAGTAGTGGAATAATTTTGTATGTGACCAATGGCGACTACACTCACATGGTGAACATTTCCTAATGTATCTAATTGTCGAATCACTGTGTTGTACACAGAAACTAACATAATATTGTACATCAGCTATATTTTATTATTATTATTTTTTAATTTATTTTGACGGGCACCTGGGTGGCTCAGTTGGTTGAGTGGCCAACTCTTGATTTTGGCTCAGGTCATGATCCCAGGGTCATGGGATAGAGCCCTGTGTCTGGCTCCACACTGAGCGTGGAGTCTGCTTAAGATTCTCTTGGGGCGCCTGGGTGGCTCAGTCGGTTAAGCGGCCGACTTCGGCTCAGGTCACGATCTCGCGGTCCATGAGTTCGAGCCCCGCGTCGGGCTCTGTGCTGACAGCTCAGAGCCTGGAGCCTGTTTCAGATTCTGTGTCTCCCTCTCTCTGACCCTCCCCCGTTCATGCTGTCTCTCTCTGTCTCAAAAATAAATAAAAACGTTAAAAAAAAATTTTTTTTTAAAAGATTCTCTCCCCCTGCCCCTCTTCCCTGCATGCATGTGCTCTCTCTCTCTAAAATTAAAATAAATAGGGGCGCCTGGGTGGCGCAGTCGGTTAAGCGTCCGACTTCAGCCAGGTCATGATCTCGCGGTCCGGGAGTTCGAGCCCCGCATCAGGCTCTGGGCTGATGGCTCAGAGCCTGGAGCCTGTTTCCGATTCTGTGTCTCCCTCTCTCTCTGCCCCTCCCCCGTTCACGCTCTGTCTCTCTCTGTCCCAAAAATAAATAAACGTTGAAAAAAAAATTTTTTTTTTAAAAATAAAATTAAAATAAATAAATAAAAATTAGTTTGAAAGAGTTTCAAACTTAGAGAAAATGACAAGAAAAACACAAAGAACTCTTGTATGCCCCCTTACACAGAGACCTCATTCCTTTTAAGTGTTTTTTTTTTTTTTTTTAAGTTTATTTCTTTCTTTGAGAGAGAGAGAGAAAGCGCCGGGGAGGGGCAGAGAGAGAATCGCAAGCAGCTCTGCATCGACAGAGGGCTCAGCCCCAGGAACTGCAAGATCATGATCCCAGCTGAGATGAAAAGTTGGGCATTTAACTGAGCCACCCAGGCACCCCTATTTATTTATCTTGAGAGAGAGAGAGCAGTGGAGGGGCAGAGAGAGAGGGAGAGAATCCCAACACAGTGCTCAATTTCACACACTGTGAGATCATGACCTGAGCCAAAATGAAGAGTCGGATGCTTAACTGACTGAGCCACCCAGGCTCCCCAGAGACTTCTGTCCTTTCGAGCGGATACAGCCCAGTGTCACACACTGTACCCTTCTAGTCTCTTTCACTCTGATGCAATTCCTCAGTTTTCCTGGACTTCCATGACCTTGACATTTTTGAAGGTTATAGGCATAGGCAAATCATCATGTAAAATGTCTTTCAGTTTGGGTTTATGCAATGATTCTGCAGGATTAGATCCAGTTTATATATTTTAGGCCAGAATGTCATAGATTTGGTGTCCTTTCATTGCATTGTAGCTGTCTTTCTGTCCACTTACTGCTCAGGTTACCTCTGTCCACTCAAAGCACAAGGCATCAGGGGGTTGTCTTTTTCTTTTCCTGACACAGCCCTGGGACCATGTCTCTAAGGAGCCCTGGTTCCTTTCAGTGAAGGGTCCTGGGTGTGCTCGTTACTGCTGGGCTGTTGCTGCCCCCAGGCCTTCTCATAGGACAGAGCTGAGGAACTTTCACATCTGTAGTTATTTCCATATCTGTCTTACGTGTATGTTCACACAAATACTTCCAATTCCAGCCTAATACTACAAGGTAAACTTTTTCTCTTTTTAAAAACATAACAGTGGGGCGTCTGAGTGGCTCAGTCGGTTAAGCATCTGACTTCGGCTCAGGTCATGATCTCACGGTTCGTGAGTTCGAGCCCCGCGTTGGGCTCTGGGCTGACAGCTTGGAGCCTGGAGCCCGCTTCAGATTCTGTGTCTCCCTCTGTCTGCCCCTCCGCTGCTTGCACTCTGTCTCTTGCATTGTCTCAAAAATAAATAAACATTAAAAAAAATTTTTTTTAAACAGTGCCTTTATCCTTAACAGATTTCTATCATGTTGGAAAATCTTGAATTTGTTAAACTCCTATAAAGTAATATATTAACAGGCATTAATTGATATAGATAACTGAATTTACAGAAGCAGTAAAAATCAAAAGTCATCATTTGTGAAAGTGAGTTTAGAGCAAATCGACAGGGGATAGGCACTCAGGTGGAGGTAGGAATAAGCACATACTGGCTTCGTGTCAGAAAACGGATCTTCCTGTTTGGCACAGAGGATCTTTGCTGGGGATGGTAAGTGAGGCATGTAAGACTGACTGATTTGATGACTCACTTATTGTCTGTCTCCTGTAGGTTCTGACTTATCAGGTCTTGGGTCCAAGAATCTACAACAAGCAGTCTGGGCAATTCTTTTGCTCAAGTAGGAAACTGGCCCAAAAGACCAAGCTGAGACATTTGATGTCATTCCAGTAAAAGTTGTCAACAGGGAATGAATATCGGAACCTCCAGGAGAATTTTTTTTTTTTTTTTTTTTTTTTTAACCATGTCCAGGTTCCACATGGATTCACTGAGTGTAATAATTGGGGGAAAGCAGGGAGTGTGAAAAATGGACACGAGTTCCAAATGTGGCGGGAAGAGTATTTTGAAAATATGTCCTAGTGGAGAACTGCTGCTTCTGAGGTAGAATCTCTGCAGGCGTGGCAGTGTTAAAGTTTTAGCGAACGAAACAGAACTCTGAGGAGGAAGCGTAGAAGTCCAGTTTCCTCGGAGCTTGTGGGCACCCCCCCCCCTCCCTTTACTGCAGGGTGCTGCAGAGATCCCAGGTGGGGTGGACTGAGCGCATACTCCGGGCCAGCACTCTACCGCACTAAGTACTCTGCATGAACACCTTTACTTCATTTTCTACAGCCCCACGACGTAGTCGCTTTTATTATCTTCATTTTATTATCACAGGCACTGAGGCTTAGAGTGCAGTGAGGTAACTTGTTCAGGGTCACATGTGGTGATGGCGCCAGAATACAATCCAGGCAGTTTGACTCCAGAGGCCCATTCTCTGAGGTGCTCACAATTTGTTGAATGAATGAAGAATGAGAGTTGAGCAGAACACTCGTGGATAGTGAAGAAATATCTGATGGGAAGTTAAAATACGCATGTGTTGCAGGCATGCTGCAAATAGAGTGGAACTTGCAAGCTGGAAAGGATTTGAGGGAGATCACCTCCACAGTCTCCCCACGAGAAGTTGTGTCCACTTCTGCTTGGAAGTTGCAGCTGACAGGGGCCACTCAGGGCTTCCAGAGAAGACCCCATCCTGTTTCCCGGCAGCCTCACGCTTCTGCTGAGATCTAACCCCCCCTGCACTTTCAAGCCCCGCCTTCTCGTGCCACGCTCTGCCCATCTGACCGATGGCGCGGAGCCCCTCAGCAGAGCCCAGGAAAGGGAATTGCCCTTCCCTCCACCTGCCCCCTCCAGGGAGCCACAGGACTTGCCACCTCGCTTCCTGCCGGTCTCTACTTAATGTCACTTGTCAGAGACCTTCCACAACTCGCTTCTCCAGGGTCATGCTCCATCCAAACAGCCCTTGGCCCCACCTGACATATCGGTTTGTTCTCCCTCACTTTGCCCCAGGATGTAAGCACCGGGAGGAGAGACTTGGTCTCTCCCTGGTTCACTGTTGAATCCTCAGGCCTGAAGCAGTTTTGTGCAGTTTCTAGCACAAAGGAGTTGCTTCATAGATATTTGTTGAATGAATGAATGAAGAAAGAGAGGAGCTTAAGAGCTATACCCCAGCACTGGGATGCAGGGCGAGGAACAGAAATCCTGGACAGTGGGACCAGTGACACGGAGCTATCCATGGTAGGGCTTTGGCCGTATGTATGCAGAATTCTCTTCTGATTAGCTTTGTGAACAAAAAATGCTCCACCCTCTTCATTGGCAGGACTGAAGAGAAGGCGGAATGTATTTGTGTTGGAGTTCCATCAGCAGCAAGAGCCTTCAGTTTTCCCTGTTTTTTTCTGTTCCAGATGAGACAAAAGGACCCAGTGAAAGGAATGACCGCAGATGACTAAAGCCACCCCTCCCCCTTCTGCACTGTATGTACCGAATACCCTCCCTTTGCATGTCATAGACGTGAAAGCCAGTTTGGGTCCTCGGGGCCTCAGCAGCTCGCTGTGGAGTCAGGAAGCACACTTCGTTCATCATCCTGCCCTCCACTGATAACGATGGCTGCCATGCTAAACAGCTCTCAGCCCTCCACTGAAAGATCCTGTGACTATTAGGACATTTCAGGGATATGTGATTTTATAATGAACGGCCCAGACACATGGACCTGGGGGTGAGGAGTGGGGCTGTGTTGGTAGATACAGATTTGAAGCTTATCTGCAACTAATTCCTCTCCCTGTCATAGCTAGAGTCGTGTCAAGTTGCAGCTGGCATTGCGGGGTGCCCCCTATGCCCCTGAGCTCGTTCCTAGCTCCCAGGCCAGCATTACCTGCCCCACCCTTGGAAAATCTGCGGGCCAGACAGCTTTTCCTAGGGTCCATCATTGTGTCTGGGGTATCGTTTCCTTGTTCTTTAGACCTCCTGATCCCATACTAAGTAGCTGTCCTCATCAGAGGCAGCATCTTTCAGATGCTTGGAGAGTATTTCTGCCCAGGTCATAGGACCGGAATGAGATGTTCCTTGTTTAATGCTGTCACTCTTGCCCAAGCCCTGTCCTTCTCTTAGCCCCCAGGGCCCTACATACCTCCCCAGACTCCTGGTATTCCAGCAGCTCAGAGCTGGCTTGGTCATGGCATTGAAAACCTGGCCCTGCTTCCCATCAGGCTCTGAGAGAAAATTATTTTATCAAATAAAATCTGGTTGTCCTCTACCACTAAGTTGCTGAGGAGGCCTGGGGTCTTAGCGGTAGCGTGGACCTCAGCTTGCTCTCCCTGCCTCATGTGCTTGAGAACTTCTGAGAGATAAAACAGTAAGATCAAGTGGATTGGTGCAATGCCAGCTGCTTGGGCCTTAGTTTTCTCCCCTGACCCCAACCCCCAACTGGCATCTTTCCTCCTTTTGAAATTCCCCCATCGATGACGATTTACAGTGTGCTTCTGTTTTCCTCTGTTGCTTCCTTAGTAATTGTATTTCTTTTCTAGTTTTGCAAGACAGTGGTCAACAGGAAGGCCCAGCAGCTCCACCCTCCCGAGTGACAGGCCATCTTCGGACGCAGCCTTTCTGTGCCCATTCTTCAGGCAACTTTCGATCCCTTACTGTAGCTAATTCTAGATGCCCTTCAATATTGTGAACAAATAGACCGTCTGGTATTATGAAGCCCGCGTGTACGGGAGCCTGCTCCTCTGAGATACATGGCCTGTAGGTTGCTGTGTTTACAGCTCCTCCCTCTCCAGCCATTGTGTTCTCAGCCCATTTCTGTGTGCCCCTCCCTTTATTTCCAAGTGACATTTTTAGTCTTTCAAAATAGCTGCCTTTTGTGATGTGGTGATTTAAATGATTTAAGTTTGTTTGTTTTCAACCTTGGGATAAACTGAGGTATTTCGCTTCCTGGGCAGATCTTTGCAAATTTGAGTGCTCACCTGGGGAGAGGAGATGAGTTGGAAATACAGTTTTTTCCTCCATTTCCACAGAACAGCAGTGTGGCTTCCTAACTGTGATCTCTGCTCTCAGTAACCCATTGTTCATGTGCTGTAAGCACCGAGGAAGTACCCAGGGCCCAGCCAGTCTGTTTTAAACATTCAACAAATTCAGATAACCTCTGCCCCAGGCATCGCATCTCTGGTCACTAGTCTTAGAAACACCTATGGCTTCTCGGCCCTCCTGTTGCCCACTCTGTCTGAACCTCACAGAGCCCATGATACGCCCGGGGCCACTCTCCACCTGGAGGGACCTGTCCAGTGTGGCCCTTAGAACTGAGTCTGCCCTGTATGTACTAATTAGTGTGCCCACCCCCCTGAGGAGCTCTGTATGTCCATGCTCCTCTTCCCTTTTGGGCTGGTGCTGCCACTCAGCAATAATCCTCTTTTCTCTGTGCTTTCTCACATTCCTGCCCTGTCTTTGAGGCTGGTCAGGACAGAAGGGTCCTGATCTTTTCTTGCTGCACAAAACAAGCATGCAAAAAGCTTTTCCCCAGCAGAACATGTTCCCTCTTGTCTCCAGCTACCGGAAAGGAATTTGGGGATCAAGGACTCAGCTCATCCCACCCCCATGCTGAGTTCTGTCCTGGACAATCAAAAGCAAGTAGTGATCGTGGTATAGAACTCTACCATAGCAGGCCAGTGAAAAAGTCGACTCCAAGGGAGGTAGAAGCTGCTGAGTGCTTCATGGTTTTGTACGACTTGGCAAAACCCAAGCATGCCTTCCCGGTGGGAGAATCCGAGATAGCTGTGGTGTCATCCGACATCTCCCAAGCCTTGTGAGGTATGTTGTTAGCCAAGCGTGTTGTGATCCAAGCCCATGCCAGCCTGGGTGGGGTGGCTGATTGATTAAGAGACCAAATCTGTGTTGGGGGAGCAAGAAGTAGGATGGGATCATTTATCCTTATGTTCTTGTCA
The DNA here is from genome assembly GCF_022837055.1 of Prionailurus viverrinus. Classification (NCBI taxonomy): domain Eukaryota; kingdom Metazoa; phylum Chordata; class Mammalia; order Carnivora; family Felidae; genus Prionailurus; species Prionailurus viverrinus. The sequence continues at coordinate 15,132,194 of NC_062574.1, forward strand.
GTTTGTTTTGCCTTACTCATTTCTAAGTGCAATAAGGGAATGTTTCACAGGATTGCACCTGTGACATCCTGATGGATGCTTCCCTGTGGCCCTGTTGGGGCAACAGTGGATGGACTCAGACCCCTCAGTGTGGTTGTCTCCCACCTTCATTGAGGCCTCTTTGGGACCAGGAAATGTCCTGTTACACCTTCCTTTCAGTCTCCTCACCTTGTGGGGTCTACGGTAATGGATCTGGGGCAGTTCAGTTGGTTATTAGGATCCCGACTGCTGGTAGCTTCTCTTTGACCGGGAAAGTGAAGCATTACTACTGGAGAAAAATGTTAATGTTTTCCTACAAGCTCTGTATTAGCTATAATTATATTTGTGCTTAACGTTTTCCCTTCTTCATGCATCATCTAAGTCCAGATGTGGGTCATCCTGGGAGAAATGAACCATGATGTTCTCAGCACACAGGTAGTTTGAGGGTCAGCAGATGTTAGTCTCCTTGTTTCAGCTCTTCTCTTAAGATCCACACATACCACTCCAACTCCGTGGAGTTGGGGGCTTGCTCTTTATCTGGCTTTTCTCTGGCTCCTCCCACATCCACCTGTTGCCCCAGTTTGAAAGCATCCACATGAGCTGAGCTAGAATTTCCTGAGGTCAGCTGGATCTGGGGCTCCAACCCACAGAAACATAAGGAGGGGTGTCCCTGGTCTATTCTATCCCCACGGATAGTGTTGCTGCTGGGCAACAGTGTTGGCTTTTAAGTATCCCCCTTACCCTCTCACCCACCCCCCAAACTGACTAGCACCGAGAGGGGCTTCTGATGCAAGGCTCAGCTCCGGGGATAGTACCTGAGGGTGTGCCGTGCCCCTGCAGACTAGCTGCTTCCATTAGATTTCCAGGGTCATAGTCCCAGTTTGAAGCAGCAGTGCCTCTGTTAAGGGGGGATGCCGGGCTCTGGCCTTCTCGTCGAGAGAGGTCAGGGACGGGGTCAGTATTGTGGGCATGTGTATATCTTCCCAAGTCCTCTTATAGTCCCTGCTGGGACTCCCTGACTTATTTCGGTTGGTTCCTAGTGCTACTTCTTTTACAAAATACACTTTGTAGAACTGATTAGATTACCTTGTTTATTTAATGTGAGTTTGTGCCTTTTTGTCTCAATCTTCCGAAACAGGTATATTGGGGGGAGAAAAGCAGTCTAATAAAATCCTAGACAGAGATTTCTGGAGTCCAGCTTATTGGTGATGTCCTTATGTCCATTTTACAACTTGGATATGCTCCAACTTCTGCTGATTTTCCTCCATTTTACCAGGATTAGAAAAAAATACAAGATGTCTCCAAAATTTTTTGCAGGCCTATTTCTGTAAATTAAAACATCCCCTCGTCATTGTACTTACGCAGACATCACGTATTTGAAAGGAATTCTGCCACTTTATATTGGCAGTATTTCCCTTTTGCTTTGGTCTCTCCTCCTCTTCACATCTCCCTCTTTTTTACCATCCTACCCATCAAAACATTTATTTAAAAAAAAAAAAAAAGTCCCAGGTCTGTGAACCTCATAACACTTGTTTGTGAAATTGTGCGTTCTTCTGGGGAGTCATGGTTCTCATAGGATCCTCAAAGGAATCCCATGCACCGTCCTCCCCACTGCCAAAAAAGATTAAGAACCAGTTATCTGAAGAAAATCTGTGTTAATCTTTGGCAAAATAATCATCTGCTATTCATCAAATATAGGGAGTGGTTTTTCATTCTTTGGTGGCTAATTTTTATTTTTTTAAGAGTCCAGGAACCTCCAGCGTCTAGCGTGTAATACATAACCTAATGAGTTTGAAAAGCGAGAAGCACTTTAAAGTGGGAGTGGAGAGGAACGACGTAGGAGCTCAATGACCAACATGAGAGCGATTACCTGTAGATGAGGGGCAGAGAGACTGGTTTACAGGCAGGACAGTGGCTGGGTTGCCACCCCACCCTCAACCTTCGCCTTTTGGGTCTCTGGGCGTTGGGGAGGTGGAGGGGCACAGCGCAGAGGTCAGAGACCCCATTTCCAACGATAGGGAAACGCACCGGCTCGAGGATGCTGGTGCGGGCCTCGCAGCAGCTTCCGCCGGAAGACAGCCTCTCCCGGCCGGCCTCGCGCGGGGCACCCTGGGAGCCGCGGGGGGGGGTGGGCAGCGACAGATGCCCGGCGCGCCGGGCGGGGCATCGTTGCGTCGGGTTCTGACGACACAGAGACGTGCCTGTCTTATGGCCCGGATCCCCCTAAGCCTCTCTCCTCGCAGCCTTTCGCCGTTTCGCGCTCGTTGGAGAGGCCCGCCTCTTCCCCCGGGCCGAGCCACTCAGAGCCCTTCGTGGCCTCAAGCCCCGCCTCTTACGGAAGCTGAGGCGGAGAGTCAGAATCCGGAAGGAAAACAATTGGTGAGAGTAAGCTGGCCGGGACCTCCTGCAGGAGGGAGGCGGATCGGGCCAGGAGCGGCTGTGGCGGGGACACACGAGGCGGCCGGGCCGCTGCTTGGGACGATGGCGGCTGTGAACCCACGGAAATTAACCGAACCGAGAGGCAAGACGCTTAGGTGAGGAAGGCGGCTGCGGGCAGGCCGGCCTGCTCCGGGCAGGATCACTGCCTCCTACCCATTCCGGGCTGCGGATCTGGGGTAGAACTAGACTGGGAGAGAAAGGACCAGGCCTACAGGGCTGATTCTAGTTCAGAGGCCCTCCCCAGTTCTCCCAAGCCGATGTCGAGTGGGCTGTTTTGGGCCCAAGCCCCGCGCCCCCTCCAAATTCAAGCCGCCGATCTCGTTCCTATTTGGGTGCCCCAAGCAGGTGTCTCAGTTTGCTACTGGCGGAGGCAGCGGTGTCGGGCTGTCTGAAGTTAAAGACATAACAAGGCATTCTTCTGTCAGCTCTAGAGTAGAAATCTTGTTCTTTTGATCAGCACGTACATCACGGGGTCTGCCTGATCCCGTTGTGATCTCCTGAAATCCGAAATCAGATTTAGGTAAGATCCTTTAGCGAAGGGATATAGCCTGGTCCCATGCTTGCTCTTTAGCAAAGAACAGCGCTAATCACCAACTTAGTGCAAGTCACAATGCAGGGATTTGCTGCTAATCGTCGGATCTGAGAGTGAGGGCAAGAAATCCCGACTTTTGTTCTCCATCCGTTTAGAGCTGGTCCGTGGGAAAACAAAGAGCCTTGCACTAAAAGGGTTGCTTTTCTTAATCCTTTGTTGGACAGCAGGGGGAGATCTTGAACTAACGTAGCCCAGAATCTCTGGCCGAATGCCTAGAAAGGTGGTTTGTGTATTGTTTTGTTGATGTTCATAGGGAGGGGCAGGAAGTTGTTTTAAAAAGGCCAAGAATTTCAAATTGTGCTTTTTAGAACACAGACCTCTGAGAACAGGATCTGGTGAAGAAGAGATGTTTTTAGACGTCCTGCCCTTCTGTCCCACCTCTTTCAACCCCCTTGTAGCTGCTCCCATTCTCGGTTTGCAGCTGCTGCAGATCCTCTCCTCATAGTGTCCCTAGGACTCACCTAGGGATTGGTGGCTGTCTTTGGTCTCTGCAGGGTTTGTAGCTCCTGCCTGCTCTGTACTGAGCAGAATCGGGCTCTCTGGGAGTATTGCTGTAACTATTCAATTAAAGAGATCTGCAAGTGTCTTTTCCCCGGAGCCTGTGATGTGATCCATTGTTATTGAGAGCTGCTGATCTAAGTTCTGTTGCTTCCCTAGCATGAAGCCAAGGTTGAGGATGTTATCCAACTGATGACTTTTCCCAAGAGAGGGTAGACTCTTGAGAGAGATGTTGAGACCCTTGTTATTTAGGATCTTCTCTTTGGGCTCCCTGAAATGTTTGGCAGAATTTGGTTATGCTCCAGGGACCTCCTAGGAAGAAGGAAGGAAGGGAATGTGGTATTGTTATCTCTGTTATTTTTGAAATTCTCCTGTCTTGTAGTGCCGAGGCCTCTTACAAGGTAAAAACTGAACCTCCAGAATCTTTCTGGTGGTCTTAGGAGCCCTGAGGTGTGAATGGCTGGTGGAATTATTAAGTTCCTGACGACCCACCCCATCCCCACCCCTTCCCTTGCCTGCCCCAGAAAACTTTGAGCAGCTTTGCTGATGTCAGCAGCACCCATGCTGCCAGGTGTGGGCAGCTGTGGGCCTGCATGGAGGAGCCAAAGCAGGATGGAAATGTCCTGCTTCAGGACGGAAGTCAGGATGAAGAGCCTGCAGTTCAGTGCACCTCTTCCCACACCCAGGTGCAGAAACACATTTCCCACTACGATTGCAGGGGATCGTGGTGCAGCCGTTAGCGGGCCTCGGCCCGTTTGTTACTGGGATAAGGTCTTACCCTCCTTCCTGCACGACTTCCCTTTGCATCCCTTCCACAGAATCCATGTTGTGACGTGGAACGTGGCCTCTGCAGCACCTCCTCTAGACCTCAGTGATCTTCTTCAGCTCAACAAAGAGAACCTGAGTGTGGACATGTATGTCATTGGGTAGGTGTCTGCAATGCCCCCTCACCCTTCCCCATATCTGAGATAGGTAAGCCCAGCCAGTCCCAAATCGTCCCCACGGGGAACTGTGACCTGTCCTCCCTTGCTCTGGAGTCTGAAGGCTAGGAGCTTTCAGCCAGTCAGTGTCTCTTGTCCTGAGTTAGTAATGGCGAAGGGTTGGCGATCAACAGCCAGGGGAGGGAGAGATCACGGTCATGAGTACCCAAGGTTTGAAAGTGCTGAGGGCGGTATTAAATGTCCGTGGCAGAGGCAGTACCCTCTAGGCCAGGGGGAGATCCTCTGACCTGGGATGGGCAGTTTGCAGGAAATGAACTGTGGGATCATGAGCCTCCTTTCTGACACTGCCTTTGAAGACCCATGGAGCAGTTTCTTCATGGATGTGCTTTCCCCTCTGACCTTCGTCAAGGTAACTTATAAGTTCATGGGCAGTTGGGAAATGTATCTCCCCTCTCCTCACTAACCCCCCGTCCTTTGGTCTCCCACTCAGGCTTTCATGCTGTTTCCATTTATTTATTTAAAGGCCTGAACTTCAGTTGCACCTGGCTTCCTGGTGCTCCTGTCTGCCTTGTGTCTTTCCAATGTAGCTGGAGCTGAGCTGGGACCCCGGGGGTTAGTTTAACACCTTGATATTTTTCAGATTGGGAGAATCTGGGGGGGTGGAGGGGGGAGCTTATTAACACCTCAGTGCCTACCCTACTGCCAGTCTCCATCTCTACTCACATGCCCAGCCTGAAGTCCCTGAATATAATAATAACTGCTAACATGTATCGAGTGCTTACTTGGTAGTAAGCATTGTAAATAAGCTTTCCATATACATTACTTAGAAACCATAACTCTTGAAATATGGCTATTTTACAGATAAAACCAAGACTCAGAGGTCACACAGGCTATCTGGGATTTAAATCCATATCTTTCAAACTTCATAACCCATGTTTTTGATTACTATACTTTAGTGCTATATTGGTGAGCTCTGAGGCTGACAGGTATCCCAAGGCTAGCCTGCTGGTATCCGAGGGTGTCCTCTGATCATAGAGGACATGTGCCTCAACTTCTAGGGGCCCAGAGGTTAGGAGAGGGGAGATAGATGGGGAGGAAAATAGTTCTCAGTCTGAAAGGCCAGTATTCTTTGGGGAAACTAGACCATAGGAGACTCCACAGGAAGGCTCGAGATTGCTGCATCTTCACCTTTATATCCTGCGCAGCTGAGGGATGAAGCATCCTCCCATTCAGAGCGCCTTATGCAGTGCTTCTGGGAAATACCAGAATTCCTCTATTCCTCTCCCTGGGCGACTAGATTTCTTCAGAATTGATTCTCTTACCCCAGTTTGCCTAAAGATGCCAAGGCAACAGATGTGAGTCCTCTTGAGGGCAGAGCCAGGAGGAGGGAATACAAGTTTTGTCCTGCTGCTGAGGCTAGAAAAGGCCAACCCCCAAGCCCTTGGTCTTCTCCAGATGAAACTCAGGCCTCTTTCTACAGACGAGGAGCTAGAGCCTCTGTGAGGGCAGAACCACTACTCTCACCACCCACTCTCTTCCCAAGATTGGAGGCCTCCTTGCCCCCCAGCTAACTGGCAAGGGATTGGTAGAATGGAATGGAGCCAAGGAAATTAGCTCAGCTTGTGGCAGGGACACAACCCATTCCACCCATGCAGCCTCCCGCGTTTGGGAGGACTGCCTGAGGGGCTGGCACCCAAAGCAGATAGACGTCCCTCCTTCCCCTAGCCAAGAATTGAGGGGAAGGGGTGAGTCCTGCTTGCAGCCTCTTCCTTTGGCAGGAGTTTGCCAATTATAGGTTGAGAAGCCTGGGCCTGAGGCCCTCTGCCTGCTCCAGAGCCCCTATCTGCCTCCCTTTAGGCCCTTCCTTAGCTCCTCCTACTTCACTTCCTCCAACCGAACTTCCCCTCTCCCGCCTTCCCCCGGTGGCCCCACCCTTTCTCCCAGTCTGAGGCTTTCCTGCCTCTGCCACCCCCCCCTTCCCCACCCGTCCCTGCTGCTTCACAGAGTGGACTGGTGCCTTTGTGCTGGGTCCCAGTGGCCCAGACCTGCTCCGTGGATTAGGATTAAGCTTCACAGCCCTTCCTGGATCTTTATCGGTTCCTTAGTCCGGTCCATTATCCTGTGCTTGTGAATGGGAGAGACCAAGACTGGGGCTGGAGGGTGGGGCTGAGGACACATCTGTAGCAACCTCTACCCAGCCCTAGGTTTCCACGCCTCCCTCACTCGTTCCTGGGTTTGGGGTTCTCCCTGCTTTGACTCCTCCACTGTGCCAAAGCTCCTGGCCTGCGGCATCAAGTTTCATAATTCCTGGAAGGCCCCAGTACACACTCCCCACCCGGGGATTTCCTCCTTGGCCTCTGCACCTCATGCTCCGGAAACAGCTACTCGGGTGGTAGGTGTAGACAGCCTGAAGCTGAGTGAGAGGGTCACTGGCTAGGGCTCTTTCCCACCCCACCTCAAAGAGAGCAAGGATTTTGGTGATCCCAGACCTCTAATACTGTTATCCAAGTAGTCCTACTGGTTCCTTAGTCTCCTTGAGCCTCAGCCTTCCATCTGCAGAACAGGGACATTGGTGCAGAGGTTAAATGCGGTATGAAGGGTTTGTGTAGATCGTGGCCGTTCTCCCCAGCCCGTAAACACATGTCCACTGTGCTTGCTCTCATTGCTTTTATGGAAATGCAACGAACCACGGAGTATAATTATTTTGTGGAGCATTTTCTTAATTTTCCATTGACCTATAATGTTTGCAAAATTAAGTGTATTTTTTATGGATTTTTATGTGTATATGCACCAATATTATCACCTGTCAAGTCAACAAGTCAAGATACAGAATATGTTTAGCACCCTAGAAGGCTCTCTCATGTTCTTTACCTGAATTTACTTTCTTTTTTCTTTTAAGTAGGCTCCACGCCCAACGTGAGGCTTGAACTCACAATCCTGAGATCAAGGTCACATGCTCTACCGACTGAGTCATCCAGGCACCCCCCCCCCGAATTTACTTATATGTATTTTTTAATTTCGTAAAATGGTTATAAGAGGGAGGGAGAGAGACAAAGGGGCAGAGAGAAAGAATCAAGCAGGCTCCGTGTTGTCAGCGTAGAGACTGACTCAGGGCTTGATCTCACAACTGGTGAGATCATGACCTGAGCCAAAATTAAGAGTCATATGATTAAGTGACTAAAGCGGTCCCCTCCCCCTAAATTTACTTTTATTTATTTATGTATTAATGTATGTATGTATGTATTTATTTTTAAATGTTTATTTTTGAATGTGCATGTGCATGCTCATGGGGGAGGGGCAGAGAGAGGGGGACAGAGGATCCAAAAGAGGCTCTGTGCTGACAGCAGCAATCCCAGTGCGAGGCTCGAACTTACAAACCATAAGATCATAACGTGAGCCGAGGTCAGATGCTTAACTGACCAAGCCACCCTGCTACCCAATTTACTTTTAAAAACTTTAAATCAAGGGCGCATGGCTGGTTCAGTCAGAAGAACCTGCGACTCTTGATCTCAGGGTCATGAGTTCAAGCCCCATTTTGGGTGTATTACTTAAAAAAAAAAAAATCCATGGGACGCCTGGGTGGCTCCGTCGGTTGAGCGTCTGACTTCGGCTCAGGTCATGATCTTGCAGTTTGTGAGTTTGAGCCCTGCGTCAGGCTCTGTGCTGACAGCTCAGAGCCTGGAGCCTACTTCAGATTCTGTGTCTCCCTCTCTCTCTGCCCTTCCCCTGCTCATGCTCTGTCTCTCAATAATAAATGTTAAAAATAAAAAATAAATCCTTAAACCAGAAAATAGCAGCTACCAGTTAATCCTTTCAGCATCTGTGAGATAGATGAGATAGATTCCTGCTTTATCAATGATAAAATAGACTGAGACTTGGCCCAGTATCAAATACTCTTGGGCTTTGAACCCAGATCTGGCTAACTTCAAAGCCACTGCCCTTAGCCACTATCCTGCATTGTGCCATTCCTCTCTGAGGCCCTGGCCCACAGGGGTAGCAGCCCAGAGTCCCCAAAGGACCCACAGAGCATGGGTGAGAGGAGCCCCTGGGTTCCATGGGACTGGGACTGAAGAGTCAGTGCCCTCCTGATGGCAGGGTACCCTGGCAGCCTTGTCTTCCCTGCCTTCCACTCAAGCCCAAGAACAGAAACTGGAACTTGCTCAGCTCCCAGAATGCATCATTTGGCAGCTAAGGGGAGTAAGACTCGAGCTGAGATACCATTGACCTCAGGGCTGGGCAGGGTCATGCTCAGCCAGTGCAGGGAAATGAATGACCATTGTCCCCCCTGTGCTGTAGGTCTCCAGTGTCCGCATGCAGGGGCTCCTCTTACTCTTCTTTGCCAAGCATCAGCATTTGCCCTTTGTCCAGATCCTCTCTACTAAATCCACCCCCACTGGCCTCTTCGGGTACTGGGTAAGGACTGAGCTGTGGTCTGAGTTGTGAGCTGGGAGGCCCCCTGCCACTGGGCCGGGGAGGGCTGGGTTCTTTAGAGGTGAGCAAATAAAAGAGGGGGTGAAATGAATCTGAGTATTCTTCCAGGCCAGTGCCCTACATATCTGCTCTCCTGCCCCTGGGAGCTTGGCACCCCTGAGACCTCAGACTGGGTGAGCTGGGCTCTTAGATGGAGACGTCGCTCCAGGGAGCTGAGTGTCTGGCCCTGCAATGGGAAAGGGGAGGTGATTCTCACCCAGAGCGACTTCCCACCCTTCTGCCCACCTGTTCCACCAGGGGAACAAAGGGGGCATCAACATCTGCCTGAAGCTTTATGGCTACTATGTCAGCATCATCAACTGCCACCTCCCCCCCCACATGGCCAACAATGACCAGCGGCTGCAGCACTTTGACCGGATCCTGGAGATGCAAAATTTTGAGGGACAGAACATCCCCAACATCCTGGACCATGAGTGAGCATGTGCTTGCGAACTGCTGCCCCTGCGGTCAGCCCAGGCTAGCATCCTCCTCAGGCAGCTTTGCTCCCCTCCCCCCCTTTCCCAGCCTCTTCCCTAATGCTCCATCTACTCTCCCATCCAGCTTTGCCTCCCTGGCCCGCCTAGGAGCTCTAGACACTTCTGAACACCCCAGATTGAGAAGGCCATGGTTCCTTGAGGTCACCCACGGGGAGCTGGTTCTCAGCCTTGCCTGGTGGCCAGTTGAGGGGGGAGTGGGAGGCCTAGAGCCTGCTCTGTATTTGCTGCTTGCCCCCAGGGGCTGGCCTCTTTGGAGGACAAGGAAGTGGCCGTCAGAACAGCCCAGTAGGACCCATGCCGCGTCGTTACCATTACTGGCTCCTCTCCCAGCATCTGGCACCTCACCTGCCCCTCGAGCTCTGTGCCAGAGGAGTGAGCGGCCCCGGGGTCCATTGCTCCTGTCTTCTCTTACCTCATCATAGCCCTCAGCTGCCTTCTTTTCCCTCCGCAGCCTCATTCTCTGGTTTGGAGACATGAACTTTCGGATCGAGGACTTTGGGCTGCATTTTGTTCGGGAATCCATAAAAAATCGGTGCTACAGTGACCTGTGGGAGAAGGATCAGGTATCAAATGAAGGAAGGGTCCAGAGGGGTGATCCGAGCCCATTGTGGAGGCCTAACATCAAATGTGGGGAGTACTGCTCAGGTTCCTGAGCACCTGTCCTCCATTCCCAAGCCTCTGAAGTCCCTGTTCCCTTTGCACCCAGGGGCCTGGTCTTCGCCTGGAGGAGCTGCCGGGTGTGAAATAAGTTGGGGAACAAGAAGGGCTTCCGCCTGCCGTGGCCCCGCACCAGACACTGACTCTCCTATACCCTGTTGTCTTTCCCATCCCCAGGCTTGCTTGCCTTCTGGAGGATGAGATACTACCCCTTTGGGGGCACCCTGGCTACCCAAATACACTGTGATACATGTCTGCTAGTGGCTCCCAAACAGATGCAATTCAAAGCCTGCTCGCTAGAGCCCAAGGACTGGGAAATGGCAGGCATCTGCCTCTCGCGGGACTAGGGATCTCGCGTGATGTTTACAAAGGGATCCAGCTGCTTTCCTGGGGGTGGAGTGGGGATGGGGTGCTGAGGCTGCCACCGGGGCGGCGGTGAGGAAGGGAAGAGGTGTTGCTGGACTCTTGCCTAGCGTGCCGGCACGTGCTCATCCCTTGAATGGAGTGTGTGCTGGGCCACTGGGTCAGGACTCCTAGGAGATGGGACTGTTCTTTCTCTCTAGCTCAGCATTGCCAAGAAACACGACCCGCTGCTCCGGGAGTTCCAGGAGGGCCCTCTGCTCTTCCCGCCCACCTACAAGTTTGATAAGAACTCCAACAACTACGATACCAGGTGAGGGGGCTCCACCAGGAGAGGGTCAGCCTGCCGCAGATTTGGAATTAGCCTGTGAGGAGGAAGTGCGGGGCCAGGAGGCCCGGGAAGTCGGGTTGTACGGGCCCTAGTGGCAGAGGGAGCTGCCTCACAGGAGAAGTGTTAGAAAGCGGGAACAGATCCGGCCAGCCACCACCTCGGGAATGGCACCTCCCACCCACCTCATGAGGCGCTGACCACGGGAGCTGCCCCAGATTGTCCTCGGAGAGCATGGAGGTGCTGACGAGGCTGCAGGGTGGGGGTGGGGGCAGGGCAGGTAGGGCAGGAGGAAGGGGAGAAGCAGCTCATTCCTCCCTTGGGAGGGACCGTATTTCAGCATTCTGGGCACCCTTGTCCACACTTCCCCAGACCTTCTGGTCCCTCCCAGACAGGGGGACAGAAATGTCGGCTCGGCCAATTACTAGTATGAAGTGTCCCTGCCCCAGCTGTGGGTGAATCAGGTACTATTTAGGAAGATGAAATAGTAGCTGTCGGGGCGGGGAGGAGTTTATGGGAAACAGTATAGAGACGGTGCAGCTGGCAGTCAGAGGTACAGCTCTGCCCCTCGCCGGCTGCATGACCTTGGACAGGTGTTTAAGCCTCAGTCTTGTCATCTATAAAATGGGGGTGCTAACAGTACCCCCCCCCCCCATGGGGTTGAGGATTGAACGAGACCTTGCATGTGCTTAGCCCGGTGCCTGGCACCTGGTAAGCACGGTGACGACTGCTGTTGTTAGATTCGTGCCTTCAGGTGGTAGTTTTACCAGACACGTTTCTAGGAAGCCAAGAAAGGGCCAGGTAACCGCCAAAACTTTAAGCTCAGGCCAAGGGTTGAAAGCAGCTCCAGCATGGAGTCCCTGGCCCAGTCTGGCAAGGAGTCTCATCTCTTTGAAGAAAAAGAATAGGGGCACCTGGCTGGCTCCGTCGGTGGAGCCTACGACACTTGATCCCAGGGTTGTGAGTTCGAGCCCCACGTTGAGCAGGGAGATTACTTAAAGGTAAAATGTTAAAAAAAAGAAAAGAAAAAGAAGAACCCCTCACGTGTTCTGGGGGTTTCGTTTCCCCTGGAGCAGCGGCTTCATTTATTCCTCACAGCGGGGCTGCCTTATGAGGGCGGCGGGAAGTGCCTCCAGGGCAGCGCCTCTGGAATTTAGGGAGTGAACAGGTATCTCCCCAGCCAGGCCAGGGAGACAGGTAGAACCGACGGCCCTGTGCCGGAAGGGGTATGGCAGAGCCACAGCGGCCCCTCCACGGAACGGGGAGAGGGTGAGCCATTTCAGGAGTGTGGAGCAAGACGGGGTGGGGTCATGGCCTGGGCAATGTACACAAGAAGAGGCCATGAACACTGGAAACAGAGTCCAGCCTGGGCAACAGAACAGGCTGGAAAAGAGGTAAGAGGGCAGGTTCTGGCTGGCCAGCTGGCCCGGGGCCACAGCGGCACGGAGAACGCCAGTCTCCGCAGCCATCCATTGGAAATGAGAGCTACCATGGAAATTGGGAGGCCTCGGTGGGACAGGCCCAAGCCTTGGGGCCTGGGACCCTCTGCCAGTTGACTTTAAATCCTCACTTGGCAGCGGGAAGAGAGCTGCTGGCAGGCCATGTGGCCAGGTGTCCCTCTGTCCCCACCCCGAGGTATGGTAGGGAAACCACCAGGAGACTAGGAATTATTACAGCTGAGTCTAGGCTGTGGTCAGCAGGGACTGAGATTGGCTAGAGAGGCCCTGAGGTGTTAAAGGACTTCAGAGGACTTCCCCAGGAAGCTCAGCCACTGGTGGCAGAGTTGGGGCTGAGACCTGACTCTGGACTCTGGTGGCCCACGATGCTTCCCTCTAGCCCGCAGTACCTCCACAATCACAGCCGGTCTTGCCAGCAGCCGCAGAAAGGGCGGGATTGGGATAGCAAAGCCTTGCTAAGAAGGAAGCAGGTACTTCCACATGATAGATACAACCCACATTGTGGTCGCCATTACTGAGCACTTGCCGTGTGTCTGTGTAACCAGACTGTTACTCATCCTTGAAAACTTAGTTCAGACATCACGTCTGTTAGAAGGCCTTCCTTGACCCTCCCCCATCCCACCGAGAGTCCTCTCCTGCCGGCATGCCGCCTGAAAGCCCTGCACACATCATGCTTTCGGTATTGTTCTCAAGACACGGTGTGCTTTTCTTGCTCTACTATGAATGCCTGAAGAGAGCTGATTTATGACCGTTTCTGGTATGTAGCATAGTGCCTGGAGTATGTTTGAGTCGGGAGCCTGAGAGGACAAAAGGAAGAAAGATAAGTTATTTAAGGAGCAGCCAGCCTAGTAGAGAGACCCACCCATAGCAAGAGATCCAAATAAACACTCTCAAGTCCAAGAGTTGGCCAGTAAAAGGTTCTAGAGCTCTGTAAGTGCCGAAGGAAGTTGAGCGAATGGTAAGGAGACAGACAGCTGAAGCCAGGAGGAGTCAGTCAGAGCTGCTGTCAAGGAAGCAGCAGACTTTGGCAGAAAGAAGGGCAGACGTTCCGGTCAATCAGCAGCGCCGATGAGAGGCACCTTGAGAAGAGGCTGACCAGCCATACAAAGTGGCTGCGAGTGAGTTGTAGACAGGGCATAGTACGCACACGGCTCTGCCCAGCCACAGCAGCGTCCCTGAGCCAAGATGTAATGAGAAACGAGGTCAGCTCCATTACAGGGGAGGGTGAAAGGGCCCAGAGCGGGAAATCCTGTTAAAGTCAGGGATTGCGATAGGATTTTGTTACAGTCAACACGAGCCTGGGCAACCTCTCCACTAGGCGATGAGCAGAGGTTATTATGCTCAATCTAGTCAAAACTCATGTCCAGAGTTCAGTGAGACACTTAGAAGCCATCTATAGGGAGCGGAAGGGAAAAGTCCATTTCTGACCTAGAAATGGAACACTTCCCTACTTTAGGGTCAGTAAATTGGCTCAATTTTCTAGCTCCTAAAGAGAAATTTGCAGAGTTGCTCGGTTTTAATTTTTCAAAAATTAGGACACGGTAATATCCAGAAGCATTTCTTATACTCAGTCACACCATTCAGCCAAAAAGCAAAAGCGAGGTCCAGTTCTATACGGCATGCTCTGAGACAGTTCTGGCTGCTGGGAATTGGCCACAGGGGAGTGCCGTGGAAGGAGTGTGGACTTCGTAGACCTGGGCAAACGTCCGACTTCTGCCTGGACAGGGTGACCTCTGAACTTCAGGGTCTTGTAGAAGGAGGAAAATGCGCCCTGTGACATTCTTCCGGTGTTGAGAGGGTTAGAACAGTCCGTGAGACACCTGTCACAGTGTCTAATGCACAGAAGGACCCCATGTTTTGCTCTTGTTATTTTTAGAAATGGAGAAGTGGGGGAATTTAATTTGTGCACACTTAACTTGCTTCCTGTCTTTTGTTTGTCAAACAAGCTCTTTGAGGACCTTGTCAATCCCATTTTTCAGATCCCCAGTTGCCTGGCATATAATAAGCACTCAGTGAATCTTTGTTGAAAGATTGAACAATACAGGTGCCCAGTGATAAGCCTCGGCCAGGCCATGGAAAAGGAAGAAAGGGAGACAGGCTGTGGTCAGGTCTTGGGGAAGATCTTGAAGTCACCATGATAGGGAAGTTGAGGAGGGGGAGCACTTTGAAAGGAAGAGTGGTGTATTTATGTGGCGCATCACCAAGTATAAGGATTGCTGGGTACTGAATGTAGGTTCAGTAGGTTCTGAGATTCTGTTTATAGTCTCTGGGATGGAAATAGCACATTCTGATGTGCTCTGACCAGTCCTCAGAAGAGTGAAAAGTTGAAACAACGCCAGGAGCCCCAAACAGATGTGCTTCAGCCAGTTAGCACTTTTTGACCACTCCCTTGACGCACATTAATTTATTTGGTCCTCACAATGTCTCTTTGAAGTAAGTACTGTTATCACCCCATCTTAGAGTTGAAGAAACTGAGGCTTGGAGTAGTGAAGTCACTTGCCCAAGGGCACATAGCTTTCTCTCTCTCTCTCTTTTTTAAACTAAATTACCAGTTAATTATAAAAAGATGTAATTCAGGAACAGGCAGATGAAAGGGATGCGTAGGGCAAGGTATGGGGAGAGGGCGAGGAGCTTCCCTGCCCTCTGAGCCCTCCACGCTCTTCAAATCACCTGTTCACCAACCAGAACCATGTAGCTCTTAAATAACAGAGCAGGACCTTCCCCCAACTCCTGTTGTCTGATTCCAGAGTCAGAGTTTACCAGCCGGACACCATTCTGCATCTGTTGCTGGAAGACTATTGCTGTTGAATTGACAACAGTATGTCGGAAATGTTAATTTAAAACAGTAAAAGGGGGCGGGGGGTGCGGTGCCTGGGTTGCTCAGTTGGTTGAGCGACTGACTCTTGATTTCAGCTCAGGTCATGATCTCATGGTTCGTGAGATCAAGCCCAGCGTGAGGCTCTGTGCTGACTGTGCAGAACCTGCTTGAGATTCTCTCTCTCTCTCTCTCTCTCTCTCTCTCTCTCTCTCTCACCCTCCACTCAAAAAAAATAAACTTAAAAATAAATTAATCAATTAAAAACAGGGGATGAGACAGAAGACAAAAATAGCATTTCAAACTGGTTATCAACGTCTGAAACCGTATACGTTAGGATTAGATGATCATTTTTGAGGAGAGAGATTGAGTTTGGGGTCTTAGTTAGTTTGGGTTCCATACGCCATTGAGTACCTACTATGTGCCAGGCTCTGTACTAATGCTGAGAATACACAGGGGACTCAAGAGCCAGTCCTGCCTTCCCAGCTCACGCTAAGCGACGTGCTGACTGGGAAACAAAACGGCCGCGCTTATAACATAATTAGGGAAGCACCGGTGTAAAATGCTTTGGAAGCAAAAAGGAGAGCTCAAAGCTGGCTTTATGACAAAGACAGCTTTGGAATTGGGCCTCTCCCTGTGAAGAAGTGTGTTCCGGGCAGCAAAAACCACAAGAGTAAAGGTCCTGAGGCTTAAGAGTCACTGTGGTAGGCGGGTCTGGGACAGTGGTGGGAGACAAGGTAGGACAGGGGTGTGAGACTCCTGAGCGCCTTGAAAGCCATACTTGGGGACTTGAGCTTTATTTTGGAGGCATGAAGACTCCTTAAAGGTTTTAAAATGGGGGGGTGGTAGTTTTTAAAGTAGGCAACCATCTGACCAGGCTTGACCACTCTGGCTTCATTTAAAATAAAGGGGGAGGGGGAGGCGCCTGGGTAGCTCTGTTGGTAAAGCGTCTGACTTCGGCTCAGGTTATGATTTCACGGTTTGTGAGTTCAAGCCTCACGTCAGGCTCTGTGCTGACAGCTCAGAGCCTGGAACCTGCTTCCGATTCTGTGTCCCTCTCACTCGTCCCTCCCCCACTTATGCTCTGTCTCTCTCACTCGCTCTCAAGAATAAATAAAACGTTAAAAAAAATTTTTTTTAATACGTAAAATAAAGGGGGAGGAGGCGCCTGGGTGGCTCAGTCGGTTAAGTGTCCAACTCTTGATTTCGGCTCAGGTCATGATCTCACGGTTCATGAGTTCAAGCCCCCCATTGGGCTCTGTGATGACATTGTGGAGCCTGCTTGGGATTCTCTCTCTCTCTCTCCCCCTCTCTCCCCCACTCACTCTCTCTCTCTCTCAAAATAAATACATTAAAAAAAAAATAAAATAAAGGGGGGAGGAACCCAGAACAGCCACTGTTCCCACCCCACCCCACCCCGTTCCAGGACTTGGGGCCCCCCCTTTGGAGGGCAGGGCCTGGTTAGCCAACCAGTCTTCGAGAACACCAGTAGCTGCCTGGGCATAGCTGTGTTAGGAGTGAGAGATTTGCCTGTCTTGGGGCAACTACAGTTACCTAGGGGAGGAGAGCACTCTTGTCTCCAGGGGCTGTACGGCCCCTCATGCCCTTCAAGGAAGCTTGTAAGCAAACAGGTGAGAGGTCCCTCAGTGGAGGACTCTTGAGAACAGAGTCATAACAGCCAGTGACTACAGAGAGTTTATTTTGTACCTACCGCCGTGCTAAATATTTTTTGTGCTTTATCTCATTTAATCACGTCAGCAACCCTTATTACCTTCATTTTACAGATGAGGAGGCTGAGGCCAGGAGGGGTTGGTGTGATGAAGAGCGTGTGCTCTGTGGTCATGCTGCCTCCCCTTGAATCCTGGCTCCACGCTCGGTAGCTGGCTGACTTTGGGAAAGTTGCTTCCCCTCTAAATCTCAATTTCTCCACCTGTGGAGTGGAGAGTAGAACAAACAGTATCAGTGGCAGGCATAGACAGCTTCTCCAAATGCTTCCCTTTCCTTTCCTGAGGCCGTGCCTTTAGTGAGGGGGAAGCCAAAGTCAGGCTCACGTCTGACTCCCGAGTCCAGACCTCAGCTTTTTCGAGCTACTGCTGCTTTTGTTTAAGAAAGAAGAAAAGCTTTGAAAAGAAACGGTTCCGAATCACAATTTGATTCATACAAACGTAGACCAGACTGAAGGTCCTTGGCGGAGTCTGACAAAAGCCAACATACTTTTGATTCCCTTGGGCCCCCTCCAGTCTGCTGCCATGCCATGCTCCAGCTGTAGCCAGGGCTCTCAGGGCCACTGATAGCCCCTGGTGTTAGGGGCTCCAGCAAGCTTGTGGGGGGTAACTTCTTGCTCTCCTGCCAACCCTTCTCTCCTCCTCCTTTTTCTCCGCCCCCGCAGTGAGAAAAAACGCAAGCCCGCATGGACCGACCGCATCCTGTGGAGGTTGAAGCGGCAGCCCCAGGCCAACCCCCACACCCCGAGACTCCCAGCCCCCCACTTCTGCCTGACCCTGAGGAGCTACGTCAGCCACATGGTGTACTGCATCAGTGACCATAAGCCTGTCACCAGCACCTTTGACTTGGAGGTGAATTTCTGGGCTGCCTGGCACTTAACAGAGCACCCGTGCCGGGCCACCTCCCACACCCTCCAGCCCTGGATTCTAATGTCAGCAAACGTCCCGGGGGAGACCTGTAGGAGGACACCACTGCCACTCCTCCCAGGTCAGGTATCCCAGCTCTTAGAAGCTGTAGAGGGCTCTGTCAAAAACGTGTCCAGACCCTTTGTGAACAGGTTTCCATTTCCTCTTGGTACCGTCCCTTGGGGCTAATGAGTTCCATTATGCTTATTACCTACTATGTGAAGTAGGACTTCTTTTTGTCCTAAACCTACCTGGATCAGGTTGCAAAGGGAGCTCCCTCCATCCTTGCATCTTGCCATCAAATGACCAAGGCGATGTTGACTTCCCTTGGTGACCCGCTGGCTGCCCTCAGCCTTCACTTTTTCATACTGGTTTGTCTGTCTGTATACCATTGTGTCCCTCCATATGCCTATAGCTGTTCTCCCCAGAGCCTTGGGGAGGGTTCCTGACAAACCCTAGAGGCCTGAGAGCAGCTCTCTGCCTTCTTTCTTAAACCTGTCATCAACTCCCCTATTCTCCCCCACCATCACCCCTCAACACTTGACTCTCTGCGTGGTTACCCACCTGGCCCCCATCCCCATCTTCCCTGGCAGGGCCAGCCACCCCCAACAAGCCTTTGGCCCCTTCCTCCAGGTGGCCAGCCAGGGTCTGATACTTTCTCGGGACAGCCGAGCGGAGTTCGATGCCCACCCCCTTGCGTGCCCTCTTTTCCCCTACTGACCCTGATGTGTTGGAAGGGCCCAGCAAGGACATTCGTCTCAGAGAAAGGAATGATGCTATGGGATTTCAACCCCTTTCTCACTCCTGCGTGTAGCTGAAGCCATTGGTGTCTGCCCCATTGATCACCCTGATACCTGAGGGCCTGTGGACCATGGAAAACGACATGTTGATCAGCTACTCCTTGACCCCAGACTTTCTCAGCAGCCCCTGGGACTGGATTGGACTATACAAGGTGATGTGGCAGGAAAGGCGTGGCGTCCATCAGCCATACTCCTCTGGCTTATCCATCCTGAGGGTTTACGGGAGCTGGGCACAGGCTGAAGAGCTCATGCTCATCCCCCATGGGGGTCCTTGCCCACCTAGGGGCTGGCAGTGAAGGGGAGGGTGCATACGCCACAATGGCCAGCCTGGGGAGTAAAACCGTCCTCTCCTTAGGACTTGCTATAGGTCCTGTGTCCTCCCAGACCACTGACTGCCCAATCCCCTCTCCCACAGGTGGGGCTGCGCCACATTAATGACTACGTGTCCTATGTCTGGGTCAGGGACAACCAGGTCTCCTTCAACGATGGGCTGAGCCAGGTACCTGCCCCCTTTCCTAAGCTAGGTATTCCACGTCTCCAGCATGAGGGCTTGCCTGAGCACCGCTCTGTCTTTGGAAGGAACCGAGGCTGGGATAATTTGTTGCTGAGCGCTGGGTGGGGCCCAGCCTGGGGAGGTGACCCCATTCCTATTCATCCTCCCCTCCAGGTATACTTCAATGTCAGCAATATCCCCGAGACTGAGGACCAGTTTCTCCTCTGTTACTATAGCAACAGTCTACATTCTGTGGTGGGGATAAGCAAACCCTTCAAGGTACGGGATGCTGGTGGGGAAGGGGACTGTCAGAGGACTTGAGCTCCTCATCGGTTCTCCCAGGGCCCGGGCTAGGAACCCACTTGTACCACGGAGCCGCATCCTTTGAGAATGGGAGTGATGGAAAGGCACAAAGGAAAACCTGCTCTTCCCCTCCCCCCCCCCCCCCCCCCCCCCACTTCTACTCACCGCCTGTTTTATCCCTGCAGATCCAGCCTGGCTCCTCCTTGGCAGAGGACCTACTGGGTGAAGCCCAACCACATATCTGAGCCCGGATGAGAGTGGATCCAGGGCGGAGGCCAGAGCTGGCAGCCAGCTCTGCCTACCACTGCCAGGAGCGCTGGGGGCCCAGCCCCCAGAAGAGGCAGCAGGTACCCTCCACCTCCCAGGGGGAGCTCTCGCCACACTCCTATGCTCTCTCTCCAGTCCAGATCTCTGGAATTGGCCACTTGAATACAGGTTTTTGTTGCTGAGATGTGAGTGCAACCAGCTGGTTTGTCAGCAGTGAAGACCTGGGACAGTCCACTGGCTGTGGGAAGACCCTCCAGCCTGCATCTCGTTTCTTGATTTTCCCCCCACACACTTCCAGTTCCGCCCAAGCAGGCCTGCCAGGCACATGCCCCATCTGGCACAGGCCTGCATTCTTGTCACGCCATCCTGGGCCTCAGGCTGCCTGGGCGGGGGGTGGGGGGGAAGAGATGCTCACATTTGCACAGGCTCTGTAGACTGGTTGGCACAAGCAGCCCTGGGTTCCAGGAGTCTTGGCATCTCATTGCCTGTCCCCCTGAGGGATAGGCAGAGGGCCTGGGGTCCCTGCTTTCAGCAAGGACTAAGTGGGTGAGATGGAGGGGCCCCTTCACCCAGGCTCTCATGTAAATGTTGTGGGCAAGACGATGACTGTCCTGCTGCCAGTACCCCCACCCCAGGATGTCCCAGGGCCGGAGCAGAAGATTGAACCCAGGTTCACTTCTGCTGGTGGGTCAGGCTCCATGCCCCAACCTGTCCTCTTGTGAAGGCACAGACTTTTCCAGGGTGTTCCTTGCCCATTCGTGCTCATACCCTTGCAGTGGTCACTGGCCAGAAACCTGCCCTCTCTCTAGAGTGCCCTAGCACCCAGAAGCAGAGGCTGGCAGAGAAGAGAGCCAGAATCTAGATGTTGGAGAATCTGACCTTGAGGGTGTTCAGAGAGCATTCTCTAGGTGCTGTGTGGGCACTCAGTCCCACCTCCCACCACTTGCCTCCAGCCACTGGTGATTCAACGGCCCTTCTCCCAGGAGAAGACACCTCAGGGAGCCTGCTCTGTGACCATCACGCCCATCCTATGACTTGAGACTGAGGGACGCTGCAGTCGCTCTATGATCCATACTCCACCCTGGGAGCCGTGTGTACCATGAAGAACTGTCCCCCTGGCTGCTAGCGGGCCATGGCTGTCTGTGCTCTGTGTCTGTTGTGTTGGGGGATAATTAGAAACATGACTTTTACGCTTGTGTGTGACTCCGTGGCACATAGTAATGGGCCCTTTCTAAACTCTGGGACGAGGGCCCCGTAGATCCAGACTAGACTTTCTGTGTCCGAGAGTGGCAGATATTGCCGGGATGGGAATGGGATGAGGTTCCAGGATGGTGGCCCTCTGGGTCCCTGGTGCAGTTGGGGCGAGCCACCTATGTGATTAGGCACTTAGTTTACTTTGCTGCAAAGCAGAATGCATTTCTGGCAACCGACAACTCAGAAAAGATGCTTACTCTGCACTCTGGTTCATCCCTCCTCACCTTAGTCTTGAGCCTTGGTCCCATGTCCAGCTATCCAAAGATGTCACCATCTTTTCTCTCTGCCCCACCTTTTCCCAGACCCTCCTGCCCCCAACGTCTCCATGGTAACCTCTGTTCCTGCCCCAACACACTCAACACCTGAGGAACCCCAAACACCTGCACTTGCCCGCCTCCTGCCTTCGTGCCTGCACAACCATCATGGGCTCTGCCACACGGCACCTGTCACTTGGCAAACAGAGAAACCAAAGCTCAAAGGAGTGGCGTGATCCTTCCAAAATTACACAAGCAGCTGTGGTGTCCTGCAGGGCCAGAAACCCAGGAATGAGGTCAAGACCCGGGTTTGAATCCGAGTTCCACCTCTTCCCACACAGGAATCTCGGCTGTCTGTAAAACACAAAGAATGAATCCATTCACAAGATTGTTGTGAGAACAATTGCAAAAACAACCAAAGCGACAGCATGCCTACCTCTTCGTTCTGATTAACGGAGCCCTGGGGCTGGGTCTCCGCGGTCCCCCCTTCTGCTTGTGGAGCATGCTTGTCCATGTGCCCACCTCTCCCCTTCCCTCCTTTAAGTCTTCACACATCCCTACCCCTGCCTCCTGTTGGGGGCCCCCTCCTGGCCTGGGGGTGGGGGTGAGTCCAGTGATTGAGAGGCCGGGAAAGGGAAGGGGGAGTGTTCTCCCTCCTCTTGGCCCCAGTCAGGATATGGTCGCTCCGGGCCCAGCCCTGACCCGCTGGGTGGAAACAGGAAATATGTGAGACTTGGTGTTCGCAGGGTCTCTGCGCCTGGCTCCACAGCTGATAAGGGCCATTGTGTGGCCACCGGGGATGAGCCTGCCCTAGATAGACATGCTGCTCAGAGGAAGGAAGGAAGCTTTGCTGGCCTTTCCTGGGCGGGGGAAGCCGTGGGGAGGGAAGGAAAGGGTGCCCCGGGGGGAAGGTGCCCATCCAGGGGGCTGTCAAGGCCAGCACCAGCCCGCTGGACTCCACCCCTCCCAGGCCAGTGCCTCTCTCTGGAAAGGTCACTTTTCCCCATCCTCTTTCCCTTCTCACTTCCGATAAGGAACGGCTGAAGACCTGAGGGCTCACTCCCAGGCCAGGAAAGTGTCAGCTGTGATTTAGCAACAATAAAGAAGAAAACAGGAACGCTGGGGGTGAGGGGCACCTGAGGGTGCTATGGAAAAGTAAGAAGCCGACAGGGCTACAGCTGCCCAGAGCCAAGGAGTCTGGGGACCAACATTAAAGGCTCCAGAGGATGGTGGGACGGGGGCCTCCTCCCAGTGTCGTCCTGCCTCTCTGACTAAACCCCCTCTGTTCAACATGGCCAGCCCCCAGCAGCTCTGGCCTCTCAAACTTAAGGGGTTTGCCCGCTGCTGTGGGGAGGTAGGCACGCTGGGGGAACATGCAGGAGGGGCAGTGCCTACCGATGGATCCTGTTGGCTTAGGGCGGGATGTGCTTCTGGTTTGGGGAACACTGAGCTCTGCGGCTGACACCAGTGAGTGGGCAGCAGGAGAGGCCTGGCCATGGAGCTGCTGCGGCGAAGGACCCTCCTAACCTTTGACCTGGAGGCCAGGGTCCCCCACGGGTGGCTGCATCAGCTCCTCTGGTTACCTGGGACAACAGGCATTTCCTCCATCCCTCGGCCCCTCCTCTTCCTGCCCCAACCCGCTGGGCCAAGAGGCCTCCCAATCAGACCTGGGCTGCTCCAGCTGTGTCCTGAGGAGCTGGACCAGACACATCCCCCGGGGCCAGAGTTGAAGCCGAACCAAGTGGCCATCCCAGTGTGAGACCAGATTCCTGACTCCGGGAGCAGCCAGAGCCAGTGGGCAGGCAGGCTTTTGCTCAGCACGCTGGCTCTCCATCGGCAGAATGGCACTGCAAGTGGAGCTGATACCCACTGGGGAGATCATCCGCGTGGTTCATCCCCACAGGCCCTGCAAGCTTGTAAGCTGGGATGCCCTGGGCCGGGAGGAAGGGTGGCAGCATCTCCCCAGGGCCCAGCAGCTCCCTCTCAAGCAAGCCCCTCAGGAAAGAGGTGAGCAGTGGGGAGGGGTTCTGATCCTTGGCTGGACAGGAACAGACTGGACAAGAAGGGGTAAATGAAAGGAAGGGGTAAGAATTTAAGCACCTCTAGGAGCAGGGTTTTTCTAAGCAGCGATCTAGGTTTGAATCCCTTCTCTCCCAGCTCCCTGATCCTCAATAGGCTGGGCTATAAACTGGCCCTAACACGTAGGTGACAGGACTGCTCTGGGGCCAAAGGACGGGCGGTGCATGTAAAGCTCCAGACGCATAGGACAGGTTGAATTAATGCCTCCGCTTCATTCAGCCCAAAGAACCAGGACTGGCCAGCTCAGAGCGGTAGCTTGGGCAGGGAAGGAGGGGGAAGAGAGACAGGTAGGCACAAGTGGGGAAGAGCTGAGCTGGCCTGGCAAAAGCGGGGCGGGGGTCGGGTTTGCTCTGAGGATGCAAAGCGGCCCTAGGATGGGGAAATGCATCCCCTCGACCCCAGCGCTGCAGCGAGTGGGCCAGGTGTGGAGAGTGCGTGAGTGTGTGTGTGTGTGTGTGTGTGTGTGTGTGTGTGTGAGAGAGAGAGAGAGAGAGAGAGAGAGAGAGAGAGAGAGAGAGTGTGTGTCCGCGTGTGGCTGTGACGCGCGCCCCGTCCCCGGAGCTGGTTGCGGAGTGTGCGGCACCGAGTCTCGGCGGACTCGGGCGGGGGCCAGGGCCGGGGCTGGCCGGGGCGGGGCGGGGCGGGAGGGTTCGCGCGCGCGCGCCCGGGCCTGGGCCCTGCCCGGGATGACGACAGGCAGCGGCCCGGCCCCGGGCGGGCCCTGGGCGGGGAGAGCGTGCCGGGGCCGCGGACTCCGGAGCCGGCCACGCCGCCCGGCCTGGCCCCCGCCTGCGCACCCGAAGAGCTGAGCCGGTGGGTACGGGGGGCGTGGGCGCACGGCGGGCAGCAGCCGCGTGGTCTCGGGAGGGGTCGGCCGGCGGGGGTAAAAGGGGAAAGGGCAGGTGGCCGAAAGCCGAGCCCAGCCCGGAGCTGCCGTGCGGGAAGGCGGGGGTCGCCGGCCTGGGGATCGCTGGGGCCGAGGGTCGGCCCGGGGCGGCCTGGCCCGGCCCGTGAGGGGTCCCAGAACTCGGCCTCGTGGAGACTTAGATTACTTGAAGGTAACGTGAGGGCGGGGAGGGGCGGCTGGGGTCACAGGATCCAGGCACCCTGTACCCCTTTTGGGCCCCTCCGGCAGCCGGGGCTGCCTCTGGGTTCCGGAGAGGACGCTCGAGCCCCGCCCCTTCCCGTACTCCGCCCCCGGGGCCCTGCAGTGCCAGCTTCCCCGCGCCTGGGCGCCCGGGAGTGCGGCGGCTGGGGTCTCGGAGGTGAACGAGAGAATGAATGGTTGGTCCACGGCCTTATTCAACTCCCGGCACGCTCTGGGCTCTGTGATTCGTTCATTCATACAGGCGTCCACGAGGGGTTACTGAGCCCCTACTGTGTGCCTAGCCGGGGTGTACGCCCTGGAGGGAGCAGTCTCCTGGGAGAGACTGACAAGGAAACTGGCGATTAGAGCACGATGAGATATGGAGGGGGCTATGTGTTGGGGGAGGCAGGAAGGGGTTCTGAAGGAGGTGATACCTGAGCTGAGTCTTCAAGGATGACTAAGAGTCAGTCAGGTGGGGAGAGGGAGGGTGCGCCCAACCAAGGAAGGTGCAGGTGCAAAAACAAGAAGCTTAGGGAGAGAGCGACGTGTGATAGGGATGGGGGCAGTTCCTCCTGGCTGTGTGTGGTAGTGAAAGAAGGGACTGGAGAGGACCACCCCTGTGGGCACATCGGGGTGAGCTGAGGACAGAGGGGGCTGCTGGAGTCTATATGCAGGTTCCTGGCAAGAAGCATTAGGTGTGAAGTATGGGCTTGGCACATGGAAGGGTGCCCTATAAACTTTCACTCCGTTAACATAAGATGTTGATTAATCAGACTTGCATTTGTAAATACTACAGGCTGTTGTGGAAAAATGGATTGGAGGGAGGAAGGCTGGGAGGGCAGTGTGAAGGTTGCTGCCTGATCCAGGAGCACAAGAGTGAAGGGGGAGCAGAGGGAAGGTTTTAGCAGGTGGTGACTCCTTGGTATGAGAAATGGAGGGAAGTGAACAGGACTTTTGATGCCAGATGGTGATGACTAGCTGGAGGTGTCTTCCTCCTTTCTACATATAGGATATTGAACAAAGAGGATAGGTCAGGGGGGCAAAGTGCTCTGTTTACTTCCACTGGACCCCCAAGCAGAGGTGTTTGGCAGGCCAGAGACCCATGATTCTAGAGCTAGAGTGTACAGCCCTTGACTGGGGCCCTGTGAACAATCGGGTAGAGCCCTTTAGTCCCCACCTTTCATCTCCCTTGCCCCTCACAACAGTTGCCTTAAGTCTGGAACAGTCCTTGGTGGGGCAGCCTGGGCCCAGATCTAAGATACATCCAATAAATATAAACTGAGCATAATGAATATAAACTGAATATAAACTCTTCTGTGCCCAGCACTACACTGTGGGTGAGAGAGGCTATGAGTCTGTTTCCCCAAAAGGCCAGGAGGCTGCCTCGGTGGAAATCAGCTTTTAGCAGAAATCTGGGGATGCTCAAAACACCCGCTCCAGATCTGCATGGGTCCTTTGAGGCTCTTTGAACATCTGAGGCTGCCACTGCCTTCCCCACTCCTCCAGAGGCCAGTCTTGAGGGTACCTGGCCCACACTAGGTAAAGGGCACTGGATGACCTAGGTCTGCTGGGTCTGCCCCATCCCTGCCTTTAGAGGAAATGACACAGGTGGGAGGAAACCCAGAGGTAGTCTTGGGAAATAAGTCCTGGGTCACTCATGTGTCCATGGCTTCTCGCCAGCGTGCAGCCAGCCCCTAGGTGCAGGGCCATGCTGGGGGCCCAAAGGCAGTGGCATACTCCCTACCCATTGCTCCTAAGGCCTACATATCGATAGTCACACAAAACCGACACGGTTGTATACTGGGCACTGCAGTCACGGGGTTACTGAGGAAGGTCATAGCCTGCCAGGGCAGCGAGTTAACCCTTGCAGAGAAGCGGAAGCTTGGACATCCACCAGCCAGCGGGCGGGCCTGCCTCTCTCCTTCAGGGCAGCCCTGCAGAAGCAGTGAGTGCTGGCGTTGCCGGTTCCAACCCCACCCCTCCTTTCACTAGTCCTGGGATCTTGAACAAGTCATTCACCTGCCCAGACTCAGTTTCCCCGCCTATAGAATGGGGTAATAACACAGACCTAAAGGCTTGGCTTGGGAGCATGGAAGGGAGTACGGTAAGTCGGCGCTGAGAACGCAGGAAGCTCCAGGAGCTGCAGCCTTGGTCGCTGTGTCTCTCACACCCTCGGTTCCCCGCCTCCCTACCCCTCCCAGGGGCTGGCGCTTCCGTCCAGTGAGGCGGGGCGGGCGGGGGCCGGGACCCCGGCTGGGGCCGCCCCTCTGGCCTGCCCGGCAGCGAAGACGCCCCCTCCTTCCGCCGCCGGGCGGCGGCTGTGGGGGCGCCAGCGGGCATCCCGGGAATGCGGCGGCGCGGCTCCGGGTGGGGGGTGGGGGGTGGGGGGTGGGGGGTGGGTGGCCGGCAGGACCCCTCCGCACGCGGATTCCCCTCATTCCAGCCGCTTGACGCGGCAGCGGGCGGGGCGGGCTCTGCGGCCGCGAGGCTCCTCCCGCTCTCCTCTCCTCCTCCCCGGTCCGCGAGCGGCCGCAGCGCCAGCCCTGTCGCCCCCTTACCGCAGGGAGCCATGCTGCTGGTGGGGCTCGCTCGACCTCGTTCCCCCAGTATCCAAAGGCGCTCCCCACCCCGAGTGGGCTGGAAGCTGAGAACCCTCCCCGCTCCCGTTCCCTTCTGGATTTTAAACCTGGGACGCCGCAGAGGGCGCCCCCTTCCTCCCTGAGCCCGCCTCTGTCGGTGGCGTTTAATACCCCCCCTCCTCTCCCACCCATCTCCCAGCTGCGCACCCAGTCCCCTGGCCCCTCCGCAAGGCCCCATCTCCCAGCTGGTGCACCCCCCGCGGGGTCCCCCGGGCCGCGGCTCCGACCGGGCTGTTGTTCTCGAGGTAATGAGCCTCCCCACGAGGCTGCAGCCCGCACCTGCCGCAGCCTCACCCCCTCTCGGGGGAGCCTGGGTGCGAGGGGCATGCTGGGGCTTTAGGTCTCGGCCCCGCCTTTTCCTCTCTAGGACAAGTCCGCGTTACTGTGCCTCAGGTTCCTTATCTGTCAGGTGGGAAACAGGTAAAGTTTACAAGAGCTGTCTGTAACTGGCAGGCACGCCTGAGGGGCTTTCCCCACTATAGGAAGTGTGACCTATCTGGCCCAGGGCCTGGCTCTTAGTAGGTCTGTCCCAAGCACGTGTGGAATGAATGTCGGGCCGAGAGAGGGAAGTGCTTGTTGAGGGACTGGGAGGTGCCTTCGCGCTTTATCTTAGCCTTCCCAGCAATCTTTAAGGCAGGTATTAGCCACATTTTACGGATGCAGAGTTGGCTCTAGGAAACCGGCTTGTTCCCATACAGCTCGTAAGAAATAGCCCAGCCTTTTGCAAGCACCAAAGCCTTTTAGCCATCACCGCCTCTGCCAGCGGTGGGATCTGAGCTAGAGTTTGCCCCTCGAGTGCCTTTTAAGACCCCAGCGACTGTGGGGCTGCTTGGGGCTGGTTTGGGAGAAGAGTGTCCTGGGGGATCAAGAGGGAGAGGAGAGGAGCCCCTGAGCGAAGCACAGAGGCCCTCGTTAGGGTGTCTGGGATAGGGGAGAAGGGTATAGGCCCCAAATGCTGGAGGTCGGGTGTACATTTCCCAGATGGAAAAATGAGACCTCCATAGGGACCAGACACACACCGCGCCCGGCAAAGGCTCCCTGTGGCCGTGGCTGTCCCTTGGGTGTGCGCTCCGTCCTGACTCCGAACCTAAAGAGATTTTCTTGGGCCTTAAGGACACTGGGCCACCCCCCAGAGAGTATATAGGGGTGGACAGTGTCCTGCACGGAGGCTCCGCCCGCCTGGGCGCGCCGGCCGTATTTGGACATTTCGGTCTATTTTTAACTTTCCTGGGACTTGAGGTTGGGGTGAGGGGAGATGGAAATCCTGCCTCCTTCGGGACCCAAGGGCCTCAATCTTCGTCGTGCGCCTGCCCTGATGTGTAGTGTAGACACAGCCCGGAAGTCAGTTCCGGGTCCGTGTAGACGCGGCGGCCGTGCGGGTTCCGGGCCCCACCCTGGAACCAACAACGCCCCTCCTGGAAAACCTGACTCAGGCGGAGCCCCTGCCGGGCGGGGAGCTCCGTTCCCCCCCCCCCCATTTCCACCCCCGCACCGAAATCCCGCGTAGTTCCCACCCCACTCCCACCAGCTGGGCAGGAACCCCCGAGTGCGAACCCCGTGCGAGGCGGGGGCGGCCGGGGAGTCCCGCGCTTCCGAGGCTCGCGCAGGGGGCGGCGCGGGGGGCGGGCCGGCCCCTCCCTCGCTGACGCCGCCGCCGCCGCTGCCGCCGAGCCCCGGGCGGAGAGCACGGGCAGCGGAGCAGGGCGCCAGACCGGCCGGGCAGGATGCGCTACCGGGCGTCGGTGAGCGGAGGTGGCGGGCAGGGCGGGGGGTCCCGGGCGTCCCTCTCTGCCTCGCGGCGCCGCCTCGGCCCCGCCAGGAAGCGGGCGCGGCCCAGGAATTTCGGGTGGAAAAACGTCCCGGAAAGTTGCAGGGGGAAGAGGCGGAGGCAAAGAGGGCCGCGGGGCACTCGGACCCAGAGCCCGGCTGGCGGCTCTCAGGGAGGGCTGAGAGCACAGAGACCCGTCACCCAGAGGGCAAGGGGGCGGGAGCTTTGGCCAGATTTGGCAACAGCTTCGGGACAGGATTGGGGGGGGGGGGGGCGGTTAAGGCGGCGAGGGACAAGCCTGGGAGAGGCAGGCCAGACCCAGAGGGGTGCCCCAGGACAGAGATCTGAATGCTTTGTGGTTGGAGGAGAATTGATGGCCTCAGTGGGATCTACAACCCCCCTCCCACACTGCCACCTTGCTTTTCTCCGACCCTTGACACTCTTGACGTCAATTTCCTAGAGCCCCCTCTCCTCCTATGTGAAGAGTGTAACCTGGGGTGAGGGCCTTGTTGAGCCTGTGTGCTCTGGAGGCAGCTGGGCTTTCCATGGTAAAACCCCCACCCCCTTGAGGCTTCTGGGGCTCTCAGGAGGAGGGTGTCTGGGGAGGCTGGCAGCTGGAGGAGAGGGTGTGGCCCAGCTATGGGAAGGAGTCCCCCCCCCCCCCCCCCCCCCCCCCCCCCCCCCCCCCCCCGCCTCCCCTGCAACTTCTGGGGTGGGTGTTGAGTCCAGCTGGGACAGGAGGCCCTCTGGGGAAATCCCTCTCCTGTGGTCTGTTGGTGGCCTCTTGCTTGGTCCCTGACTCTCTTCTCCTGGAGATTTTGATGAGTGAGGGTGGCAGAGATGGCTCCACCCTGACTGCAGAATTCACTCTGAGCCATTTTGTCCTCCAAAGCACCTGTCACACGTGGCCCAGAACTAAGGGACTTGAGGTCACCTGGTCTAACTCAACTCCTCCTTGAGGAGGAAACAAGCCAGAGAGAGGAGGGGATTTGTCCAAGGTCAACAGAGCATTCTTTTTATTATTCCAGGGAGTTTCTTCTCATGACTCCTCTTTCTCTACACAAAAAGCAGTGCCTGCCTGGATTTAGTGGCCTTGCTTCACATTCCTCAGGGTCTTCTGTGCCCCAGTGTCCTGTGTCCAGGTGCCATGTGCCCCACATGGTCCTTGTTCTGTATGACCCATGTCTTCAATGTTCCATGTGCCAGCTTCCTGTGACCCTGCCCCTGTACCCAGCATGGTCCATCTCTTGGGTGTTCTCTGTGTCCTGGGTGCATGTGCCCCTGGTTGCCCTCTGAGTCCCACAGGCTGAGGTGGAAGAGAAGCAGCCTTACCTTACCCTGCTGGCTCTGACCGTCCTGTGGTCCATTCCCTGCAGGCCCTGGGCAGTGACGGGGTGCGGGTGACCATGGAGAGTGCACTGACGGCCCGTGACCGGGTGGGGGTACAGGATTTCGTGCTGCTGGAGAACTTCACCAGTGAGGCAGCCTTCATCGAAAACCTGCGGCGACGCTTCCGGGAGAACCTCATTTACGTGAGCCCCAAGTGGAAAGAGAAGGGTTTTGGGGGGGCACAGACACAGGTCTGAGGGGGAAAGAAGCACCAGGAGCCTCTGGGAGAGACTTCTGATTCTCCTCCCTCAACCCCCAGACCTATATTGGCCCCGTCCTGGTTTCTGTCAACCCCTACCGGGACCTACAGATCTACAGCCGGCAGCATATGGAACGTTACCGGGGTGTCAGCTTCTATGAGGTGCCACCCCACCTGTGAGTGACCCCCAGCCTCTCCAGGAGTGGCCCCCCTCCACCTGAGATGACCCCACCTGAGATGACTCTCACTCTAGAATATCCCTGATCTCCAACCTGGGATGAATCATTATTTACATCTGTGAGGGGTCCTACAATCTCTCACCTTAGAGTGACCCTGATCCCCGCTTGAGATGAATCTCTCAACCCCATCTGGGTGGGGCCTCCCCAGCCCCCACCCCACCTCACACCCCTAGCTCCTTGCCCCCAACTGTACCTGGGCATGGCTCCCCAACCTCAGTGACTCTGCGACCCCAATCTCTACCTGAATGACTTCCAGGACCCCCACCCGTGAGTGATCTCCTCAGTCCTCCATCTCAGAGTGACCCCCATTTCAGGGTGAAGGACCTTCCCTGACCCGCAGTCCTGAGGGTCCCCCAATCCCCATCTGTGAGGGTATGCCCAACTCCCACCCACAAATGAATTCCAAGCAAATATGAGAAATACGGGAATCCCTGTGCCCCATCCCCCTCCTACCTTGCCCCACTCCCATCCCTTAAGCTCCTGACAAGCCTCTGCCCCAGGTTTGCAGTGGCCGACACCGTGTACCGGGCACTGCGCACCGAGCGCCGGGATCAGGCGGTGATGATCTCTGGGGAGAGCGGGGCAGGCAAGACAGAGGCCACCAAGCGGCTGCTGCAGTTCTACGCTGAGACCTGCCCAGCCCCCGAGAGGGGGGGTGCTGTACGTGACCGGCTGCTGCAGAGCAACCCGGTGCTGGAGGTAGGGGACAGCAGTGTCTGCAGGGAGGGAGGGGCAGGGAGAGAACACCAGATATCCCTCATACCCCCCTCCGCTCCTAGGCCTTCGGAAACGCCAAGACCCTCCGGAACGATAACTCCAGCAGGTTCGGGAAGTACATGGATGTGCAGTTTGACTTCAAGGTACCTGTGGATGGGTCAAGGCAGGGGGAATGGGATTCCCAGGTAGTAGGCACCCACTCGCCAGGTCTTTGGTATCAGCAAATATTTATTGAGCGTCTGCTCTGTGCCAGGTGCTGTTCCAGGTGCCAATGGTACAGCAGTGAAACAAAATAGACAAAAATCCTGCCTCCAGGGAGATAGACAATAAACAGAAAAATGTAATTTAGGTGACGAGTGCTATAGCAAAAAATAAAATGAGGTGAGGGGGTGGGGCCAGTTGCTATTTTAAATAAGGCAGATAGGGTAGACCTCACTGAGAAGGTAGTATTTTGGTAAAAGCTTGATGGAGACAGGGGAGCAAGTTGTGCGGATACCTAGGGGAGAGAGTTCAGGCAGCGGGACTAACCAGTGCAAAGGCCCTGGGGTAGGAGAGTACCTGGTAAGGACAGCAAGGAGGCCAGAGAACAAGGTGCCCAGGAATAGGAGGGGAGACTGGATGGTGCAGGCACTTCTGGGTCTTTGTAAAAAGTTTAAAAAAAAACAACTCTGAGTAGGGGCGCGTGGGTGGCTCAGTCGGTTAAGCCTTTGACTTTGGCTCAGGCCATGATCTCATGGTTCATGAGTTTGAGCCCCGTGTCGGGCTCTGCGCTGACAGCTCGGAGCCTGGAGCTTGCTTTGGATTCTGTGTCTCCCTCTCTCTCTCTGCACTGCCCCCCCCCCCCCCCCCCGCACATGCTCTGCCTCTGTCAAAACTAAAGAAAACAAAACAAGAAACTCTGAGTAGAAGGGGAGCTGTTGGAGGGTTTGGAACAGAGGTGCGTCATGATGTGACGTTGCTCTCCAACAGATCATAGTGCTTTGTCGAGAGTAGATGGTAGGAGAAGCAGGCTGAACAAGGAAACCAGTCCAGAGGCTGGTGGTTATTAAGCCGAGATGACAGATGACAGTGGCTAGGACCAGTGTGGGGGCAGTGTAGAGTTTTGGATGTTTTGAGGGTTAAGGCAGCAGGATTGGCTGCGTGGCAGGACATGAGGTTAGGGAGGAAAAGAGGCTTCCGAGAGGAGGGCAAACTCCTTGGGCCGAATACCTAGAGGGGCGGAGTGGCCATTGACCAAGATGGGAAGAGAGGAGCTGGTCTGAGGAGGCGACACCACGAGTACAGGGTGCAGTTCCAGGCCTGTTGAGTGTAAGCGGCTCGTCGGACAGCCAAGTGGAGTGGCCAGGTAGATAGGGCCGGACGTGCTCATTTCCCAGATGGGAACACGGAGGCCAGAGGGGGTGGCTGGCTGAGCCCATGCAGCTAGTCGCAGCTCTAGAATTAGAGGCCAGGAGTGCAGAGGAAGGCGGGGGAGGGTGGGTTGGAGCCTATCCCCAGGCCCCCTGAACAGCCACCACGTCCTGCCCTGCCCACAGGGTGCACCTGTGGGTGGCCACATCCTCAGTTACCTGCTGGAGAAGTCCCGAGTGGTTCACCAGAACCACGGGGAGAGGAACTTCCACGTCTTCTACCAGCTGCTGGAAGGGGGCGAGGAGGAGTTGCTGCGCAGGCTGGGCTTGGAGCGGAACCCCCAGAGCTACCTGTACCTGGTCAAGGTGAGTCGCGAGTGGGCAGGGCGGGTGCCACCCAGGGAACGCAGCGCCGGGGCTGGTGACCCAGCTCTGCCCTTCCCCCAGGGCCAGTGTGCCAAAGTCTCGTCCATCAATGACAAGAGTGACTGGAAAGTCGTCAGGAAGGCTCTGACAGTCATCGACTTCACTGAAGATGAAGTGGAGGTGAGGCCGGTGCTGGGGACGCCCCCCCTTTCCTCCTGCCGCACCTGGAAAACCTCCGTCCGCTTTTACAGCCCTTACAGCTCCCTTCTCTCAGACACTCCCCCACCTATTCCTTGCTCCATCTGACTGCTCACCGGTTGCCCTCCTTGGCTCTCTGCCCCTCCTGTGACCCCCACCCACCCCTCCCTGTTTGTCCAGGACCTGCTGAGTATTGTGGCCAGCGTCCTGCATTTGGGCAACATCCACTTTGCCGCTGATGAGGAGAGCAACGCCCAGGTCACCACCGAGAACCAGCTCAAGTATCTGACCAGGGTGAGTGGGGTGAGCAGAGGGCGAGGGCAGAGGGGCTGGGGTGAGGAGGAGTGCACCCCCACCATGCCCACCCCCTCCCTTGACAGCTGCTTGGTGTGGAAGGCTCGACGTTGCGGGAAGCCCTGACACACAGGAAGATCATCGCCAAGGGGGAGGAGGTGAGGCCAAGCCTTTGTCTCAGGACGTGGGGGGTGAAGGGGGTGCAGGTGCTCCAAGGCCTCTTCTGAGACTCCCACCTCCAGGAACGCAGCCTCCTGTCCTTACACCGTCTTCCCTCTGATGTGGCCACTGTGGCCTCTCCTGGCGTGCCCCACCCCTCAGGCTCACCAGGAGCCGGGAGGACAGAGTGGTCGTGGTTTTCTGGTGCTCGGCCTGAGCCCATACGGGAGGCAGATGGAAAGGGGTCTGTGGCATTCATCTCCCGTCTCACCTTGGCTGGCAGCTCCTGAGCCCGCTGAACTTGGAACAGGCTGCGTATGCACGAGACGCTCTTGCCAAGGCCGTGTACAGCCGCACTTTTACTTGGCTGGTCAGGAAGATCAACAGGTCGCTGGCCTCCAAGGTGAGCTCGTGGCCCTTGGCCCATGCTGCTTCTGAAGCAGCAGAGAGGGCAGTCCAGGGAGGCCTGGGGCTGGGTGCTGGCAAACACCAGGACCCACGCTCTTTGTTGAACCGCTGGCCCTAGGATGCTGAGAGCCCCAGCTGGCGGAGCACCACGGTCCTTGGGCTCCTGGACATTTATGGCTTTGAAGTGTTTC
Organism: Prionailurus viverrinus; assembly: GCF_022837055.1. Lineage (NCBI taxonomy): Eukaryota > Metazoa > Chordata > Mammalia > Carnivora > Felidae > Prionailurus > Prionailurus viverrinus. The sequence goes on from NC_062574.1 coordinate 15,166,349, forward strand.
AGCACAACAGGTCAGCCCCCCCGTCCACCTGCCCGTCTCTCCTCCCATCTCCCCTGTCCCGGTCCCTCTCCTCTTGCCCCTGCCTCTCGTATTCCTGACGAAGTCCCCGGCCACCTCGGGTCCTGCTCTGTGTACCTTCCCTTAGCTACTCTGAGTCCTCCCCGCATCTCTCCCCTGTCCTGGTCCTGTGTCCCCCTTGAACTACCGTGGGCTCTTCTGTTTCCTTCACAGCTTTGAGCAGTTCTGCATCAATTACTGCAACGAGAAGCTTCAGCAGCTCTTCATCGAGCTCACCCTCAAGTCGGAGCAGGAGGAATATGAGGCAGAGGGCATCGCGGTGGGTGCGAGCCTACAGGTGTCCCTATGGACACCCCATAGGAAGCCAGGCACTGGGGTCCCCCGGACAAGGTGCTAGGACCCCATGATGATGCCGTCCTTCCCTTTTGCCCTTCAGTGGGAGCCTGTCCAGTATTTCAACAATAAGATCATCTGTGACCTGGTAGAGGAGAAGTTCAAGGGCATCATCTCCATTTTGGTGAGTCCTTTGCTCTTTCAAGGACTCATATTGGGGGCTGGGTGGGAGGATGTTACTCCGTTCCCTGTTCTCTTAGGCCTGTCCATGGAGGGCCTGAGTTTGGTGTTGAGTAGGGACAGGGCAGGGCTGTGTGTGGAGGGTGAGGTGAGGTGCTGGTCTGGTCTGGAAGCTGTCTGTGGGAGGCTCCCTATGATCTGCCCCTGTCCGCTGCATCTCTGCTTCCTGGCACGATGCCCCTGAGTCTCCTGTGCCCTCCGGCTCCTTCCCTGATACATCCCTCATCCTCTGCCATACCCCCCCCCCCCCAGGATGAGGAATGTCTGCGCCCTGGGGAGGCCACGGATCTGACCTTCCTGGAGAAGTTGGAGGACACAGTCAAGCACCATCCGCACTTCCTGACGTAAGCGGGGTGGCCGAGCAGCTTAGGGGCAAGGGCTCGCTTGGGGAAGAACCTGTGAAGCGCGGGATCCCCGTACAATCCTAAGACCCCAGCCATAAGGAGAGATGACCAGGGGAGTTGCTAAGCTGAGGACAGGTGCACAAAGCCACAGCTTGTGGTGCGTCCACAAAGTAAGAAGCTAAGAGGAGCATGGCTCCCTCCTTATTCTTTTTTGAGAATGAAACTTAAGATTTTTTTAGCTTCCTTATTTGGAAGTTGCTCTTTCTTTAAGGATTCCCCTAATGTGGGAAGGGGAAGGAAAGAAGCAAGCACCTCTGCCCTGCATCTTTTGTGCACATCACCTCCTCTAACCTGAAGCAAGCCTGTAAGGAGGCATTCGTGGTGCTTTCTTCACTGTACTGAGGCTCCAAGAGGTGACGTCATTTGCCTAAGGTTATCACACATTTAGTAAGTTGCAGAGCTAGGACTCAGGCCTGGAGCTGTTGAATGCCAAAGCCCTGAGCATTCTACCTTTTTATTTTTTTATTTTTTTATTTTTATTTTTTGCTTAGTTGTAACCTTAAGGGGCACCTGGGTGGCTCAGTCGGTTAAAAGTCTGACTCTTTTTTTTTTTAATTTTTTTCCTAATGTTTATTTATTTCTGAGACAGAGACAGACCATGAGTGGGGGAGGGGCAGAGAGAGAGGGAGACCCAGAATCCGAAGCAGGCTCCAGGTTCTGAGCTGTCAGCACAGAGCCCGATGCGGGGCTTGAAGTCACAAACCGTGAGATCATGACCTGAGCCGAAATTGGTCACTCAACTGACTGAGCCACCCAGGCACCCCAAAAGTCTGACTCTTGATTTCAGCTCAGGTCATGATCTCACGGTTTGTGAGTTCAAACCCCGCATCAGCTCTGCACTGACAGTGCAGAGCCTGCTTGGGATTCTCTCTCTCTCTCTCTCTCTCTCTCTCTCTCTCTGCCCCTCTCCTGCTCATACTCTCTCTCTCTCTTTCAATTTATTTATACATAAATAAACTTTAAATTAAAAAATCGTAACATTAAAAACCTCTTCCTGGGGGTGTCTGGGTGGCTCAGTCAGTTAAGCATCCAACTTCGGCTCAGGTCATGATTTCAGGGTTCTCAGGGTGCAGCGCTGACGGTGTGGAATCTGCTTGGGATTCTCACTCTCTCCTCTCTCTCTGCCGCTGCCCCACTCACGCTTTCTCTCTCTCTCTCATAGTAAATAAATTAACATTTTTTTTCTGATTGTAAAAAGAATGATGCTCATTAGAGAAAAATTGGAATGTGTGCAAAAGCCACTTGTTATCTAGCTTAACACCCAGAGGTCATCACTGTTAACAATGTGAGGCATTTCCTTCCTGCCTTTTTCTATATGTTTTTTTTTCATAGTTGAAAACTTATTGTGTATAAGGTTCAGGATAATGTTATATCCTGAGTGTTTTCCTGTATCATCAAACAGAAAAATTTCCTCAAAACACTTCCTCCAGTGGCTCTAACTCACAGATATTCCAGTGCTCTCACCCAGCCTCTGGAGGCCCCTAGCCAGCCTCCAGGCTTCTGCTGGGGTAACAAGGCTGCCACAAACATCCTTGTGCTTTAAATCTCTCCCTGTATCTCTGGTTAGTTGCTTGGAATAGTTGTAGAAAATGGTGGGGGCGGGGGTGTGCCTGGCCGGCTCTGTCGGTGGACCATGTGACTCCTGATCTCGCAATTGTAAGTTTGAGTCCCATGTTAGGTATAGAGATTACTTCAAAAATAAAATCTTAGGGGCGCCTGGGCGGCCGACTTCGGCTCAGGTCATGATCTCGCGGTTTGTGAGTTCGAACCCCACGTCGGGCTCTGTGCTGACAGCTCAGAGCCTGGAGCCTGTTTCAGATTCTGTGTCTCCCTCTCTCTGACCCTCTCCCGTTTATGCTCTGTCTCTCTCTGTCTCAAAAATAAATAAACGTTAAAAAAAATTTTTAAAAATAAGTAAATAAAATAAAATAAAATCTTAAAAAAAAAAGTAGACAATGGGTTAAAGGGTATAAATACACTTAAGTAATCTTTTGGGGCAGATTTCCATTCTTAAAATGCAGTGGGCAGCACTGAGCCTTCTGAGCAGAGTCACATAACAGCCACAGGCAATGAAAGGAGACCTCTGCCCCGTGAGCCCCAGCCGCGCAGAGGCCTGCATCCCGGTCCTGGCACTGTGTGACCCTGGGAAAGGCCGTCTGCCTCCCTGAGCCTCCGCAGCTGACAGCCCTGCCCTGTCTGTCGCCAGGCATAGAGGGTTGTGGCGTGGCCCAGGGCGTACCTGCTCCTTACTAGATGCCCGATTCGTCTCTTGAGCCTCTTCAGCAGGAAGGCGCATGGCTCAGGCCAGCAATCTGTAGCTTCCTCTCGTTCTCCAGGCACAAGCTGGCTGACCAGCGGACCAGGAAATCTCTGGGCCGTGGGGAGTTCCGCCTTCTGCACTATGCTGGAGAGGTGACCTACAGCGTGACCGGTGAGGATTCTGGAGCTGGGTCCCCACAGTGGGCAGGGAGAGGGGCTCTCCCTCACCTCGTGTCTGCTCCCTTCTCCCAGGGTTTCTGGATAAAAACAATGACCTTCTCTTCCGGAACCTGAAGGAGGTGAGAAAGACTGGGGAGAGGGATCAGGATCTGGGCACTGACTGACCTCTGCCCCAGGAACGGGTCCCACCTGTCCCTGTGCCCTGACTCCCTGCTTTGCCCTCACAGACCATGTGCAGCTCAGAAAATCCCATTATGAGCCAATGCTTCGACCGGAGTGAGCTCAGCGACAAGAAGCGGCCAGAGACGGTGTGGAGGCTGTGGGGACCTGAGGGGGCACGTGTGTGCACGTGTGTGTGGATGGGTGCCTGCGTGAGCCAGGAGTTGGCAGCGTGCATGTGAGCTACGTGTTCACTGGTACACATCTGTGTGCGTCTAGGAGGCTGCCCGTGGGTGCATCTGTGCTGGCTTCCATGTGTGCACCTGTCTCTACCTGTAGACCCACACATGAACCCCCGAGTCCTTGTGGGGATTGTACGTGTCTCTGCATCGGCACTTGCCTGCATTCACCCACTCGGCAGACATTTGGATCAGACATTCCTAGGCACTTAGGAGACCAAAATGAATAGGTGCTTTCATAGAAATGTGCACAGGGTGCTTTGGAAACAGAATAAGGAACAGCAAATTGCCTGAGGGAGTAGAAGTGGGGAGAGCTGTCTGGAAAGGCTTCCTAGAGGAAGCATCTGAGATAACTTGGGACTAAGTGCTTGTCAGAGGGACCTATGGGAGAGCACAGCAGGCAGAGGAAGGCCCAGCACAGACATGCAGAACCCAAAAAAAGACGAGGAGGTTGACAGGAGAGTGACATCATGGAGAGAGAGGCTGGGAAAGGCGGGTGCGGCCAGTAGTGCCTGATTCAGGGAGAGCTCCAGTGAGCTGAGGGCAGAGGTGTGGCTGTTGGGTGTGGTGGGAGGAGGCCCCCGGGTCCCAGCAGGAGCGGGCTCAGTCTGAGGTAGAAGCTGGAGTACTGCAGGCTGAGACACGCTGGCAGGGAGGGTGCAGAAACCATGGGTTGCCCAGTGTCCCACTCCCCAGTCCCTTGTTCCCTGATGCATACCCCTCGCCCTCCCCACACACACATACCTCCCTTCGCGGGAAGGACACGCACCACTGTCCAGGCCTCTCCAGCAGGCTGCAGGTTCACGTATCCACTGATCTCCTCCAGTGCCTTCCAGGCAACCCACTGGTCTAAAATGGGCCCTTGATTGCACAGTGCCCCAGGCCTGCCCCTTCTGTGTCCCTAACTCAGGACGAGGATCACCCACCACCCCGTCTCACAGGCCAGAAACCTGGGCAACATCCGTGACTCTTCAGTCTCCCCCATCTCCCTCATCCAGACAACTACTGGATCTTGCTGGTTCCTGCTGCCTGAATACTTCTCAGCTCCTTCCCCTCAGCCTGTCCCCATAACCACTGCTCCAGTTCAGTGCTCTGAGCCAGCCAGTGTCATCTCTGGTCTCCTCCTGGCTTCCTGGCTGCCCTTGCCACCCACCCTCCATATATTTGTTTAGAGGTCTTCCAAAATGCAGATCTGTGCCTGCTGTTCCCTCATTCCAGATTCCTCATTGGCTCCCTATTTCCCTCAGGAGAAGTCAGTCCCCTGAAAGTGACTCTCCAAGCCTGTCATGATACTGCATCTGCTTGCCTCTCTAATCCTATCTTGTTTACTCCTCATCTGGATCCTTTCACTGCTTATAGCTCCCTGGGTACATGAAACTTTTGCTCAGGCTGTCCCTCTGCCTGAATACCTTCCTCTCCTCTCTTCCTTCTGGCTATCTCCTACTTATCCTTTAAATCTCAGCCCAAGGGGCATTTCCTGATGCCCCTTACCCCACCGACTAGATTAGTTGCCCCTCCTTGATGCTTTTGGAACCCCCAGGCACACACCTCTGTCATTGGTGGAATTGCGAATCTGTTGAGAAGTCTGCTTCTCCCATAGGCCTGAGATCCTTGACGGTCTTGATGAGCAGTGTGCAGAGACAATGGTTAGATGCATAGGCATTAGGACACACTGGTAAAGAAGGTGGCCCTGAAATTCTAGAAGGAGAAAGAGTTGTCGTCAAAGGGAGATGTAGAATCGGGGTTGTGGGGATACCTGAACAAGTGTTTTTGGTTTTGGTTTTTTAAGTAATCTCTACAGCCAATGTGTAAAAGATGGGGTGTAGAGATTGGGTGTGGCTTGAGCCCACAAGAGTAGGTTCCAATGATTGAGTCTCAGCCTGGTGCCTCCTGAGCAGGGTTTTTAGATAGGAGTGAGGTTCCTAAGCTGATGTCTCTAGCCCAGCTGGAAGATGCCAGCAGTCTGGTCCCTCCCTCTACTGTGAGCTTGGGGAGGCAAAAGGAAGGGCCCAAGTAGGGCCCAGGGTAGCTGTGGGGACTGGCGCCACTCCGCTCCAGGAAGGGGCATCTGCAGGGTTCAGCAGCTTTGCCCCAGTGAGGGGCAGCTGCAGGGATCCACAGCCTTGGCCAACCTTCCATTCACTTTGGCTGCCCAGGTTGCCACCCAGTTCAAGATGAGCCTCCTGCAGCTGGTGGAGATCCTGCAGTCCAAAGAGCCCGCCTATGTCCGCTGCATCAAGCCCAATGATGCTAAACAGCCAGGTAGGTGCCTCCGCCCGCCATAGGCCTGTGGGGACTGGGTCACCCCTGCAGGTCGCCCCTGCAGGGGCAACAGGCTATCCATCCCTGAAAGTCCACTGACCACCCTGTTACCCCTCCCCCAGGCCGCTTTGACGAAGTGCTGATCAGGCACCAGGTGAAGTACCTGGGGTTGATGGAGAACCTGCGCGTGCGCAGAGCCGGCTTTGCCTATCGTCGCAAATACGAAGCTTTCCTGCAGAGGTGGGGGCGTGGCCTGGCTCAGGGCCAGGGAAAGGGGGTAGGAGGGTAGGAAATTTCTGGGTCCTGTGAGAGCAGACAGGGATTCTTAGCCCCATTTCAGAGACTAGGACACTGAGTCTCTGAGCTGCTGTGGGACGCATGCCAGGGGACCCTCCATGCTGGAAGGCCTAATATCAAGCTAGGTGGACAGGATGCCAGTGCTCCCAACCCCATCCCCCACCCCACCCACTCAGGGACCTGCCCTCATAGAGCATCTGGTTAGGGGTCCATAGGCATGCATCCACATGCTTGTCACCAGGTGGCATGGTAAAAGTCTATGAAGAGGACAGAGTTTCCAATCAGTTCAGAAAGGATAGAGCAGCTTTGTGGTTGGTCTAAGGGGCTGGAGAGTCAATCAGATTTGAATTCCATCCCTGCCACTTTCTAGCCCTGTGGCCTTAGACAGATGAGGATACATCAGTTTCCTCCTCTTTAAAATGGATGCAGTGGTGGGGCGCCTGGGTGGCTCAGTTGGTTAAGTGTCCGACTTCAGCTCAGGTCATGATCTCATGGTTCGAGAGTTCGAGCCCCGCGTCAGGCTCTGTGCTGACAGCTCAGCGCCTGGAACCTGCTTTGGATTCTGTGTCTCCCTCTCTCTCTACCTCTTCCCTGTTTGCTCTCTCTCTCTCTCTCTCTCTCTCTCTCTCCCTCCCTCTCTCAAAAATAAATAAACTTTAAAAATTAAAAAAAAAAATGGATGCAGTGGGGCGCCTGGGTGGCTCAGTCGTTTAAGTGTCCTACTCTTGATTTCGGCTCACAGTCATGAGATTCGGGCCCCTGTGTTGGGCTCTTTGCTGAGTGTAGAGCCTGCTTAAGATCCTCTCTCTCCCTCTCCCTCTCTCTCTCTGCCCCTCTCCTGCTCACTCTCTCGAAAAATAAATAAAATAAAATGGATATAGTGACAAAGTGACCTCTGAGGCTTTTCATGAGCTGCAAGTCATGGGTGGGAGTACCCAGCATGTACCCCAAAAAGCTGATTTGGGTCCCCAGGGGTGGGGGGGAATTGATTGGGGTGGGGCCTGGGTGCATTTCCACTCCTCCTGTCTCCAGGTACAAGTCACTGTGTCCAGAGACATGGCCCACATGGGCAGGACGGCCCCAGGATGGGGTGGCTGTGCTGGTCAGGCACCTGGGCTACAAGCCGGAAGAGTACAAGATGGGCAGGTGAGTGGTACCCGCCCACACCCAGTGTTTGGGGTGCTAAGGGGTAGCAAGCAGGGGCTGATCACTGCTGCCTCCTCAGGACCAAGATCTTCATCCGCTTCCCCAAGACCCTGTTTGCCACAGAGGACGCCCTGGAGGTCCGGCGGCAGAGCCTGGGTAAGAGAGAGGCCGCACCTTCCTGTCCCAGTGGGGTCTGTTCTGGGGAGAAGGAAAGAAATCACTGCATTTGGGCCTTTTCTCCAGGAAGCCCAGTTCACTCACATTCAGCTCCCCTCCTCCTTACCAGCTCCAGTCCTGCTCCTGGATGCAAACTCTGAGCATATTCCCACCTTCCTTTGCTCCCTCCTTCACTCCTTCACGCATTGCATTCTCCTCCTCTTATGTATCCTCTCATTCAGTAGTTCCTTCAGCCACTCTCATTCGTGCCCCTCAGTGAGCTCTGACAGTGCCAGGCCCTCAGCTGGTTCCCCAGGGCTCTCGCCAAGTGACTTTCTTTCCCCACCACAGCCACGAAGATCCAGGCCGCCTGGAGGGGCTTTCACTGGCGGCAGAAATTCCTCCGTGTGAAGCGATCAGGTGCGGGGGCCCAGGGATCCTCAGAAGGGGCAGGGTCTGGGGCTAGAGTGGGCCGCCATCGTGAGGAGATTAAGGTCAGCCGTTTGTGGTCTCCGCAGCCATCTGCATCCAGTCTTGGTGGCGGGGAACGCTGGGCCGGAGGAAGGCAGCCAAGAGAAAGTGGGCCGCCCAGACGATCCGGCGGTGAGCACCGGGGCGCCACGAGGGGGTGGTGCAGAACAGGCGGTGGGGCGCTGCCAGGCCTCTCACCCCCACCCCTGGCGGGCCCACACCCCCAGGCTCATCCGTGGATTCATCCTGCGCCACGCACCCCGTTGCCCTGAGAATGCCTTCTTCCTGGACCACGTGCGCACCTCCTTTCTGCTCAACCTGCGGAAGCATCTGCCCCGGAATGTCTTGGACACTTCCTGGCCCACACCGCCACCTGCCCTGCGTGAGGTCCGTGGGCTTCCCTACTGATCTGGGGACCGTGAAAGCACTCAGTGGAGGGGCCTACTGATCTTGTGGACGGAGAAGCATTGGAGGTCCCCCGAGGGAGAACTGGAGCTGGGCCACGGAGAATGAGTTCTTTTGAGAGAAACGGTTCAGGAATGGAAGGGATGTCCAGGTTGGGCGGGGGGGGTCACTCCGGCAAAGGCCCAGTAGTGGGCATATGCCTAGTGTCTTCAGAGGGAAGGGAGCCGGGCTGTGTAGGTGCCCTGACCTCCCTCGTGCCCTCAGGCCTCAGAGCTTCTGCGGGAGCTGTGCATGAAGAACATGGTGTGGAACTACTGTCGGAGCATCAGCCCGGAGTGGAAGCAGCAGGTATGGAGAGTGAGGAGGCAGGCGTGGACTGGGACTAGCCAGCGAGGTCGGAGCAGCGTGCTGGGAGGAGCATGCTGGGAGGAGCACGTCACCTCCCCCCCCACCCCGGATTTACGGTGTGATGTCAGATGGATCCCGGGCCCTATTTGGCCTTGTGTGTGAGGTCAAGGCTGGAGTGGCTCCTGGGTGGCAAATAGAATTTGTCCTATGGGCCCACTCCACCGGAGTGGTAGAGGCTCCCCAGAGCCCTGTGTTGAAAAGGCTACAGAATCAGTCTGATCGGTTGGTAACGTCTGCTGTGGTTGCACGGATGGACGTTGGTGGCTGATGTGCCTTGTGTTGGCCAAGTCACTATTGGATGATGCTGAAAGACCCACCAGCTCAGATAACCTGTTAGTAGTTTAGAGTATCAGCAATCAGCCAGCTTCAAGGTGCCAAGCTAGAGGTGAACGCCAGGGGCCCCAGGGCCTGATATGATGGGGAGTTAGCCCCCAGGTCGAGCCTAGCCCCTGGAAATGCTGTCTTGACCCTTCTGGAAAGCCTTCTGTCTTGTTAGTGGGGTTGGGGGCAAAGCAGAGGGAGAGGCCAACAGCAGGGTTGGTGGCAGGGCCTCGCCTCCTGGTGCTGGGGCCAGAGAGAAGGTGAGAGACTGTCTCAGTTCCTGGGGCTGGCCTGCCCCTTCCCGCTTCCTGATGGTTCCCACCCCTTGTAACCCCCACCTCCCGCCCTTGTCTCCTCAGCTGCAGCAAAAAGCCGTGGCTAGTGAGATCTTCAAGGGCAAGAAGGACAATTACCCCCAGAGTGTCCCCAGGCTCTTCATCAGCACACGGCTTGGTGAGCCCCTTTCAGTGCTCCGACCCTCCAGCACCATCCAACTTAAGTCCCCTCTCCCCTCCCCTGACCTCTCTCTCCCCCACCTGCATTGCAGGTGCAGATGAGATCAGCCCCAAGGTACTGCAGGCCCTCGGCTCTGAGCCCATCCAGGTGAGACCACGGTTCTGCGGCCTGAGGGCTGCATGGGGGGTGCTCAGGGCCTGGGCAGAGAATGAGGGGCTGCCCTGGAGGCCCCGTAGCCCCTCCCCGAGCCTTCACCCCACCTTTCATCTGCAGTATGCGGTGCCTGTGGTGAAATATGACCGCAAGGGCTACAAAGCCCGCTCCCGGCAGCTGCTGCTGACACCCAGCGCCGTGGTCATCGTGGAGGACGCCAAAGTCAAGCAGAGGATTGACTACACCAACCTGACCGGTGAGCGAGAGCCCAGGGCTGCTTAGGGAGGGCCCCCGCTCTGACCCTTGACCCCTAACCTCTGCCATTCTCCTCAGGAATCTCTGTCAGCAGCCTGAGCGACAGCCTCTTTGTGCTGCATGTGCAGCGGGAGGACAATAAGCAGAAGGTACCCTGTTGGGGCCTGGGCGGCAGGGCCGAGGTGGGTTCTCGAGCTTTGGGCAGGGCCTGACCCCTCTCTCTTCTGGACGCCCCCAGGGGGATGTGGTGCTGCAGAGTGACCACGTGATTGAGACACTGACCAAGACAGCCCTCAGTGCTGACCGTGTGAACAACATCAACATCAACCAGGGCAGGTGAGGCGGTCAGGGGTGATGAGGGGACCAGGCGTGCGTATGCAGACAGCCCTCACACACCCCCTTCCTTCCAGCATCACGTTTGCAGGGGGCCCCGGCAGGGATGGCATTATCGACTTCACGCCTGGCTCGGAACTGCTCATCACCAAGGCCAAGAACGGGCACCTGGCTGTGGTGAGTGGGGCCAGCAGGCAACAGCCCACCTCCCTACCAGTAGCCCTGGGGCTCAGGTGAGCCTCGGGTGCCAAGCTTCCTCGGCAGCTTGGCAGAGCCTGGGCAGCTCATCCATGGGTCTCCATCCGTGGGGCATCAAACCACCTTGTTCTTCCCATTGCCCACTGAGGGCCAGAGAGTGGGGCCATATGAGCCTCCACGGTGCAGAGGGTCATAAAGATGGCAGCATCGGGAGGTGGGGGAGGCCTGGGAGGCTCGAGGGGAGCTGTAGACAAGGCCCACTCTGGCAGGATGGGGAGTCCTATGGGAGTAGGATCGGAGTCTCCAGGACTGAGGCCACCAGACGCCCACCCCTCAGACCGCCACTGCATTTATCTAATCCATGTAGACAAGCACCCAAAGCGCCTGGGTCTGCTTCCTACTCACCACTTGGGCTTCTCTCTCTGCCCCCATAGGTGGCCCCACGGCTGAACTCTCGGTGATGAAGGCGCCCACTGGACCCCCTCCCACCTCCCAATGCTTTGCTTCTCCCCACCTCCCCTTCCCACTTACCAAAGACTCGAGCTTCTAGACAGGGACCCAGGGACACCTCGAAGCCCACTGACAAATTCCTGCCTTTTGCTCACCCCTCTCTTGAGGGAGCAGCGGAGGCCAGGGAGCCGCCCCAGAAGTGGGCCAGGCCGGGCCACAGCAATAGGAAAGCCGGGGACAGAGGCGGCCATGCCAGCCCCACTGCCGATGCCAAATATTTGAGAGAAGGGAACTTTTGCTGAGGTTTTCTCTGAGATTTTTTGATGCTTTATAAGAAACTATTTTTTAAAAAAGCTATTTTCCCACCCCAAGACACACTGGATGTGTTTTCCCTGATGCCAGCAGGGCAGGGAGTGTAGCCGAGGGGTTGGGTGGTCTGGGCCCCGGTGCCCTCTCCCTTGCCCAGGCCACTCTCTCCTCTTCATTCCCTTGGCACCTTTCTTTCTGCCTGCCTGCCCACCTGTACCCTTTGCAGCCCACTCTGTCATCCCCTTGGGGGCTGAGACCACCTCTGCCTGCCCCCTTCTTCCTGCCTTAAAAATACCCTTTCAAAATCATCACCCCCGCCTGAGGACATCCTGGAGCGGGGGAAGGGGTCTTAGACCACAGAATTTGGAACACGCCGAGAGATCATCTAGTGTAAGCTTCCTGGTGTGACAGAGCAGGAGACAGAGGCCCAAGAGAAGGGATGTGCCCTTCATCCAGCAGGTTGGGGCAAAACCAGGACTGCAGTCCTGTCTTCAACACACCTCACTGCCTCTCCAGGGACAGGTTCATGTCTTTAAGGGTGCGTGTGGCTCCCTAACCAGCAATCACCCTGGGGGCCAACAGGTGGGAGAAGCAGTCCTACCTGAGTCTATGCCTTAGGATGACAAACATCCTGTTTATATACTTTGGCCCCAATTCAAGGATGTAGGCCCTTTCCTGGCCCTTACGCCCTCCTGTCCGCGGAGCCCAGGGAAGAGGCTAGCCTTGGGAGGAGCTGCAGAGGCATCACCTCTTTCTGCTGTGTCCCCCCACCTCCCCAGAGGGCCTGAGCGCTGCCCAGCTGCCTCTGCCCTCCTGGGGGTCTCAGCCCACCGCTGATACTTCTGCAATCCAGAGAAACACTAAATAAAGCAATATGTGTTTGCCAACATTGGTCTGCTTGTGAATGTTAGGAAAAGGGACAGGACCCCTAAAGGCAACCTGGGGTCTTGTGTTAGAATTTTTGCCTTGTCCACAGAAGGAGGAAGGCAGGGCGCCTTCCCGGAGGGAAAACAGAAGTAACCAGTAGCTGCAACACAGACTTGCTTTTTCGTTAACTGTCTACCGAAGGGCTGCTCAGCCTGGCCCACTGCTGTGGGCCAGGGGAAGATGCATCTCACACAGTCCCTGCCCAGTGGTCCTCAGCCCGGCGGAGAGAAACACAGCCCAGTGTGGGAAGTGCAGGCCCCAAGGGGCACGCTGACTAGCGATGGACTCAGTGGGGGAGAAAGGCTGTAAACACTTCACAGAGAAGATGACATCTGAGCTGGGTCCCAAAGGATAGGCTCCAAATTCTGTGGCAAGTGGCAAATAAAATCTAAATTGGCTTGGGCAGAAAAGGCATTTATTAGCATTAGCGACCTAATGGTCCCAGGGTAGGGCTGCTTGCAGGCACTCAAACAACATCGTTAAGAACATGTCTGGGACCGTCTCTTGGCTCAGCCTTCCTCTGCGGTGGCTCCACTGTCAAGCAGGTTCTGCCCTGTGGCATGGCGGCAACAGTCAGCAGCAGCTCGGGGCTTTCACTCTGTGAGTTGAGCATAAGGAGGTAGGAAAAAAGAGCGTCTTTCCCAGTAATTCAAAAGTCTCAGGGGGCGCCTGGGCGGCTCAGTCGGTGAAGCGTCCAACTTTGGCTCAGGTCATGATCTCGCCGTTCCAAGTTCAAGCTCCTCATCGGGCTCTGTGCTGACAGCTCAGAGCCTGGAGCCTGCTTCAGATTCTGCGTCTCCCTTTCTTTCTGCTCCTCCCCCACTCATGCTCTGTCTCTCTCCCTGTGTCTCAAAAATGAATAAACGTTAAAAAAAAAAATGACAAAAAAAAAAAAAAAGTCTCAGAGCCAATGCAGAGTAGACCAACTTGAATGAAGACCTTGAACTGGGTCTTCCCTGACCCAACTGTTGCAGTTAGGGAGAAGAGCACATTCTGTTCCAATAGATGCCTGCCAGGTCTAGGTCATGCATCTATCCCCTACCCCAGCCCAGACACCAGCAGCATGAACCACACCTGACTCATGGTCCAAGAGCGGGGGCAGATGGCTTCCCAAGAGATCATCAGAGTGGTGCCTCCAGAAGAAAGGGAATGAGTGTTGCAGGCAGCATCCACAGAACTCCTTGGCAGATGGCTAAGAGTTTTCCCAAGTGGGACAGGCGTGGTGAGCAGAAGGAATGGCAAAGGAAGGGGTTAAAGGCAAGAAAAAGTTTAATTTGGGGTCAAGCTATCTGCCCAGGAGCTTAGATTCATCATCCGGGGCAGAAGTTCCCGATGAATGAGATACTGTGCAACGTGGGACTATCTTGGGCTTGACGCAATCCTGTGTGCACAACCTAGATTTGACACTCCCCCAACTACAGGAAAAAAAAAAAAAGCACCACAATAATTTGTCCGCTCTATCAGTAGTAGCAGTGGCTGCAAGAAGCCGACAGATAAGATAAGCATTGTGCTGGGTGCAATTAGCAGCTTTAGAACCCAGCAACACGCCTTTCTCTAGCAAACTGCGATGCGTGCAAAGGCCACGTCGCAGACGTGACCCACGTGCGGCCCAGGAGCCTTGGCCTCTGGCGAGGCAGTCAAGAATGGTCTGCACCCCCAGCTCATGTCCTGCAGGAAGTCCAGTGCCCTCCAGGAGTTGCGTGCCAACTGTGGGAAGCTACATGGGGCCCTGGACAAGAGTCTCCACCCAAATCTCTGTCCATTCCTTCATTCAACCAGTATTTACTTAATGTCTATTATGTGCCAGGCTCTCTGCCAGGCGCTCGGGATATAGCAAGAACAAAAAGCACCCAAATTCCTGCTTTTACGGAGCTTACGTTTTAGAGGAGGAAAATAAATAAAGCAGAGAAGGAGGAGAAGCAGAGGTGGCTGCACCACTCGCCTTTGCAAATGGGCGGGTGAGGGAAAGTCTCCCTGAGGGGGCAACATGGGGCACAGACCTGGAGGAGGTGAGGGACTGACCGTGGGCCGCCAGTGGAGGGAACAGCAAGTGCAAAGTGCGGAGGCTTGTCAGAGGAGGAGGAAGAAGAATCAGAGGAGCCAGGGACGGGTGAGTAGGGGGAGACGACAAGACGGGCACGGTTGCATCTTGCCTCCTTCAGATGTTCTTGACTTCCTCAGCTTGGAGAGGATGGAGACAACGAAGGTGACACCTTCTCTTGGATGCCTCACTGCAAAGGCTTTCCTAAAGGATGGAGGCAGGGAGGGGCATTCACCTCGCAGCAAGGCACACAACGCATTCTGCCTTTCTCTGTCTTTGAAAAAATTTTTTAATGTTTATTTATTTTTCAGAGAGACAGAGACAGAATGCGAGTGGGTTAGGGGCAGAGAGAGAGGGAGACACAGAATCCGAAGCAGGCTCCAGGCTCTGAGCTGTCAGCACAGAGCCTGACGCGGGGCTCGAACTCACGAGCTGTGAGATCATGACCTGAGCCGAAGTCGGACGCTCAACCGACTGAGCCACCCAGGCGCCCCATGTCTTTCTCTTTTTAAAAAGATTTTAAGTAATCTCTACACCCAACACGGGGCTCAAACTCACAACCCTGAGACCAAGAGTCGCATGCTCCACAGCCCGAGTCAGCCAGGCGCCCCCCACAACCTATTCTCACCAGTCCCACAGCACATCGCCACATGGGAATATCTCACTGACTTTCCTGGGAAGGTCTGGTCTCCTGCCTCGGTTCCTAGCACACTCGCCTCTCCTAGGCCCTCCTGGAATCCCCTCACAATTCCTCACAGAGCTTCTGGGCTACCCACTGGGAGGTGGGGCATTTCTCTTCATAGTTCAGAAACTCCAGCAGAGGTTTGGAGATTTTTGTGTCTCCTTCCTTTCCCCCGGTCTCCCTACATGGATGAGAACAGGGTAGAATGGTGGTTTTGTACTAATACAAATTGTGTCTCCACACACTCACCCACCTTTTCTTTCTCTCTCTTGCAAGGTGATCCTGTCAGTTTTCGCTCTAGATAGCAATATTTTTGTCGTCTTTGATACAAATCGTCTTTGTTTGCTTTTTTTTTTTTTAAGGCAAACTGTGTAATAGTAGTAACCCAACTCCAAGTGCTTCCTTACATAATAGTGTGGACTTATGCAGTGCACAGCCTGCACAGCTGTACGAGGCAGCTCTGATTACTTTAGGTAACTCAGTGCAGGCACACAAGCAGGTCACTGATCCCCTGCTCCTCCTCCCCTGCTAAAATAAGGAATGCCTTTCTCTGGTTAGGAGAGTTGGGAGTAAAGGACTTTGGTGTGTTTTTCTCTTGAATGGGGCAGGCTTCTCTTTCTTTTTCCTTTTTCCTTCTGCTTCTCTTTCAGGTAACTCCCCCCCCCCCCCACCACCCCAGCACCAGGAGCCATTCCTAAGCAGGAAAGTCACATTCTTTGTAGGGCAAAGAATGGGGGGGGGGGGTGTGTGCAAAAGCCACCATTACAGCACAAATCCCAAATGTATGTAGGGAAGAGAAGGAGGAGAAGAGAAAGGACGGAGGCGCAGGATGGGTTCGCCTCCTCCTTGTTCCAAGGCCACTCCTGTTCCTACCTCGTTGGCCTCTCTGTGCTCAAGAAAGAACACACGCAAGTAGCCCCTTGGGTCTAGGTCTCCCTCCTTGTCGATCTCCTTGCTTATAATCCAGTTTATGATCTGTTTCCTTCCTTCCTCTGTGCCTTCCTTCCTTCCTTTCCCTTTTTCTTCTTTTAAAGTACGTTTTCTGTCATATCCATATGCCCCGGAGAGAGGGTTTGAGAAATGGCTTCAGAGCCCACAAGCAGCCTCCTGGTAAGGCTTTGCCTCAAGGCTCTACCATCCTGGAGAAGCGAAGAGCAGGCACTCCTCTTTCCCAAAGGGCCAGAATTCACACTGGGATGGCTTCTGCTGCTGGCTTGTGGTAACTTGGCTGTGACTAAGCCAGGGTCACGATGAGTCACCCACAGCATGGAAGGTGCCTTTGCTCTCCTTCCCTTCCCAGAGCAGGCTCAGGAGTGTGTGAAGTAGATCCGGAAGAGGTGTGCTGTTCATGTTAAGACCAAAACCCAGGGCTGGCTGATTTTTTTTTAATGCCTATTTCTGCCATCCTCCCCCAGCCTCGAGTCCCTCTCCGTTCCTACTCCAGGAGCCTGAGGATGTGGCACAAGGACCATAGCTCTCTGTTCCTTGGATTTGAATGCCAGCTCCTCACTTGGCAGCCGTGTGTCTCTGGACAAATTACTTAACCTCCCTGAGCTTCATCTGTAAAATGGAGATAGCTGTAAAATAGGTTGTTAAGAGGATTAAATGAGATGACCTGTATAAAGGTGGTTAGCAATTAGCACTCTGCCTAGCAGGTAGTATTCCCTGGATAAATGTGAGCCGTTATCATGAAACATTTGTGTAGTACCTCCTACACTAGATGCTTGGCCTTCGAGGAGCTCTAGTGTGGGACACGGACAGATCTGTAAACGAAAGGTTACAGTACAATGGGTAGGAACTGTAATGGAAATAATACGGACGCAGCGCTGTCGATGCAGAGAGGGAGGGATGGGTGGTTAAGGCCGGGACACATTTGAGTTTGAGATCTGGAAAGGACTGAAAAGGTATTCCAGGAAAAAGAAACACAAGGTTCACGCAGGAGCAGTTAAGAGGAGACTGTGGCCCCATTTTATGCTGGGAGCTACACCGAGTTTTCACACCTGGAGACCGTTCAAAGTTGCACACAGGGTGGCAACAGACTCAGAGCTGTAATTTAGAAAGCTGACGCTGGCAGGTATGTGCAATGCACTTGGGGCAGCAAGACTATAGAGCATGACTGAGCAGCTGTTCACAGGAATACAGATATAGATGCAGAATAGAGAGACAGACATGCTCATGACAGCAGGGAAAGTACAGGATCCCCACGGCCACAATTAGGGTTTAGAAGAATCTGGGCAAATGACTTGAGAGATTGATTCAGTACAGAGAACTCCATACCTCTACCTCGCTTGGCACATTCTGCTTCCTTTGTGTTGAATGCTCTTCCCCCACTTGCCATTCAACATTCAGCTCAAGCCACCTCCTCTGGTAAGCCACTTCATATTGAATCCCTTTACAGACTGGATGAGCACCCACCCCCCACCGTGCTCCTAGAGTCCCTTCTCGGTTCCCTATCACAGCACTTGGCATTCCTTTGTCATTGTTTCCTGGTTCCTCCCACTGGTGGTGAATTCGGTGAGGTCAAGGCCCAGCCTTGATCACCTTTGCTCCCACAGTGGTGTCAATAACTGTTTGCTGAATGAATCAATGCAAACAAAAAACTTTAGCCAGTATAGACAAAAGCTGGAGGAACCACCGGAAAAAGACGGGTCTCCCGGAACTCAGGCCCTGGGGCCACATGCATCTTTTGTACTCCAGTTCTGGCCCGGAGTCGCCGCCTAGAAATTCTGGGCCTTTCAGGAACTTGAAGCCTGGTGCAGAGAAGAGCCTCGGGTCCCAAAGCACAAACACAAACCTCCGCCGACTGCTGGCTGAGCCCCTACCCCTCGTCCCAGACTTTGCCTGTCCATCCGCTGCAGTCCCGATCCCCGCCAGGTGGCGACGCACGTGAGAACGCACGCGCAGTGAGCGCTCGAGCCATACTTTGCCCTTCTCCCAATGGCGGGTGGCGGTCCCCTTCCCGGCATCCTCGAGGGGGCAAAGCGCGCGTCATTTCCGGTGGGGAAGGCCCGCGGCCGCCGCCGCCATTTCAGGCGCTGCTGTGAGGCTGAGACCGGAGCCGGTCCGCTGGGCGGCGGGCGCCGGGGCAAGAGGGGCGCGCGCGCGGCGGCGGCGGCGGCCCAGCGTATAGGCGCGGAGGCGGCCATGGCGGGCAACTTCGACTCGGAGGAGCGGAGTAGCTGGTACTGGGGGCGGCTGAGCCGGCAGGAGGCGGTGGCGCTGTTGCAGGGCCAGCGGCACGGGGTGTTTCTGGTGCGGGACTCGAGCACCAGCCCCGGGGACTATGTGCTCAGCGTCTCCGAGAACTCGCGCGTCTCCCACTACATCATCAACAGCAGCGGCCCGCGCCCGCCCGTGCCACCGTCGCCCGCCCAGCCTCCGCCCGGTGAGGACAGACGGGACGGGAGGCCCGGGGCGGGGGTGAGGGCCGCGGAACTCCCCAGCCTGGCTGGCTGCTCCTCGCGAGCTGACCTCCACGAGGGACACGGGCAGAGGGCTGGAGCGACCATGGCAGGGGGGCAGCCTGGTGCCCGGGCTCGTTCCCACCGACTAGCGGGCGTGTGTTGGGGGGTGGGGAGAGGAGGAGCCGCTGACCCAGGCCTCTGGGTGTGACTTGGGAGGACAGCCCGGGGGAAGGGGAACTGCTTCGGCCCCAGGGTGGGGCTAGCGGCGGGGCCAGGCACAAGGGCAGGGCCGGGCAACGTGGGGACAAAGAGCTGAGGGGGATGTTGGCACTGCGGGGGCATCACTTGGCACCGGTTCCCAGAATGAATCCGATAATCCTACAAGTGGCTTTTTAGGCTTGAAACATTTCCTGTAGTGTTAGAGAGCCGGGTTTGGTTTGGAGAGCTATTCTCCCCTGCTGGCCTTTGGTAGGAAGTCACCACATACTAGCCGGGAGGGATGGAGACACCCTCAGGAAACCGGTCAGCTTTTTCCTTTCTTGGGCATTTTTCCAAAATACTTTTACTGCCCTCTTCCCCCACAGAGGACGAAGGTGGTGAGCTAAGTGCCTTGGTGATAGAAGTAAGCCCTCTGTGATCAGCCCAGAACAAGTTGATGCCCAGCTGATAGTGTCCGAGAGATCTTAGCTTCCAGAGACTGTTCTCCACAATTACGGGTTCTAGTTTTCAAGGTATTTGGGGGAGGACATTACCCCTCCCCCCTCCCCCCAGGAAATAAGCCAGTGGAAACCATCTTTTCCTTCAAAGTGAATGGACCTTGCAATTTCATTGGACTTAAACACTGTCAGTCTTGTAAGTCAGGGCCTCTCCTTTCTCAGTGACTTGGGGGCTGTGACCTAGGTTTTCCTTAGCTAGGATCATTGAGACGTGACTGTCTTATCAATGTCTTTGGAGAATGTTAACGAGATTTATGCACTTAGTACTTGAGATTTGTGAGGTGCCTATCCTCTTACCATCATCTGTGTCACAGCACGGAGAGGCTTCGTCTTTCTCATTGTTCCCAAATTGAAGCAGTTTCCTCCTGACCAGTTGAGGCAAGCTCTGGGCCAGTCTCAGTGAATTAGGAAGCTCCTGAGCCAGGCTTTGCAGACTTGCAAATTAGGTAGTCCTAATTTAGATTTATTCACTCAGGCCAGAAATGGGGAGATAGGATAGTCCGTCTCTTTGTTGCTAACACATACCAACGCCTAAGTCCTTCTCAGTCTCTTTGGTTTAATAGCATAACATGAGACAGGAATATTGATGTAACATAAATTTGCCCTAAACCAGATATATTCTACCTTTTACCACCTTCTTGGTATCTAGGTTTTTGCATTACAATGCAGTAATATGATGTCAAACTGGCACCAAAGCTTAATTTTCAACCTTTTTGTTTGCGTATCTGTTTTGCAAAGTTTGGGAATGGCAGCAGGAAGGTTTGTCAGTTTGAGCTTTCTCCACACCTTGGTGTTATGACTTTGTATCTCTGCACTTACCTTGATATTGAGCTCCACCTTGTCATAACAGATACGAGTTCACATGCTTGTCCCAAGAGAGAAGGTGAAGATTGCCAAGGTTTGTAGATGGGGTGTGGAACATTCATGGGCATTGTGGTAATTCTTGTTTCTGGTAACGTGCCCACTTTTTCCACGTAGAGCAATTGATTGAGTTGCTGTCTTCATAAAGATTACTTAATCTTTGTTCTCCCCCTCCCCCATCAAGCTATTTTCTTTTGAAACTACACAGGAATTCTTGAGTTTTAGAAAAGCATGCACGGTATTAGCTAACATTTATTGACTGGTTATTCTGTGCCAAGTACTTTGCTGAGTACTTTCTGTGCTTTATTTCATTCTCTGTCTATAACAATCTGAGGAGAAAGTACTATGATTTCTATTTATTAAAGTGTTTTCATTTTAACAAAAAAAATTTTTTTTTTTCCATTTTATAGCTGAGGAGACAGAGTTAAAGATTCAGTAATTTGCCCAAGGTCACATAACTAGTAAATGACTGAGCCAGAATTTGAACCTTCGAATTCTGACCAGAGAGCTTACATTATTATACTGTACTTCTTTCTCTTTCCTTTTAAGATCTCAACCATGCACATAGAGGATTCAACACTTCTGTCTCTGTCCTGGGGTTACAGGTTCTATTTAAAGACCAAAAGGAAAGGATGACAAGAAGAAACTAGCTTTAGCATTTAGATAATACACGTCTGCCATCTAAAAGTCAATGATGAAGCTTTAAAAATCCTTATTTGGTAATTTGAACATGAAAAATGAGATTTTTACGTAGGATTATATAGCATATTTTCTGGACATAATACATAGGTAGAAATTGTATAGAATGGCTTAGTTTTTAGAGTCATAGGGATAGGATGGAACAGGTGTTCTCGACCTTTTCCCGTGAACCTATTTTTAACTTAGCTGTTCAGCCTCCATAGGCTGCCGTAGTCTGGGAGCAACCTGCCTTATGCCTCAGGGCCATAAGGCAAGGTTTGGTCAGGTCTGCTGGTCATACCTGGTCAGGTTAGACTTTAAGGTTGACCTCGTGGGAAGGCTTTGTGATCACTGATTCACACGTTTCTTCTTCAGACAATGAGGTATTACTAGACCTTGATCAGTAGACAGTCGACAAAACTGAGTAAGTGTGACCTGGGAGAGTAGTTATAAGTTTGAGCTCTGGAGCTTGGATTTGAATCTTTCTTACCTGCCACTTACTACTTATATAACTTTGGGCAAGTTCTTTAACTTCTGTCTGTTTCCCCATCTGTAAAGAAGGGGGGAAATAGTAATACCTCATAGAGTATGATACCTCACTATGTTGTGAGGATTAAATGAGTTTAGTATATTAAATACTTATGAATGGGGCCAACATATGGTAAGTACTCAGTAAGTATTAGATATATTAGTCTTATGAGGTTGGGAGAGCAGGACTTGGAGCCAAATTGAAAACTCTCAGCTTTGAGAGGCTCACAGGTAGGCACAGTGTGGATTGGTGGACACTGTCAGGTGCCTGGGTGGAGGGGGATGGGGTGCATCAAGAAGTGTGAAAAGGACCTTGGATCCAGGACATGGACATAAAGAAGACACCTGTTGTTACCTGCTTAACTCAGAGCCTTCTACCTGTTGCTCTAGTGGATGAAGGGAGCATAAAAGCTTGCCTCCTTTTGAGGGGGGAGGGGCAGAAGCTAAGGTGGTTATTGTTTGTGCTGCCTCTTCAATGTGGTGTTGCACTAAGCCACTTTAGAGATCTCGTGGGACTGCTCATCACCCACTGCTCCTTTTTTTTGTTCATCCACCATCTATGTTTCATTTGTTTACCTGGTCTTTGCGGTCCTGAAACCTGGTCCTCAGGTTTTATTCATCAGTTACAGAGCATCCATCCATCCATCCAGTGGTTCTGGGGGGAAGTTCTTCAGTGAGTTACTTCCACGTTTTACAAGAAAAGGATTCCATGGTAAAAGGAAGTAGGTTTATTTACTAGAGGACTTCTCTAAGCCTTTACTATGCTTATGTGAAATTAGTAGGTATTGGATACTGGTTTTTCAAACATATTTGACCACAAGACTTTTTGAGAAGCATTTGAGATTCTGTAGAACCTTTTCTGGGAAACAGTATAGTGGACTTTGGGTTTGGGATTAATTGGAAATTTCTAAAGGAATTCAGAAGTTTGGGCAGGGTATTAAGCTGAATTTGCTTTTTATTAAGCACCTGTAAGGTACCAGCTACTTTTAGGAACTTTGTTGTAATAAAGTAGGTGTTTGGCCCCATGAGAAGTTAAATAACAGCTCATACAGCTAGTAAATGGCAGAGCCAGAATTCATCAAACCCAGTCAGTCTGAGTCTGCAAAGTACCAGGCTGATAGCTAATAGCTACCATTTTTAGAAAGTTCTGTTTGCTTAGGAGACCAGACATTTGATACCTCTTTAGGAAACCTTCTCAGATGGAAGTCAGCAGCCTTTTTATCCCTTTGTATTAGACAGGTGGTGGGGTGTGTGTAAGCAATTTCTATAAATACCATAAGCAGAAGAGAAGGAGTGGGAATTAAGGAAAGGGAAAGGGAAAAAGGAAGTGCTGTGAGATCAAGGAGAGGATGATAATGGAGCTGCTGAGGTGGTACCCACGTCAGAAGTGACCTTGCCTGTCATAGCCCACAGAGCTCTTGGGTGTCCATATAACCTTCAGGGAGTCGTGTTGTAAAAACTGATGTAACCCAAGGGCTAAAATGCTTAAAAGTAATGAGTTGAGCATGTACAGAAACCAAAAGAATATCTAATTGCTTGCATTGATTGTGATTTCTGAACGTGTGTGTTCATAACTGCATGTTCAGAATACCAGCGCAAGCTTAGGTAGAACAAATCAGTGAGGTTTTCCAAGCTCCAGCAATGAGAACCTTGTCATTGGTTCTTTTCTCTAGACTGACTGTATCTCCTTCCTTTCCCGCCCTTCTATTTCCTGCCTTTGGCTCTTTGTGGTTGGAAGGAGATGGACTAGGGAAAAGGAACCAGAATACACAGCTGTAATGAGGTTTGGGCTTATCTGAGACTTACCTTTGTTCTCTTCCCTTCCCTTCCCTTCCCTTCCTCTGGAGTTTGGATCGATGAAACTTGATAGTCTATATAATCTGATTGCTTCAGCAGTACACAAAAACAGGCATTCTTCTTGTGGTATTATTATAGTGTCATTAGAAGAGAAAAAAATTTATGAGTAAGGAATATCTGAGACTTCCCTTGGTGTTTTGCTTATATTTCTGTGACTGCTGGGGTTGCCAAGCCAAGCCAAGAAAGAAGTCATAGTGGGCCCACTTCACACCATGTAGCAATTGAAGAAGAAATGAACAGCTTCCTACCTTTATGTTTATGGCAGAGGAGCTGCCAGTTTTTCCTTTCAGAATTCTCCCAGCGATCTTTCTAAGGGAATTGGTTTTGTGGTCTTATTTGTTCTTCTAAACTCTTTTCCCCCAAAGAAACACAAACACAAAACACATTTTATTTGGGCTACTACAGTAATGGAGGAACTATAAACAATGGATAACAGGGAGTGGTTACTTTCCTTTTTAGAGTGAAAAGAGTGCCTTGGAAATGTTCAGGCATGATCAAATCTTTCATCATGATTTTGTTGTATCTAAGAACACAGTTTGATGTTGCTACTGTTTTTTGTAAGAACACATCTCCCCTTCAGAGTGAAAGCAGGAAGTGGGGCGCCTGGATAGCTCAGTAAGTTAAGCGTCCGACTTTGGTTCAGGTCATGATCTCACAGTTGTGAGTTCGAGCCCTGGTTGGGCTCTGTGCTGACAGCTCAGAGCCTAGACTCTGTTTCAAATTCTGTGTGTCCCTCTCTCTCTCTGCCCCTCCCCCTGCTTGTGTGTGCGCGCGCGCTCTCTCTCTCTCTCTCTCTCTCTCTCAAAAATAAAACATTTACAAATTAAAAAAAAAAGTGGAAGCAGGGGGAAATAATGTCTTCCTGCGATACACTGCTTTGGTTACACTGTGTACGCCTTTACATCCCCAGTTATGCTGTGAGCTTCTCAAAGCTGGGAACAGACTTTCATTTTACTTCTTTACCTCACTTCAGAGTTTTGTTCATTAATAATATCTAACATTTATTGAGTATATACCATCTTCCAACCACTGTCCCAAAAAGGTAACTAGTGAAAACCATTTGGCTGTTGCACCTTGGCATGTAGTTGTGTAAACTCGAGCAAGGAAACTTTCCTCCCCAGGTGTCATTAGGACCATTTTCTAAGCCATGGATACTCTGCTGGTGTGAGAGTTCTCCCTACCACTCAGCCCTGAAGGCTTTCTTGAGCAGGCAGTGCTAAGTAGGTTTCCTTGGAGCTCACACTGACCCAATCCTTAACAGTTATGCAGGTCTAAAGGATCACTTAATTAGCCTAGTGGTGATAGGCAGAATGACCATGTGTCTCCCTGCCTACCAGACTTAAATAAGAACAGTTCCCCTTCATTGATCCCCTTTAGTGAAGAGAAACTCCAAAATATAGCACCACCGTGCTCTGGTGTATTCATAACCAAAATTCTCTTTCTAGTTCAACACTCAGAACTATCATGATTGTGCCTGCTAAGTGTTCTCCATAGATATGTAGTCCTGGGTCTGGACATCTATTTCAGCATCTTGAGTTGGAGAGACAGCATTACTGAATGTGGGCTATTAACTTGTTTTAGCTTACAGCTTGTTTAGCTTACAGCTCTTCATTCATTCATTTATGTAAAAAGGGAAGGCATTCATTCATCAGAACTCATTCTGTATTGAGGACTTCAGGTTAACTTCCAAAGTTTATCTTCACTTCTCCTCACTACTGAATTTTAAATGTACTTTTTCTGGTCATTCTAGAAGTGATTTCTAACAACAGAATAATTGGGTCTCGTTTCTTTTAGAATGCAAATTAATTTATACTTCTGAGCTACCGCAATATTGCTATTTCACCATATTAATCACTATGGCTTTTAGATGGTGGACCAGTGTTCTTGGAGTGGAGAGCAGAAATTGACCATTTTCCCTTAACAAAGGACTTGAACAAGTAACCTTCCCCAAACAAGTACAAATAGTAAACTTGAAAAACACCAAATAATCAAAGATGATATTAAAAAGAGATCACGTTTCTCATTAAATTGGCAGTGATTTTTTAAATGCTGTTTTGGCAAGAGTATGGGGGAAGTGGGAACTCATAAACCACTGGTGGGAGTGTAAAATTGTACAGATTTTTTGGAGGGCAATTTGGCAACATAAACCTTAATGTTTTTTTCTTTTTTTTCTTTTTCTTTCTTTCTTTTTTTTTGAGGGAGAGCACATGTGTGCAAGGGAGAGAAGGAGAGAGAATCCCAAGCAGGCTCCACAGACATGGGGCTCTCACAACCACAAGATCATGCATGACCTGAGCCGAAATCAAGAATTAGATAGCTTAACCAACTGAGCCATCCAGACACCCCTAAACTTTAATGTTCTTACCCTTTGCTCCAGCCATTGCATTTCAAGGAATCTATCCTAAGGAAGTAATGAGAAAAAAGTTCATTAATAGTTAAGAAAAAAAATGCTCACAATAGGGGCACCTGGGTGGCTCAGTTGGTTAAGCATCCAACTCTTGGTTTTGGCTCAGGTCATGATCTCATTGTTTTGTGGGTTCAAGCCCCGAATTAGGCTCTGAGTACTGACCACGAGGAGCCTGCTTGGGATTCTTCCTCTCCCTCTCTCTGCCCTTCCCCTGCTTACACTCTGTCTCTCTCAAAAGAAAATAAATTTAAAAAATTGCTTGTAGTAGCATTTTCACTAGCAAAAAGCTGGGAATACTTCATTTTTTTAATTTTTATTTTTTAAATCCATTATCAGCATTTATTCCATTATCTGTATTTATTTATTTTTAAAGTTTATTTTCAAAGAGGGAGCGTGTGAGCAGGGGAGGGGCTGAGAGGGAGAGAGAGAATCCTAAGCAGACTTCGCACTGTTAAGCGCAGAGCCAGATGCAGGGCTCCATCCACAAACCGTGAGTTCATGACCTGAACCGAAACTTTAAGAGTCAGATGCTTAACCAACTGAGGCACCCAGACACCCCTATTTGATTTATTTTGGTGTTTATTTTTCAGAGAGAGAATGCACGTGGTGTGCATGAGCTGGGGAGGGACAGAAAGAGAGGGAGACGGAGAATCCCAAGCACGCTCTGCACTGTCAGTGCATATCCTCATGTAGGGCTCAAACTAATGAACCATGAGATCATCACCTGAGCTGAAATCAAGAATCAGATGCCAACTGAGTGAACCACCCAAGCACCTCAATTTATTTATTTATTTATTTATTTATTATTATTATTTTTTTTTTCAACGTTTATTTTTGGGACAGAGAGAGACAGAGGATGAACGGGGGAGGGGCAGAGAGAGAAGGAGACACAGAATCGGAAACAGGCTCCGGGCCCTGAGCCATCAGCCCAGAGCCTGACGCGGGGCTCAAACTCACGGACCGCGAGATCGTGACCTGGCTAAAGTCGGACGCTTAACCGACTGCGCCACCCAGGCACCCCTCAATTTATTTATTTTTAAGAAGGCTCCATGCCCAGTATGGAGCCCAATGTGGAGCTTGAAGTGATGATGCAGATCAAGATCTGAGCTGAGATCAGAGCCAGAAGCTTAAGGGACTGAGCCACCCAGGCGCCTGGGGAATACTTTGTAGCTATTAAAAGTCATGTTCTTGAAAAGAGAGAAAGTTTTTATTATATAAGATAAAATGTTTTTCATAGTATGAGAAAAGGCAAGATATAAAACTTTATAGCAACCTGGCTATGAAAACCTGTATAAATTTATGACACACACATACACACAGATCTATATTAAAATCTGGGAGGTTGTGGGCACCTGTCGTTAAGTGTCCAACTTCGGATCAGGTCATGATCTTACAGTTCGTGAGTTTGATCCCTGCTTTGGGCTCTGTGCTGACAGCTCAGCCTGGAGCCTGCTACAGAATCTGTATCTCCCTCTCTCTCTCTGCCCCTCCTCCTGCTGGCACTCTTGTCTCTCTCTCCTCAAAAATGAATGAACATTAATTTTTTTTTAAATCTGGGATGTTATAACTCAATGCTGAGTGCCTGTAGGTTAAGGCTGATTGGAAAAAAAAAAAAAATCCAACCTCCACAAAATCCAGTTTTCTATAGAGTTATTTATTACTTTATCAGGAAGCCAAAGGTTAAAAATCCAATGAAGACAATTTGATATTTTGGCACTTAGCAGAGTGTAAGTTAGAGGTGCTCCTTACTAGAAACTTTGTTTCTCATTTGAACTGATAACTATGTTAATTTATTCAATTCTAGAATCTCAGGATAAAGGGAATACATTCTTTTTTTTTTTTTTCTAACATTTATTCACCCTTGAGAGAGAGAGACAGAGCGCAAGTGGGGGAGGGCCAGGGAGAGAGGGAGACACAGAGTCTGAAGCAGGCTCCAGGCTCCCAGCTGTCAGCACAGAGCCCGACGTGGGGCTGAACCCACGGGCCACGAGATCATGACCTGAGCTGAAGTTGGCAGCCCAACC
Source organism: Prionailurus viverrinus (assembly GCF_022837055.1). Classification (NCBI taxonomy): domain Eukaryota; kingdom Metazoa; phylum Chordata; class Mammalia; order Carnivora; family Felidae; genus Prionailurus; species Prionailurus viverrinus. The sequence goes on from NC_062574.1 coordinate 15,193,926, forward strand.
GACTGAGCCACCCAGGCGCCCTGAGAGGGAATACATTCTGAAGTATGCCCTGTATGTCTAGGGCCATACACCTCTTTGCATCATATGAATTTTAAAGATTCCTAATGCATTTTCTCCTTGACCCTCAGGATGTCCTCAGAGGTTGAGAATTTTATTTTTATTTTTTAAAAGATTTTAAGTAATTTCTACACCCAACATGGGACTGGAACTCACAATCCTGAATCAGGAGTCATGTGCTGTGAGTGAGCAAGCCAGGTACCCCTAGAGGTTGAGAATTTTAATGCTTCTTTATTTTTTCAAGCATCCTTATTTACTTTTTTTCGTGACCTGTTTGCCTCAAAGGGAACAATACTGTTTGCATGTTTTATTTCAATGAAGACATTAGGAATTGATTTTTAAGCAGCTTTTTAGTTTCTTTTTATAGGCTCCTTGATTCTTTTGCCTGATTAAGATTCTTCTTTTTTTTTTTTTTTTTTTGGCTGTCAGAAATGAAATTGAAATCAGCAATCATAGATTAAAAAAGATAGTCTTGGGCGCCTGGGTGGCGCAGTCGGTTAGGCGTCCGACTTCAGCCAGGTCACGATCTCGCGGTCCGTGAGTTCGAGCCCCGCGTCGGGCTCTGGGCTGATGGCTCGGAGCCTGGAGCCTGTTTCCAATTCTGTGTCTCCCTCTCTCTCTGCCCCTCCCCCGTTCATGCTCTGTCTCTCTCTGTCCCAAAAATAAATAAAAACGTTGAAAAAAAAAAAAATTTTTTTTAAAAAAAAAAAAGATAGTCTTGGGGTGCCTGGGTGGCTCAGTTGGTTGAGCATCCAGCTCAACCCAGGGTTGTGGGATCGAGCCCAGCATCAGGCTCTGTGCCAAGTGTGGAGCCTGTGTGGGATTCTCTTTCTGTTTGTCTCTCCCTGCCCTCCCCCCCCCCCCCCACATGCATGTGCACTCTCTCTCCCTCTCCCTCTCTCTTTCTAAAAAGTAGATTAAATGAAAAAACAATTTTTAAAGAGATAGTGCCTGCCTGGCTGGCTCAGTCAGTAGAGCATGTGACTCTTGATCTCAGGGTCATAAATTTGAGCCCCACATTGGGCACAGAGCTCACTTAAAAAAACCAAAAAACAACCTCCTCTTAGCAATTGTACATTCTAAATGTGAAGAGAAGGAATGTATGAGCCTGGTATAGATAAATAGCAAGTTCTCCCCACCTCTTCTTGGAAAAGCTGCTGAGACCTGTGGAAAAGGAGAACTCGCTACATTTCCTGAGGTTGAAAAGAAGGTTTTAACAAAACGTTAAGCCTTATGCTACTCTGTAAATGGGATAGCACAGAACATTTTGGGAAAATGAACAAAGTCTCCATGTTGCTTTGTCTTTTATCTAGTATGAGAGTATGCCCCAACTGGTCTGGTCTCTTATGACCTTTCTTCCTTTTCTGCTGCAGGTGGTGCTGGGCATCTTTTGAGGGTATGTTTTAGCTACAAAGTATTTCAGTTTACCATAAGGAGACGGGATTATCTTTTCTAGACTTTATTTTTTTTCTGATTACTGACTAAATGTGTTTGGGAAATGCTTAAAATCTGCATTTCATATCCTGTGTAATACATCTTTAAATAATAACCTGCTCTGTTTTTTTTTTCCAGGGGTGAGCCCCTCCAGACTCCGAATAGGAGATCAAGAGTTTGATTCATTGCCTGCTTTACTGGAATTCTACAAAATACATTATTTGGACACTACAACGTTGATAGAACCAGTTTCCAAATCCAGGCAGGGTAGTGGAGTGATTCTCAGGCAGGAGGAGGCTGAGTATGTGCGAGCCCTCTTTGACTTTAATGGGAATGATGAAGAAGATCTTCCCTTTAAGAAAGGAGACATCCTGAGAATCCGGGATAAGCCTGAAGAGCAGTGGTGGAATGCGGAGGACAGCGAAGGCAAGAGGGGGATGATTCCAGTCCCTTACGTCGAGAAGTATAGACCTGCCTCCGCCTCAGTATCGGCTCTGATTGGAGGTAACCAGGAGGGTTCCCACCCACAGCCACTGGGTGGGCCGGAGCCTGGGCCCTATGCCCAACCCAGCGTCAACACTCCGCTCCCTAACCTCCAGAATGGGCCCATTTATGCCAGGGTAATCCAGAAGCGAGTCCCTAATGCCTACGACAAGACAGCCTTGGCTTTGGAGGTACATAATGTGCAAAATGTAGAAAGAAGAGATCTGCTACAGGGTCTCCCTTTCAGACCTCTTAGAGCTTTATAGGAATGCTGAATACAAGCACCAGCATTGTGATGTTGTAGATGTCGAATCATTAAGTACTGATTTTGGCATTTAATGTTGGGTTTTCTCTTTTTTTGTAGAAAACCTGTTTTGAAATGAGTAAGCTTAAAATTGTATAACTGAATGTTCTTATTGATCTACTAAACATACTTTGACCTCTTTAACTCCGCCTAAATTCACAGGAATTAACCTAAAATATTTTTTTCTCATCTGCATTCTAATCTGATTCTTTCTGTTTATCGGTGTTGAAAATAATAAGATGGGCTCTGTTAAAGTACTTAAATGGAGTTTTCCCACAAAACCATAATGTTTTTACTTTAGAGGGCATGGGGTTCCTTAGCATTGACTGATTGTGTTCATAAAGTAAGAATTCAGGAGGAACAGTGTAGCATAGTACAGGGGAGAAGAGATATGTACCTAAAAGCATACACTCCAAGGAGCAGCAGGTTTACTTGGCTTTTGTTGTTCGGTACCTTTGACAGGCGGGAAGCCAGTTCCTCCTGAGGAATAAATTCTTGCCTTTTACTGGTGAATAGTTAATCTTGGTAGCCCATCTCCTCTGGCCAACCGTTGCATTGTGTTTATTCTTTTATTCCTCTCTTTAGCACTCATAGTTTTGTCTCCCTGCCTTTCTGAGTTATGCAAAGCTAGTGGTTTAGTGTAAAAGCTTGTACAAAAGTGGTATGCTCTCCTGTCTTTCAGAGCTTATGATAGAATGTGAATTTAAGCAAGGAGCTACCTTTCATAAGCACAGACTGAAGTTATGTGAGTACTGACTAGCAGAGAAGGGGCCAAAGTGTGTTCTTATAAACTGAAATCTCTAAATGCTGTTTTCTTTGGGTTATGTTCATACACTGAGGAGTAAGAACTGCTTAGAAGTGTTAGCCTATAGAATAAGCTAGGTTTTATTTGAATCAGTCTCTGATCATACTGGATTTGAATTTTTTCTTTTACATTCTGAATAGTGAATGCAAAGAGGGTTAGCTGAGTCATACAGATTTTACTGAAAAATGTATTTTTAAAGTGCTTGTTTTTTGAGATTGCGCTGTGAGTTAAAAGTATTGTGTTTCTGCTTTGGCGAGAAGCGAATGTGTGTTATCTAGGGCACACCACTTTTTCCCCACTTTGAGTCTGGACATATAGCATGATGCTGGGCACATACATGACAGATGTAACTCTTGACATTTACTGCAGACCTTGTTAGCACTGGGCTGGAGTATGAAAATAGCATTCATGACACAAGCCAGCCAAGACCCTGGAAAGAATAATTATCACAGTACTTTTGTTTCCATTTGCATTTCCTTTTTTTTTTTTTTTTTTTTTTTCTTTCTTTAAAGTAATCTTAGTACCCAACACGGGGCTCAAACTCACAACCCCAAGACCAAGAGTCACATGCTCTACTGACTAAGCCAGGCGCTCTTGCATTTCCATTCATTCATTCATTTAAGAGAGAGAGAATGAGAGAGAGAGAGAGAGAGAGAGAGAGAGAGAGAGAGAGAGAGAGAGAGACTTTTAAGCAGGCTCCATGCTTGGTACGGAGCCTGATGCAGAGCTTGATCCCACTACCCTGGGGTCATGACCTGAGCCAAAATCAATAGTCAGACCCTCTACCTACTGAGCCACCCAGGTGCCCCTGCATTTCCTTTCTTGAAAGAGATTTCTTTTTAATGAAGTGTTGTTGTTTTTTTTAATTTTGTGAGAATGACAGAGTGGGGGAGGGGCAGAGAGCGAGAGAAGGGAGTGAGAAAATCCCAAGCAGGCCCTGTGCTGTCAGCTCAGAGCCCAATGTGGGGCTTGAGCCCTGAACCATGAGATCATGACCTGAGCTGAAATCAAGAATTGGACGCTTAGCCAACTGAGCCACCCAGGCTCCCCAAGAGAATTGTTTTTAATGATGCCTGCCTTGACTAAGAGATTTTAGTGCTCAAAGTGGTTGAGTTGCTCTCCCTACTATGAAACATAAATCTTGTGAATAACTAAGTAGAAAATAATTTATAAAAAAAAAAAAAAAGAAGGAAAGAAAATAATGTCTGATTTCAGTAAGTTTTGTTTTTTGGTCAGATACTGGTTTTAAGCCACATATATTGATTGCCGAAGATGGCCTCTTTCAAGTTCAATACCCCACAGTAATAGCTTCAAAATACCTCATGTGCTTAAAAACACACTGTCAGTTTAGCATCATACAATTTTAGAGCTGGAAAGGATCTTAGATATCTTTATCTGTTATATAAAAAGAACTGATGTTTAGACAGATTGGATTGTTCAGACTAATTGGAGGTAGAGCTATAATGAACCCAGATCTCATGTGGTACCTTTTCTACCATGCCCAATCTAATCTCTGATTCTTTTTGTTTTTTAACAGTCCCACTGCCCTTCTCAATGTAGGTTTTGTGTGATTTCACTGACAGCATATCCTCACTTGTACTGTATGCAAGGATAGTTGTGCTCTCAGTACAGTACAGCTGTATCATAGACAGTTGTCTACAGTTCTCCTTTCCCATGTCTAGTTTTTTATAAGCTGATGTCTTGTCCCTATTGAGGTGAGGCTGGGAGATAAGAGTAGGAGGCTGTGGTGTTCTGACCTTAGCATTCTGGTTTAATAAAAACAAAATAAAGTAAAACATTCATTGCTATATATGACCCACTAGAAATCAAGATCTGTAGACCAGCGAGGTACATTTTAGTGCAGTTTTACATTTAACTTGAAATTGATAAATCAGAATCCTTGCATTTTAGAATTGGTAGGGCCCTAGAGATACTGTATTAGACCAGCAGTCTTCATAAGTTTTTTTTTAAGTTTGTTTATGTTTAAGAGAGAGTGAGCAGGGGGAGGGGCAGAGAGAATAGGAGACACAGAATCTGAAGCAGGCTCCAGGCTCTGAGCTGTCAGCACAGAGCCTGACATGAGCCTCAAACTCACAGACTGCAAGATCATGACCTGAGCCAAAGTCAGATGCTCAATTAACTGAGTCACCCAGGCGCCCCTTCATAAATTTTTTTTAATGTTTATTTATTTTTGAGAGAGACAGACAGAACGTGAGTGGGGGAGGTGCAGAGAGAGAGGGAGACACAATCTGAAGCAGACTCTAGGCTCTGAGCTGTCAGCACAGAGCTGGATGTGGGCCTTGAACTCACGCACTGCGAGATCATGACCTGAGCCAAAGTTGGACACTTAACTGACTGAGCCACCCAGGCGCCCCTAGACCAGCAGTCTTCAGACTGCTTCTCAGTGTCATAAGAGTCCCAAGAGGTACGTAGTGAGAGGGGGAATCGAAGGATGCAGGGCTCTGGCTTCAACCAAAGCAACTGTTTTTAACTGTGTTACATATTTGGATCTCTCTAAGATTTTCTTTTAAGAAAGGATTTCTGTACTTAAAAACATAAATTTAAAAAACAGAGTTCACAAACCACCTGCCCTCACCTTAAAGATGGAATTTTTCTGCAGTAGTACATTTATTCTGACCACAGTCCTCAACTGGAAAATTATTAGATATTTTCTCTTTTGCTATGCACCAGATTTCTCTAGTAAGGTTGAAGGCTTTGGAAAGTAGGGATTGATTCCAGCTAACCACCAAAGTAAGTGTATTCCTCTGCCCACTATAGTTCTGTGGGTCAGTTGGTCATATCTGGGGGGAATATAACTAAATCAGATACCTTCTGTTCCATTCTGGAGCTCCTGAGATTTTAAACATACAAATATGCAGAGTGTTTTAAAGGAGAGATACTGGAAATAACATTAGGGTAGAGCAGTGGCACCTTTAATTTTTGTTCTTAGATTTTTGTGTAATGGTTCCTTGGGAGCTGGAATAGGATGATTCTTATTTCGTGAATTGCAGATGTTAAAGTTAATTTGATGCCTCTATAGACTGTTGAAAATAATCAAATTATCTTTAAATGTACTAATCACGTAACTTTCATTCTCTGATTCAACCTGGCATTTTGCCTTTGATAGATGATAAGACTTGAGAGTAATCAAGGAGCTTCTCAGGTATTCTTAGACTTGGACCTGTTCCTCAGGGCACAGATAGGAAAGGAGTAAATGTGCTTTGGGTCCCAGATTATATGCATTAGTGGCTACACCAACTCTATCTCCCCATGTGGAACTCTATGAAACCGAAGTTTTTTATTTTTTTTTATTTTATTTAATTTTATTTTTTTAATTTTTTTTTTTACGTTTATTTATTTTTGAGACAGAGAGAGACAGAGCATGAACGGGGGAGGGTCAGAGAGACGGAGACACAGAATCTGAAACAGGCTCCAGGCTCTGAGCTGTCAGCACAGAGCCCGATGCGGGGCTCGAACTCACGGACCGCGAGATCATGACCTGAGCCGAAGTCGGCCGCCCAACCGACTGAGCCACCCAGGCGCCCCGAAACCTAAGTTTTTAAACTTTCCCTGTGTTAGAAAAAAAAAAAAATTGAGATCGGAAAGTGTAAGAACACGAGTGGCAGGTTCTTGCTGTGTCAGTTTGGTTTGTCTTTTCCTGGAATTGTAATTACAGATTTCTGTATTGCTTATTGAGACAGATGTCTACTTTTCCTCTTCTTTCCATTCTTCTTGGACATTACCTTTATTTCAGCTCATAGAATCTCAGTTGGAAAAGACTTTTGGAGGTAAACTAATCTAGCCTCTCAGACATTAAAGGCAGATCTTCTGGTATCTTCACAGGTGATTTTTTAAACATCTGCTTGGATATCTCTACTTTTGGGGAACTTTATGTCAACACAGAAGTATAGTCCAGAGGTTCCAAACTTTCTTGGTTCGTAGCACCTATAGTGTCTCAGTAACATTTCACAGTGTCCCAGGCCAAAAGAAATACATGACAGTTGCATTTCTTTAGTAGATAGGTTAAAATTTTATATCCTAATAACTTAGTACCCATTTGAAAAATAATAAACATAGTGGAAAGAAAACAATACTTAAGAAAAAAAAATTTAAGTTTATTTTTGAGAGAGAGCGGGGGAAGGGCAGAGAGAGATGGAGAGAGAGAATCCCAAGCAGGGTCTGCACCGTCAGCCTGGAGCCCGATGTGGGGCTTGAACTCACAAACCGTGAGGTCATGACCTGAGCTGAAACCAAGAGTCGGACACTTAACCAGTTGAGCCACCCAGGCTCCCCCCAAAAAACAATATTTTAATTTTAATCTCAAAAAACTGCAATTACTTAACTATTAAGACATGTACATCTAGGGGTACCTGGGTGGCTCAATCCGTTAAGCATCTAACTTTGGCTCAGGTCATTATCTCACAGTTCGTGGGTTCAAGCCCTGCATTGGGCTGTCTGTTAGTGCAGAGCCTACTTCAGATCCTCTCTCTGCCTCCCTCTCTCTCTGCCCCTCCCTTGCTCATTCTCTTTCTCACTCTCTCTCTCAAAACTAAGTAAGAACATTAAAAAAAGAAATTAAAAAAAAAAAAAAAAAAAGACGTGTACATCTATTAGATGCCATATTGTTTCCAAACCTTGAGATCATTTAGAACACTGCCATTCTTGTTTCTTGTTCCACACTTATTTCATGAGGTGCTTGTTTTTTATTGTAGCTTGCTGCCACCTGGTTTTGCAAAGAGATGACATCTTTGAAAGGAATGTTGTGCAGTCTAGTGTAGAAATTGTCAGCTGCCTTGAGCTAGTAGTTCACATGGCATAATAGATGTCAAGTATTGCTGTTTCCCTCAAAACTTTAACTGTGTCACGGCACCCTCTGAATTTGCTGCAATGCCTCTCTCTGACACTACAGTTTGGGAACCTTAGGTCTAGTCCATTGTGTTGGTTTTTAGAAAATCCGTGGGGGGCCTGGCTGGCTGAGTTGGTTGAACATGAAGCTCTTTATCTTGGAGTTATGAGTTTGAGCCCCACGTTGGGTCTAGAGATTACTTAAAAATAGAATCCTTAAGGGAGAGAAAAGAAGAGGAGCGCCTGGGTGGCTCAGTCAGTTTAGCATCTGATTCTTAATTTCTGGTCAGGTCATAATCTTATAGTTTATAGGATCAAGCTGACAGCACAGAGCCTGCTTGGGATTCTCTCTCTTCCTGTCTTTCTTTCCCTGTCTCTCTGCACCTCTTCCCTCTCCCCCTCAAAATAAATAAACTTTAAAAAGAAAAAAAAATGGGGCGCCTGGGTGGCGCAGTCGGTTAAGCGTCCGACTTCAGCCAGGTCACGATCTCGCGGTCCGTGAGTTCGAGCCCCGCATCAGGCTCTGGGCTGATGGCTCAGAGCCTGGAGCCTGTTTCCGATTCTGTGTCTCCCTCTCTCTCTGCCCCTCCCCCGTTCATGCTCTGTCTCTCTCTGTCCCCAAAATAAATAAACGTTGAAAAAAAAAAAAAAAATTTAAAAAAAAAGAAAAAAAAAAAAAAAGAAAATTCTTTACATTTAGCTAAAAATGTATCTAGTATATGTGGTTACCTCCCCAACTTGTACCAGGGGGATAGGGAACTTAGTTTTAGGTAGTATCGGCTGTGGAGCTAGAGAAGATCTGTTCTGACTGGGACTAGAATTAGGATGAGACCTATTTTCCAGGATTTGTTGAGATGCTTTTTCTTTTCATCCAGAAGCCTACCAGTTAAATCTCAAAGACCTGCCACTTTCTACCAATATAGCCCATGGCAATTCCAGTCCATCTCTGAGGCAAGCGAATCTTTAAGGCCGAACTGTCTGCAGTTGTTTCCATTGATTTGCAAGACTGTAGATGTACCCTAAATATTATCTATTCCCTTAGATCAGAGATCTGCAAACTTTTTCAGTAAAGGGCTTTTCAGACCATACGCTTTCTGTCACAACCACTCAACTGTCATTGTAGCAAGAAAGCAGCCATAGACAAAACAACAGATGAGTTTGCTGTGTTCTGAGAGAACTGTTTACAGAAACAGGGAGCAAGCTGGATTTGGCTCATGGACCGTAGCTTGCTGACCCCCGTCTTAGATTGCTGTCGTTTTCTTAACTTTTGTTCTCCTCCAGCCAAATCTGGAAGTATTTACTAAATGTGTTCTTGGTGTGTTCAAAAATGTTTGAAGACAAGGCCTCTGTATTCCATCTCTGTACGTACTTTTCTCTGGTTCTATTTATATGAATTTGTATGTGTTTTCTGTCAGATCTCACTGGAATCCTACAGCAAGTCAGCATCAAAGGAACACTCGTGATTGTTGATGCCTTTCCTGTTAGATAGTAGGGACCGAAACTAGAAAAGTAGTCACCTGGAGTTACACCAGCAAAGGAAGGAGATCACACAGTTCCCTGATGTCTCCTCTATTTAGCGAGTACCAAAAATTAATGCTAATTGGGTTCCAGTATTTTTCTCACTATAATGGAAACTCACTGGTGAATATCGATTGGGTAGTCATTTGCTCCTGGACCAATTGTAGATCTGACTCATGTGTACCAAAATTGTGATTTACCTTGGGAACTACACAGAGCCAGGGAAGAAACCAGTATTCATCAAATTCCCTAGGAGTGAAAACACTGAAGTAACCACATTCAGTCCTCTTTATAGATGATGCCATGATTTACTTGCAGGCTTGTGTCTAAGTTCATGACCTAGGATCAGGAGAACTGACTGGACAATAGAACAGTACCTCGGTGAAAGAATCATCACTGTCTCTCCTTTACAGGGTGGTGATGAAGTCTGCCTCATAAAAAGAAAGGTTAACTGTCTCGTGTTTCAAATCCTTTATAAAGTCTTTCTTATTCATTGATAGGCAAATTAGGGTTTTTTCCATCTATAACTTGAATTTTGAAATCAGTAGTGTTAGAACACAGTTATTACTGCACTTACTGATTAGTACATTCCTTTGTATCTTAAGATTATAGCAATTCTGGAGCAAGTACTCTGTTTTGCTTTCTTTGTCTTTGGAATAGCATGCCAAGCTTGAACCCATATCCGTCCCCCTCATCCTCCTTGGTGTGGCCTTGGAAATCCTGCTTTAGTGAGTTGTTGCCTAACAGGAGGAGAAGCGTGAATTCTTGTGTTGTTTCTGATTTGGAGGAAGAACTGCACTTAGCGTAGCCCGTGTTTTCAGACTGCCCTGGCACTTTCTGAGCTCCCCCAGCCTGCATCCTCCAGGCTTGACAGCCACCTATTCTTCCAGACTACGGAAGTACTAGGGCCTCATGTGATCTAAGGATAGTCGTGTTGCCCTTGGGGTTTGCCTTTTCTTGACCCTAGGAATCCCCATGGGCTTTGAATATTGCAGTAGAAAAACTCCATGGGGTACAAAGGGTTATTTAATTTGATAAGATCTTCCTCGAAGTACTTGTACTTAAAGGCCACTTTGGACAGGTTAATTAGCCCAATTGACTGCTTACAATTTTTCTCTTTTATCCACTTAAATCAGAATTAAAAAAAAAAAGTTAGAATTGTTTTAGAGTTGTGCCATAGCCTTTGTTTCACTCCCTGATGTTTGGACCTCTCTGCCAAGAACCTGATCAACTATAAAAAAAAGGTTTTGGATTTCAGAATATGGTGTGGTTTTCCAGAGCCTCTGTAGGGTAGAGCCAAGACACCATGTGCGTTAGAGATGGCTCTGGTGTGTCCCAAGGTCTAATCTGTACAGAATCCACCCCTCACCCCTACCAGTACCATCTTGCAGTGTTTCTCCGTTTGACCTCTGAAAGAAGAAAAGTCTGAGGGCAGGTCAGCAGGTTCTGTCCTGCTTGTGGAGCAGCTGTTGTGTTTCTGTGGTACTGATAAAAGCAAGAGGCTGGGCTAGTCCACATTTCAACCTGTCCTTCACTTCTCAGAGCTCTGTGGGATGCGATTTGAGATAGCATGTTGAATGCTTAAAAATAAAGACAATGTAACGTTGAGAGAAAAGTGTTTAAATCTAGATTTTGGGGGTGCATGGGTGGCTCAGTTGGTTAAGCATCTGACTTAGTTTTGGCTCAGGTCATGATCTCAGGGTTTGTGGGTTCAAGCCCTGCATTGGGCTCCGTGCTTGACAGCATGGGGTCTGCTTGAGATTCTCTCTTTCTCTCTCTGCCCCTTCCCCACTTGCTCTCTCTCAAAATAAAATAAACAAACTTGAAACAAAATGAATAAAATAAACCTAGATTTTGCTATCAAGTAGAATGGTGGACTTAAGGGTATACCCTGAAGAACCATCTTCTAAAAAACCCAGAAAATGCGGGTAAAATATAACAAATTTTCATCTTTTCATTTAAATATGAAATCATTTGAGGGAGTGAGGTTAGGAGAAAAAAACACATGAAATCATTTGGTAAAAGGTACTGATCCTGAGTATACAGCTTGGAGTTTTACATGTGTATTCACCTATGTGATAACCACCCACATGAAAGTATAAAACATTTCCAACACTCCAGAATGTTTCCTCATGTCTCTCTTGTGGGTTTTTAATATCAGTAAAATGATGGATTCAGATATGACAGCTGTTAGGGGTGTAAGATATTGTCAAACTAGCTTCCCCCCACCCCCCAATGCCAAGTAAGCGCTTCACCCAACATGGGGCTTGAATTCACTACCCCGAGATCAATAGTCACATGCTCTACTGACTGAGCCAGCCGGGCACCCTGTCAAACCAACTTCTCAAACTGGCCCCTAGTCCCCATCTGGAGGGGAACTTAATGTGAGTGGCAATTTAGACTTTTGACATGAGTGTACACATCCCCTAGGTCTATTATCCTATGTCTAGCTACCAGAATAGCACTTAGCACAACATGAGTGTTTTAGTAGAAAATACAAATAAATACTAAGATGGGGAAAAGAAGTCCTACACTCGATATAATTGACCTTAGCATAGCAAGAGGCTAGTAGTGTGATTGGGGGCTATAGGAACATCTTGACTTGTCATGGTTGGCTTGCTTGGACATCAGGAACTTTGAATTCAAAGATTGCTTGGAATAAAGAACCCTGGTGCTAGCAGCCTTGTAGGGACTGCATTGTGCATGTGGATGCAAGGATGGACGTGCAGCATCTTTTCTTCTCCCCTTAAACCATCAGCCTCAATCTTTACAACATCAGCAGACTACACTGCTGCCTTTTCTCACCCTTATATTTTATCCCTTTTTCTCAGATATTCTCTAGTTTCTGTCTTCCTTTTTTCCGCACCCTATGGTCCCCACAACCACCTTAGGCCTCTGTAGTTCTGATAGTTCTTCAGGAAATTATAGACAGACCAATAGACAATCTGTTCTTCTGTAAGATCAAGCTGGTTTTGCAGAAGGCTCTGGTCCTAAACTCGAGTTCACTTAAGCAAGTGGTTGACCTACAGACATTCTTAGGGAATCCTGAAGGTCGTGGGAGCATAATTTGAAAGTTCGTGCTATGGTAGAAAGAGCATAAATTAATTGGCTTTGGAGCCAATACTTCTGGGCTCAAATCCCAGCCCTGCTCCTGGCTATGTGACCTCAGGTATATCCTGTAATTGCTCTGAACCTCAGTTTTATCATCTATAAAATGAAAAATTCCTGTTTTACAAGGTTATTATAAGGACTACAAAATAGTGTATATAAAATATTTTGTACAGTAGGGGTGCCTGGCTGGCTCAGTCAGTAGAGCATGTGATACTTGATCTCAGGGTTGTGAGTTCAAACCCCATGTTGGATCTTGGAGCTTACTTAAAAAAAAAAAAATCCTCTACAGTACTTAATGAAAGTTCAGTAAATAGTAGCTATTAACTTAATAAAACCAAATGAACAGTTATGTTTAGAAACTTCTTGTATGCTCAGAACTCAGATGTTGATAATTAAAGGGTAAAGTTCTTTAGTCCAGTGTCATATGGGGCCTGATCTCACCATTTGTTCAATATTTTGCCACAGGATGAATCCATTCATCAGACTGATTTTGTCTTAAGTTTTATACGAGAATAGACGTATATCCTAGATTGTCAAAACTTTATAGTTGATGTTGCAAAGGAAAGTTTTTCATAACAGAAACGAAAACGTAATGTCTCCTTAATGAATAGGTTCCAAGTGGCACTGAAGGAGCAACAAGGTCTGTTAGTACATGGTAGGGTGGGGGTGGAGAGCTGGCAGGCAGTGGCCTGCCAAGTAGAGCTTGATGAAGAAGATGGGGACTTTGCAGGGAGCTGATGGAATTTGGAGTTTTGGCCTATACCTGCCCAAGTGGGAAAAGCCTTGCCTTGATAGGAAGGTGATAGAACACTTCATTTTCTGGGACCAGATGAAGTTGATTTCCATGATTATCTTCTCTGCAAGCACTAGTAGGTAGTGATATGTATACACCAGTGGGTTGAGGGATTGTGCTGCTGCTTGTATGCCAGTAGGGGTGGGGGATCTCTCCTCCTAGGCCATGGCCTGGGGGGCAAGCAGGAATCTAAGAGCAGTGGGTACCAGAAAAAAGAATACCGGCTCATTCTGGTTGGGATTGCTCTTCCAGAGATGATTAAAATTTCCAAAAAGTGTCATTTTTTAGGGCCCTTTCTATTTTCTGTACTCTGTGTTTTTCTGCACTGCTAAAATCACTTCTTCCTTCTGCCTGCACTAACCACAAGTAATCAGTCTGGTGGCTGGGGCTTGGGAGGCAGCAAATAGCCATTTCTATAATGTCAGCCCTAGAGCAATCACGTGGGCAGGGTATGCCTAACCAGAGAATGGAGTTTTTCAGTTTGCATTCATAACTGGAAATAAAGCGCTTTCCTTATTCTCCTCCTGCAGGTCGGTGAGCTGGTAAAGGTTACGAAGATTAATGTGAGTGGTCAGTGGGAAGGGGAGTGTAATGGCAAACGAGGTCACTTCCCATTCACACATGTCCGTCTGCTGGATCAACAGAATCCTGATGAGGACTTCAGCTGAGTATAGCTCAACAGTTTTGCTGACAGATGGGAACAATCTTTTTTTTTTTTTTTTTCCAATTGTCATCTATACGATTTTCTTACAGACGTCAAAGCAGTCTAGTTTATATAAGCATTCTGTTACCTGTGATCTTTTTTAGACTGAACTACTCCATCTCTAGTCTCATTTACCATATTCAGGGTACGAAACTGGAGGGCTCGTGTGTTAACTTCTGAATTGGCAATTTTAAGCGATAGCAGCCATGCCTGAGTGTATCAGAAGGGATGGGTATTTTGCCTCCTTTCCCTCAGGTAGTGCAGATCAACCTGTGGAAAACTGATGGACAGGAGAGGACTATTGGACACTGCTTACCCTGATTTACTCAATGGTTTTGTTTTCATTTTGAAACCATGCTAGCAAATGGCAATAGACTGTTCCCTTCCACCCCCATGAAGTAATATTGCACCGTGTGAATAGGAAGTACCCAGTGGGATTGCTTTTTCATTTATAGAACGTGACCACTGTGTGACTCATTCTGACAGTTCAGATCCTGAGATTTCTGAGGACACTACTAGAGGCATTTGTCTTCCTTCCTAGTCAATGCTTCATACTTTTTCTTGGGATTCTTTAAATCCTTGTCATTCTTTTCCCCTAAACCTACAAATAGGTTCATTCTTGAGAAAAGTATTTTTCATTCCAGATGACAAGCAGGATGTGCAGAGCACTTTATTCAGTGCATAGCTTTAAGCCAGTATTGGATTCACTGAGTGGACACCCAAATTCCCAGCTTTCTGCCTTCCCTCAAGGGGTCATAGGTTCACACTGCTACCACAACTAAACAGACTCCTGGCTAATGGGATCCAGTAGGGCCATTTCTTCTGAGTGCCAGTATTCTATTAGGGAACTCTCTGAAATTCTTAGCTTCTACTTGCTTGGAGTGGAAGGACCAATCACTTAGAATATTCCATAGAGGGTTGTAGGGCCAAATTCTGCCCTTTGCTTTATGTGCAACTTGTATACAAGTCAGATTAAAATTACATGAGTTTGGGGTAGGGTTAGCGCTTTTAAAAACATTTGAACCAATCATGAATTATGTAGTATTCATTTTACATGGCCAGAATAGTGCTTGAAGTGCATTACGTTATCAACTGCCTTCATTTTTGGCTCTTTTTCTTTGTGTTCCAGTTTAGTTTACAAATACTTTCAAGTATGGAAGGTTTATGTGGGGTCAGGTGCTCCAAAGAATTGACTTCTGAGACCAAAAATGATCTAGGCTATTTAGACTACAATATGAAACCTTAAAAGTTAGTTCCCAGTCTAGAAAGGCACTTACTGGTCTATGGTGTGGTATGACCCATAGAAACACCTTATATTTTGCTTTGGGCCTCATTTTAGAAAAGTAATGTATCTTTCTCATTGTTTCTACATAGGTTAATGATTAATATGCATTCTTTGAACTATACCAAATCATGGTATCCCAGTGACTAGCACAATGCCTGGCATAGTCGGTGTGCAGATGTTTGTGTGAGTGAATGAGGGGTGTGCAGAAGCTCATACGGCACAGGGAAGCCAGCTGACACAGGATTACATACCACAAGCAAACTAATGAGTTGACGCTAATTTATTTTTACCTCACACTAAGGTAATGCTTGATAAATATATTAATACTCAACTTTTAAAAGTTAGCACAGTGCAATGCACGTAGTGGGTGCTCAATAATGTTAAATGAACATATTTGCAATACTAGACTTAATTCCATCTGACTACTCTTAAATTTTCAGTTAGAGCATAGATACTGTAAAATCCAAATCCAAATACGCATTAAATTAAATCTTGTTTTCCTGAAAGTATGACATCTAAAATACTTGTAGAAAAACCTTGTCATAAACTGATTTGAATGTTTGTATTTTCTTTTGCCTTTGACTTTGATATTGGCTTGGATATGTCTCTTTTCATCATATGTAATATTAGTGGAACATTCAACTCTACCCAAATCATAAGAATTTCTCAATGATCAGTTTGATCAGTTGTCTGAAGCCATTATATGAACTGTTGGGTTGGATTTGGCTGGGTGTGTCAGTTGTTAGACCTTAAATCAAAGGACTTCTAAAAAGTATCTTCCAAAAGCAAATGCTAGAATCCTATTCAAGTGCATATGTACATTGTCACAGAGCAAGTAAACTGTAATTGGCTGCTATATTTTATATAATCATTTCTGCAAAAGCCCAGTTTTTGGATACTAATATTTGACGTGGTTAATTCTTATTAATTTGTTGGAATTGTTTATTGTTAATAATGCAAATAGATAATTTTTAATTATCCTTAAGTAACATTTCACTATTAATGGTTTGAAATGGGTGGTCAGCAAACCAATTTGAAATAAAATATGAACATGTGCCATTGTATTATAACACTATACACTTTCTTGACAGTTAAATTTTAAAAAAAAATGTTTTTTTGTAGCATGTATTGTATATGTTTATAGTATATGTAGTAAATAAAAATATGGCCAAATGTTTGGCTTGGTGATCTTTTGAAGAAAGTAATCCTTGAATATTTTTCACAAAAGAGCTAAATCTTTTATGCTTAGGGAATAAGAGGTGTGTACATTCAACAACCTCCAAACAATCATATAATCGGATAAAGGAACAATTATGTATAATCTGTGGGTACTCATTAAAGATGAGGTTAATCATTGGTGATATTTTGAACAAGGGTCTCCAGAAGTTATGAAATAAATTGATTTGAGAGGAACATAAGAGATTATGTAATGATCAAAAAGCTGGAATAATGTGGACAGAGAACATCAAACTTGTCCAGAAATGGTTATATGTGGGTGTAGAGAAAGTAAGGATATGGTAGGGGACTTTATAAAGCAAATGAGAAATTTAGACGTTATATAATAGGTTTTTAGAATGTTAGTGTGGATAGATACACAGTTTAATTTCTCCTTTTTTATGTAAGTAGCACATTTTCAGGATAGATAATTTAGTAAATACCAAAAAAAAAAAAAAAAAAGGTTAAACGTTATGTTTTTTCCATCCTTTCTCAAAGCACGTGTATATATCAAGACACACACAGTATGACACTATATATACCTAACAGGTTGACATTATCCTCTAGTTTTGTGTCCTATGGGTGGTGAAGTTTTAAAATGAAAAGGACAGGGACACCTGGGTGGCTCAGTCAGTAGAGCATGCAACTCTTGACCTTGGGGTTGTGAGTTTGAGCCCCAAGTTGGGTATAGAAATTACTTTCAAAAAATGAAATGAAAAGGACAAGCTTTGCCAATTACTTGGACCCAAAATAAAACGTCTCATTACCGCTGTAGACAAAGCAGATTGTCAACCCGGAGTTAAATAAAGGAATCTCCCCCAAAGGGAGCCAACTTTGGCATATACAAGCTTAACAGCAAGGTGATTTAAGTATGTTTCGACTTTTTATCAATAAAAAATAAAGTGTTAAAATCTTGTTTTAATATGTTGAGTGTTGGGTTCCTTCACATAACTTTGAATGCCCATACCTACTCTTACGTTTATGACCCTGATTTTCAGATTAAATTCTATTCCTTTTACAGATAAGAAGAGAGAAGAAGCCCCCTCTGTAGAAGAAAATGCGAAAATAGGCCTCTTGAGTTTGACAGGAGGAAACCAAGTATTTGGAGCTCTACTACCATACATACCCTGAATATAGAAAGAAATGGGTGGAGGGCAAGCCAGAACTAACCATCAGGAAGTGAGGTTCATAACGGGAGCAATGGTTGAGGATCCTCTAGGGATACAGGATGAAAGCAAGCAAAAAAAATGAGCACCCAGCCTGGCTTCTAGTCAAAGGGATGCTTCCAGTATTTCTGTAGTTGGCCTGATTTTCTTAGATTTGAGATTTGCATTGAATCTGCAAGGTCGGTACTAGAGTATTGACCAAATGGTCAAAGGTAAACTGACTTGGACAGATTTTTTTTTTTCTATCCTCCTACTTGAAATGGGAAGACTTTGGACATTTTAGCTTTCTGGGAGTGGGAGGGAGAGAGATTGTATATCAGACCTGTGGAGGTTGACTTGTTCCAAGCCTCCTCTCCTTAATTTGGGACAATTTTGTGGAGTTTTCTAGCTTCATTTCAAGCTGGTGGCCCTGGTGGGCTTCTGCAAGGTTCTGAGTACCAGTAAGGAAACTAGGAAAGTAGAGACCTGAGTTAAGATGTAAGATGGGCTCCTCCTTTCTCTTTTATGCCAGGAAAATAATGTGAGTGAAAACTTGGTACAATGTTAGGGTATAGTAATACTGTTGGATACCTCTGGGCTACCTTCATGTACTATGTAATGCAGGATTAACCTTCCTGAAGCTACTGTGTTTGTGCAGGTTTGTATACTCAATGCTACCTCTCTCCCCTTAGACCTCCAGCGTGACCATAGGGGTCCCGTGAGCCCTTAACAGCTGGGAGCCCTAACACAAAGTCTTGACTGCCTTGGCTGGTGTCGCTATGGTGTCTAAAGATTCCCTACTTGACCTCACTCATCGTTTTGTAATCTTTGTTTTGAGAGAGTATCACATGAACCCAAGGTGATACCTCTACTGCCACAGAAGGGAGCTATTCTAAATGTGAAGTATTTTAATAAATAAATATGAAGTACTCATCTGTTGTCACTAAAGGGAGAGATTGACTTCATATTTTGCAGGCTGTTGAGCTGTCAGGGCTAGCTGAGTGCTTCTGTGACTAGGTTTGATCAGATTATAGCAGCTCTAAGTGTGGTAGTTCCTACAGGATAGATCCTTGCCCTTGTGAATCTTACATTCTAGGAGAAGCAGGACAAAACCCACATCCATTGCCCCCATGGAGGCTGCTGGTGGCTTTCTGAAAGTGTTCTGTCAAGGTCACCAGTCACACAGCTTGGTGGGCAGTAGGAAGGCACTCCTTCCTCTTTGTGGACATGGCCCATGCCAGGCTCGTGGCTTGACAAGTCCAAACAAGAGTGTGATGTAGATTATAACCCCTCTTGCCTCCTCAACTGATTGCCCTTTTCTGATGCAGAACTGTATGTGGTACTCAGTAAATAGTTTGGGTTATTCTTTTTAATGTTTCAGTTGGCTGCCCATTTATAGACGTCTCTCTTCCTCACATCCCCATCATCACCAAATCCTGTCTGTTCTGCCTCTAAAATATTCCCTGCATGCCTCTACCACCACCACCCAAGCAGCCATCTCTCCTGTAGACCACTGCAACATTCCCCTGGCCATGCACTTTCCCTAGTCTGTTCTTCAGAAAGCATCCAGGATGATCGTCCTTGGCAGACTTGAGCATGGCATTCCTTTGCTTAAAATCATTTAATGGCTTCTTAATCATAAAATACAATCCGTATTCCATAGAATGGCCTACATGGGAATGCTGACCTTTTCCTTGGCGTATCTTATTCTCTGTGCTCCTGGCAGGCTTTCCTTTCAGCCTCTCAGATGAGGGGCACCTGGTTGGCTCAATTGGTAGAGTGTGTGACTGTTGATCTTGGAGTCTTGAGTTGGAGCCTCACGCTGGCCATAGAGGTTACTTAAAAAGGGGTGGGGAGCAAGTCAGCTCGGATAAAGAAGCCTTTGCCCATTCTAGGACCTCCCTTCCCTCAACTCTGATCTATTACTCTCTTGGTTCCAGCTTAAATGTCACTTCCTCAGAGATGCCTTCCCCAAACCCACAAATCTCGTAATCAATCACATCATTCGCATTCACAGTGCTCATCTCAGATTGTGGTGGTATATTTCTGTGGTCATTTAATTCCATCTCCTCTGTTAGACTAGAAGTCAGCTCCAGCAGGGCGGGAGCTACGCATGATTTGGTCATTCCATCTTGAGAGCCCAGCACAGAGCCTAGCTCACAGCCGATAATACACGTTTATTGAATGAAGAATGTTTCCTTCAGCAGATTTTTTAGTGCTGGTGAATAGGGACCCAGCCAACTACCTCTCAGCTGCTGTCTCTGGTTTCCCTGGTCTTGTGTATGCTCAAAGACTGTAGGTTCGTTTTAATATTAGACTAAAACCCATCAAGACAAGTGTATTCTTAATCCCACTCACCTATTTCCCCCACGCCCCCCCCCCCCACCTCCCTTCTGGTAAACATCAGTTTGTACTTTATACTTGAGAATTTGTTTTTTGGTTTGTCTCTCCCCCCGCCCCTTGTTTGTTTTGTTTCTTAAATTCTATATGAGTGAAATCATATGGTGGTTGTCTTTCTCTGACTGGCTTATTTTACTTAGCATTATACTCTCTGGATCCATCCATGTTGTTGCAAATGGCAAGATTTAATTATTTTCTATGGCTGAATAATATTCCTGTGTGGTTATATATGTATATGTATGTGTATATATTATATATGTCTTACATCTTTATGCATTCATCTGTTGATGGACACTTGTTTTGTCCTGCTTCCATATTGTGGCTAATTGTAAATAATGTTGCAATAAGCGTAGAGGTGCACATATCTCTTCAAATTAGTGTTTTTGTACTTTTTGGGTAAATACCCAGTAGTGCAATTACTGGGTTGTAGGATAGTTCCATCTTTAACTTTTATTTTTTATTTATTTTTAATTTTTTTTAACGTTTTATTTATTTTTGAGACAGAGAGAGACAGAGCATGAACGGGGGAGGAGCAGAGAGAGAGGGAGACACAGAATCGGAAGCAGGCTCCAGGCTCTGAGCCATCAGCCCAGAGCCCGACGCGGGGCTCGAACTCACGGACCGCGAGATCGTGACCTGAGCTGAAGTCGTACGCTTAACTGACTGAGCCACCCAGGCGCCCCCCCATCTTTAACTTAAAAAAAAAAATGTTTATTTGAGAGAGAGGGAGAGAGAAAACACAAGTGGGGGAGGGGCAGAGAGGGAGAGAGAGAGAATCCCAAGCAGGCTCTATGCTGCCGGTCCAGAGCCCATCTTGGGGCTCAAACTCACAAACTGTGAGATCATGACCTGAGCCAAAATCAAGAGGCCGACACTTCACTGACTGAGCCCCTCAGGTGCCCCCCACCTTTAACTTTTTGAGGAACCTTCAAAAGATCTTCCATAGTCGGTGCACCAGTCTGCATTCCTGCCAAGCAGTGCAGGGTGGGGGGGGAGGGGGGCTCCTCGCTAGTTGTAGCTTATTTTTAATATCTCGTTTTAGCAATACTTTCAAAAAGACTGAATCCCATGACCAAAAATGTCAAGGTTATGTGCAAATTATTTTGTTCTAAAATGCCAGTTCTAATGAAAGTAGCTTAATATATCCTAAACATTATTCAAAGTAATTAGTTCTTATCTTGCCATTTAGGTCTCAATAACATAGACCGTAGAGGCAGCAAGTCAAGAAAGCAGCTAATGGGTGAGGTCCCCGTGAATTCTTTCTGTAAAGTATATAGTAAAGGGCGTGACCCCATTCCAATGTCAAGGTGGATTGCAAGTAAAGAGAAAATTGGCCGAGTCTGGGGCCCAAATCCTTTTATGAGCCCTGTGATATAGCAAGAAACAACAAGAAAGCCAGGTCCCATCCCCAAAAAAGAATGTAACAAGAGGAAGTGGTTTATTTAAATTTTTTGACCACATCTTTTCTCTCAGTAGAATCAAATTCTTCCTCTACTTTCACTTTTTCTTTTGAATAAAAAATTGCCCCAGTTTTTCATTTCCCTTGTTAGGCATGCCTATGGGATTAGGTTTATGTTTGAACCAGCTAGTTGCTTCTTGTTTCTTAGCAAGCTCTGCCATATGATCAAGGCAGTCTTCTTGTTGTCATGACAACCGACATTTACATAAGCCAGAACTGGGGGAAAATATTTGTTGTTTGGAATGATTTGTGGTAAATTTCATCGTAATGGAAAGATATAGCACCAACTTGACAGGCTAGCAGCTAGAATTGGAAAAACAAAACAGACTTTTCCTATTTCTTTTAGTGAGATCTATTTGATAGGTGCCACTTTTGGCTATCCTAAGTACCACCGTATCTGGGGAAAAAAAGGAAAGAATGTGATAATCTTTCATTCTGTCTTTAATCACATTTTCAGTAGCAATCAGGACTTGGTGTGTTTTTGAGAGGGAGAGGAGGGGCCTGTTCCAAAAGCAATGGTTATTGAACCAGAATCTTATGACCCCCTAGGGGATCCACAGATAAACCTCCTAAGGGGTATGGCAGAGATTACTCACTCAAATCCGTGTTCTCTTCTATGCACACTGCCTGACTACATTAACAGGACTCCCTTGCCGTTACGTAGGACCATGTGATTGACATCAGCCAACGGACTGTGTGCAGGAGTGTCTACGCCACTTTCGGGCCTGGCTTATACAAACCCCTACAGGTGCTCCTCCATGCTCACCGTTCCACCCGGCTGGAATGGAGATGACACCCAGGGCAGAAAGTTCATCCCCCTGACCCCTAAATGACTGCATGTAGAAGGGCCTCTCCAGCTTCGTTACCAGCTAGGTAGGAAATAAGCTTTGTTCAACCATTATATGGGGGCACGTGGCTGGCTCAGTCGGTGGAGCATGGGACTCGATCTTGGGGTTGTGAGTTTGAGGCCCACGTTGGGAATAGAGATTACTTAAAAAATAAAATCTTCAGGGGTGCCTGGGGTGTGGCATCGGTCTCTGGGCTGATCATGGAGCCTGCTTATGATTCTCACTCTCCCTCTGCCCCTCTCCCCCATTGGTGCTTGCTCTCTCTCTCTCTCTCTCTCTCTCTCTCTCTCTCTCAAATAAATTTTAAAAAATGAAAAAATAAAATCTTTAAAAAGAAAATAAAATCTTAAAAATATTTTTAATTTTTAAAAATAAATTTCGAAAATCAAGAAACCTGGGGCGCCTGAGTGGCTCAGTCGGTTAAGTGTCCACCTTCAGCTCAGGTCATGATCTTGCGGTTTGTGGGTTCGAGCTCCATGTCGGGCTCTGTGCTGACAGCTCAGAGCCTGGAGCCTGCTTCAGATTCTGTGTCTCCATCTGTCTCTACCCCTTCTCTGCTTGCGCTCTGTCTCTCAAAAATAAATAAACATGAAAAATAATTCTTTTTTAAAAACCCATTTTATGTTTTAAGATCAAATAGTTGTAGCAGTTAGCCTACTCTAATACAAAAGAGTTGAATTGGATAGCTGAGAGGCTAACCAGCTGGCAGGCTGTTACAACTGTATGATGCCCAAAACTTTGTAGAAATTGGTCTAAGTATGTCCCATGCAATACCTGAAATTGAAATTTAACAGAGCGGGGCGCCTGGGTGGCTCAGTCGGTTAAGCGTTCGGTTTTTGGTCTCGACTCCGGTCATGATGTCACGGTTTGCGAGTTTGAGCCCCGCTGACAGTGCAGAGCCTGTTTGGGATTCTCTCTCCCTCCCTCTTTGTCTGGCCCTCCCCTGCTTGTACCTTCTTTCTCTCTCAAAATAAATAAATAAACTTAAAAATTAAAAAAAAATTTAACTGAGCATCCATATTTTCATTTGCTAAACCTGGCAGTTCTATCCCCAGCTGCCCTTTAAAAGAGAAACACTGTGCCGGGCTGCTGCTCTTTCCTCAAGGGATATTGCATTCCTTCCAAAGCATGAACAATCCGTACCTGGACATCTGGGGCCAACCCACTCATACCATACTTCACATTCTTGTCATTTTGCTAATTGCCCCAAGTGTAAGTCCCCCAGTCACCCTTCATTTTGTTCCTGGCATCCTCAAGCTGTGCTGAGTCTTCTCTGAACATATGTGCCCCGTTTTGGACTTCACTCCATCTTTGAAGGTCTTGCCATCCTGTTCTGCCCCTTACCCACTTTACTGTCATCAACCAACCTTCCTCTCATTGTTTTTTTAATTTTTAATGTTTATTTATTTTTGAGAGAGAGTGTGAGTGGGAGAGGGGCAGAGAGAGAGGGAGACACAGAATCCAAAGCAGGCTCCAGGCTCTGAGCTGTCAGCACAGAACCCCACACGGGGCTCGAATTCACGAACCGCGAGATCATGACCTGAGCCAAAGTGAAACGCTTAACTGACTGAGCCACCCAGGTGGCTCATTTATGAAAGGCTTACCTTCCTCTCATTTATGAAAGGTTTTGACATCTGGCCTGCTATCATCTGGGGTGACCCATCCATCACCTTGGCCTCTCTCTCTCTCCTTTTTTTTTTTTTTTTTCGAGTACTTCAAATTCATTATCTTGTACTTTTACATCCTGGGATCCTAGACATTTTACTCTCTGACCACTACCTTCTAGGCTTCCGGTTCTCTCACTTTTCCCAAAGCTCTCTTCTTCCCTTCCTCCTCTAGTCCCTAAACTCCTCAACTATCAGATACCTCCTATTTTTTTTTTCAAGTTAGATAATGAGCAAATATATAAAATATTGTCTGTCAGGTCTTAGGTATATCCAACTGCCTACTAGACATCTCCATTTGGATGTCCTGAAGGCACCTCAGACTTAACATATTCTAAACTGAATTCTTCATCTCTTCCCCTATTTTTTTTTAAGATTTTATTTTTAAGTAATCTCTATACCCAATGTGGGGCTCAAACTTATAACCCTGAGATCAAGAGTTGCAGGCTTCAGGGGCACCTGGGTGGCTCATTTGGTTAAGCATCCAACTTCGGCTCGGGTCATAATCTCATGATTCGTGAGTTCGAGCCTCATAATCAGGTTCTGCATGGACAGTACAGAGCCTGCCTGGGATTCTCTCTCTCCCTCTCTCTGCTCCTCCCCCACTCGCTCTCTCTCTCCCTCCCCTACTTTCTCTCTCTCTCTCAAAATAAATAAACTTAAAAAACAAAAAAAAGAGTTACATGCTCCACCGACTGAACTGGACACAGTTGCCCCTTCTGTTCCCCTGTTCCTCATCCACATTCTTTTTTTTTTTTTTTTTTAATTTTTTTTTTTCAACATTTATTTATTTTTGGGACAGAGAGAGACAGAGCATGAACGGGGGAGGGGCAGAGAGAGAGGGAGACACAGAATCAGAAACAGGCTCCAGGCTCTGAGCCATCAGCCCAGAGCCTGACGCGGGGCTCAAACTCACGGGCCGCGAGATCGTGACCTGGCTGAAGTCGGACGCTTAACCGACTGCGCCACCCAGGCGCCCCCCTCATCCACATTCTTAACCTCAATTCTATCACCATTCGGCCAAGCCAAAAATCTGGGACCACCCTTTATTCCTTCCTCTCGTTCATCATCCCATTTCTAGTCAGTTATGGAATCTTAACTCCTAAGCATCTATAATATCAGTCCACTTAACTTCATCCCCACTACTGCTACCTTAGTTCAAACTGCCACGTTCTGTCGTCTAGATGACCGCAACAGCCGCCTAACTGGTCTCCTGCCTCTAGTTTCAACCCCTCCAGTCCCTCTGTCACCTTGCAGTCCTAGTGAGCTTTCTACATTCATATTATATTAGATTATATTCCCCTGCAGCAGATAGCTAAACTCTCTGTAAAGGCGGGTAGAGCTCTTTGTGTTCTAGTTCCTGCTTCTCTCTCCAGCCCTGCCTCTCCTTGCTCTCCCTCCTGTACTCTGGGCTCTAGCCACACTGAATTTCTTGACCTTTCTTTACCTGACCCTCCTCTGTGCCCCTCCAGGCTTTTGTGTACAGTCTATACCTCTCTCTGACTCACTTTCTCTCTCACTTTCAATTACTAGTCTTATCTGACTAGTAATTATCTGACTAGTTATCTTATCTGACTAGTTAGGTGTCTGTCCCAGGTCCTTTGTTGGCAATATGTATTTACATTTGTAGCATCACACTGAACTGAAACTATCTGTATGTGTCTGTTGCATAACCAAGGTGGCTCATTGGTGTATTTCAGTACCCAGCTCTGCTTGTACACACAACAGATACCCAATGGTATCTTGTACACACCCAGATACCATTATTTTGGACAAAATAATGGAAAGCAGGATAGGCCAGAGGTCATCAAAAGCCAAGTGGGAGCAGCGGGTAGTAATAAGCCAATGGACATAAGAAAGTTACTGTATCAGTTAGCTTTTGCTGCAAAGTAAACCATGTCAATACTTAGTGGCTTAAAACAACAATCACTTATTTATCTTATAGTTCTGCAGTTTAGGTTGGCTCAGCTGGACTGTTCTGGTCTGCTCAGGTTCTATAAAAAAAAAATTTTTTTTAACATTTATTTATTTTTGAAAGAGAGAGACAGAATGCGAGCAGGGGAGGGGCAGAGAGAGAGAGGGAGACACAGAATCTGAAGCAGGCTCCAGGCTCTGAACTGTCAGCACAGAGCCCTATGCGGGGCTCAAACCCACGAACCGTGAATGTGGGGCTCAAACCCAGGAACCATGAGATCATGACCTGACCCGAAGTCAGACATTTAATCAACTGAGTCCCCCGTGCGCCTCTGGTCTGCTCAGCTTCTGACTGACTGGGGGCTGGCCGGTCTTGGATGGCCCTCAGCCGACACAGTTTATCTCTGCTTTGTGTGACCTTCCATCCTCCAGCAGGGTAGCCTGGACCGGGTCTCATAGCTACTGACAGAATTCCAAAAGAACAGGAAGAATCCTATGGAGGCTCTTAAGGCCTAACCTTAGAACTGACACAATGTCAACTCCACCGCATTCTATCGATCAAAGTGAGTCTCAAGGCCAGCCAGGTTTCAAGGAGTGAGGAAATAGACTCCCCCTCTTGATGAGATGAGCTGTAAATACATCAAGAGTTGCATGTGCTATAGACTGAGCCAGCCAGGTGCCCTATAGTGTTTATTTTTTAATAGCTTCCCTTTATTTTATTTTATAAAAATAAAATAAATAAAAATATTTATTTCTTTAAGTAATCTCTACAGTCAACATGGGGCTTGAGCTCATGACCCCAAGATCAAGAGTCACACGTTCAAACAACTGAGCCGGCCAGGCGCCCCAAGCATGATTTTTAGCACCTACCAAAGTGGGTGTTTGGAACTGGGCCTTGGGAACTGTTTGAGAAGAAAGGCCCATGGAAAAAGATTACTGGGAATGAAAAGACTCTGACAGCAGGCTTCTTAACGTCAGGGGTTGTGCCCATTTTATTCGCTTTTATCTGTAGCACCTCACATAATTACCACACAGGAAACACTCAGCAAATGTTTGTCAAATGACTAATAGTAAACTTCTATTTACTACTGTAAAGGAGAACCAAATGTCTGGTCTTACTAGCAGTGCTGCTGCATGTGAATATACAAGTTAGGCCCTAACGAAGGACTTGTGGGGCACAGAGGAGTGGAGTCGAAATCCAATCTGTGCTCCGATGGCCAAGATTCAGGCCTGGCTCCTGGCTTTGCCTGCCTGCAGGGGGCATAGTTTTAAGTTCAAACATAGCAGCCTTTTGCCTGCTAAGCAGCAAGCCTTTAAGACTGTGTGTTGGAGGGGGCGCCTATTTTACAAATCTTACAACAGTTCTTTTGGGTGAGCTCGGCCCGGCCCTGGTAGTCTAGGGGAGCACAGAGCTGGCTACTGAGGGATACAAGATGACACAAAATGCACAAAGCAAGGAAATTAAGCATAAAACTAAGACACTGTTCTTAAAAATTGATCAACATTGGGGCGCCTGGGTGGCTCAGTCGGTTAAGTGTCCAACTCTTGATTTCAGCTCAGGTTATGATCTCAGGGCTCATGAGATCGAGCCCCGTGCCAGGCTCTGCACTGACAGTGCAGAGCCTACTTGGGATTCTTTCTCCCTCTTTCTTTCAGGCCCTCCTCCGCTTGTGTGCATGTGTGCACACATACACAAAATAAACTTAAAAAGCTTTAAAAAATATTTAAAAAGGGTCACCTGGGTGGCTCAGTCAATTAAGCATCCAACTCTTGATTTCGGCTTACGTCATGATCTCACGCTCTGTATGTTGGGCTCTGCGCTGACACCATGGAGCTCACTTGGGACTTGCTCTTTCCTGTCTCTGCCCCTCCCTGATTCGTGTTTTCTCTCTGTTTGTCAAAATAAATAAATAAACTTAAAAATTTTTTTTAGAAATTAATCAATGCCAATGAATGAGGGATTGAGAGAAACAGGAGCAAGGAAGGAAAAAGGCATAGTGAGGTTAAAATGTCTGAACCAGGGGCGCCTGGGTGGCTCAGTCGGTTGAGCGTCCGACTTCGGCTCAGGACATGATCTCACAGTGTGTTAGTTCAAGCCCCGCATTGGGCTCTGTGCTGACAGCTGGGAGCGTGGAGCCTGCTTCCGATTCTGTGTCTCCCTCTCTCTCTGTCCCTCCGCTGCTCATGCTCTGTCTCTCTCTGTCTCAAAAATAAATAAAAACATTAAAAAAAATTTTTTTTATAAATAAAATGTCTGAACCGAATTCTGAAACCGACTGAGAGTTAACAGAGACGAAAACAGTGGAGCACACAAAACATGATTTGTTTTTATATAGGGTGAATCTATGAGACAGAAAATAGATTAATGGTTGCCCGGGGCTGGGAGTAGGAATGGGGACTGACTGTAAATGGGCTCAAAGTTTCATTTCAGCATGATGGAAGTATTCTAAAATTAGACTGTGGCAACAGCTACATAACTCTGTTAACACACTGAAATTAATTGAATTTTACGCTGAAAACTAATGGATTTTATGGTGTGTATCTCTCAGTAAAGCGATTTGAAAATATTTGTCTCAAATAAAAATAAACAAGCAAATAAATAAATAAAAATATCTGTCTCAGCAAGAGATAACAAATGTTGGGGTGCCTAGGCTGGCTTAGTCAGTGCGGCATGCAATTCTTGATCTCGGGGTTATGAGTGCAAGCCCCACATTAGGTGTAGAGATTACTTACAAACACATAAATAGGGGCACCTGGGTGGCTCAGTTGGTTGAGCATTCGACATCAGCTCAGGTCATGATATCACCGTTTGTGAGTTCAAGCCCCACTTTGGGATTGCTGATGTCAGTGTGGAGCCTGCTTCGAATCTTCTGTTCCCCTCTCCCTCAGTCCCTCCCCCGCCTGCGCTCATGCTCTCTCTCAAAAATAAATAAAACATTAAAAAAAATTTTATAAAACAAATTTTAAAAATACATAAATAAAATCTTTTTTTAAATTGCTGTCCAGATTTTTTTTAAGTTTATTCATTTATTTTGAGAGAGAGAGAAAGCGCATGTTGGGAGGGACAGAGAAAGAGAGAACCCCACACAGGCTCCACACTGTCAGCACAGGAGCCTGATGTGGGGCTTGAACCCATGAACTGCAAGATCATGATCTGAGCTGAAATCAATGCTCAATGACTGAGCCACCCAGGCGCCCCCATAAAAAAAATAGAAAAAAGAAAAAGAAAAGAAAAGAAATGAGTGTTGGTGAAGATGTAGAAACAAGGATCCCTCCTGCACTCTTGGTGGGAATGTAAATTGGTGCAGCCACTGTGGAAAACAGTATGGAGTTTCCTCAAAAAAATTAAAAACGGAAGGACACCTGGCTGGCTCAGTCAGTGGAGCATGCAACTCTTGACCTCAGGGCTGTGAGTTTGAGTTTTACATAAATAAAATCGTTAAAAAAAATTCAAACTAGGGGTGCCTGGGTGGCTCAGTCTGTTAACCATCTGCCTTCAGCTCAGGTCATGATCTCGTGGTTTGTGAATTCGAGCCCCGTGTGGGGCTCTGTGCTGACAGCTCAGAGCCTGGAGCCTGCTTTGGATTCTGTATCTCCCTCTCTCTCTGCCCCTCCCCACAGGCACTCTGTCTCTCTCTCAAAAATAAGTAAACACTAAAAAAATTAAAATAGAAATACCATATGATCCAGTAATTCCATTACTCACTATATACCCTTCAAAATGAAAAAACTAGGGGCACCTGGGTGGCGCAGTCGGTTAAGCGTCCGACTTCGGCTCAGGTCATGATCTCACGGTCTGTGAGTTCGAGCCCCGCGTCGGGCTCTGTGCTGACAGCTCAGAGCCTGGAGTCTGCTTCAGATTCTGTGTCTCCCTCTCTCTCTGACCCTCCCCTGTTCATGCTCTGTCTCTCTCTGTCTCCAAAATAAACATTAAAATTTTTTTTTAATGAAAAAAACTAATTTGAAAAGATATACACACCGCTATGTTTATAGCAGCATTATTTGCAATAGCCAAAATATGGAAGCAGCCCAAGTGTCCATCAGTAGATGAATGGATAAAGAAGATGTGGTATATACATACACAGTGGAATACTCAGCCATAAAAAAGAATGCGATCTTGCCATTTGTGACATATATGGATAGAGTGTATTATGCTAAGGGTAATAAGTCAGGCAGAGAAAGACAAATAACATATGATTTCACTTATATATGGAATCTAAAAAACAAATCAACAAACAAAAAAGCAGACTTTTTTGTTTGTTTTAGAGAGACAGAGAGCAGGGGAGAGGGGCAGAGGGGGAGAGAGGATAATCTTTTTTTTTTTTTGAGTGTACACTGTATTTTATTATTTTACATTTATTAAATAATACATGCTTATGATAAAAAATAATAATACGTGAAGGGATGAAAAGTCCACCAGTTATGTGATTACACAAGGAAAACCACTGTTAATATTTGCTATA
The DNA here is from genome assembly GCF_022837055.1 of Prionailurus viverrinus. Lineage (NCBI taxonomy): Eukaryota > Metazoa > Chordata > Mammalia > Carnivora > Felidae > Prionailurus > Prionailurus viverrinus. Next base: position 15,224,372 of record NC_062574.1, read on the forward strand.
TGTTTTCTGGTATGTGTAGAGAGAGGAGAATCTCCAGCAGGCTCCATGCACAGCACAGAGCCGACGTGGGACTCAATCCACGACCCAGGGATCATGACCTGAGCTGAAATCAAGAGTCGGATGCTCAACCGACTGAGCCACCCAGGTGCCCCCCGAAACACATTTTTTAAATACATAAAACAAATGGGTAGTTGCCAGAGGGGAGGTGGGTAGGGACAAAATAGGTGAAGGGGATTAAGAAATACAAACTTCAAAAAAAAAAAAAAAAAGAGATACAAACTTCCAGTAATAAACGAAATGTCATGATAATGAAAAGTACAGCATGGGCAGTATAGTAAATAATGTCGTAATAACACAGTACGGTGACAGATTGTGATTACACCCACTGCGGTAAGCAATGAATAATGCATTGTCAAATCACTACGTTGCATACCTGAAACTAATATAATATTGGTGGGTTTTTTTTTTGTGGTTGTGTTTTTACTAACATAACATTGTATGTTGTATAACAATTATATTTCAATGAAGAAGAAAAATTTAAAAAACAGAAAACATTGTTCTGAGTATGATAAAATTATTTGCCTCTTATCAGTGATAGCCACACTAAAAGTGAATAGGACATTGTGTGTCACCGATGTGATACAGCAGGAAGCTCATAGCAAGCACCACCTCTGAGGCATTCAAATTAAAAAAAAAAAAAAAAAAAAAAAAAAAAAAAGGACCTTACTCTAATCCAGCTATCAGTTTACAGGAAATATGAGGAATACAGGAACAAGTTAAATAACACCATAAGGAAGTGAGGACGTATCCAGGATGTGAGATATTCTATAAGACAAATGGCCCAGTTTCTCTCAAATAAATGGCATGAAAAAGAAGAAGGACAGGAAGGGAGATCTGTTATGGATAAAGAGAGACTTAAGAGCTCTACTCACTGATGTATTGTGTGAATTTAGTTTGTATCCTGATTCAGGTATACCAATTGGGGAAAAAAAAAAAAAAAAAAAAAGCATTTGAGACAACCATGGGAAATTGACCATGGACTGAATATTCAATGATATTAAAAAAATGAATGAGGAGCACCTGGCTGGCTCAGTCAGTAGAGTATGCAACCCTTGATCTCTGGGTTGTGAGTTTGAGCCCAGTGTTGGGTATAGAGATTACTTAAAAAAAAAAAAAAAATCTTGAGGTACCTGGGTGGCTCAATCAGTTAAGTGTCTGACTCTTGATTTTGGCTCAGGGCGTAATTTCACGGTTCGGGGATTTGAGACAAGTGTCAGGCTCTGTGTTGACAGGGTGGAGCCTGCTTGGGATTCTCTCTCGTTCTCTCTCTCTGCCCTTCCTTCACTATCTCTCTCTCTCTCCCCCCTCTTTCTCTCTCCTTCAAAATAAATAATGAAGGGGTGCCTGGGTGGCTCAGTCAGTCGAGTGTCCGACTTCGGCTCAGGTCATGATCTCACGAATCATGAGTTCAAGCCCCACATCGGGCTCTGTGCTGACAGCTCAGAGCCTGGAGTCTGCTTTGGATTCTGTGTCCCTTCTCTCGCTGTGCCCCTCCCTCACTCATGCTCTGTCTCTCTCTTTCTCAAGAATAAATGAAACATAAATATATAAATATATATATATATGTCAAAATAAATAATGAAAACATTTAAAAAAAAGAATTAAAGATTAATTGATGACTTTTCAAAAAGTATAACTCACTCAATTTATTTGTAAATTTTATTACTAGTGAGAATGAATATATTTCTTTATTAACTCTTTGACTTTTCTCATGTATGAATTAGCAGGTTATACCCTTTTATTTTTTTTTTGTTTTTACTTACTACTTTTAATTTAGAGAGAGTGTGCATGCGCTAGCTTCCACACACCCGTGTGGGGGAGGGGCAGAGGGAGAAGGTGAGGGAATCTTAAGCAGGCTCCACGCTCAGCTCAGAGCCCTAACATGGGGCTGGATCCCAGATCCTGAGATCATGACCTGAGCAGAAATCAAGAGTTGGATGCTCAGCTGATTGAGCTACCCAGGTGTCCCAGGTTATACCCTTTTCATATTTTATTTACTGGATTTACTCTTTATTCAAATAGTCCTTTTTTTTTAAATTTTTTTTAACGTTTATTTATTTTTGAGACAGAGAGAGACAGAGCATGAACGGGGGAGGGTCAGAGAAAGAGGGAGACACAGAATCTGAAACAAGCTCCAGGCTCCAAGATGTCAGCACGGAGCCCGATGCGGGGCTCGAACTCACAGACCGCGAGATCGTGACCTGAGCCGAAGTTGGACGCCTAACCGACTGAGCCACCCAGGCGCCCCTCAAATAGTCCATTTTTTAAATGTTTATTTTTGAAAGAGAGAGAGAGAGAGAGAGAGAGAACGAGTGGGGGTGGGGGCAGAGAGAGAGAGGGAGACACAGAATCGGAAGCAGGCTTCAGGCTCTGAGCTGTCAGCACAGAGCCCGATGAGGGCTTGAACCCATGAACCGTGAGATCATGACCTGAGCCAAAATCAGATGCTTAACCAACTGAGCCACCCAGGATCCCCTTCAAATAGTCAATTTTTACTTTCAATGCTAAAAAACCTTCTTCCATTGATCTGACAGATATTTGATTATATTTTATACTAATATTTATAGAAGTTGGTTCTTAACCTTACTTCATTAAATTTAAAAACTAATTGGTGAATGGCATGAAGTGTAGACCTAACTTCTTTCTAATTTGCTACTGTCCTCAAACCACTTACAAGATAATCTTTTCTTCTTCCTAAGTAATACAATCTTGTGAGGGTTGGAAGTGATAGGTTTTACTAGTTATTTGGAGAATAGCAGAATCTTTTTTTTTTTTTTTTTAAACTGTATTTATTTTGGCGGGGGAGGAGCAGAGAGGGGGAAAGAGAAAGAATTCCAAGCAGGCCCTGCTATCAATGCTGACGGAACCTGATGGGGGGCTCCATCTCATGAATCTAGAGATCATGACCCGAGCTGAAATCAAGAGTCAGACACTCAACTGACTGAGCCACCCAGGTGCCCCGGAGGGTAGCAGAATCTTGAGTGAAATCAGCCACAGATGTAGAAGGACGTGATGTGGTGGATTGCTCACGTGCCCAAGCCTCTCTGGGCACCTGACCAGAGGGTGGAGGAGAGATGGCAGGATAGAGAGGAGGTGCCAGGAAAGCCACCTGTACTCCCATCTTTCCGCACAATATAAACGTGGGTATTTTCCTGAGCGTCAATGGACAAGACTATAAGTTTCTGGGCTGAAACGACTTGCCCGTAACCTACCAAGAGGGGAAGCCCTTCGGAACCTTCCCAACAGGGTCACCTGGGTGGCTCAGTCCATTGAGCATCTGATGCTTGATTTTGGCTCAGGTCCTGATCCCAGGGCCATGGGATCCAGCCCCATGCCCAGCTCTCTGCGCTGAGCATGGAGCCTGCTTGGGATTCTCTCTCTCTCTCTTCCTTTGCCCCTCTACCTTGCTTGCACTCTCTCTCTCCCCTAAAAAAAAAAAAATAATAATTAAAACAACAAAAAAAAGAACACTCCCAACATATTTACACAGGTGTCCTGAAGAGAGCCAGTCACGGGCTGCCTGCCATATGTATATATAACTAAGAAATTATTCCAGCAATGTAAATATGAGTCCATTAGAAAATCTACTAATATAACCAACTATACTTACTCATTAAAGAAAAAAAACCATACTTTATAAAAATTGAGCCTGAAAAAGCATCCAGTAAAAAGTAAAAACTTTTTTTTATGATTATTTCCTTAAATAATTTCTATACCCAATGTGAGGCTCAAACTCACAACCCCGAGATCAAGACAGCATGCTCTACTGACTGAGCCAGCCAGGTGCCCCAACATTCACTTTTTAACTCAGTTTTTATTTATTTATTTTAAAAATATTTATTTATTTTGGGGGAGAGCACAAGTGGGAAAGGGGCAGATAGAAGCGGGCTCTGTGCTGACAGGCTGACAGCAGTGAGCCTGATGTGGGGCTTGAACTCACAAACTGTGAGATTATGACCTGCGCGGAAGTCGGATGCTCAACCATCTGAGCCACCCAGGTGCCCCTTAACTTAGTGTTTAATAAACAGTCTTACCAAATTAGAAGTAGAGGGATCTCTTTAACTTGATTTAAAAAAACGCCTATTTATCAAACCATTAGTAAACATTACTCTTAATGTGAAATATTAAATTCACCTTACATATTAAGGTGAAATATTAGATATTCTCATTAAAATATGGAATTTAACAAATACCCAATTTGATCCCATATTCAACATTTATTTGAAGCTACATAGATATGGAGAAATGAGAAGTAAATAGGAGCTATCTTACTGTAAAGGAAGACACAAAAATTTTATCTTTTTAAAATTTTTTTAAAAGTTTATTTATGTATTTTTGACAGAGTGAGCAGGGAAGGGGCAGAGACAGAGGAAGAGAGAGAATCCTAAGCAGACTCCACACTGTCAGCACGGAGCCCAATGTGGGGCTCGAACTCAAGAACCACCAGATCCTGACCTGAGCTGTAACCAAGAGTCGCTTAACCGACTGAGCCACCCAGGCACCATGAGACAAAAATTTTAGTAGTTCACTCTGAAAACCCAAGCCAGGGGGAAAGAGAGAGGGAAAGCCAGAGGGAAAGCCAGGGTGGCTCAGTCGGTTAAGCTTCAGACTTCAGCTCAGGTCATGATCTCATGGTTCGTGGGTCTGAGCCCCACATCCAGCTCTGTGCTGACAGTGCAGAGCCTGCTTGGGATTCTCTCTCTGTCTCTCTCTCTCTCTCTCTCTGCCCCTCCCCCACTTGTTATCTCCTCTCTCTCTCTCCCTCTCTCTCTCAAAAATAAGTAAACATTAAAAAAAAAGATTCCCAACTTTCCCCTAATTAATCTATAAATTCAGGGGAACCCCAGTCAAAATCAAAATGGATCTTGGGAGGGGCGCCTAGGTAGCTCAGTAGGTTGAGCATCCAACTATTGAATTCAATCTGGTCATGATCCCCCTGGGATCAAGCTGTGCGTCAGGCCAAGTGTAGAGCCTGTTTGGGATTCTCTCTCTCTCTTTCACTGTCTCCTTCTGCCCCTCTCCCCAACTTGCACACACTTTCTCCCTCTCTAAAATAAAGAAAAAAATTCAAAACGGATCTTTTTTTTTTTTAATCTTTTTTTAACGTTTATTTATTTTTGAGACAGAGAGAGACACAGCATGAACGGGGGAGGGGCAGAGAGAGAGGGAGACACAGAATCAGAAGCTGGCTCCAGGCTCTGAGCCATCAGCCCAGAGCCCGACGCGGGGCTCGAACTCGCGGACCTCGAGATCGTGACCTGAGCTGAAGTCGGACACTCAACCGACTGAGCCACCCAGGCGCCCCTTAATTTTTTTTTTTTTAACATTTATTTATTTTGAGACAGAGAAAGACAGAGCGTGAATAGGGGAGGCACAGAGAGAGAGGGAGACGCAGAATCTGAAACAGGTTCCAGGCTCTGAGCTGTCAGCACAGAACCCGATGTGGGGCTCGAACTCACGGACCGTGAGATCATGACCTGAGCCGAAGTCAGACGCTTAACCGACTGAGCCACCCAGGCGCCCCTCAAAACGGATCTTGAGAGAATGTTTCAGGTTGATTCTCCAGTTCATCTGGGAGACTTATAATACAAAATGAGTGAAATTTTGAAAAAAATGTTTACTTTACCAATATGATAGTGTGCTGTAAACCTATTGTAATAAATAATGTCATGTTGAAATAAGGATAGACAAACGAGCACCTGGCTGGCTTAGTTGGTAGCATGAGACTCTTGATCTTGGAGCTGTGAGTTCCAGTCCCATATTGGGTATAGAGATTACTTACAAATTAACCTTTGGAAAATAATAATAATAACTTTTCCTTCTAGGGGAGCCTAGCTGACTCAGTCGGTAGAGCATGCAACTCTTAATCTTGGGGTCATGAGTTAGAGCCCCACACTGGGTGTAGAGATTGCTTAAAAATAAATAAATAGGGGCGCCTGGGTGGCTCAGTTGGTTGAGCATCCGACTTCAGCTCAGGTCACGATCTTGCGGTCGGTGAGTTCGAGCTCCGCGTCGGGCTCTGGGCTGATGGCTCAGAGCCTGGAGCCTGCTTCCATTCTGTGTCACCCCCTCTCTCTGCCCCTCCCCTGTTCATGCTCTGTCTCTCTCTGTCTCAAAAATAAATAAAACGTTAAAAAAAAAATTAAAAATAAATAAATAAATAAATAAATAAATAAAACAATTTTCCTTCCTAGAAATACCCTTATATATATGTAAATATGTAAATACCCTTATATATGCAAATATACCCATATATATGTAAATAAATAAAGGGGTTTGTTACAGTATTATTTGTAACAGCAGTAATTAAAAAAAATTTTTTTTGGGGCGCCTGGGTGGCGCAGTCGGTTAAAGCGTCCGACTTCAGCTCAGGTCACGATCTCACGGTCCGTGAGTTCGAGCCCCGCGTCGGGCTCTGGGCTGATGGCTCAGAGCCTGGAGCCTGTTTCCGATTCTGTGTCTCCCTCTCTCTCTGCCCCTCCCCCGTTCATGCTCTGTCTCTCTCTGTCCCAAAAATAAATAAACGTTGAAAAAAAAATTAAAAAAAAAATTTTTTTTTTTAATGTTTATTTACTTTGGAGGGGCGGGGAAGAGGCAGGGCCGAGAAAGAGAGATGCAGAATCTGAAATAGGCTCTGGGCTCTGAGCTGTGAGCACAGAGCCCAACTTGGGACTCGAGCTCACAAACCATGAAATCATAGTCAGATGGTTAACTGACTGAGGCACCGAGGTGCCCTGTAACAGCAATAAATTTTAAAGAGCTTAGATATTTATCAGTAGAAGATTGATTAAATAATATAACACCCATACAAGAGAATATCATAGGTGTTAAAAAGAGAAAAGTAGCTTTATAGGTACTATTGAAAAAATATTCTTGAAGGACACCATGCTGGCTCAGTCAGTGGAGCACACAACTCTTGATGTCAAGGTGGTGAGTTTGAGCCCCATGTTGGGCATACAGTTTACAAAAAAAAAAAAAAAAAGGTATGTGTGTATATATATCATATATATATATATATGATATATTGAATGGAAAAAGCAGTCTGAGTCTGCAGAACAATATTATGGCAGAAAGTAATTTTTATTTCTTTTGGTTCACTTTTTTATTCTTTTTTTTTTTTGTTCCTAAGTAGGCTCCATGCCCAGTCGGAGTCCAACAAGGGCCTTGAACTCCCCAGCCTGAGATCAAGACCTAAGCTGAGATCAAGAGTCGGAGGCTTAACCAACTGAGCCACCCAGGTGCCCTCACCTTTCTACTCTTTAAAAGTAGTATATTATCCAGGGCACTTGGGTGGTGCACTGTCAGGACGGAGCCTGCTTGTGATTCTCTCCCTCTCTCTCTGACCCTCCTCTGCTTGCACTCTCTCACTCTCTCAAAACAAATAAATTTCAAAAAGTTGAAAAAAATAAAAGCAATACATAATTAAAGATATTTATGAAAATACAACAAAAAATGAAAGCAAAAGCTGAAAATAAAACACCTATAATCCCTAAAAAACTGATTTTAACCTTCTTGGGGCACCTGGGTGGCTCAGTCGTTTAAGCGTCCGACTTCGGCTCAGGTCATGATCTTGTGGTTTGTGAGTTCAAGCCCTATGTTGGACTCTGTGCTGACAACTCAGAGCCTGGAGACTGCTTCAGATTCTGTGTCTCTGTCTCCCTCTGCCCCTCCCCAGCTGGCATTCTCTCTCTCTCTCTCTCTCTCTCTCACTCAAAAATAATTAAATGTAAAACAATTTTTTTAATGTTTTTAAATTTATTTTTGAGACAGAGAGAGACAGAGCCTGAGCAGGGGAGGGGCAGAGAGAGAGGGAGACACAGAATCTGAAGCAGGCTCCAGGCTCCTAGCTGTCAGCACAGAGCCCGACGCGGGGCTCGAACTCACAAACCACGAGATCATGACCTGAGCCAAAGTCGGATGCTTAACCGACTGAGCCACCCAGGTGCCCCTATACATAAAAATTTTTTTAAAAACTGATTTCAACATTCTATTAGTGTATTTTTATTGTTTTCTAAATATAATTGTATTTTTAACAATGCGATACTAAATATGTGATTTCATTGCTTTTATACTTAATCATACATCGTGAGAGTTTTTCATGAGTATCTTCATAAATTTTATATTGTAAATTAAAAAAAATTAATTTTTAAAAATTAAATTGTAGGGGCACCTGGGTGGCGCAGTCGGTTAAGCGTCCGACTTCAGCCAGGTCACGATCTCGCGGTCCGGGAGTTCGAGCCCCGCGTCAGGCTCTGGGCTGATGGCTCAGAGCCTGGAGCCTGTTTCAGATTCTGTGTCTCCCTCTCTCTCTGCCCCTCCCCCCGTTCATGCTCTGTCTCTCTCTGTCCCAAAAATAAATAAACGTTGAAAAAAAAATTAAAAAAAAAATTAAATTGTAAATTTTAAGGTAGTACACACATTTTAAAAATTTAAACAAATTTTAAAAAGTTTAAAATAAAATAATTAGCCTATTTTTACAAGTAAAAACACAATGTTAACTTAAAAAAAAAAATAACTAAACTGCAAGCTCCCGGAGGCAATGACTAATCATATTTTTTAATGTCCTGTTTCCTTCTTGTAGTGCTTAGCACACTGCCATGTATGGATACACTACTCAAGACAAGTCAAGTGAGGTCTCGTTTCCATTAAAGGAAATATTTCAATAAAGTTGGGAGACTCATACTTAAGGGTGTGATTTAATGACCTGGTGATTGTTTTAAAGGATTTTCAACGGAGTATGAAGTATCCATTAACACAGCAGCTGTGCGAAGTTCAGTATTACACTGTGAGAACCATCTCAATACAGCACCATGATTTTCTGTAAGTATTAATCTCTCCACCCAAGATAGTGCTTGAACTCCTCATCCTGAAATCAAGAGTCACATGCTTTACTGGGGCGCCTGAGCGGTTGGCTCAGTTGGTTGAGAGTGCAACTCTAGGTTTCAGCTCAGGTCATGATCTCAGGGAATCGTGAGACTGAGACCCAACAGGACTCTGTGCTGACAGCATGAAGCCTGCATGGGATTCTCTTTTCCCCTCTTTTTGCCCCTGCCCCTCCCCTGCATTCTCTCTCTCTTTCAAATAAATAAATAAACATTAAAAAAAAAAAAGTCATATGCCCTACCAACTGAGCTAGCCAGGCGCCCCCATGCATGCACCATGATTTTTTTATATCTGTTTTTATATCTGTAAAAAATCATGGTGCTTGGGGCGCCTGGGTGGCGCAGTCGGTTAAGCGTCCGACTTCAGCCAGGTCACGATCTCGCGGTCCGTGAGTTCGAGCCCCACGTCAGGCTCTGGGCTGATGGCTCAGAGCCTGGAGCCTGTTTCCGATTCTGTGTCTCCCTCTCTCTCTGCCCCTCCCCCGTTCATGCTCTGTCTCTCTCTGTCCCAAAAATAAATAAACGTTGAAAAAAAAAAAAAAAAAAAAATGAAAAAAAAAAAAAAAAAATCATGGTGCTATATCAAAAATGTTTCTCCTTTTTTTTTTTTTTGACATAGTACTGGAAGTCCTAACCACAGCAATCAAACAAAAACAAAAAAACAAAAACAAAAAAACAAATAAAAGAAAAAGAAAAAGAAATGAAAGGCATCCAAATTAGTAAGGAAAAAGTAAAACTCACTATTTTTTTAAACAGATATAAACTATTGAATATTTGCCACCAATATTTTTTTTTTCTAATGTTTATTTTTTGAGAAAGAGGGAGAGAGCATGAGTAGGGAAGGGGCAGAGAGAGAAGACACAGAATCCGAAGCTGGCTCCAAGCTGTCAGCACAGAGCCCGATGTGGGGCTCGAACTCACGAGCCGTGAGATCATGACCTGAGCTGAAGTCAGATGACCAACTGCCTGAGCCACCCAGGTGCCCCGTATTTATTTATTTATTTTGAGAGAGAGAGAGAGAGAGAGAGAGAGAACACACGAACCAGTGGGGGAGGGGCAGAGAGAGGGACAGAGGATCCAAAGTGAGCTCCGAGCTGACAGCTAAGAGCCCGGTGTGAGCCTGAAACTCACAAACCAGGGGAGCACGACCTGAGCCAAAGTCGGATGCCCAACCGAGTCACCCAGGTGCCCCTTCACATTCTACCTTTAAACTTTCATTATTTTCAGAAGACATGATACTGTATATATAGAAAACCCTAAAAACTCCACCAACAACTACTAAAACTGATAAATGAATTCAGTAAGGTCACACATAGGACACAAAATCAATATACAGAAATCCATTGCATTCTCCACACTAATAATGAAGTAGTAGAAAGAGAAATTAAGAAAATAATACCATGTATAATTGCGTCAAAAGTAATAAAATACCTAGGAATAAACCGAACCAAGGAGGTGAAAAACTTGTACTCTGAAGATCATGAAACATGGATGAAAGAAATTGAAGATGATACAAGCAAATGGAAAGACATTCCATGCTCATGGGTTGGAAGAACAAATATTGTTAAAATGTCCATACCACCCAAAGTATCGTACAGATTTAATGCAATCCCTATCAAAATGGCGACAGTATTTTTCACTGAACTGGAACAAATAATCCTAAATTTGTATGGAACCACAAAAGACCCCGGAGAGCCAAAGCAATCTTGAGAAAGAAGAACAAAGGTGGAGGTATCACAATCCAGATTTCAAGATACATTACAAGACTGTAGTAATCAATCCAGATTTCAAGATACACTACAAGACTGTAGTAATCAAAACAGAATGGTAGTGGCACAAAAATAGGCACATATATCAATGGAACAGAACAGAGAGTCTAGTAACAAACCGTGATTATATGGTCAATTAATCTTTGACAATGGAGACAAGAATATTCAGTGGGGAAAAAAACAGTCCCTTCAACAAATGGTGTTGGGAAAGTTAGAGAAACATGCAAAAGAATGAAACTGGATCACTTTCTTATACCATAAACAAAAATAAATCCAAAATGGATTAAGGAACTAAATGTAAGACCTGAAAAAATGTGAGACCTTAAAAAAAAAAGTGAGATCTAAAACCATAAAAATCTTTTTTTTTTTAAAGTTTACTTATTCATTTTGGGGGTGGGGTGGGGTGGGGTGGGCAGAGAGAGAGTGAGAGAAAGAGAATCCTGACAGGCTCTATCCTACAATCCTGGGATCATGACCTGAGTTGAAATCAAGAGCCAGATGCTCAGCTGACTGAGCCACCCAGGAGCCCCTATGCCCCTAAAATCATAAAAATCCTAGTAAAAGATCATAGGTGGTAATTTATCTGACATTGGCCATAGCAACATTTTTCTGGATATGTCTCCTGAAGCAAGGGAAACAAAAGCAAAAGTGAACTATTGGAACTACATAAAAAATTGGTCTGCATAGCAACCAACCATCAAAATGAAATAACAATCTATTGAATGGGATGAGATATTTGCAAATGGCATACCCAATAAAGGGTTAGTATCCAAAACACAGAAAGAACTTGTACCAACTCAACACCCAAACATCCCAAATAATCCAATAAAAAAATGGGCAGAAGACATTAACACACATTTCTCCAAAGAAGACAGGTGGCCAACAGCCACATGAAAAGATGCTCAACATCATTCATCATCAGGGAAACCACAATGAGATATCGCCTCACACTTGTCAGAATGCCTAAAATAAAAACACAAGAAACAAGTGTCGGTGAGGATGAGGAGAAAAAGGAACTCTCTTTCCCTGTTGGTGGGAATGCAAACTCGTGTAGCCACTGTGAAAAACAGTATGGAGCTTCCTCACAGAAATTAAAAATAGAACTACCATGTGATCCAGTAATTCCACTACTGGATATTTACCCAAGAATACCAAAACACTAATTCAAAAAGATATATGCACCCCTTTGTTTATTGCGGCGTTATTTACAATGGCCAAATTATGGAAGCAGCACAAGTGTTCATCGATAGATGAATCACAAGGTGTGGTATATATACAGGGTGGAATATTATTCAGCCATAAAAATAATAAAATCTTGCTGTTTGTTGCAACATGCATAGATCTAGAGAATATAATGCGAAGTAAAGTAACCAGTCAGAGAAAGACAAACACTATATGATCTCATTCATAGATGCAATTTAGGAAACAAAATTGTCTGTAGAGAACAAACTGAAGGTTACCAGAGGGGAGGTGGGTAGGGAGATGGGTGAAATAGGTAAAACAAACGGATTAAGCATTAAGAGTACACCTACCAGGGGTGCCTGGGTGGCTCAGTCGGTTAAGTGTCTGACTTCGGCTCAGGTCATGCTCTCACGGTTCGTGGGTTCAAGCCCCACATCGGGCTCTGTCTGCCGACAGCCTGGAGCCTGCTTCCGATGCTGTCTCCCTCTCTCTTTGCCCCTCCCTCCCCTCACACTGTCTCTCTCTCTCTCTCTCTCTCTTTCAAAAAGTGAATAAAAAATTAAAAAAGAAGAATATACTTATCAAGGTGAGCACTGAGCAATGTAACAATTGTTGAATCATTATATTGTACAACCGAAACTAATATAACCTTATATATTAACTATGCTGAAATTAAATTTAAAAATATTTCTTTATATGTTTGTTACCTTGTCAATAATTTCTGTCTTTCTTAGTTCTGTTTGTTGAGAGGACAGGCAGTACAGTCAAAGAATCCATCTAGGTTTAAGATTTCCACCTTCTCAGCAGTTTCTTAGGAAGAGGCACCTTCAGATAGACTTCAGCCAGTCTTGGGAGACACTGCTCGGGAGAGAGTACCAAGTGGTGACAATGAGGTCCCCCCAAACCTCTGCATGTCCATGATAGCCCTGTAGCATCCCGGGAGCACAGCTGGCTTTGTAGGGTGGAAGAGGGGGGCCAATCTGGCCACCCCTGTTGGCTACTATTTCTGTGAAATGACCACTATCTTTTCACTGCTTTTCTTCTCAAGAGAACCCCACACTTACTGCTCTCACTTTCTTGCCTCCTTTATGCTTTAGTCAAACGCAGTGCGGCCTCCAACATCCTTTAGAAGCTGCTCTTGAAGATCAGTAATGACCTAATTCCTATATCCAATGGCTTTTCCTCATTGCTAATCTTTTTTCCCCAAAGTTTATGTATTTAGTAATCTGTACACCTAATGTGGGGCTCGAACTCACAACCCCAAGATCCAGAAGAGTCCATGTTCCATCAACTGAGCCAGCCAGGAGCCCCTATGCTGCTGTGGTAGGTTTGCTATTATTTTGTTGAAGAGGTTTGCATCTATTTATAAAAGACTTTGGTCTGTAGTTTTCTTGTAATGTCTTTGTCCAGATTTGGTATTAGAGAGCCAGGTAAAAGCTGGTCTAACAAAATGAGGTAGGACGTGCTCTCTCAGCTAATTTTTCGGAAGAATTTCAAAGGGTTTGGTGTTAATTCTTTAAATGCTTGGCAGAGGGGCGCCTGGGTGGCGCAGTCGGTTAAGCGTCCGACTTCAGCCAGGTCACGATCTCACGGTCCGTGAGTTCGAGCCCCGCGTCAGGCTCTGGGCTGATGGCTCAGAGCCTGGAGCCTGTTTCCGATTCTGTGTCTCCCTCTCTCTCTGCCCCTCCCCTGTTCATGCTCTGTCTCTCTCTGTCCCAAAAAAGTAAATAAAAATGTTGAAAAAAAAAAAAATGCTTGGCAGAAAAAAAAAAAAGAAAAGAAAAGAAAAAAAGGGGCGTCCGGGTGGCTCAGTCAGTTGGGCGTCTGACTTCAGCTCAGGTCATGATCTCACAGCTTGTGAGTTCGAGCCCCACATCAGGCTCTGTGCTGACAGCTTGCTCAGAGCCTGCAGCCTTCTTCAGCTTCTGTGTCTCCCTCTCTCTCTGCCCCTCCCCCGCTCATGCTCTGTCTCTCTCCTACAAAAATAAATAAACATTAAAAAAAATTTTTTTTAAATGCTTGGCAGAATTCACCAGTGAAGCCATCTAGTCTTGGGATTTTATTTGTTGGAAGATTATTTTGTATTTCTTCTTGAGTCAGTTTTGGTAGTTTGCACGTAGTATGATCTGGTTCTACACACGATATTTCTTATACCAAATGTGTGGGTTCCCACACCAAGCAATTTTCCAATTATCTGTGGACACCAACTGGGTATCCTAAGTTTTAATTCAATTCTGACACTACCCAGAGTTACTACAGACCCCGGGGACTGAGGTTAAGGGCTCAGTTCCATAGGACAGTTCCCACTTCATTATTTATTTATTTAAAAAAATGTTTTTAATGTTTATTTATTTTTGAGAGAGGAAGGTGCCTGGGTCGCTCAGTTGGTTAAGCAGCCAACTTCGGCTCAGGTCATGATCTCACGGTTTGTGAGTTCGAGCCCCGCGTTGGCCTCTGTGCTAACAGGCTGACAGCTCGGAGCCTGGAGCCTGCTTCGGATTCTGTGTCTCTCCTTCTTTCTGCCCCTCCCCTTCTTGTGCTCTGTCTCTCTCTCTCTCTCTCTCTCTCTCAAAAATAAATAAACATTTAAAAAATAAAAAAAAAAACAAATAACAGAAGCTCTTCACAGGCATTATTTGGGAAGTTACAAGAGTTTTAAGAGCTCTGTTCAAGGAACTAAGGACAAAGGCCAAACATGTACTTTTTACTATATCATGATATCACATTATGTTTCTAGGAATTTGTCCATTTCATTTGTTATCCAGTTTATCGGCATAGCAGTGTTCATAATACAATCCTTCTTTCTGCAAGGTTTATAGTAATGTCCCTACTTTCATTTCTGATTTTAATTTTGAGACTTCTTTTCTTCTTAGCCAATCTAATTTTTGTTATTCTCTATTTTATTTATGTCCACTTTAATTTTTATTCTGCTAATTTTCGGTTTAGTTGATTCTTCTTTTTGTAGTTCCTTAAGATGTACAGTTATTAATTTGAGATCTTCCTTTTTTTATTTATTTTTTAAATTTTTTAACGTTTATTTATTTTTGAGACAGAGAGAGACAGAGCATGAACGGGGGAGGGTCAGAGAGAGAGGGAGACATAGAATCTGAAACAGGCTCCAGGCTCTGAGCTGTCAGCACAGAGCCCCACGCGGGGCTCCAACTCAAGGACCACGAGATCGTGACCTGAGCTGAAGTCGGACGCTTAACCGACTGAGCCACCCAGGCGCCCCGAGATCTTCCTTTTTTTAAATGTTTATTTATTTTTGAAAGAGAGAGAGAGAGAGAGGGAGGGAGATAACGCGAATGGGGGAGGGGCAGAGAGCGAGGGGGACAGAAGATGGGAAGAAGTGGGCTCTGCATTGATAGCAGCTAGCCCAACGCTGGGCTCAAACTCATGAACTGCGAGATCATGACCTGAGCTAAAGTCGGTTGCTCAACCCACCGAGCCACCCAGGCACCCCAAAAGATCTTCCTTTTTTAATGTAGGCATTTACAGCTGTAAATTTCCCTCTTCTCACTATTTTTACTCATCTCATGTTTTGGTATACTGTGTGCTTGTTTTTATTCATCTCAAGGTATTTTTAAATTTTCCTGGTGATTTCTTCCTGGGCCATTAGTTATTTAAAAGTGTTATTTCAGGGGCGCCTGGGTGGCTCAGTCGGTTGAGTGTCTGACTCTTGATTTTGGCTCTGGTCATGAGCTCGTAGTTCTTGGGATTGAGCCCCCAATCTGGCTCTGCGCTGACAGCACGGGGCCTGCTTGGGATCCTCTCTCTCCCCCTCTCTCTGCCCCTCTGCTAAGCACATGCACTCTTTCTCTCTCTCTCTCAAATATATGAACTTAAAAAAAATATTTAAGGGGCGCCTGGGTGGCTCAGTCGGTTAGGCAGCCGACTTCGGTTCAGGTCATGATCTCACAGTTCGTGAGTTTGAGCCCCAAGTAGGGCTCTGTGCTGACAGCTCAGAGCCTGGAGCCTGTTTCAGATTCTGTGTCTCCCTCTCTGACCCTCCCCTGTTCATGCTCTGTCTCTCCCTGTCTCAGAAATAAATAAAAAAATGTTTAAAAAAACGACAAAAAAACCCAAAAAAACAAAAACAAAAAGACTGCTTTTGTGGCCTATCATCCGATCTCCAGTTCCTTAACTTACAGAAGAACATGATGTTTGCTGAAGGTCACATGTTTATTTATTTACAGAATTGGGACTGGAACCTAGTAGGTCTTTTTGATTTTCACGTTTACAATTAAGATTGATAAGTTGTTTTTTTTGTTTGGTTTTTATTTTTATTTTTTTTTTTAGAGAGAGAAAGAGATGGAAGGAAGGGCAGAGGGAGAGAGAGAGAGAATCTTAAGCATGAGGCTTCAAGCTCAGTGTGTAGATCAACTCGGGGCTTGATTTCACGACCCTGGGATCAGGACCTGAGCAGAAATCAATAGTCAGAGGCTTACCTGACTGAGTCCCCCAGGCGTGCCCCTGATAAGTATGTTTAAAGTGTAAAGGGGCTTCGTTTCGAAGGCAATAAGGAGCTACCCAATCTCTTTCGTTGGGTCTCCTGCTTTCAAATATCTCTTAAAAGCAGGTCTTCTTCAAGGCTGCACACATTCTCTAGTTGCTTCCGTGGCAGCCTCCCAATTCCATGCTGGTAATTTTTACCTGATGATCTGTGAGAACCTTAGAACATGTACAAAAAGGAATTCCTGTCTCTGTTCATTCCGTCACGTCTCTGTTCATTTATGTTCTGTTCATTCCGTCAGCAGCTTTCCCTACTCGTCAATTTTAATTTTTTTTCCTCTTCACAAAATCACATCCAAACAGCTACAAACTTTTTTTTTTTTAAATCTTATTTTTTTTTTTTTTAACGTTTATTTATTTTTAGGACAGAGAGAGACAGAGCATGAACGGGGGAGGGGCAGAGAGAGAGGGAGACACAGAATCGGAAACAGGCTCCAGGCTCCGAGCCATCAGCCCAGAGCCTGACGCGGGGCTCGAACTCACAGACCGTGAGATCGTGACCTGGCTGAAGTCGGACGCTCAACCGACTGCGCCACCCAGGCGCCCCTTTAAATCTTATTTTTAAGTAATCGCTACACCCAATGTGGGGCTCAAACTCACAACCCTGAGGTCAAGAGTTGCATTCTCTACCAACTGAGCCAGCCAGGTGCCCCCAGCTATGAACTCTTGAGGCTTTTCTCTGCAGGACTATTTCTATCTGTCCTTTCCTTCCTATTTTTACTGCACCCATCTATTACTCTTACCTGTATTATTGTAGCCTTTCTTTAATCACAGCTGTGCAACCTTGTTTTAATTTTTATTTCATAATCATAAAGTTATGTTTTAAAAAATTTGTTTAAGTTTTTATTTTGAGAGAGAGAGAGGAAGAATGAGCCGGGGAGAGGGGGCAGAGACAGAGGAGAACAGAGGATCTGAAGTGGGCTCTGTGCTGACAGCAGAGAGCCTGATGTGGGGCTCAAACTCACAAACCATGAGATCATGACCTGAGCCCAAGTTGGATGCTTTACCGACTGAGTCACCCAGGCACCCCTCATAAACTTATTTTTGAAATTTATTTTTATTTATTTTGAGAGAGAGTGAGAGAGAGTGAGCGGAGGAGGGGCAGAGAGAGGGAAGGATACAGAATCCCAAGCAGGATTGGCGATGGCAGCACAGAGCCTGATGTGGGGCTTGAACTCATGAACTGTGAGATCATGACCTGAGCCAAAATCAAGAGTCGGAAGCTTAACTGACTGAGCCACCCAGGCACCCCATAAACCTTTTTAAAAGATTTTTTATTTTTGAGTAATCTCTACATACAGTGTGGAGCTTTAGCTCACAATCCAAGATCAAGAGTTGCATGTCCTTCCTACTGAGCCAGCCAGGAGCCCCTCATCATCATAAACTTAACTTTGGAATCCAGCTAGACATGGAGAGGAGTAAGGAAAATATGGAACCCATAGAACTGTAGTGAGAGCACAAATATTATGGGATTTTTGGAGCAGATGGGGGTGAAGGGGTGCTCTCCTGAGCTATAGAATGAATGGTCTCGTCGTTAAGATAAAACACAAATCAAAACCAAAAAAGATAAAACACAAGTTAAATTTATTAGATTTGTCCACAGTCAGCAATGGTGATCTTCTTACTGGTCTTGCCATTCCTGGCCCCAAAGCACTGCATGGCTTCCATAATACTCATGCTCTCTTTCACTTTGCAAAAGACCGCATGCTTGCCATCCAGTCTTGGTAATGTAGATGAAAAACTTTGTGTTGGGTCCTGCACTTGCCATGGACAGATGCCAACACTTGTATGCTTCAGGATGAAATTCTCATCATCAGATTTCTCCCCACAGATGGACTTGCCACCACTGCCATTTTGGCATGGGAAGTCACCACCCTGGCCCATGAATCCCAAATAATCCTGTGAAAGCAGGAATCTTTATAACCAAATCTTTTCTCCCCTGTGCTCAGAGCACAAAAGTTTGCTTGCTGTCTTTGGAACTTTTGTCTGCAAACAGCTGGAAGGCGTCGTGGCCCAATGGCTCCCCACCCACAGCGATGTGGAAGAACATGGTGGGGTTGATCATGGCTGGGCAGTGCAGGTGGTTCTGGGATCATGGGGACTGCAAGGCCTGCCATGCAATCTCTATTAATCTTTCCAAAGTGTATCCATGGTGGCATCATCCTCCACGTAAAATCATCAAAAATAACTCCCTTGTGCCCACAGAATAAGGTGCAAACTTCCTAGTTTACCACACAAGACTCTTCATAATTTGTTTCCAATCTACTTTTTATTCCACATCTATTGCATATCCCACCACAGAGTTTGTATTCTGACCTGAGTTTCAGTCATGCAACCAATATGTTATTAAGTACAAGGTGCTGGGAATCCATTGGGAAGAAACACAGGCCAGGTTCTTTCCCAGTCCTGCCTCCTCCATCTCGATTTAATATTGGTCCCACTCTTCTGCACCTTACACTCCAGACCAGATTTCTCTAACAACTTCCCTCTCCTATCCACGGTGGGTCTAAGGAGAAAAAGAAGACTAAAAAGGAAGAAGAAAAAGACTGCAAAAGGCAAGGATGAAGTTGAGGTGTGAAATCTGCAGGCCCCTTTCCCCTACCAATTAGAGCAGAGCCCCACTCTTAACCCTGGTGTCAAAAGGGTGTGAAAATGTCCCAGGACTGGGTTTGGCTGAAAAACACAGGAGCAGGTAGGACAGAAGTTGGTTTCAGTGAGGAAGGCCTGCCATTATAAAAACCGTTACAGCCTCTGGCTCTCTTCCCGCACGTCCAGGCGTCGGTCTTCGGTCACAGCCCAGGCTCCCTCGCTCACTCGCTTCAGGAGCCGTCCAGGCGGCCTCCCCCGCGCTGTCTCTCTCTTCCCTCAATCTCTTGGGATAGTTCTCTCTCCCAGCCGTCGCAGTTCCCGCCTCAACGTTCCAACGCCTGCGGAGCCCACGGAGGAGGGGCTTCTGGCTGGTTCCAGCCTCTTCGGGCTTTGAGCTCCTGGACCCGCCCCCCCCCCCGCGCCAGTTGCCAGGGAGCGGTTGCCATAGAGCTGAGCAGTTGTCCGCGTGCGCAGGCGGAAGTCCCGGATTGAGGCGCCGCCATTTTTGCTGCCCAGACACGGAGCGAGAGGCTGAGAGAGTCGGAGACACTATCCGCTTCCATCCGTCGCGCAGACCCTGCCGGAGCCGCTGCCGCTATGGATGATCGGGAGGATCTGGTGTACCAGGCGAAGCTGGCCGAGCAGGCTGAGCGATACGACGGTGAGTTGGGGGGGTTACGGGGGGCTGGAATTCTCGGACCCTCTGCCGCCGCCCACAGAGGCCGGGAGCAGGAGACAAAATGGCGGCATCGTCTCCGAACCTGGCCGGGGACGTGGATTCGGGAAGCAGGAAATGGCCTGTGGGCTCCCGGAGCGGTGGGAGGCTCCAGGCCCAGGAATTTGACCCCTTTGGCGTCCTCAGTTGCAGACACTCGCGGGCCTGGAGGCCGAGGCGAGAGGGTGGAGGAGTTGGTTGTAAAATGGCGGCTGGGGGGGGGGAGGGCGAGTCCCGGGGCGGGGGAGGGGGAGGAGATGGCGGGTGCTGTCTCCGCGCGAGCAATCCCCAGGGGAATCTCTGGGCCATCTTGGGATGTGGCGAACAATTGGGTGGGGTGATGGGGGAAGAAACACCCGTCACATGGGGGAGAGTGGCACCAGGAGCTGCAGCGCGGGCGCCTTTGAGGGAAATATGGCGGGTGGGGGCGGTGGCTTTTCCCCGGAGGCCCAATGTGGGGCGGCGGCTGTGGAGTCTCACAAAGGAGAA
Organism: Prionailurus viverrinus; assembly: GCF_022837055.1. Classification (NCBI taxonomy): domain Eukaryota; kingdom Metazoa; phylum Chordata; class Mammalia; order Carnivora; family Felidae; genus Prionailurus; species Prionailurus viverrinus. The sequence goes on from NC_062574.1 coordinate 15,244,570, forward strand.
TCCTTGCGAGCGGAGGGCTTCTTTGGGTTTGTGGTGGAGGGCCCTCTTGGGTGAGGGGTGGGGAAGGTCAGAGTGGGAATCACTGCAGTTCATCCTTGAGCGGAGGCCAGCTGAGATGCTGCGATCGGATTTCCTTTCCGTAGGCCGGCACACCTTGTATTGAGTGATGTTTAGACTTTACGTTCAATCAACCTTGCTTTCTTCTGGGGAGGTCTAGAAAAACCTCGCTCACGGTCCCTTTCCTCGGACTTATCCTGGAGAACTCGCAAGTTCCTGTAATCATTTTCTGGCATCGTTAGCTGGGGACGGCGGGGGGGGGGGGGCAGGTTCTGGTGGATAAAGCATTGAACAGGAAACAAGGAGACCATGATTCTTAGTCCTTTAAATGCCCGTGCCTCAGTTTACCAGTTTGTAAAAATGATGACTTTACTGTTTACAGTTACCATTATGACAAACGAAAAGACCTGTTGGAAAATAAAGTTATTTAAAATAACGTTTAATAACTGTATTTTGGTTGACTCCCCCGGCTTGGAATGCGTGTTTGTATTTAATGGGGAGGTCGTAACCTACCCGAAGCCCTCAGCTGAGGGTTTGGTTATTGGATTTTGAACATAGGGCATCCCAGCAGATCGTATTTTCTCTTTTCTATTTTAAAGAAATGGCTTTGTGTACAGATTTGAACAGTTCTTTGTTCATTGCTCCTTTGCCCCTAAAGGTTCTTGAGTCATTTTTTTAGAACTTGATCGAAATGTCCATTGTGTCTGTTTAGTCGTTAAAGGGTGCTGCTCTTTAAAATTGCCCTTACCTCCTCCATTTTGGACCTAGGTAACTTGAATTACCCCACATCCGTTAAACTGTAGTATTATAAAAACAAAAAACCTTATATGTGGTTTCTGTGGTTTTAATTCTGTTCAGGGGTGAGACAAGGTTGGAAACAACCATTGATCTTCAGATTTTTTCATAATTACTGAAGCCACTTATTTTTCAAAATGTTATGTAGGGCCCATGCTTTCCTTGAATGCCAGGTTGGTCATGTGAATAGCCTCAGGGGTAGTCTCAGTATATCATCATATATTAGGATTCAAGAATTTGAAAATTAGAAAAGGTCAGGAACTCCAGTTGCATTTCGTAAATTCTTACATACCTATTTGTATTGAACAAGGTTTTTGTTGGAGGGAGAGGGAAATAAGATGGGGAAGTACAGCTCAAGGTCAGATTTGTCTTTATTTCCGTGTTTAAAAGTGAAACAATGTAGGTATGCTCCTTGTGGAAGTTTTTCTTCATCCCCCTTAGGCACCAGATAGGTTCCTCTCAATCTATTAGTGTCCTTGGGGGGAAACTTGAAATTATATTTGAATGCTCTCTGGTCTGTAAGGATTTAGGCTCAAATTCTCAAGTTAGGATTTAGGTTTTGCCAAAACCAAAAAGGGTGTGGAAGAAGCTTTTTGTTTTTAATTTGTTTTAAAACTGATTTTGGAAGCTCATGATTGTAGCTTCCAAGCAAGTGATGGTTTAGTGATAATATTGGAGCTGGGTGGTGAGGACTTTTAACCAAAGCCCTGTTGGTTATTGAACATAGTGTTATCTAGAGAGAGCCACTTCATTAAGTTATTTAAACGTTAAGTGTCTGCTTCAGGATATAAAGGGGGAAGGAAATAGGATCTACCAGGTGGGAAGGAACTCCTGTGACTGTTGGGGCACAAGATAGGGAGGAATTCATTGGGAAGAAGAAGAAAGCAGTCATCAGGAAGCAGCCTCTACCTGTGTCCACTCCTTTGTTGAGTGCAATAATTCAGCTTTGTGGTGACAAAAATTCCTCATAGTTTTAGTCACTGAACAATATGTGGTGTGGGGAGTAGAAGAAGTGCATTTGAATGCTTTGTTTTTGGGTTGGAAGTAAATACTGGCTTTTCTGGTTCCTGCAGTATCTGTTAGGTTGCATACTCTGTTGAACCTAATACTTGTTTGTAGCATCATTTAATTATATTCTGGGGAATTGGAATCAATTTATATGGATTATTTAATGGTACTGGAGGAAGAGCTAAGCTGTGTTCAGGAAAAGGACACTTGGGGGTTGCAGATAGGAAATATTGAAGTTTGGGGTAGGAGTGTTCACCTTGGAGATTAAATCTAACGGCATCACTTAGTAGTCTAAGACATAGGTTTTCTAACATTTGTAGCAGTTTTAAGCAAGCCTGTTACCTTTAAGCATTTCTGAACCAAGTCTTAACATTCCCATATACACAAACCACAGTAGTACAGAAAAGGAAAAATAAAAGCGGAAAAAGTGCTTTTCACATTTTTCAGAGTAGAGGGGTCAGCATAAAGTACATTGGGTTTGTGGGGTAGTTGCTGGTTTTGTCCTTTCTTACCTTTTCCCTGTGATGATTGGCTCCTTGTGGGGTAGGGGTAAAGTTTAGATGGTCACTTCTGATTCATTCTCTGTGTGAATGAATGCATCTATTCTGAGTTATTTACTTGAGAGCTGTCCTTTTTAAAATACCAGAGCCTCATCTCTAGCTTATTCTATAGTCCGTGAAGGTGGGAACATGTGAATAAACTCCTTAATAGATGTTAGGGAGAGAAAAACGGATAAAGAGTAACTTTAGTAACGAGTTTAAAGCAGGTTACTATCAATTCTATGTAGGGCAATAATAATTTTTATTATTGCTATTTCAGTTAATGGGAGTTAACTTTATTGAATTTTTTTTCCCCTGCCTAAATATAAGCAGAATTGGATAATGCAATTAAAAAAATCCCTTCTACAGGTAACCTTTAGCCTTAATTTTAAAACAAAAAAAATTTTTTTTTTTTTTTTGTGGGGCGCCTGGGTGGCTCAGTCGGTTGAGCCTCCGACTTCGGCTCAGGTCATGATCTCACAGTCTGTGAGTTCGAGCCCCCGCATCGGGCTCTGTGCTGACAGCTCAGAGCCTGGATCCTGCTTCAGATTCTGTGTCGTTGTCTTCTCTCTCTGCCTCTCCCCCGTTCATGCTGTCTCTCTCTGTCTCAAAAATAAATAAACATTAAAAAAATTAAAACAATTTTTTTTTGAATGTTTATTTTCAAGAGCGAGTGAGAGCCCAAATGGGGAGGGGTGGGGGGGGGACACATAATCTGAAGCAGGCTCCAGGCGGGGGAGGGGCAGAGAGAGGGGGGGAGACACAGAATCTGAAGCAGGCTTCAGGTTCCCAGCTGTCTTCACAGAGTCCAGCTAAGGGGCTTGAACTCACCGACCATAAGATGACCTGAGCCGAAGTCAGATGCTTAACTGACTGAGCCACCCAGGTGCCCTAGCCTTCATATTTAATTAAATCGGATGCTCTTTTGTGTTTACTTTAACATTTAAAATACTTTTTTGTTTAAGTAAACTGTACACCCCACATGGGGCAGGAATTCATGACCCCAAGATCAAGAGTCGCATGCCCCACCAACTGAACCAGCCAGTCACCCCTACTTTAGGCTTTTGTACAGTATTGTGCACAGTGGGCAAATTTCAGTTTATTTTGTTGGCTTCCCAAACTATGGAATATAATGAAATCATTGTAATTTGAGATGATGGGAGTAAATTCTTACTATTGCGGACATTCCTAGGCATCCTTTTCACCTTTATTTGAAAAGGTCTCAATTTGAATTCTAGTATGGTCTAGAACACATAATCTGAGCAAAATTTGGATTCAGTAAGTACAAACAAACACGTTGAGAGTCTGTGCAAACAAGCAGAGTTTTCATAATTGTCTAATAAGCTTGTTCAAAGGAATATGAAATATTTAAAATTCCTGGACTTTAACCTGGTATATATAGCAAGTGAAATATAGAAAGTGAAATTTCAGTCTGGTAACTTAATGTATCTAATTTTACAAATGAGTTACCAATACTTTAAGAAGATGATCTGAGAACATTATTTTTATTTTCTTTAAAACAATTTTTTTTAATGTTTATTCATTTTTTTGAGACACAGAAACAGCGTGAATGGGGGAGGGGCAGAGAGAGGGGGAGACACAGAATCCGAAGCAAGCTCCAGGCTCTGAACTGATAGCAGCACAGAGCCTGATGTGGGGCTCGAACTCACGGACTGTGAGATGATGACCTGAGCCGAAGTTGGACGCTTAACCAACTGAGCCACCCAGGCGCCCCTATTTTTATTTTCTTAAAATTTATTTATTTTGAGAGAGCACGGATGCAGAAAAAGGGAGAGACAGAATCCTAAGCAGGCTTAGCACAGAGCCTGACATGGAGCTTGAGCTCAGGAAACCGTGAGATCGTGACCTGAGCTGTTATCAAGAGTTGGACACTTAACCCAACTGAGCCACCCAGGTACCCCTGAAAGCATAATTAAAAAAACTTTTTTTTTTCATTTTTTAAAGTTTATTTATTTCGATAGACAACAAGTGGGGGAGGGGCGGGGGGGGGAACAGAGGATCTGAAGCAGGCTCTGTGCTGACAGCCCAGTGTGGGGCTCGAATTCACAAACTGCGAGATCATGACCTGAACTGAAGTCAGACGCTTAACCCACTGAGCCACCCAGATGCCCCAAAAGCATAATTTTTAAAAAAGTTTTGATGATTTATTTATTTATTTATTTTAATTTTTTTAATGTTTACTTTGGGGAGAGAGAGTGTGACCGGGGGAGGGGCAGAGACTGAGAGGGAGACGCGGTCTCCAAGCTGTCAGCTTAGAGCCTGATGGGGCACTGGAACTCATGAGAAGCCACATCATGACCTGAGCCGAAGTCAGAAACTTAACTGACTGAGCCACTGAGGTGCCCCCAAAAGCATAATTAAAAAAAAAAAAAAAAATTTTTTTTTTTTTTTTTTTTTTTTTTTTGAGAGAGCGCATGAGCAGTGATGGGGCAGACACAGAATCGGAAGCAAGCTCCAGGCTCTGTGTGGGGCCAAACTCACGAACTCCGAGATCATGATCTGAGCTGAAGTCAGATGCTTAGCCAACTGAGCCACCCAAAGCATTTTTTTTTTTTAAATTTTTTAACGTTTATTTATTATTGAGAGACAGAGAGACAGAGCGTGAACAGGGGAGGGGCAGAGAGAGGGGGAGACACAATGTGAAACAGGCTCCGGGCTCTGAGCTGTCAGCACAGAGCCCGACTCTGGGCTCAAACCCATGAAACGTGAGATCATGACCTGAGCCGAAGTCAGACGCTCATCTGAGCCACCCAGGCGCCCCTAACCCAAAGCATAATTTTTAAAAAAGAAGGCTGTAAGGCTGATTTTGCAGCAATTTTTTTTTTTTTTACTTTATATTTAAGACGAGTGTGTATTTAAACAGCAATGACAGGAGTAGGGTAAAGGCTAAACTTCTAGACTTTATAGAACACATTTATCTAGAATTTCACATTTCACAAACCTCTTTCACAAACTTTTTTACTTATATCATGTATCAGTGAACTAGATAATGTTGCTTCCATTTTATGGTTCAGGAAAGTGAATTTGAGATTTAATGTTTTTTTTTTTTTTCTCTACCACATGACTGGTTGGCTAGTAAATGGCAAAGCCAGAACTTGTCTGCTGACCTTTAGACCAGTACTCTTATTTCTTCTAAGCCACTCCTAAGCCACAAAAGAGACCTGTGTGTAACTAATTAAGGTAGTAAGCTGGGAATGCTGTATACTTACTTTTTTAGTAGTTCAAATAATGTGTCTTGGGGCTTGACTTGTATCTGTCATAAATAGTAGATAAAACACCTTCACGCTTTTCTAAAGAAACCTCGTGTTTTCAAAACAATTCCATCTTAGGACACCTCTCTGGCTCAGTCCGAAAAGCATGCGATTCTTTAATTTTTTTTAACATTTACTTATTAAAAATATTTTTTGATGTTTATTTTTGAGAGAGAGGGAGACACAGAATCTGAAGCAGGCTTCTGGCTCTGAGCTGTCAGCACAGAGCCCGATATGGAGCTCTAACCCACGAATCGTGAGATCATGACCTGAGCTGAAGTGGGTCGCTTAACTGACTGAGCCATCCAGGCTCCCCAACGTTTATTTATTTTTGAGGGAGAGGGAGACACAGAATCTGAAGCAGGCCCCAGGCTCCGAGCCATCAGCCCAGAGCCTGACGCGGGGCTCGAACTCACGGACCGCGAGATCGTGACCTGGCTGAAGTCGGACGCTTAACCGACTGCGCCACCCAGGTGCCCCGAATTCTTAAACGCTTAACCCAGTAAGCCACGCAGGTGCCCCATAGTGTGCGATTCTTGATCTTGGGGTCATGAGTTTGAGCCCCACATTGGGTGGAGAGATTATTAAAAAAAAATTAATAAACTTAAATCTCATTTTAAGGCACAGTGAATGAAGTTAGAATGAGGGATTTTAGGTAATCTCAAAATGTGTGTTTGCATACAGTTTCCTTGGTTTCCTTGGTTTGTAGAGTCTGCTGAGGTATGGCCAGGCATTTCTGCAAATTGCTTTTATTTAAAACCTCTGTCCACCCCCCCTTTTGTCTTGATGGATGCAACCTTTAAGTTAATGATTTAGTCATAACACTTTTAGGAGGGGGAGAGGTTGACAAATGATTTGCAAATGTTGTTCCAAATACTAGCCTAGAGAGCTGTCATACAGAATCCATTAAGGGGTAGTGAGGAACAGTAGCAAAAAGTTAACGTATACTGTTTCTGAAATGGTCAGTTAACAGCAAATTGGTTTGCCAACATAATTCTGTGGTTTGAACACATTAACTAAATATTCATGTTAGACTACATAATAATTGGGTCATTATAACTGCCATAATAATTAAAGGGCCATCATAATTTATCATTCAAATCAGGATACCTTGAAACGAAGGGGTAGCAATTCATAATAGTGCTAAGACCATAAGCATAAACTAGGATTGTTCGGAGATGCAAACTTGCCTTACGGTTATTGTGCTTAAGACCATTTGTTCTTACTCATCTCATTTAGATTCATACAAACCACCAACCGGTGGACCTGACTGATAGTGTCAAAGCCAAATATGTTAGTTTTATGTCTGTCTGTCTTGAGTAGATCTGTGTTTTTGATGAATGCAGTGGTTAAGCTCAGGTCATGATGTCAGTTTGTGTCAGCTCAGAACCTGCTTTGGATCCTGTCTCTCTCTGCCCCCTCCCCCCCCCCCCCCCCCGCTTGTTCTCTATCTCTCCATCTCTCTCTTCCTCCCCCCCCCAAAAAAAAAACATTAAAAAGTCTTTAAAAATACTTGACTTAGGTGTTAGTAGCAGTGTCTGTCCTAAGCTTGGAAGATTTTCCCCAAGTACGCTTCTATAGTCTAACCCCATACCTTGTTATGACCATTCTGTTTAGAACACTGAATTGTTTAGATTAGAAAACATGACCATGATCCTGGTTTATCTTGTTTTAAATTTAATCTTCAGTTTGTAGCCCTTCTTCCAGCGATTTAGCACAACAGCTGGGCAGATCTGTCATTGGTAAGCTTGATTTGTGATCAGGTCAGGATTTTATCCAGCTAAAGCAATAGGAAATATGTTTAACTTTCATTTGTGAAATTTCAAAGAGACACGTTGCATTGAAATTTATGACTATTTTCATATTTTGGCAGATGTGGTATAGTGCAAAGGCCTTGGAACCCTTGCATTCCTTGTCTGTAGAAGGGCAATTAATGATTACTTGCCTTGCCTGCTAATTTACAGGGTTATGAAATTATGGGTTCATTAAAGGGCAGAGTATTCCTGTTTTCCGGTGTGAAAGATGAAGTAAAATTTTGCTGTGGATATACTCTGGTCATATTATAAGATGAATTATCTCTTTTGAGTTATTCCTAGCAAGTGTACTCTGGTGGTGTTAGTCTCTAAGTTACATTTGCATAAAGAGAAATTAGTTCTGAAAATCCTTAATTGTAACTCAGATCTGAACATTTGCATATCCTAAAAGTGAAGGTTGTCCAAATTATTCCGAAGCAATATAATACATAATTTGGCCATGTTGAGCTGGTCTGTAGTTCTTTTGATACTAATTCCAGGTTAATATTCAAGAGAATGTTCATGTCTCTCTGACAAATAAAACACCTGTTGTATGTGGATCTGGAATGAAAGATTCCATAGAATAAATATATAATTTAGAATTAAAATATTTTTGCTAGCAGTCTTAAGATTACTCACTAGGAACATACTGATACTATCTATAGTAGGTACATATAGTGTATATACTACCTATAACCAGTTTTGTGAAATGTGATTCTAAAGGCTTAATGTAAGCCTTGGGCAGAGAATGGGTTCTGATTAATAAAATGCTACCAATTAATACTACTTGTACCTTGGTGGTTAGTCATTGTATTTATTTGTTATAATGTGTTGTTTTAAGTAGTGAAACTTTATGAGAAGAATATCATGAAAATTTCAAAACACTGTGTGTTCTTTGACTAGGAAATATCACTGACATTTATGATTTTATTTTTTAAATGTTTGTTTATTTTGAGAGAGAGCGCATGTGTGTGTGAGTGGGGGAGGGGCTGAGAGAATTCCAAGCAGGCTTCATGCTGTCCGCACAGAGGGCTCAAACTTCTGAGCCCTGAGATCATGACCTAAGCCGAAATCAAGAGTTGGACGCTTAACCAACTGAGCCACCCAGGCGCCCCAGTTACGACTTTGTTTTTAGAATTTCCAAAAGGAATTCATTAATACAAAATCTGCAGAATAGGTTTCTTTCTCACAGCTTTAAAACTGCTGAAATTTTGGTGAAGGTTTCTTGGCTGTTCAGAGACTTAAAAGAATAAATGAAATTAGTAATAAATTTGAATGGTGTAACCTTTCTTTTAAGCTGTATCAGGACAAGGGTTATTTTTGGTGCTTTTTTTCCCTGATGTAGTCTAAAACAAATGTGTCTTCTAATTCTGCAAAAATATGACAAAAGATTTAGACCTTGACCTTTTTTTTTCCTTTTTTCCCCATATGTCAGTGTCTTAGGTCGCTTATCTTGCCAATCTCTTTTCTTTTTATTAAAAAAAATTTTTTTTAATGTTTTTATTTATTTTTGAAGGAGAGACAGAGCATGAGTGGGGGAGGAGCAGAGAGAGAGGGAGACATAGAATTTGAAGCAGGCTTCAGGCTCTGAGCTGTCAGCACAGAGCCTGACGCGGGGCTCGAACTCATGAACTTGTGAGATCATGACCTGAGCTGAAATTGAATGCTTAACCGACTGAGCTACCCAGGCACCCCTCTCTTTTCTTTTTAAATCTCTTATTTTCTACCTCTGTTTTCTCTGCACCTCATTTTTTTTGATTCTACCAAGGCTTAACATTTTTGGCTGCCTGAGGGGATATCCTCTTAAACTCTTGGAATAGAAAACTCCTGTTTTGATGGAGTCAGAGGGAATTTCCCACTTCCCCCAATCGTGAGACTAATGAGAGTGGTACTTCTTTGCAGTCAAAATTGTAGAATCTGGGTAGAAGGTTGTCCTATTTAAAACAAAAATTTTTTTTAAAGTTAATTTATTTTGAGAGAGAGAGAGAGAGAGAAAACGCACAAGTGGGGAAGGGGCAGAGAAGAGAGAATCCCAAGCAGGCTCCGTGCCAGCGGTGCAGAGCCCGGTGCTGGGCTCAGTGAGATCATGATCTGAGCTGAGACCAGGAGTCCTGACGCTTAACACACTGTGCTACCCAGGCACCCCAAGGTTGTCCTGTTTCTACCTAACAGAAGCTAGTAGGGAATGTTTTAAAGTTCTTCAGAAGGCTTACACAAGATTTTTTTTTTTGCCTGTTTCTAGGGAAGATAGTTAATTCTAGAGTGAGAGGTGCTTCTCTTTAGGCTGGTACAAGAAGAAAAAAATTGTACTTGAATGTCAAGATTATTGTGTTTTGAAAGCCTTTAGTATTCAGAGTGTTAAAAGTAAGTTCCAAAGGCATTTGACAAATACATAATGAGATCCAACTATGTACCAGGCACTGTTCTAGACACTTGGGATTCATCATTAAACAAAATAGACAAAGGGTCTCTTCAAGGAGTTTATATTGCAGTGAATGTATAAACGTTTTTAGAATTATTTCTTCTGTTAGTATGTGTAATTGAGTTAATTTGAATTAGTAACAACAGTGATGTTTAATAAAGGCACCATACCTATTGCTGGTCCCTGTCCTGTATCAAGGACTAGAAAACTACAAATGTACTTTATTGACTGCTGTTGTCAAGTAGTGCTAACAAACCGAAAAGCTTTAAAAAGTTTTCATTGACTCTGTGATAATAAAATTCTATAATAACATCTATTAATTATGCCAGGTACTTATTATTTCTCTCAATCCTCAAAAAAAAAAAAAACAACCCTGCAAAGTAGGTATACCACTTATTTTACAGGTAAGGATTAAGAACATTAGGAAAGGTGGCAGTAAATAGGTAACATCACTGGGATGGATGTTGCACTCCCAGGCTCATAGCTTCTGTGCTTGTATGTAAACATTAGTCCAGTCTCCTTGAAGCTCTTATTTCTGTTCCATAGATTTTAATTTTGTAACTTAGAAGTTCCTTTGAAGAGTCTTTTGACTTAATTTCTCTGTTTAACATTTTTTTTCTTTTGAGAGGGAGAGTGGGGGAGGGGCAGAGAGAGGGAGAGACAGAATCCCAAGCAGGCTCTCCCAAAGTGGGACTCAAACCCACGAACCGTGAGATCATGACCTGAGCTGAGATCAACAGTTGGACATCCAACTGACTGAGCCACCCAGGCGCCCCTTTGTAAAAAATTTAAAAAAAGTTTGTTTAATTTTGAGAGTGCCTGCGCGTGAGTTGGGGAGGGGCAGAGAGAAAGAGGGATAATCCCAAGCAGGCCCCGAGCTGCCAGTGCAGAGCCTGATGGTGGGCTCAAACCCACTAGTTGTGAGATTATGACCTGAGCAGAAACCAAGAGTTGGATGTTTAACTTTTCTGAGCCACCCTGGGCGCCCCTAGCATTTTCTTTCATAGGAAGGAGACAGGGGTGTGGAGGTCGAGTATATTTTCCAGTGGAGAGGCAACAAGAGATAGTAGAACAAGCACTGGACAAGAAGTCATTAAATTTAGGGGGAGGTTTGTTACGTTTCAGATTTAAAAAAAAAATTTTTTTTTTCAACGTTTATTTATTTCTGGGACAGAGAGAGACAGAGCATGAACGGGGGAGGGGCAGAGAGAGAGGGAGACACAGAATCGGAAACAGGCTCCAGGCTCTGAGCCATCAGCCCAGAGCCTGACGCGGGGCTCGAACTCACGGACCTCGAGATCGTGACCTGGCCGAAGTCGGACGCTTAACCGACTGCGCCACCCAGGCGCCCCACGTTTCAGATTTTATGTGGATCACTCTCTTGAGACATGGTTACTTTCAAGGCCTGTTTTTATCATCTGTATAATGAGAGATTTTACTTTATTTTTTTAGTATTTATGAGAGTATGTGTGCGAGCTAGTGGGGAGAGAGTGAGACTTTTCTTTCTTTTTTTTTTAACCTTTTTTAATGTATTATTTATTTTGAGGGAGAGAGAGAGTGCGCATGTGTGTGTCTGTGAGAGAGACAGTGAGTGGGGGGAGGGGCAGAGAGCATCCCTAGCCAGCTTCCTGCTGTCCGCAGAGCCCAACAAGGGGCGATCTCACAAGCTAGGAGATCCTGTTCTGAGCCGAAATCAAAGTTGGACGCTTAACTGACTGAGCCACCCCAGACACCCCGAGAGAGAATCTTAAGCAGGCTCCACAGATAGTGTGGAGCCCGACTTGAGGATTGATCCACGACCCTGGCTGGGATCACGAGCCGAGCCAGAATCAAGAGTGTGACACTCAACCAACTGAGCCACCCAGGCACCCTGAGAGATTTCTTTTCTGAAAGTTATTTTATGAATTTGCAGGCTGAAACTACTTATTTTGTTTATTTATTTATTTGTTGTATATATTTAAATGTTTACTTTTGAGGAGAGTGAGTGCAAGCAGGGGAGGGGCAAAGAGAGGGGAACAGAGGATTGGAGGCCAGCTTCCATACTGACAGCAGAGACCCTGATGCAGGGCTCGAACTCACAAACTGTGAGATCATGACCTGAGCTGAAGTCAGAAGCTCAGCTGGGGGTTCTGAGGCTGCAGCTTATAAAAAAAAAAAAAAAAATTTTTTTTTTTTTTGCATTTATTTTTGAGACACAGAGAGTGAGTGGGGGAGGGGCAGAGAGAGAATGAGACAGAATCAGACAGAATCGGAAGCAGGCTCCAGGCTCTGAGCTGTCAACACAGAGCCTGAGGCAGGGCTCGAACCCACAAACTGAGATCCTTACCTGAGCCGAAGTTGCACGCTTCTGAGCCACCCAGGCGCCCCTGCAACTTTTAAAATCTTTGCCTTGTGACAAGTGGATGGAGAGCTAGGAAATGAATCTAAATTCAGATCTAGATTACATCTACAACTTTGGTTTTTTGATCCAGCCAATTTAGCTACTGATTTCATTGAATAGAAAACTTCCATTCTCAAAATTTGCATTTCTACATAAATTATTTATTTAAATTTTGTTGTATAAATTGCCCCATTTATTATAGGCTAGCAATATTTCAAATGGTGGAGCTTCTTTCATCTCCTTCAGTCTTCTCATGACTGACTTTGCTGTGACAGCAGACGTGGTGTTGTAGTTCCAGGCACCACCCGCTCGCTATGGTTTGCATGCAGGAACCACAATGCCAGATCCCCACAGCTCATCTTTTCATCTTGGTTTTGCCACACAAGGAGGAAGTGTACTTGTGTGCTGGCTTGTTTCTTTTTAAAAAATATATTTTATTTTTGAGAGACCAGAGTGCAAGCGGGGTAGGAGCAGAGAGAGCGGGAGAGACAGCGTGAGCGGGAGAGGGGCAGAGAACAAGGGAGACACAGAATCTGAAGCACAACTGACAGGCACTCAACTGATTGAGCCACCCAGGCACCCGTCCCCAAAACTTTTTTTTAATGTTTTTTATTTTTATATTTTGAGAGAGAGAGAGACAGAGTGCACGCAAGGGAAAGGCAGAGAAAGAGAGGGAGACAAGGAATCCAAAGCAGGCTCCAGGCTTCAAGCTGTCAGCACAGAGCCTGATGTGGGGCTTGAACCCACGAATGTGAGATTATGGCTCAAGCCGGAGTTGGACGCTCAACCAACTGAGCCACCCAGGCGCCCCATGTGCTGGCTCATTTCAGTCTTCACCATTTTCCTGAGGGAGGCACCATAACATGTCCCATGTTTATTGACAATTCCTTCTTTGTTGGTGCGTGTAGCCTTGTCACCGCAAACTAGGTCCAAGCCCAGGGAGGACAAATTTGCATTTATATTTCTGCTTGTGTTGAATGCATTATGAGGTTGAACTATATGAAATTGCCAATTTCAGTCAATTTTTAGTTGAAGTATAGTGAACATGCATGGGATACTAGTTTGGGTGTACAACGTTGTGATTCAGTAATTCTATACATTGTGCAGTGCTCACCACAATAAGTGTAGTTTGTCACCATACCAAGTTATATTATTGACAGTATTTCTTATGCTGTATGTATTTTATAGCATTGTGACTTATTTATTTTACAGTTTTTTTAAATGTTTATTTGAGACACAGAGCAAGGGGGGGTGGGCAGAGAGCGAGGGAGACACAGAATCCGAAGCAGGCTCCAGGCTCTGAGCTGTCAGCACAGAGCCCAACATGGGTCTTGAACCCACAAACTGCGAGATCATGACCTGAGTCGAAGTCAAATGCTTAACTGACTGAGCCACCCAGGCTCCCCCCCCCCCCCCGCCCCTTTTTGTTTTTATTTGAGAGAGTGAGCATACTCATGCATATAAGCAAAGGACAGAGGGAGAGGGAGGGACAGGAGCCCGACGCTGGGCTTGATTTCATGACCCCGAGCTCATGACCTGAGCAGAAATCAACTGAGCCACACAGGTGCCCCATGACTTATTTATTTTATAATTGGCAGTTTGTACCTCAATTTCAATCATTTTTCACCTGTAAAAATGATCATTTCATATGGTACAACCTAAGTTAAGTGGTGGTTGGAAGGTCTGGAAGGTGAGCTCTTAATATACCCAAAGAGGCATCAAGTTTTAAGGAAGTACCAGGGTTACTGAGGTATTGTACATGAATATTTTCTGAGGTTGTTTTTGCTTTTTGTACGTACTTAAATAGATTTTACCTATTTTAATTTTCTAGGTCTTTTTTTCTCTCAATAATTGATTCAAATTTGCTGTTTGCAGCTTTTTGTTTGTTTGTTTTTAATGTTTATTTTAGAGACAGAGCACAAGCGGGGGAGGGGCAGAGAGAGAGAGGGAGACAGAATCTGAAGCACCCTCCAGGCTCTGAGCACAGAACCTGATGCTGGGGCTCGAACCCAGGAACCATGAGATCATGACTTCAGCTGAAGTCGGACACTTAACTGACTGAGCCACCCAGGCATCCCTGTTTGCGGTTCTTTTAATGCAACATTTTAAAGGTCACTGGATAGTATAACTTCTGGAACTGTGCAACATAGGTACTGCAGATAAATTTAGAAAATTTTGGAGGAAGGGTGGCAAACATTTTCCCCCTCCCTCAAACAAAATGAGTGGAATTTACCCTTTTTTTATTAAAACATTTTTTTCTTAAAGTTTTCTTACTATCTTGAGAGAGAGCACGAGCAGGGGAAGGGGAGAGAGGGGGGGAGGGAGGGAGGGAGAGAGAGAGAGAGAGAGAGAGAGAGAGAGAGAGAGAGAGGGAGGGAATCCCAAGCAGGCCCTGTGCTGTAAGCATGGAGCCAGACGAGGGGTTCACACTCAAGTATCATGAGATCATAACCTGAGCTGAAACCAGGAATTGGATGCTTAAGTGTGATTGAGCCAGCTAGGTGCCTTGGGATTTATCCCCCACCCCCATTTTTTTTTTTTTTTTTTTTGCTAGTTGTTTGCATGAAGAGAATGGAAAAGGCCACTATGCTCACTTTTCTTTCCAGAAGAGAATTGGTCTTGATACAGTTATAAGAAAATGTTAGGATTTATTAGATTATACGGTAGTAATAGGTTCCTCACCTGTAGCCAGTAGAATCCCATTTATAAATGTGGAATTTTTCTTATAATTCTGTATTTATTTTAAAGAACTGATATCCTCCCTCTTTCCCCTCCCTCATTGTGAGATACTTGTGTTTCTTTCTAGCTTTGGAATCTAACAAACCCTTGACTTATTGTTCAGCCTTCTACTTTTTTAAAAAAAATTTTTTTTAGTATTTATTTTTGAGAGAGAGTGTGAGTAGGGGAGGGGCAGAGAGAGAGAGAGAGACAGAATCCCAAGCAGGCTCCAGGCTCTTAGCTGTCAGCACAGAGCCGGATGCAGGGCTTGAACCCACAAACCGTGAGATCATGACCTGAGCCGAAGTTGAACGCTTCACTGATTGAGCCACCCAGGCACCACCACCAACCTTCTGCTTTTTAATATGGCCATTGAATATGTTCAAATGTTACTTAAAAAAATTTTTTTTGTTTGTTTGTTTTTGAGAGTGACAGACTGAGGGCAAGCAGGGGAGGAGCAGAGAGAGAGGGAGACAGAATCTGAAGCAGGCTCCAGGCTCCAAGCTGTCAGCACGGGAGCTGCATATGGGGCTTGAACTCACTAACTGAGAGATCATGACCTGAGAGGAAGTCGGGTGCTTAACAGACTGAACCACCCAGGTGCCCTCAACTGTTATTTAATCAAGGAATAGAACAAATAAAACAATGCTGAGCATAAGAAAAATAACTACTGTTTGTAATCTCTTGCTAGACTAACACTTTATAAAGGGCTGGATAGGAAAGAAGCTGTAGGAACTTAATGAGACAGTAATACGGCCCTCTGTTTTCCTTTTTCTTTCTTTTTCTTTTTATTCTTTATTTTTCAGTTTGAGAGAGCGAGATGGGGAGAGGGGCAGAGGGAATTCCAAACAGGCTCCGTGTTGAGTGCAGAGCCTGACTCGGGGCTCGATCCCACGACCCTGGGATCGTAACCTGAGCAGAAGTCAAGAGTCTATGCTCAACAACTGAGTCACCCAGGTGTCCCTTTTCTTTTTCTTTATGTATCTTTTCAGTGTGTGATTTGTAAGGCATGTAATTTGGGGGCACTGGGGAACGGCCACAGGAGACATTGGTTTTTTTCTCTAGACTATTTGCTGTTAAGTTGGTTTTTCCTCTTCCTGACAGTTAACAGATAACCATTAACATGGTCCTTTATGCCTTTGTCTTTTATTCGTCATTGCTGCAACTTATGACTTTCTTGATTTAGTTTTCCTCCATTCAGGATGTTATTTGCCAGCATATTTCTTTAGTCATTTTGTCTTTACTTTTTATTCTTGTCTATCAGACTGCATTAATATTGTTACCCAGTTTTCTTTCCTATGCTTTAAAAATTTTTTTTAATGTTTATTTATTTTTGAGATAGAGACAGTATGAATGGGGGAGGGTCAGAGAGAGAGGGAGACACAGAATCTGAAACAGGCTCCAGGCTCTGAGCTGTCAGCACAGAGCCTGACGCAGGGCTCGAACTCATGGACCGAACTCATGGACCGTGAGATCATGACCTGAGCCGAAGTCGGATGCTTAACCGACTGAGCCACCCAGGCGCCCCTCTTTCCTACGCTTTTAAAAGCTGAAAGTTTTGGAATACTAGTAGTAATATGTAAAGCAGTATATTTTATTTTAGTTCTGTATGACTTTGAAGATAATTAGATTAAGAGAATGGCCTATTGTAGAGGTCTTCACATCAAGTCTTGATTGATTATCAAGTAGACTTATTTGACTAATCAAGGTGTGATTTAAATAATTAACATTACTTTTTTCTCTTATTTTTATTTGACATCAAGTATTAAGCTTAAAAATCTGAAAGTGATTTTTTAAATTTACTGACACTTGTGAAGCAGAGAGGAATTGAGGACAATCATTACTAAAAATAGTAGCTGGCTAAAGTGCATTAAAATTGACTTGAGTAACTTGGATATTTTCCAGCTAAAGCCTCTATCTAGTATATTTTCTGTATTTTTTTTCAGTGTAGATGTATATATTTGTGGAAATTTTGAAAAACCAAAGGTGGGAAGAAAACTTGTATTAACTGATGTGTTCTGTGCAGATTTTGTTTTGTTTCACTATTTCATTGTTTTTTATATATCTTTTTTATATATGTCTTTAAAAAATTTTTATTTAGTAATCTGTACATCCAGTCTGGAGCTCAAACTCAAGACCTTGAGATGAAGAGTTGCACGTTCTTCCAGCTGAGCCAGCGAGGAGCCTGTTTTTTTTTTTTTTTTTTTTTTTTTTTTAACGTTCATTTATTTTTTTGAGACCGAGAGAGACAGAGCATGAACGGGGGAGGGTCAGAGAGAGAGGGAGACATAGAATCTGAAACAGGCTCCAGGCTCTGAGCGGTCAGCACAGAGCCCGACGCGGGGCTTGAACTCACGGACCGCAAGATTATGACCTGAGCCGAAGTCGGCCGCTTAACCGACTGAGCCACCCAGGCGCCCCCGGAGCCTGTTTTTTATATACTTTTTTATCTCGTTTTGCACAGTTTTGTATTATGGACATTTTTCTTATATCACGAACTATTTTGTAAATATTCTTATTGGCTGTGTAACATCCAGTAACAAACGTTTTTGGCTAGTATATTGCTAGTAATACTGCAATGAAATACTTACATTCAACGTAGCATTTTCTGTAATTTGGGTTATTTGCCTAGGAGAGATTTTGAGGAGTGGAATTTACTGGTCTAAGTAAACAAACCTGGGGTGCCCATGGCTCAGTCAGTTAAGTGTTCGACTTTGGCTCAGGTCATGATCTCATGGTTCATGCGTTCGAGCCCCTCCTCCCGGCTCTATGCTGACTGCTCAGAGCCTGGAGCTTCCCTTGGATTCTGTGTCTCCCTCTCTTTACTCCTCCTCCACTTGCTTGCATGCCCTCTCTCCCTCCCTCAAAAATAAACACTATAAAAAAAGGTAAATAAACCTGAGGCCTTTGGCTTCTGTACCATCCTTTTCTGAAAGGAGCTTTTCATTTTACAGTACAACGAGTTCATGAATGCTCAGTGCATATAATGTTTTCATTACAAGAACTCATGTATTTAAATAATTTAAACGTTACTTAAAATGTGAAACGCATGTCTGTTTTAATTACAAAAGCTAAAATGAAATGTTATAAAGCCCAATAGTACAGCCCTGTCAAATAGATACAGCTTCTCTGTACCGCCAGAAGTAATTATTGTTATTGTTAATGGTTTGAATATACTTGGAGAATTTTGTCTTTGCTCCAGTGTCCATGCACGTACAAATACAGGAAGATAGGGGCGCCTGGGTGGCGCAGTCGGTTAAGCGTCCGACTTCAGCCAGGTCACGATCTCACGGTCCGTGAGTTCGAGCCCCGCGTCAGGCTCTGGGCTGATGGCTCAGAGCCTGGAGCCTGCTTCCGATTCTGTGTCTCCCTCTCTCTCTGCCCCTCCCCCGTTCATGCTCTGTCTCTCTCTGTCCCAAAAATAAATAAACGTTGAAAAAAAAAAATACAGGAAGATACTTCCATTTTATAGACCCCAACATGCTGTTGATTTGACATACATTATTACTTTGTATAACACCAATAAAGAAAAATGCTGCCTATTCCACCATTGATACATCACTAAGAAAAATCTGGATCGTATGGATGTTAATATGGAAAGTTTCCTAAAAGAGTGGATGTACACATCTGTATTACATTTTTTCGTGGAAACATACATATCATTTAGCAACATACCTTTTTCTCACCAAAACATTGTAGATATTAAAAAATACTTTAGAAACCAATTGGATGATGGGTTTAGCCAGACTAACATGAAAATTTAAAAAATGGTGTGTTAATCTAGGTCAGTCTAATGTCTAAAACAAAAACGTCTGGAGTGCCTGGGTGGCTCAGTCGGTTAAATGTCTGACTGTTGGTTTTGGCTCAGGTCATGATTTGAGGGTTCGTGGGTTTCAGCCCCTGGTCGCTCTTGTCTGAGTTGGCAGTGTAGAACCTGCTTGGGATTCTCTCTTTCCTTCTCTCTCTCTCTCCCTTCCCTGCTCACTCCTCTCTCCCTCTCTAAAAATAAATAAACTTAAAAAATTTTTTTTCTTTTTGTTAAATTACAGAAATGTTCAACATTTTTTAAAAAGGATTTTTATTTTTTTAATGTTTTTTCATTTTTCTTACGGTTTGTTTTTGACAGAGTGGGGGAGGGGCAGAGAGGGAGAGAGAAAATCCCAAGCTGCCTCCCCACTGTCAGTGCAAAGCCCCATGCAGGGCTCAGTCTCAGAAACCGTGAGATCATGAGTTGGAGGCTTCACGAACTGAGCCACTCAGGTTCCCCTTCAAACATTTTTTTAAAAAAGTTTATTTTTTAAATGTTTTATTTTTGACAGAGAGCTTGAGCAAGGGAGGGCAGAGAGAGAGGAGGGAGACAGGATCTGAAGCAGGTTCTGCACTGAGAGCACAGCCTGATGTGGGGCTCGAACTCACGAACTTAATGAACCATGAGATCATGACCGGAGCCGAAGTCTGATGTCCAACAGACTGAACCACCCAGGCATCTCTAAAGTTTATTTATTTTGAGTGACAGAGAGCGAGAGCGAGCGAGCACTCGTGGGCCAGTGGTGGAGGGGCAGACAGAGGGGGTGAGAAGAGAGAATCCTAGCTCTCAGCAAGGAGCCCACAGCAGGGCTTAGTTTCTCAGACTGAGATAATGACCTGAGCGAAGTCATGACCTGAGTGAAGAGTTGGACGCTCAACCCACCGAGCCACCCAGGTGCCCCAAAAGAAGAACTCCTTAAAGAATTTCACTGTGCAGCCAGCCTGACTGAATTAGGGTAACTGAGCGTGCTTATTAAAAATTTAGGCATTTGGTCTGTACTCCAAACCTAATGCGTATCTCGGGGTATACAGCTGCTTTTGACTAGATGACCTTGTAACGTTCCCTTCTAGAGAGAGGCTGTCTCAGCGGTTGTTTTCAGCAGTTAAGTAATTGTCAGGGATCCTGAGTTTGAGAATATTGGAAGCTATGTAGCAGTACTGCATAGCTTTTTTTGTCTAATTTTTGTCCAGCTTTGAACAATGAGTAATGGTTAGTTATGTGGATATATTTGCCCAAGTGCAGTAATAAAGGATTACTTTCTGCCTTGCAGATGATAGAATATGTAGCATAACTTTAGATTTAAATTTAGCTGTAAATGCTAATAAGCATATTTAATCTGACTTAAAAAATACTATTTATCTTGTTTTAGAGTTGGCACTGCATACTTTATGGGCTTCTTAATGTTTCTTCCCTTCATTTGTTGATTTCTATCATTTTCCCCTGTGTCAACATTTTTATATTACATTTTGATCATTTGATATAATTAGGAATTCCTCTCTTGGTACCTTCAAAAGCATTCCTAAGGATTTCTCCTGTAAATCCATTCTTGGGCTTTTTAATCAATAGGTATTTAGTGAGTTTTGAGAATGAGTTTCCCCTTGTGAATGATAAAAGAATTTACTATAATACTCAATGTAAAGGATCTTACAGTCCACTTTAAGGAGAATTGTGGCTAAAAACAAAATGATTTTGCTAGCTTATGTGATACAGGAATTTGAGAAAAGGGGAATTGAGGATAGCATTGTGAATAATTATTAGGGAAAGCTTGAGTAATAGGCGAGCTATCCAGTGGATAAGATTTGGGTAGTGAGAGAGGGAGGTTCTTTCAGATATGTCATCAAGAGTGCAGTATTGGAATTAAGCATGTGAGGCCTAAGAATGGAGTTATCTGGGCTAGAAAGAGGAGATGGAGTTAGGTGATGCAAAAGGTTCTATTTATTAGGCTTAGATTCTAAACCGTGTTCTTTATTTAGCTCATTACTGCATCAAGCACATTGTTAACATTCCTCTGAGGGCTTACATCCTCCTGCATTCCTCTGTCCCCCTTTTTTTAAATCTTGGAAGAGAGGCAAGCAAAGAAAAGGATTTTTAAGATGCTGTTGAGTTCTGTTACTTGCTACAGAATTTGCCTATGCAGTCTTCCTTTTACCTCTCAGAACCTAGTGAGAGGTGGGTATCTCTGATCAGGAAACAGTCTTACAGAGATTACCTGACATAGGTTAAATAGCTTGTAAATAAATACGTAAGGCAGGAAGAAAGTCTCATCTGAGTCTTTCTGGCTGTAAAGGTGGTGTTTTCCTAGCATGCTATGTTTCTCAAAGTGTGTGTGTGTTTTTTGGTCCACTTACTGAGAGTACAAGTGAGAATTGTGGAAGTGTTACTAGAATTGAATAGGACCTCTTTAGAGAGGCTTCCCAGACATATTTTCTATTTCAAAAATCCTATTTCCTCCAACACAAAGTATACTTCTATTGACTTCTAAGTTAATTTATTAATTCTGTCCACTTGAAGCCGTTTAAACTCTTGCTTAAAAATCCCAGGAGAAGCTTCAAATCTTGCAAAATTATTTACTTCAAATTTCCTTCCTTTATAACTTCTAAAAATTTATTTTTTAAAAGTAATTTATTTTTGAGAGAGCGTTCAAGCTGGGGAGGGGCAGAGAGAGGGGGAGAGAGAGAGAATCCCAAGCAGGCTCTCTGCACTGAGCGCAGAGCCAGATATGAGGCTTGAACCCACAAACTGTGAGATCATGACGTGAGCTGAAATCAAGAGTTGGTCACTTCACCAAGTGAGCCACCCAGGTACACCAAGACTTTTTTTTTATAGTTTGAATTACAGTTTTGAGTAATGCAAAATTGTAAACTATGTTTTAGCATCTCCTAGAATTCCTTAGTGATTTGGAAGCCCACTCAAGTGCAAATAGACTTTAAAATGATGGCACCACAAACTTTGAGTAGACTTAAGCAGTCGAATTATTTATGATAAAGTTAAAATTGTCAAATTTGGCAGGGATTTAATGTTTAACAACCATTATAAGTTAGTTTAGCTAAGAATGTTTTGTAACCAACTTAATCTCATGGGTTTATTAGAGTGTAGTTATGTCAAAAATCATGTTCCATAGGGATTATACTGAATTTGTTGTATGGTTAACTGATACTGTGCTCTCCCTTAAGATTGTCAAATGAGGGGCGCCTGGGTGGCGCCGTCGGTTAAGCGTCCGACTTCAGCCAGGTCACGATCTCGCGGTCTGTGAGTTCGAGCCCCGCGTTGGGCTCTGGGCTGATGGCTCAGAGCCTGGAGCCTGTTTCCGATTCTGTGTGTCCCTCTCTCTCTGCCCCTCCCCCGTTCATGCTCTGTCTCTCTCTGTCCCAAAAATAAATAAACGTTGAAAAAAAAAAAAAAAAGATTGTCAAATGAAAATTTATTTTCCATGCTTTATGGTACAGAACTGGTATCTCCAATGGAGTATTTGTCGATGTGATAAAGTGCATGGTATTTAGAAAAATCTGTGTATCTATTCCTAAATGTTTTTTTCTTTCTGAGAGAGAACACAAGCAGGGGAGGTGCAGAGAGAGAGGGGGACAGGGGGTCAGAAGCAGGCTCTGCACCGATGCAGGACTCAAACCCATGAACCACGAACGAGATCATGACCTTAGCTGAAGTTTGGTGCTCAGCTGACTGAACCACCTAGGCACCCTGGTGTATTCCTAAGTATTAACAGCAGAGTCTGCTACCAAGTTATTTGGATCTTTTATAAATTTGTAAGGCAGAGTATTGATTGTCATTGAATTATCTATGAATTGGCTGTTTAGAGATTGTCCAAATTTCGTTTGGCTGATAATTTCAGCCATTCCTTGGATATTGTGTAAGTCCATCAGTTCTAAAAGAAGCATAATACCTGAACTTTGACATATATAATTTTTTAAGGTGTATTTATTAATTTTGAGAATCCCAATCAGGCTCTGTGCTGTCAGCTGTAAGCCTGACACAGAGCTGGAACCCATGAACTGTGAGATCATGATCTGAGTAGAAATCAAGAGTCAGACGCTTAGCTCACTGAGTCACCCAGGCACCCCACTATGTGTATCTTTTTTTTTTTTTTAATTTTTTTTTTCCAACGTTTTTATTTATTTTTGGGACAGAGAGAGACAGAGCATGAACAGGGGAGGGGTAGAGAGAGAGGGAGACACAGAATTGGAAACAGGCTCCAGGCTCCGAGCCATCAGCCCAGAGCCCGACGCGGGGCTCGAACTCCCGGACCGCGAGATCGTGACCTGGCTGAAGTCGGACGCTTAACCGACTGCGCCACCCAGGCGCCCCATATGTGTATCTTTTAAAAATAATGTCTGCTTTGACTTGACAGCCTTTTTTTTTTTTTTAATTTTAGTGTGGTTTCATTGGCTTTTCTTTTTCTTTTATATTGATACACTAGTGCTTCCTCCCCTCTTTTCACAACTTCTGTACTTAGGCAGAAGGGCCACGTGAGCTGTTCATCAGTGAAATGTGAGCAGCACTTACGTGCGTAACTGTAGAGGCAGTGAAAACCCCTTTCCTGATTATTTTGTTTTTCCCTTTTCTGCTTTGACCAGGAATCCTCAACTATCAAAAGGCATAGTTCCTCACTTAAGAAACCTTGTGTGAAGTCTCTGAAATTTGGGGAGTAATTTTGTTCCCAAGCATATCCTCCCCCCCAGGCTATTGATTCTTTAGAAAAGGTTTAAACCTGTTTACAGCCTCTTTTGTGTTTTCAAATTGAGATGCTAAGTAGATTTCATCCAGGCTACTCTGCTTTCTAGAATTTCAGGGGATTGTTTAAAATTTATATGCTAACTTTACTGAAGATGAGTAAAATCATCCTTTGACTGTTATCTTAAATATGTGCATGCCAAATGAAGGACATTTTACTTCTCTGGTAGCTTCCGAATATGAATGAATAAAGGGGCGTGATACTTCACCATTTCTGTGTAGACTAATTCTCTGGTGGAGTTCCTTCTTTTCATTCCTTTATTTCTAAACTGCATCTCTTTAAAATTAAGTATGGAGATTTACATTAGAAATTTGTTTTAACAGAGAGCACGCGTGTGAGCGTGCAGCACATACTGGAACGAGCAGGGAAGAGGGGCAGAGGGAGGGAGGGAGGGAGGGGGGGAGAGAGAGAGAGGGAGAGGGAGAGGGAGAGGGAGAGAGAGAGAGAGAGAGAGAGAGAGAGAGAGAATATATCTTAAGCATGCCCCACGCTCAGCATAGAGCCAGACTTGGGCTCCATTCCATGACCCCCAGGATCATGACCTGATTAGGACGCTCAACTGACTGAGCCACCCAGGTGCCTCCTAACTACTGAGGTTTGTTTAATTTGTTACATTAAGTTCTCTGGCGTTTATTTTAGGTCTTTTAGTTCTCCCTATGGTCCTTAATTTAGCTATTCTTCCAATGTATTTGCTGGAGCAGGTCTGGGTTTTTGGTTTTTATTCACTTGGGTGTCCCACCCCCCCATGCGGACATCAGGTTTTTCTTTGCTGCTGTACTTCCTCCTTTTTGAGCCCAGAAGACGCAAATATATATATTTTTTACATATGGTGCAAGAGTCATTCATGTTCATACAGGGGTCTCTCCCCTCAGTGTTAATATCTCTGATAATCATAAGATGGGGACATTCTTAAAATTTAAACTGTTGACACACTCCTTCTAATAAGTTTACCTCTTTTTATCATCAAAGGATAAAATACTTTTTCGCAGCAGCTGGGAAAATGCTGCAGGATGTTTTGTTCTCTTCTTGCTGTTCTCTTCTAGTGCAAGTGGCTTTCCATGATGGTAAGTCTTTTCTGTGGTATTTATCCTTATTTTTAGATTTTTAAAAATAAGTGAAGTGTCTGTAAGATAATAGTCATCATGTGATGAAAGAATATTCAAGGTAAGGGAAAGATAGTGGCATTTTATTGGAATGTACAGGTCTTACACTGTCATTTATAATTGTACAGTAGATTTACCTCTTTTGGTAGATGTACTATTATTTAATAGACTATTATTTAGCAAAAAGAACTATAGGGGCAGGTTAAGCGCCTGACTTGGCTCAGGTCTTGATCTCACGATTCACAGGTTTTGAGCCCAGTGTTGGGCTCTCTGCTGTCAGCAGGGAGCCTGTTTCAGATTCTCTTTCCCACTTCTTTCTCTGTCCCTCCCCTGACCACGCGCATGCTTGCATGCTCGCTCGCTCTCTCTCAAAAATAAACATTAAAAAAATATTTTTATCTCAGGAAGTAATAACTTCTCTATTGATCAGTCCAGATATATGCATATAAAATATATTTTGATAGGTCCCAAACTGTTTCAGACAACCATTCCTGAGAACTAATAATTAGTCTAGAGAGAGAGTTTTACTGAGATGATTTTTATAATTACACCAATGTGAATTTTAGAGAGTTTTACAGTTTACAGAGGTACCTTGTTTTTTTCCTGATCTCCCCCCATCCCCATTATAGTTCTGAGTCATCCCTAAGATAACTTTGCATTCTTTCCATGTGACATAGTGATTTGGGAAACTTGCCTTCATGCAGGCCAGCAGGAGCAGTAGAGGGACAGAGAGAGAGGGGGAGAGATAGAGGGAATCTTAAGCAGGTTCCATGCCTAGCACGGACTAGGGGCCCAATCTTAGAACCCTTAGATCATGACCTGAGCCAGAATCAAGAGTCGGACCCTTAACCAGTTGAGCCACCCAGGTGCCCCTTTCCTTCCCTTTTTAAGGCTGAATAATATTTTATTGTATGTATATATTACATTTTGCTTATCCATTCATCCACTGATGGACACTTGGGTTGTTTCCATGTTTTAGCTATTGTGAATAATGCTGCTGTGAACATGTGTGTACAAATACGTTTTCAAGACCCTGCTTTCAATTCTTTTTGGTATATTCCCAGAAGTAAAATTGTTGGGTTATATGGTAATTGTATTTAACAAGTTTTGTGGAAGGAAATGTTTTACTGTTTCACACAGCAACTGTACCATTTTTCATGCCCACCAACAGTGCAGGGTCTAATTCTCCACAGCCTCGTCAGCACTTCTTTCCTGCTTTTTTGGTGGTAGCCATCCTTACCTTTTATTTTTTTTAATTTTTTAAAAAGCTTTTATTTAAATTCCAGTTACCATACAGTGTAATGTTAGTTTCAGGTGTACAATATAGTGATTTGACAGTTCCATACATCACCTGGTGCTCATCACAAGTGCACTCCTTAATCCTCATCACCTATGTAACCTGTCCCCCCAACCCCCACCTCCTTTCTGATAACCATCGGTTTATTTTTTTTTAATCTTTTAAATATTTTTTGAGACAGAGAGTGGGGGAGGGGCAGAGAGGCCAACAGAGGATCTGAAGCAGCCTCTGCTGACAACACAGAGCCCTATGCGGAGCTCGAACTCAAGAAACACAGAATCATGACCTGAGCTGAAGTCGGACGCTTAACCAATTTGAGCCACCCAGGCACCCCAAGTTTGTTTTCTATAGCTGAGAGTCTGTTTCTTGGTTTGCCTCTTTTTTTTCCCCCTTTGCTCTTTTGTTTCCTAAATTCCATATATGAGTGAAATCATACGGTATTTGTCTTCATCTGACTGACTTCACTTAGCATAAATACTCTCTAGTGCCATCCATGTTATTGGAAATGGGCAAGATTTCATTCCCTTTTTTTTTAACTTTTTTTTTTTTTTAATTATTGAGAGAGCATGAGCATGAGCATGGGAGTGGCAGAGAGAGGGGGAGACAAAGAATCTGAAGCAGGCTCCAGGCTTGGAGCTGTCAGCACAGAGCCCGACACGGGGCTTGAACTCCCAAACTGCTAGATCATGACCTGAGCTGAATTCAGATGCTCAACTGACTGAGCCACCTAGGTGCCCCATGGATTTCATTCTTTTTTATGACTAATATTAAACACACACACTTAGTTTCTTTGCGCCTCTCTCTCTCTCCCCCCCTCCCCCCTCCCCCTCTCTCTCCCTCTCTCTCTCCCTCTCTCTCCCTCCCCCCCCCCCCCCAGTTCATCAATCTATGGTTACTTGGGCTGTTTCCATAATTTGGCTAATGTAGATAATGCTGCTGTAAACATAGGGGTGCATGTATCCCTTTGAGTTAATATTTTTATATTCTTTTGGGTAAATACCTAGTAGTGTGATTATCTTTAAAAAAATTTTTTTAATGTTTACTTATTTTTGAGACAGTGTTAGAGACAGAGTGCAAGTGGCGGAGGGGCAGACAGAGGGAGACATAGAATTTGAAGTAGGCTTCAGCACAGAGCCTGATGCGGGGCTTGAACTCACGAACTGTGGGATCATGACCTGAGCCGACGTTTAACCGACTGAGCTACCCAGGCATCCCAGTGTGACTATTTTTTAAATAGATAAAGGACAGAGCTAGGATTTTTCTTTCACTGTCCTCTTAAATGCGCCCTAGGAGCTCTTGACTGGGAAAAGTGGCATTTTTTTTTAACCCTTTTTTATAGATTGCATTTGATGGGTTTATTTCCCACCCACCCTTGTTTTTTACACCAACCAGTCACTTTTCCATTTAAAACATGTTATAATCCTACTCATTCTGTTTGTCTTCTCTTGATGATAAGTAGTGGAGCTTCTAGACCAGGTTCTCACAATATCCCTAAATGCTTTGACTCTTGTGATGTGAAATGGTGTTGGTTCTCCTTTGGTCATTTCGTGTACAGGATTCAAGATAGGATCCCTGAAGATACCATAGTCTTGTTAGTTGGGAATATTATTTGAATGTATAGGCACTTTACCAAAGTGAGATAACATAAGACACTATACTAAATTTCCCTTTATATATTTAAAGAACAGACCTCAGATTTTCAGGATGATGATACCTTGGGTCTCAGGGACCTCTTTAGGGACAGATATAAGTAAGTTTTCTACCAAATAATACTGCTGACAGATGATTACAGAATCTTTGGTCCTATCTAGAAGGAATCCTTAAAGATTTCATTTACCTCTGACATAGTCAAGCCCACCAGAGCCTATTTCTGTCTTTTTATTTAATATAGTTTGTCTTACTGTCTTTATTCTTTCATCACATATTTGTGTTCCTTTTGTGGCATTAGATACTATGCTCTTCTGGAAATACATAGATAAAAACACATTTCTTGACCTTTTAGGAAAGTAATTTTTTTAAAAATTACTTTTTAAGTGTTTATTTTTGAGAGAGTGTGAGCAGGAGAGGTGCAGAGGGCGGCGGGGACAGCGGATCCTAAGTGGGCTCTACACTGACAGGAGAGCCCGATGTGGGGCTCGAACTCATGAACTGTCAGGTCATGGCCTGAGTTGAAGTTGAAGTCTATGCTTAGTCAGCTGAGCCACCCAGGCACCCCAGGAAGGGAATTTTCTAAATTATTGATTGACTGGAAGGTTATATTTGATGGGGAGAAAAAACACTAATCTTCAGAGAAATGTGTACATGGATTGGGAAGCACAGGAAGGCTTTATAGAATGAGATGTTTGAGTTTGATTCAGAGTGATGAATAATTTCCTAGGCAAAGAAGAACAGTCATGGGCCAACTGATCGATCTTTACATAAAGCGAACCCAGTACCTCTCCAGAACCTTGAGTGACAGAACCTTTGTAAGGCAGTGTCTGATGCTATTATGGCCTTTTTCTTTTCTTGGGATGATTACTTTCAGTGTTCTTGGACTTAAGAATTTCTTGTTTCTATGAGCATTTAACTTGGAAAGTTCGTTGAATGTGGTGTTTGAGAGTTTAGGCACTTAAGTTAAATTGTCTGGTTTTGAATTATTAAAAAAAATTTTTTTTAGACAGAGCACAAGTGGGGGAGGGGCAGAGAGAGAAGGAGACCCAGAATCCTAAGCAGGCTCCAGGCTCTGGGCTGTCAGCACAGCCCGACACGGGGTTCTAACCCATGAACTGTGAGATCATTGACCTGAGCCCAAGTCAGTTGCTTAAGTGACTAAGCCACCCAGGCGCCCCTGTTTTTGTGTTTTAAAGTCAGGATTATGTTTTGTAACCACTGGCAAGTATTTTTTCCATGTTGGGAATAATTATGGTTATGACCCTGTATGCTTCAGTACAAGGTACATTAATTCTGTCAGCTAGTACAGTGCCTGCTCATTTTTCCATGACGGATGCTGAACAGTTTGCTTCTCTTCTGACCCTGGATCTCATTAGGAACTGTAGAATTAGGCATTGTGGTAATTTTTAGTCAGTTTAATAGGTGGAAACATGCCCCCTTGTAGATTTGTACTTTGTCTTTATAAGATTACAGGGCTATTGAATCTCAGCAGAAACTTGCTTTACCAGCTGTTGGGGACATCTTGGGATAATCATGTTTACTGGGACGTTGATGTAGAAATCTTAGTGGCATGGGAGTTATTCTGCTAGGAATGGGCATTAAGCTTTTTGGAGATAGTGTTCTGGAGGGTTAACTTGGTGGAAAAGGATGTGCTTTAAGCAAGAATAAGCCAAATTTTAATGTATTAAGCTGTGTCTCTTGTCACTGCATCCATTTGTTGCATCTGTTCTTACTTCAATTAAAAAAAAAAAAAAAAAAAAAAAAAAGACCGGGTTGGGGGGTGGGGAGGAAAAGACCAAAGGATCCCCATCCAGATGAATTCAAATAAATATTCAAATCTGAGGTAGTATGATTAAATGAAAGTACAGCTCTGGAGTCAGATTGCCTGGGTTTATAATCTACTGACTTTGTGATTTTGATCAAGTTTAACTTCCCTGTTCTTCAGTTTCCTTATAAAATGGGGATAATACTGCTACCTACTTCAAAGGCTTGTTGAGAAGATTAAATGCATTAATACCTGCAAAGCATTTGGAACAGTGCCTGGCATGAGGTGTTTTATTTGTGAATGGTTTATTGAATGAATATATTTACACAAATACTTCAAAGAGCAAAACTAAGAAATAAAGCTAAATTAAAGTCAGGGTGAAAAATAGGGAACTTCTTTTGGCAGGATAGTCCCATAACAAATACAGGCAAGCTGGTTTAAAGTAATTGATGTCTAACTAGGCTATTACTACACAGTAAAGGGGAAATGGCCTGGAACCAAACAGGCTTTTTTTTTTTTTTAACTTTATAAATTATTATTACTATTTTTGAGAGAAAAAGGGCACAAATGATCGAGGGGCAGAGAGAGAGAGACAGACAGAAGCAGGGCTCAAGTTCACCCAAAGCGGAACTCGAACTCACGAACTGTGAGATCATGACCTGAGACAAAGTCAGATGCTTTAACTGACTAAGCCACCCAGGTGCCCCCAAACAGGCATTTATTAGTATGTTTGATTATTGTGCCCTTTCTGTTGCTAGTATTCTAAATTTCAGTTTCTTTGATGATTTTCAGTCAGCTACCTATTGTCCCCAAGCTACTTGGAAGTCTCCCAAATTTTGTCCAGAGTTTTTGTACCAAATTGCCTCTGCATCCACATGTAGTCTTTAACAGTGACACTCTATTCACTGGTTCATAAGTTTTGATCATACCTGCTGCAAACAGATTTGACAGCCATCCCCCATCCCAGAAGTGCTTAGATCACATTGAGAAAATAGTTATTGCAGAGAAGACTTTGTGAAATACTAGTTAAATTGAGCATTTTATGTGAATATAATTGCGCTAATCCTGCTGATGGTGGTTTCGAAGGTGTGGCCAGTTTTGGATAAATCAGTTTTCACGTAAAGTTTTGGAGTACTTTATAGGTAGGATCATGTTTCTGTAGCTGGTGTTAAAAGGGTGAGGATGACACCAAGGTTTTCATGAGAGCTTCATTATAGTCATAATTTGCAAATTGGTACAAAGTGCTGGTTGTATAGAATACCCAGGGGTAGTAGGAAGTGCTTTTCTGACTCATGGCTACTACTCTCCCTTAATCTACTACCTTCAGGAATGGACAGATTCTGGAAGTTGAGGGGCTAAGAGGGAAGAGTTGGGGTCTTAAAAGTAAATAACATCTGCAACTCCATTGTAAAAAGACAAGCCAATTAAAAGATTGGCAAAGCATCTGAATATTTTCCAGAGAAAGTACGCAGATGGCCAGTAAGCACATGAAAAGCTGCTCAACATCATTAGCCATTAAAGAAAATAAAAACCTTGATGTGTACGACTTTGCACACACTGAGGTAACTTTTTTTTTTTTAAAAGAAACTAACAAATATTGGTGAGAGTATGGAGAAATTAGAATCTTCCTATATTGCCAGTAGGAATGTAAAAATAGTGCAGCCCCTGTGAAAAAGTTTGGCAGTTCCTTCAAAAAGTTACTATGATGTCCCTGCAGTTCCACTGCTAGGTAATATAGGCAAGAGACCTGAAAGCATACTTCTGTGAATATTCATAGCGTTAGTCATGGTGGCCAAAAAGTGAAAATTCAACTCACATGTCCACTAACTGGTAAATGTATAAATAAAATGTGGTCTATCCATATAGTTTGTGAACTATATTGTTAGGTGCTGCATTCTGGGTGAACCCTGAGACATGCTAATTGAAAGAAGCCAGTTACAAAGACAACATATTAGAAGCATACTTGGAGATATTGTTGATTTAGTTCCAGACTGCTGCAGTAAAGCGAACATCCCAATGAAGCGAATATCCTAATCAAGTCAGATGAATTTTTTGGTTTGCTAGTGCATATAAAAGTTATTTTTACAATATGCTGTAGTCCTTAAGTATGCAGTAGCATTATGTCAAAAAAAATTACATACCTTAGTTAAAAATATTTTATTGCTAAAAAATGCTGTGTCTGAACTTTCAGTGAGTCATCTTTTTGGTGCTGGAATGTCTTGCCTTGTTGATGGCTGCTAACGGATCAGGGTGGTGGTTGCTGAAGGTAGGGACGGTTGTGGCAGTGTCTTAAAAAAGACAACAGTGAGGTTTTCTGCATTGATTGATTTCCTTTCAGGAACATGGGATGCTGTTTGATAGCATTTTGCCCATGGTAGAATGTCTTTCAAAATTGGGAGTCAACGTCTAACCCTAACCCTAACCCTAACCCTGCTAATGCTTTATCAACTAAGTCTAAGTACTATTTTAAATGCTTTAATGTCATTTCAGAAGTCTTTTTTCCAATTAAAATTTTTTTCTTAAATTTACATCCAAGTTAGTTAGCATATAGTACAATACTGATTGCAGGAGTCAAATCTAGTGATTCATCCTCTTCATATAATACCCAGTGCTCATCCCAACAAGTGTCATGCTTAATTTAGCCCATACCCCCACCCACAACCCCTTCAGCAACCCTGTTTGTTCTCTATATTTAAGAGTATGTTATGTTTTGTCCCCCTCTCTGTTTTTATGGTTTTTTACTTCCTTTCCATTATGTTCATCTGTTTTGTGTCTTAAATTCCAGATATGAGTGAAGTCCTATTTGTCTTTCTCTAATTTTGCTTAGCACGATACACTCTAGTTCCATACATACTGTTTGAAATGGAAAGGTTTCATTCTTTTTGATTGCTGAGTAATAATACTCCATTGTGTGTGTGTATCTCACATCTTTATCCATTCATCTGTCGATGGACATTTGGGCTCTTTCCATACTTTGGCTGTTGTGGATAACGCTGTTATAAACATTGGGGGGGTGCATGTGCCCCTTTGAAACAGCATGCCTGTATCCTTTGGATAAATACGTAGTAGTGCAGTTGCTGGGTTGTAAGGTAGTTCTATTTTTAAATATTTTGAGGAAACTCCATACTGTTTTCCAGAGTGGCTGCACCAGTTTGCATCCCACTAGCAGTGAAAAAGGGTGCTTTTTTTTCCACATCCTTGCCAACATCTGTTGTTGTCTGAGTTGTTAATTTGTAGCCATTCTGACAGGTGAGGTGGTATCTCATTGTGGTTTTGATTTGTATTTCCTTGATGATAAGTGATGTTGAGTATGTTTTCATGTGTCTGTTAGCCATCTGGATGTCTTCTTTGGGAGAAGTGTCTATTCATGTCTTTTGCCCATTTCTTCACTGGATTATTTGGTTTTTGGGTGTTGATTTTGATAAGTTCTTTATAGATTTTAGATTCATTTCAGCAGTCTTAACCAGAAGTAAATTCCATCTCAAAAAACCATTTTCTGGGGTGCCTGGGTGGCTCAGCCGGTTGAGTGTCCAACTTTGGCTCAGGTCATGGTCTTGCAGTTCGTGTGTTTGAGCCCTGTATCAGGCTTGCGTTGGATTCTCTGTCCCCCTCCCTGCCCTTCCTCCACTCACACTCTCGCAAAGATAAATGAACATTAAAAAAAATAAACCATTTTCTTTGCTCCATTCATAAGAAGAAACCTAACTCCCTTATTTGTTAGTTTTATCATGAGATTGCAGCAGTTGAGATTGCAGCAGTTGAGTCAACCTTCAGGCCTACTTTGTTATTTTATTATTTTAGTTTATTTATTTATTATGAGAGAGGGAGAGAGCATGCTTGCGAGGGAGGGGCAGAGAGAGAGAATCCCAAACAGGCTCTGTACTGTCAGTTCAGAGCCTGATGCTGGGCTTGATCTCACGAACTGTGAGATCATGACCTGAACAGAAATCAAGAGAAATGAAGAGTTGGGCCTTTAACTGACTGAGCCACCCAGGAGCCCCTGTTATGTTATTTATTTTTTTTATTGGCTCTTAGAGTTTACACACAATGTTACATTAATTGCAGGTTTACAGCAGTGATTGAGCAACTGTATGGATTATACAATGCTCACCACAAGTGTAGCTGCTTCTGTCACTATACAGCATTATCACAACACCACTGACTGTATTCCCTGTGCTGTACCTTTCATCCCTCTGACTTAACTCATTCCATGACTGGAAGCCCATACCTCCCACTCTCCTTTACACTTTTGTCCATCCCCTACCTCCCTTTCCTCTGGCAGCTACCAGTTCTCTGTACTTAGGGGTCTGTTCCTGCTTTTTTGTTTGTTCTTTTATTTTGTTCTTTAGATTTCATATATAGGTGAAATATGGTATTTGTCTTTCTCTGTCTTATTTCACTTGGCAGAATATCTTCTGTGTCCGTCCATATTATTGCAAATGACAAGAGGTCATTCTTTTTCGTGGCTGAGTAGTATTCCATGGAATGTATGTGTACACACTATATCTTTATCCATTCATCTCTTGATTGACACTTAGATTGCTTCCATATCTTGGTTATTGTAAATAATACTGTGATAAGTGGAGATGCATATATCTTTTCAAATTAGTGTTTTTATTTTCATTGAGTTAAATACTCAGTAGTGGAATTACTGGATCATATGGTATTTCTATTTTTAATTTTTAAAAAATTTTTTATGCTTATTTTTTTATTTTTGAGAGAGAGAGACGGAGCATGAGTGGGAGAAGAGCAGAGAGAGAGAGACAGACAGACAGACAGAATCCGAAGCAGGCTCCAGGCTCTGTCAGCACAGAGCCCGACGTGGGGCTTGAACCCATGAGCTGTGCGATCATGACCTGAGCTGAAGTTGGACGCTCAACCGACGGAGCCACCCAGGCGCCCCGTCTATTTTTAATTTTTTGAGGAATCTCCATACTGTTTTCTACAGTGGCTGCACGAATTTACATTCCCACCAGTAGTGCATTAGGGTTCCCTTCTGTCCACATGTTCACCAACACTTATTTTTTGTCTTTTTGACAGTAGCCATTCTGACAGGTGATATCTCATTTTGGTTTTGATTAAGTCCACTTTTTTTAAAGTTTATTTACGTAATGTCCACCCAACATGGGTCTTGAACTCATGATCCCAAGATCAAGAGTGGCATGCTGTACTGATTGAGCCAGCCAGGCACCCCTGAAATGTATTTCTTTTTTTTTTTTCTTTCTGAAATGTATTTGTTAATAATAGTGAAAGTTGAAATTATCCTTGATTCTTGGGATGCAGAATTGATATTGTGTTAGCAGGCATGTGAAAACCTTAATCTTGTCCATCTCCATCAGAGCTCTCGGGTGGCCAGGTCCATTGTCATTGAGCAGTAATATTTTGAAAAGGAATCTTTTTTCCTGAGCAGTAGGTCTCAATAGTAGGCTAAGAATAGTGAACTGTGTTGTAAACAGATGTGCTGTCATCAGGCTTTTGTTCCCTTATACTGTACAGGCAGAGTAGAGTCAGCGTAATTTTTTTTGAAGATTATATTTTTAGTAATCTCTACAACCAGTGAGGGGCTTGAACTCACAACCCTGAGATCAAGAGTTGCATGCTGTACCGACTATGCTCGCCAGGCACCCAAATTTAGCATAATTCTTAAGGGCTGAGGATTTTCAGACTTGTCAGTGAACATTGGCTTCAACTTAAAATCACCAGCTGCTTTAGCCCTACCTAACATGAGAGTCACCCTATCCTTTGAAATTTTGAAACCAGGCATTGACTTCTCTTTAGCTGGGAAAATCTTAGATGGCCTCTAATAATATAAAGGTGTTTTATCAACACTGAAAATCTGTTGAGTGTGTAGCCACCTTTATTAATTATGTTAGCTAGATCTTCTGGATAACTTGTTGTAGCTTGTACCACAGCACTTGTTGCTTCACCTTGTTGTGGAGAGGACTTTCTTCCCTTAAACCTCATGAACCAACCTTTGCTGGCCTGACTTTTCTTCTGTAGTTTCCTCCCCTCTCTCAGCCTTCATATAATAGAAGAAAGTTAGGGCCTTGATCTGGATTAGGTTTTGGCTTAAGGGAATGTTGTGGCTAGTTTGATCTTCTGTCCAGACCACTAAAACTTCTCTGTATCAGGGATAAGGCTGTTTTGCTTTCTTATTATTCATGTGTTAACTGGAGTAGTGCTTTTCATTTCAACTTCAAGAACTTTTCCTTTGTATTCACAGTTTGGCAAATTGTTTGGCATAAGAGGCCTAGCTTTTGGCCTGCCTCAACTTTCACCATACCTTCCTTACTAAACTTAATCATTGCTAGCTTTTGATTTACAGTGAGAGTTGTGTGACTTCCTTTCACTTGAACACTTAGGGACCATTTTAGGGTTATTAACTGGCCTAATTTCAATATTGTAGTGTCTCAGAGAATAGAGAGGCTTGAGGAGAGAGGGAGAGATAGTGGAGTGTGGGGTGACAGGACATGGTACTGAAGATGAATAGCAGGTTGGTGGGACGGAACACATCATTTATTGTTTGCCATTTTATATGGGTGCAGTTTGTGGTGCCCCAAAACAGTTGTAACATCAAAGATCACTGATTATAGATCGCCATAACAAATGTAATAATAATGAAAAATCAGCTTGAAATATTACGAGAATTATTGAAGTGTGACACAGAAACATGAAATGAACTGATGCTGTTGGAAATATGGTGCTGAGGACTTGCTTAGTACAAAGTTGCTACAAATCTTCAATTTGTAAACAATGCAGTTGTAAAACAAGGTATGCCTACATAACATGGTTGCATTTATATGGAATGTCCGGAATGGTAAATCCGTAGAGATGGAAAGGAGATTGGTGGTTACTTAGGGTTGAGAGAATTGGGGTATATGTGGGGAGTGATGGCTAATGGGTATGGAGTGTTTCTTTTTCAGGTGAGATGAAACTGTTCTAAAACTGATTGTGGTCATCGTTGCACCACTTTGTGAATATACTAAAACCACTACATTGTACATTTTATTTATTTTTAAAAATTTTATTTTTTAAAAATTTACATCCAAATTAGTTAGCATATAGTGCAGCAATGATTCCAGGAGTAGATTCCTTAGTACCCCTTACCCATTTTAGCCCATCCCTCCTCCCACATCCCCTCTAGTAACCCTCTGTTTGTTCTCCATATTTATGAGTCTCTTATGTTTTGGTCTCCTCCCTGTTTTTATATTTTTGTTTTCCTTCCCTTATGTTCATCTGTTTTGAAGATTAAAAGTCCTCATATGGGTGAAGTCATAATATTTGTCTTTCTCTGACTAATTTCACTTAGCCTAATACTTCCAGTTCCATCCACGTAGTTGCAGATGGTAAGATTTCATTCTTTTTGATTGCCGAGTAATACTCCATTGTATGTATGTGTATGTATATGTATACCACATCTTCTTTATCCCTTCATCCACTGATGGACATTTGGGCTCTTTCCATACTTTGGCTATTGTTGATGGTGCTGCTATAAACATTGGGGTGCCTGTGTCCCTTCAAAACAGCACACCTGTATTCCTTGGATAAATACCTAGTAGCGCAATTGCTGGGTCGTAGGGTAGTTCTATTTTTAGTTTTTTGAGGCACCTTCATACTGTTTTCCAGAGTGGCTGCACCAGCTTGCATTCCCATACATTGTACATTTTAAATGAGTGAATCATTTGGTGAAGATCAGTGAAGCTGTTGTTTAATAAAACTGGGTAACTGCTGCTTCTGTAGTTGTACCATAGTCTTTTGTGCATAGTTTGTGGCTTTCTAAAATGAAAGGAGTGATATACTTAATTGAATTGGATTGTAGACTATCATTGAGTCCTTTAATTCCATTTCCCTAGGGCCCTTGGGTGGCTCAGTTGGTTGAATGTTAGACTCTTGATTTTGGCTCAGGTTGTGATCAAGCTCTGCAACGGGCTCCATGCTGAGCCTTGATCCTGCTTGGGATTCTCTCTCTCCCCCTCTGCCTCTCTCCACTGTTCATGTTCTCCCTTTCTCTCAAAAAATTTTTAAAAATTTTTAAAAATATATTTCCCTCTTCTTACTGTAAAAATATTGTTAAAATGTTGAAAATTTTAAAGCATAGAAAGTGAAGGAAATGCAAATTATCTGGAATAGTACTCAGACCTATCATTGTTAAATTTTTGGTGGTATTTTGTGTATAGTTTTTCCATATAGTTGCAAAGTCATACAATTTAAAAGAATTGTCTTTTGGTGTGGCTAGATTAATTTTTAAATTGCTTTGTTGGGGGCCAATATAGAAAAGTAATTACTGATTCACTTCTGAGGAATGTTTAATTTGTTAGTTTTTTGAAAATAAACTTGTATGGAAGTGATCTTGAAATTACCCTCTGACTCCACTGGCCCTAAATTTAGCCCTTTTTTTTTCTAAATGTATGTTTATTTTTCAGAGAGAGAGAGAGAGAGAGAGAGAAAGAGAAAGAGAGCGGGCGCGCGCGCGTGCGCGCATGAGCAGGGGAGGGGCAGAGAAAGAGGGAGACACAGAAATGGAAACAGGCTCCAGGCTCTGAGCTGTCAGCACAGAGCCCAACGCTGTAACTCACAGACCGGAAGATCATGACCTGAGCCGAAGCCAGACGCTCAACTGACTGAGCCACCCAGGCGCCCCCCCCCCCCTTTTTTTAAATGACTGTAGTTAAAAAAAAAAAAAGTTCTGGGGCACTTGGCTGGCTCAGTCCTTACAGCATGTGACTCTTGATCTCAAGGTGGTGAGTTCAAGCCCTGTGTTGGGCATGGAGCCTACTGAATTAAAAAAAAATGAATGCTTTCAGGCTTCCACAAATGAATTAATGGTTTTATTACTGTACTCCCTACTATTTCTTTAATGCTTCAGAATTACATTAAAAACTTACTTAAAGTATAATTTATATATGATAAAATATACCCCTTTTACATATACAGTTGACTCTTGAACAACAACATGGGCTTGAACTGAGCAGGTCTACTTACATGTGGATTTTTTTTTCAATGAATCAGTACAGTACTGTGAATGTATTTTCTCTTACGGAATTTTCTTTATAACTTTTTCTCTAGCTTACTTTATTGTGGAATGCAGTATATAATAGATATAACATACAGAAATATGTGTTAATTATCAGCAAGGCTTTTGGTCAGCATTCGGCTATTAGTAAAGGTTTTGGGGAACTACAAGGTATACTTGGATTTCTGACTGTGCTTGGTGCCCTACTCTTGTGTGATTCAAGGGTTTATATTGTACAATTTAGTGTTTAGATAAGTGTTACCACCACAGTGGAGCAATTTTCTTACTCCCCAAATTTCCTTTACACTCAAGCCGGTCACTTCACCCCTATACCTTGGTATAACCACTTATTTGTTGTCTTTATAGTTTTGCAATTTCTGTGGCTTGCTTGGCTTGAGTGAATTATATAGTCTTTTTTGGTCTGGCTTTTTTCAGTTAGAATGATTTTGTAATTCATCTATCTTGTGACTTTTTGTTTTAAAATTTGTTTTTGTGCGGGTTGGGGAGAAGGAAGTGCATGTGCCCACATGCGTGTGCGAGCAAGGAATGGGCAGAGGGAGAGAGAGAACCCCATGCAGGCTTCTTGTCATCGTCCCAAGAACTGTGAGGTCATGACCCAAGCGGAAATTAACAGACTTAAAAGGCTGAGCCACCCCCAGGCGCCCCCTACATCTTGTTATTTGTATCCGTAGTTTATTTTTTTATCTTGAGTAGTACTCCATTGTATACTTAGACTTTTGGGTTGTTTTCACCTTAGCATTTTGAATAAAGTTGCCGTGACCATTTGTTTGTGTGAAGGTCCTTGTTAAGATACATTTTAATTTCTTTTTTATTTTATTTTTTTTTTTTTATTTTTAAAAAAATTTTTTTTTCAACGTTTATTTATTTTTGGGACAGAGAGAGACAGAGCATGAACGGGGGAGGGGCAGAGAGAGAGGGAGACACAGAATCGGAAACAGGCTCCAGGCTCTGAGCCATCAGCCCAGAGCCCGACGCGGGGCTCGAACTCCCGGACCGCGAGATCGTGACCTGGCTGAAGTCGGACGCTTAACCGACTGCGCCACCCAGGCGCCCCGATACATTTTAATTTCTTTTGGGAAATCTCTAGTAGTGGAATTACTGAGTCTTAATAGGGTTTTCTAACTATAAGAACTACCAAACTTTTCAAAGACCTTACTATCTTAATGTTTCTATTAATTTTCTGGTACTCCCTAAAGTGTAATTTTTTAAAACTTATTTTCCTGGGACAGCACATAATTTAACTGTTAAGGAGTGTTTCATAAAGTTACTATCTCTATCATATTTTAGAATATGCTTATGCTTAGAGTGTTAATGTATGCTAAGGGTATTTGTTAAAATGTAGATTATTGGGGTCTTATGACCAAAGATTCTGAATCAGTAAAGAGCCACATGGTGATATGGCATTTAGTCTTTTCTAAAAGCATAGTTTTAGTAAATATATTTATTGGGTTAGTATTCATTGAGCTGTTTTTGGTTCTTCCTTTGCATTTCTCTGCATTGTTGTTCCCTGTGTTTTTCTTTAAACTTGGGGATCTCCTAAGGTTTATCTGGGCCCCTTTCTTAGCCCGCCACCTAGTGGTAACAAATAGGAACCATCAAAAGTTTTGCTAATGAATGTGTAGGAGGTGGACAATTTCTTTCTAAAGGTGGAAGGATGGAAACATCCAAAGTTATGTTTGGTTTGTGTTTGTGATTTAACCAAATGCTCAAATGCGTATGTTTGCTATATGAATGAATATTCTTTTCTCCCATGACATTTTTTGAAATAGAATTTATTTGTAAGAAAAAATATTTTAGAGCCTGTAAATTAAAACAGATTTTCTTAATGCTTATTTTATTTTCGAGAGAGCACACACATGAGTGGGGGAGGGGCAGACAGAGGGAGACATAATCTGAAGCAAGCTCCAGGTTCTGAGTTGTCAGCACAGAGCCCGATGTGGGGCTTGAACCCACAAGCTGTGAGTTCATCGTCTAAGCCAAAGTTGGGGGTTTGACCGACTGAGCCACCCAGGTACCCCTAGAGCCTACAAATTTTTAAAAAAAATTTGTTTTCAATGTTTTATTTATTTTTGGGACAGAGAGAGACAGAGCATGAACGGGGGAGGGGCAGAGAGAGAGGGAGACACAGAATCGGAAACAGGCTCCAGGCTCTGAGCCATCAGCCCAGAGCCCGACGCGGCGCTCGAACTCCTGGACCGCGAGATCGTGACCTGGCTGAAGTCGGACGCTTAACCGACTGCGCCACCCAGGCGCCCCTAGAGCCTATAGATTTTTAATCTGCCAGCTCAATTATTTTTACTGGGAAATGGGCAGGTGTGCTTTCCTAGTTCCCTTATTTAATGAGACAGATGCTTCTAAGCTGTATTGAGTTAGGTGGCATATGAGGTTTTGATTCCATAGAACTTTTATTACAGATTCTCTTGTTCTAGGCTCTTAGTTTACTTTCTTTTACATGATTTTCGGTTTTTTACTCCTTTCAGGTTTAATGATTGTAGTTATTTTTGTTAAAATTCTTACCTTTTTATACTAGCTTGACAGAAAAAAAGACCTATTGTGAAGGGATTTTGTATCAACAAAACTTACTTTGTAAGGTCTGATTTCACTTTTCCCTTATAGAAATGGTGGAATCGATGAAGAAAGTAGCAGGGATGGATGTGGAGTTGACAGTTGAAGAAAGAAACCTCCTATCTGTTGCATATAAAAATGTGATTGGAGCCAGAAGAGCTTCTTGGAGAATAATCAGCAGCATTGAACAGAAAGAAGAAAACAAGGGAGGAGAAGACAAACTAAAAATGATTCGGGAATATCGGCAAATGGTGAGATTATCATATCCTAGGCTTCTTTAAAGAAAGATGCCTCATGTTTTGGATATTTTATTTTAAAGCTCGGGGCATCTGGGTGACTCAGTCAGTTAAGCGTCCAATGTCATGCTCAGGTCATGATCTCATGGCTTGTGAGTTTGAACCCCACTTCGGGCTCTGTGTGCTGACAGCTCAGAACCTGGAGCCTGCTTTGGATTCTGTTTTTCTTGCCCCTCCCCTGCTTGTGCTC
This sequence comes from Prionailurus viverrinus, assembly GCF_022837055.1. Lineage (NCBI taxonomy): Eukaryota > Metazoa > Chordata > Mammalia > Carnivora > Felidae > Prionailurus > Prionailurus viverrinus. Next base: position 15,286,009 of record NC_062574.1, read on the forward strand.
TGTCTCAGAAATAAACATTAAAAAATTTAGTAAAATTTTATTTAAGTAGTCTCTAAACCTGGTGTGGGGCTTGAACTCATGATTCTGAGATTGTCACATGCTCTTCCGACTGAGCCAGTCAGGCGTCCCAGGTTTTGAACATTTTATTTTATTATTTTTTTTAAGAATTTTTAAAAAGTTCATTTATCTTGAGAGAGAGCGAGTGAGCATAAAAGCAGGGGAGGAACAGAGAGAGAGAGAATCCCAAGCAGGCTCTGCATTTACAGTGCAGAGCCTGATAATGGGTCGTGAACTCGTGAACGGTGAGATCATCTCCTGAGCCAAAATCAAGAGTTGGACACTTAACTGACTGAGCCACCCAGGTGTCCCTGAACATTTTAGATCACACTGTAGTACACATGTATAATACAAATTTTATACTTGAATGGATTTGCATATTTTACTTAACCCAGATTATAGGTCATACAGTATTTCAGGACAGAGGTGAAGAAGTTTTCTCTGGAAGCTATAGAAGGTGCTCACTTTTGAGCACCAACAAGTAGAAACTAATTTAATCTTGTTTTTATTGTAGTTAACTGCAAAATACCTCATTGAGTGACTTGAAAGAACCATCCAGGAAACGTAACAAGTATTTTTGTGCCTCTTATGTGCCGCACAATTTGCTAGGTGCTATGGATGTAAAGATGAGACAAATACAGGTTACTTTGCATATGGAGGTTCAGTCTAGTCATTGTTTTCTTACTTGAGTAGAAAATGTTAAAGGCATTGGACATTATTTCTTGAAGTTATTGTTTCAGGTATTTTATATATAAATGGAATTTTTCGTACTGTGAGTTTTGGTCAAAATACCATAGCCGTTGATCTAGGTCAGTGGTTTTCAACCAGAGGTGATTCTACTGCTCAGAGGGCATTTGGCAATTTCTGAAGACATTTTTGGTTGTCACAACTTGGAGGGTGCTATTGGCATCCAGTGGGTAGAGACAAGGATGCTGTTTGCTGAATACCCTGTGCATAGAACAGCCCTGTATAGCAAAGAATGATCTACTCCAAAATGTCAGGCTACTATTGAGAAAGTGATTCTTGTGGAAGAGAAAGGCATATAAACACATTTTGAGTCCAGTGAGGGAAATTACAGGAACGCTCAAAAAGTAGCATGGGGAATGAATTTGGTAGGGAGAGGGAAAAGGGCAACTACATTTATTATCTCTACCTTTGTTGGACGCTGTTCTTGAGTGGGGAGATATTAATACACATAATTGTGCAACATAGGGTATTTATTTAAATTACCCTGTAAAGAATAGGTATTAGTCTACTTTATTTATAGATGGGAAAACTGAGGTTTTGAGTGACTTAAGAGGTGGTAAGCTGATATAGGGGCACGCCTGGGTGGCTCAGTCAGTTAAGCATCTGACTTCGGCCCAGGTCATGATCTCACAGTTCGTGAGTTCGAACCCATTGTCGGGCTCTGTGCTGACAGCTTGGAGCTTGGGGCCTGCTTCGGGTTCTGTGTCTCCCTCTCTCTGCCCCTCCCCAGCTCATGCTCTCACTTTGTCAAAAATAAATAAACTTAAAATAATTTTTAAAAAAAGGTGGTAAGCTGATATCAGTGTGCCCATTAATGTCAAATATATTGGAACAAGAGTATGGGTTGTCAGTAGAAAAGTTTGGTGTCTCAGAGGAACGATGAAATGAGAAAGTTAAAAATGCCTAAGTGGCAGAATTCTGTGCTAAATTTTGGGATTTGGGCTAAGTAGGAAAGGAAGAAGGAAGCAAAGAGAGGGACTGATAAATTGGGGGAAGATGAAAGATTCAAGAGGCTGGAGGTCTTGATGTGTCTCTAATTAGGAATAACAGGAATAAAGAAGTAAGGAAGGAAGTTACAATGTAGTAGTGAAATAGAATTTAAGACTTCTTGGATAGGGGCGCCTGGGTGGCTCAGTCACTTGAGCGTCCGACTTCGGCTCAGGTCATGATCTCGCAGTCTGTGAGTTCGAGCCCCGCGTGGGGCTCTGTGCTGACAACTCAGAGCCTGGAGCCTGTTTCGGATTCTGTGTCTCCCTCTGTCTCTGCCCCTCCCCTGCTCATGCTCTGTCTCTCTCTCTGTCAAAAATAAATAAAACATTAAAAAAAAAAAAAAAGACTTCTTGGATAAAGCAGCTCAGTTAGAGATGTTGACAAATAGGTCATGGAGTTGAGATCAGGGAACTGTATTGAAAGGAACATGGGTGATAATACCTTGGTGTGATACCAGGAATTGGAGAGGTAGCCTGTGAATGTGGTTGGAAGGCCTGTAGAGATCCACTGATAACAGATAGTGAAAAATTAGGTCACAGAGGATGAGCTTCCAGAGAGGAGCTGTTTGGAGTAACAGCAGCCAGTCATACTGAGTTAGTGGGGAGCTAAGAGAATTCAGAAATTTTTTCTCTTAGAATAATTGCTACTTGAAAAGCCATGAGGGAGGTAGTTTATTCAGGAAAGAGCTATTTTAATTTAGGATCTGGATGAGATTATAGGAGAAGAGAGAGTGGGGAGGATTCTTTACAATGGAAAGGAGGTTCCAGAGGGCATAAGAAGAACTTGGAAAGGTTCACCAGTGTCACCATGAATTAATAGAAAATAGAGACTAAGATAATATGTATGTTCATGTGGGATATTCATCTTTGGTATGATAAATTGAGATGAGTGGCAATATTTACTTGAGTATACAGAGTTTTAGTGCTATAATTTGGCTGTGGATCTCTTCCACTTACGGCTGTTGAGCACAGTAGTGGTTAGGAATGTGAGCACTGGAGGCCAGTTGCCTGGGATTGAATTTTTATTCCATCCCTTATAAACCATGACCTTAGGTTTTCTAGCCTGCCTCTGTTCACATCATAGCTCTGTCTCTTGTTTTAATGTTTATTTTTGAGAGAGAGACAGACAGCACAGGCAGGGGAAGGGCAGAGAGAAAGGGAGACACAAAATCTCAAGCAGGCTACATGCTCTGAGCTGTCAGTGCAGAGCCTGACATAGGGCTGGAACCCATGAACCTCCAGATCATGACCTGAGCCAAAGTTGTATGCTCAGTAGACTGAGCTCCCCCAGGTGCCTCAAGATTTTTATTTTTATGTAGTATCCATACCCAACCTGGGGCTTGAACTCACAAGCCGGAGATTGAGACTCCCATGCTCCATGGTCTGTGTCAGCCAGGCACTCCTGCCTTTTTTTTTTTTTTTTTTTAAAGCACTTAACAGCATGGAGAAAGAAAGAAGGTAATTTCTGTAACTTGGAGATAACTTTTCTTTTTTCTTTTTTTTTTTTTATCAAGAGAGAGGAAGAAGGTTTGGAGAAAGATGTTTATTCTGTTTACTATGGCTCTCTTCCTTAAAACCAGAGGGAGATTGTGTCATAATTTATGTAATCTCTTAGACTTAAACAATTTTTGACTTTTTTTTCCAGGTTGAGACTGAGCTAAAGTTAATCTGTTGTGACATTCTGGATGTACTGGACAAACACCTCATTCCAGCAGCTAACACTGGCGAGTCCAAGGTTTTCTATTATAAAATGTAGGTTCTATACTAGAAGGGAAAATGTGAGATTAAATGTTGGCTCCCTTAGAATTACCACTTTCTCTGTGTAGGTGTTCAACTTTAATAATAGTTTGTTAGAAGAATAGTTACACGGGAAGAATGATTTTCAAAACTTAATTTTTGAGTAGTCGTTTGCAGATTCACTGCTAGTGAACAATTGTTGCGTTTAAGATGGTCAGACTACTGTGAAAGTACTAGGTTTTATTTTACCTGTTTGCATTTTTGTGTGGAATTAGCCCCCAGCTGTATAGTAATACATTATTACATAGCTCAATTTTAACATTTTATGTACAAGTTTTATTTCATGATTAACAAACTGTCATGCCATTTTTTTGGGAACCACTTCTCATTTTTAATTCTAGTCATTGACAAATTTGTTCATTTTTGAGGCTTTTCAGTTGATTTCTCTAGTGTTTTGCTTCTGTTTGGTAATATGAACTCTGAGGGGGAAGACTAGATAGACTAGTCAGTCTTTCCTGAAAGAGACTTTGTGAAATTACTGAAGTATACTTGTTAATTATTGATATATTTTTGTCACATACTTTATTTTATAGAATACAGAAAAATTGTTAACAGTCTACTTTCATTTAAAAACCTTTTTCTTAATTCTATTTGTTTTATTTTGTTTTGTTTTAGGAAAGGGGACTACCACAGGTATCTGGCTGAATTTGCCACAGGAAATGACAGGAAGGAGGCTGCGGAGAACAGCCTAGTGGCTTATAAAGCTGCTAGTGATATTGCAATGACAGAACTTCCACCGACGCATCCTATTCGCTTAGGTCTTGCTCTCAATTTCTCCGTATTCTACTATGAAATTCTTAATTCCCCTGACCGTGCCTGCAGGTAAGTCATGGAAGAGAAACAAAAGCTCTCACTATGAAAGTGAAAAAGTTACAAAGGACAGTTGTTTCTGTTTTGTTTCCTGGGACTGCCTTTGTATCCTTGGCCATGTACTAAAGAATTCTTTTGGCTCTTAATGAAACTGCTTTGGATGATTTAGGACAGACCTTACCTAGTTTGCTAGGATAGCAGTTTTGGATGTTGATGGGGAAATATTTTGTTGATAGGTTGAAAAAATTTTTTAACTTGTTAGTGATAGAGTGAAATGAGAGGAATTGTAGTAGAGTTATTTTAATGTTTTTATATTAGCTGTTAGTCCTTGTAGGCATGCTTTTTAATATAGTTATGCTCTTAGTTGTACATATTTTGTAATTTCTATTTTAATATGAACAGTTCTCCAGCTTTGTATGTTAACAATTCGCCCATTTGTATTTCAGATTGTTCCCAATTTTTTCCCTAAATTTATTTACTTATTTTGAGAGAGACAGAGGGCGAGTGGGGTAGGGGCAAAGGGAAGAGAGAGAATCCTAAGCAGGCTCCACACTGAGTGTGGGAGCAGAGCCTGATGTGGGGCTCAATGAGACTCATGTACTGTAGGATCATAATCTGAGCTGAAACCAAGAGTCAGATGCTCAACCAACTGAGCCGCCCAGGTGCCCCGCAATTTTTGAAACAGATAGAAATTTAAAGGATATCTTTATGTACATGGGTTTTTACTTGTAAAAATTACTACAAAATACAACATGAAGGTTATCATTCTAACCATTTTGTTGTATAATTGGATGGCATTATGTACACCTACAGTATTGTGTAACTGTCACTACTGTTTCTAAAACTTCATCACCAGAAACAAACTCTAACCACTAATTCTCCATATCCCCCCCACTATTGCCCCTTCACAGTGTCTGCTCTCTGTCTTTGTGAATTTGCCTATTTTAGGTACCTCATAATTGGAATAATGTATTTGTTGTTTGTAACTTAGAGTATTCTTGAGTATATAGGAATCAGATAGATATTCCATGAGAGATTTTCCTGATGGGAGGTAGATTCATTTAAATGCAAACCATTATTTATTCATCTAAAAGCATTCTAAATGCCTAGTTGAATTTGTCCAAACATATACAGGTTTTAATGAAGAAGTTATAGCTATCTGTCAGCTAATAGTATTGTGCTCTTTCATTGTTATTCTCTAGTTTAGGCTGTCCTACACATCACTTTGATTTAAGTCTTATCCATGTCTTTGCTATTACGTATTTGCTTTAGTCTTAAGCGTGCCATTCATGCTCTTTTCCTACTTTGAAGATGAGTTCAAATTTGTCTTCCCATCCCCATTTCCTCATCCTCTAGGGTTTCCGAAGCACTTTCTCCAGAGTAGCATACTTCTTTTACAATAGTTTTATGTGTCAGTCCTCTATTCCTAGATGTTTTAAGTTCATTGTGGACTGAGATCGTCTTTTTCTTCAGTTTCTCCACCAGTGTCCTGCTTTACTTGGTGCTCATTATATACCATACTCAGTAAATGTTGATTTTATTTCTTTTAAATTGCAGCAAATGGCTTATATGATCACATTTCTGTGGGTTCTATACTCCCCCCCCCCTCCGCTTCTATTAACATTAAATTCTATTGAAATTAAACTGAGATACTGTCTAAGTTGTTGACTAGAACTTGGTAATACCTTTATATTGCATGTATTTTGGCGGTGGTTTAGGATAGAACTTGGTTTGTGGATTCTGTTTACTGATAGGCTTGTTAAGCATAGTAAGAAGCAGTGCTCCAGGGGCATGTGGTTGGTTCGGCTGGTAGAGAAGATGACTCTTGATCTCAGGGTCATGAGTTTGAGCCCCACATTGAGGGGAGAGTATGTTTAAAAAAAAAAAAAAAAGGATAAGTAGTGCTCCAAAAATTTTACTACCTCCAAATTTGCTACATTACAAAATTAAATAGAAAGTTAATTTTTATCAGTTACACTTGCTTTTCTTTTATTTTGGTATTTAAACCCAAGTTACTCAGTGTCACTATTACATACTGTGGGATAACTAAAGAAAAAGATTGATTTCTAACATGTTATTTCTAATTCTGTTTTTGGGCTTATTTTTGTAATACATTTATGTAAATGCTTTTAGGTTGGCAAAAGCAGCTTTTGATGATGCAATTGCAGAACTGGATACGCTGAGTGAAGAAAGCTATAAGGACTCTACACTTATCATGCAGTTGTTACGTGATAATCTGACACTATGGACTTCAGACATGCAGGGTGATGGTAAGGAAACTTGGAAGTTAATGCATCTTTTTGAGTTGTTGGGTCTTTTTACTCTTAGACATTCCTTGGCATTTTTTCACATTAAGCTGCAATTTAGACTCAGCCTATCGTCCATAAAGTATCAAATTTTAATTATTGCCTTTACAGCAAACGATCTCAAAAGTACAGTTTTCCGTTTTGGGCTGTATGATTATGTAAAAGACTTGTTTGGAAAAGGGGATCTTTTTTTGTATTCGAAGATTTAAAAATTTTGCCTCTAATGTTCGCTAACTTCTCTCACTGTTGTGGAAGATTGAGGGAGGAAGCAGTTCATTTTATCTTCCTCAGATTCAATTTTAGAGATCGAAGATAATTGTATTTGAATGTCCTGATCACTACTTTGGCCGACTGGTATCTTCAGGTTAAAACTGGATGGTGTCAGTAAATATTTATGAAGCGTCTTCTCTGTGTGGAAATCTTTTATCTAAAGGAGATTTTCTAGAGCAAATGGAATGTCCTGTCTTGCCATTAGTCCTTATTTAAGATGTCTGGTTTTAGTTTTCAGTTATAAATAGTATTTTATAAAACTTACTTTTGTGATTGGTCCAGGGGGTTAAAATTCTAAATGCCAAAATTTGTCATAATTGTTGATTTTAAAGGAGATTTTGTTGTGCTTATTCCAGAGAATCCATTTTATTCATGATAGATCACTGAAGAGTCAGGGGGAGGAGGGCACAGGGTGCAAAAACAAGTGTGACATGACCATTTTATGAGATAGCTTTATAGTTGGTGGTGGTATGGGGAAAAGAAAGTTTGTCAATATCAACTGCAGATCCTATAAGAGTATGTTACCAAAATGAAGCATATAGGTTGCATTGCTTGAGGCTAACTGTAGTCTCTTGGTCACACCAGCATGCTGTACTGTCTTTGGAAGCATTATATTTCTTTAAAAGTGCCTCTGAAAATGGGTTTTCGTTTTAAATGTCCTTACTATGGAAGGATAGAGTGAGATTTTAGACTTACCTTAGGTACTAAAGTGAGAATTAGGTGACTCAGCTTTAAAGCTCACTAGGTCTATGAAATATTTAGATATTTGACTAGGGTTGGCTTGAGATGTGTGTCACGTGTGACCTGCTTGCACACTTTTCCAGCAAAGCCAGACAGTGCCACAGATTACTTTTTAACACAGCACTTCAGGCAACTGCTACCAGTCTTTGGGACTCAAAACCAATTTACCATCTCTGAACTAATGACTTGAGGTTCCTTCCAGCTTTAAAATTCTGTTGTATTCTAAACAATAACTACTCAGAAGAATGGCCAAACAGCTGTGGACTCTTCATAGTCACCCTCAGCTCAGAGAAGACTAGTATCTGTTTGAGGGGATAAAAGGAAACATGTGGAGAGTTTGGTAAGCGGTGTTGACCCAAGTAAGGTATATACCTCTGGGGACATTTTTCTGAGGGTGAAAATAACAAACAAGGTGACCTGGGTTGAAACATTGCTTTTTAAAAGACATTTTATGCCAGCTTTTATAACTAAGATTGCTAGATTACAAAATTAAACAGAAATAAAGTTTTATATTTTCTCTAAAAAAATTTTAAGTTTAATTACTTTGAGAGAGGGAGAGAGAGCACAAGCAGGGGAGGGGGGAGAGAGAGAATCCCAAGCAGGCTCTACACTTGAACCCACAAACCATGAGATCATTACCTGAGCCAAAACCAAGAGTCGAATACTTAACCAACTGAGCCATCCAAGCTCCCCTGAACTTTATATTTTCTAGTTCTACTGTTCTTTATCATTGATAACCAGTAATTGATAAATCAAAGTAAACTATGTTTTTCCATTCTGTTTTTATATAAAACCAAAGATACTCTCTTCCTTGGTTATCAAGCATTTTATGAAATAGATCACTTTTTACAATAGGATATTTTCTTGAAACTACTTACTTTTCATAGTTGCAAAGGTTCTTTGTACAGAGATGTTTTATTACATTTCAGCATAGATTTCTCTTTAATCCTAAAACAGGTTTATGTAAATCTTAGTTAAATTCAGTTGCTTCAATTCTTAACCACTTTGTAAACTGAATAATTGATTAAATTTGGTTGTGACAGACTAATTTTCATTTAAGAGATTTCATTTAATTTTCATTAAAGACAGTATTTGAAATGATGAAACTTGCTAGTTTAACAGCAAAAAATTCTAGTAGTCTCGTGACATTTTTAGTAAAATTAACAAATTATCTGAATTTACAAATTGTTGTGGGTACTAGTAATTTATTTGCCATTTTCCTAAAAGGTATAGTATTACATGTTTTATTAAATTGGTTTTGTGACTTAATCCATGCAGAATTGCAGTCATGGAATTGGCAGTTTTCCAGGATGTTGGATTTAGCGGACCATCAGTTAGTTTTCTCCTTTTTAATTTTTTTATGAAGGAAGAAATGTATGTGTTTCACAAGCTTTTATTGAGATGCTTTTATACTTTTTTAACTGCAGAATATGTTAACTTCTGTGTTGGAACATCTTTGTAAACAGATCACCACTTTTTCTCATTAAGTGATTTCAGTCCTTTTAATCTGTGTTCAGAGGACGTTTCATACACAAGTCTATAGAGAAAATGTGTGTTCTTTGCCTTATTCCTGTCTTCCCTCAAAATCAAGAAACAATGGGCAAAGAAATACATACCCAAAGAAACATTTTTTCCTCTTCTGTATACCTTTTAAGAGGATATTATTTCATCCTTTTAAAGGTAAAAGGAACAGATAACTTTGTAGAATGAAGTTTATACAAAGTAAAAAGACCAAAATCTGATTCCCCTAAATCATTGATGTTTTCTTTTGTCCTGCTGTCTTGGTTTATTTTTCTTGTAATGTTGCTTTCATATGATTGTTCTCCCTCCCTTTCTCCTTACAATATAGATTCCTAAAGGAAAATCCAACTCTTCCTTTCCTAAAAACTCTACTTTGTAAGTCATTATCATGGCACAGCAAATTCTGCTTTTTAGTTTTGGTTCTTCACTAATCATGCCTGCATATATTATCATCCTTTTGCTTACAAAACTGCCTGTTCTACATTCTAGGATGTGAAATCTTCTAAGACATTTATGATCTGCTACCCTTGTCTACCTCTGGTTGGGTGTGACTCATCTGACAATATTCTATGCCAAAGTTACTTGGAACTCTTGGCAAATCTAATGGTTGCTTCTAAGTGAATTAGAGTGTGTTCTGTTGTTGTATGTTAACCATATTTTGGCAGCGTATTGCTGTTAAAAATGAGCGTGAATGTTCCTATCATTTCTAAGTTTGAATACATTGTTTTGGGAACGATTGATTGGGTGGTCCATCATTTCTTTCCTCGGTAAATGTTTTTTTGTCTTTGCATGTCCATTTTCTATATAGGAGTCAAAAATCTTTATGTACCTTAAGTACTTTTTAAGAGTCACATATCAGTATCAAACATTTCTGTTAGAGAAGAAAATTATAAATGTTCTAAAACTACATTCACCTAATCCTTGTTGCCATGACAGTATTTATTGTTTATCATATCAAGGGCTGTTTAAAAACACTCTTTAGGGTAAATGCTTCATGTTGGTAGTCAGCCGGTCTTAGTGTCGTTTATCCATCCTGACTAATTTAGCAAGCAATGGGAATGGATGGATTGTCTGAACTGGAATGATTATTGGATTAGTTAATTGGTATTTATTTTTTCCTGTTGAAATTTGATTCAAACTAGTAACTACATAGGAATTGTAGTGGTTTGTTAAAGCACAAAAGAATGTAACTTTTACCTGTTTTATTATTATTATTTTATTTTAGCAAAAACTTGCATGTTCTCTTTAGTATGGCTGTGACTTATTTAATGCTTATTAATAGGTAGATGATTCTCCAGTGAATAGGCTGGCTTTTTATTGCATGTCATAGTGCAGTTGAAACTCCCGAGGCCGATCATCATGTTTTAAGGGAAAAGAAAAATGGCATGAGAGAACTGGTCCAAATGCCCTTCTTTAATAACCTCAGTGGTCTGGTTTACTTTGAGCATGCTGTTTCACTTTGGAGTAAGGAATTTGGTTTATGGTTTGGTGTGACTGGCTAAGATACAAAATGTAAGATACCTTAAAAAGCAAAACTCTCCCTCTAAAACTATAGACCTCCTTTGGAGCATTTTACTGCTCAGTTCTCTTTATTGAAGCATTTCTCATGGAGCTTGTGGGTAGATTTTACAAAACAAAAAACAAAAAAACCAACAACTATAAAGTACTGTTGAGTCTCTTGAAGAGGTGAGGTTATTGAGAAAGAGTATTTTGACCCAAGATATACATGAAAGCTTGAAAATCATTTAATAGTTATGGTTACCTTGGCTGTCTACTTTCAAGAGCTTATTTTAGCATAAAACTAGTTTTACTGTGCGCATCAGTTTTTTCATCCTGTTTACCATTCAGGACCATGGTCCAGCAGCACCTCTTGGCTTAGGCGTCTCAGGTGTTAAGGGTGGTAGAAGTCCTTTGCCTGTCTGTGGTTAATACCAATTGTAGCAAATATAAGGAGTCTTTATGCTTGGAATGATGCCTTTGTTTGTGACCACAACAGCCTGACTAGTCAGTATGCAATAATTAACTCATTCTTCTTTGTAGGTGAAGAGCAGAATAAAGAAGCGCTGCAGGATGTGGAAGATGAAAATCAGTGAGACATAAAAGCCAACAAGAGAAACCATCTCTGACCACCCCATTCCTTCCCATCCCACCCCCATTGGAAATTCCCCCATTGTCACTGAGAACCACCAAATCTGACTTTTACATTTGGTCTCAGAATTTAGGTTCCTGCCCTGTTGGTTTTTTTTTTTTTTTTTTAAACCGTTTTCAAAAGTTCTTAAAGGCAAGAGTGAATTTCTGTGGATTTTACTGGTCCCAGCTTTTAGGTTCTTTAAGACACTAACAGGACTGCATAGAGGCTTTTTCAGCATTACTGTATTGTCTCCTGCCAGGTGGGGCAAGATCACCATTAGAAATGGAAATGATATTTGAAAGCTATTAGACTTCTAGGTGACGCGAGCATCTAAGAGAGAGGTTAATCACACTATGAGGCATTGTGGTATTATTTTTCCTTTTTCTAATTGTTTAAATTGAATTTTATACCAATGTTTAAAATTAATTGGGTGTTAGCTTGAGGTGGTTAAAAGTTGTTCGGAGAGTTGTAATGGTTTTGCTGTAAAAAGTGTTTCAAACTCTGCTGAAATGTTGCTGAAAAGCATGGTGCTGGTAACAGTTCAACAATCCGTGGCTGCTCATTCTTGCCTACTTTTACTCTCCCTCTAAAGCAGGTTAGCATTGAAGGTGGTATGGAAAAGCCTGCATGCGTGTTCAATTCTTTGTTTCTTCTCCTTCCTTCTCCCCCCCGGGCCCCCCCTTCCCTACTTCGCTCGCTCAACCTCTTTTGTTCAGTATGTGTAACTTGAAGCTAATTTGTACTACTGGATATCTGACTGGAGCCACAGATACAGAATCTGTATTGTTCTTACTGAAACACAGCATGGAATTAACATTAAACTTAAATAAAACAAACCTAAATTAAAAATGCCAAATATTATTGCGCCTCCATCCTTTATCTTTCTAAAATAAAATCTCTAGTCCAAACACATTGACAGTATTGTTTTCCTGAATGTGGAAAGATCTCCCCTCCCTTTTCTTCGTAAATCACTTGTCTGTTTACCCAAAGATGATGTGTATTTTTAGAAAAAGAATTTTTTTTTTACTTGTAATCTGGTTGTGAAGAACACTAAGAAACACCAAGTCACTTCATTACTGTCCTCTCAACCAGGTAGCAACACGGTATTTATTTTAATCATAAAAGTACAAATTCATACTTAAGGTATAATTATGGATCATTTTCTAGCATGGAATTGGGTTATACAACTAAATAAGGGTCCAAATAATCCTTACTTAGTCTGAAGTAAAATTACCTTAGCCCCCACTACCACTCCAAAGGTCAGTGGCAGAAGCAGAAAAGAATACTTTCATTCTCAGTAGTACATGTACACGTGGTAGAAGTCTGTAGCCGTTCCCCTTACTAGTGACAGTGTTAAGTAGTTTTTTTCAAAAAATAGTCTATACAGCGTGTATAGGTATTTAGCTAATACAGATCATTCTGTATTCCGCATTTAGATTTAATTTGAATGACAGTGTAACATGGATGTACTCCTGATCTTTTCTTTTCTTAACTAGTTGACTCCCTTTGGACGTTCAGATTGTTTCCAGCATTGCTATTATAAATGGTGCTGCATTAAATATCCTTGTAACTGCACTTAAATATTTGCATGTGTATTTGTATGATACATTTCTAGGTTTCCTGTGTCCGAGAACATTAACTTCTCTACTGGTAAATATTGTCCATTTCCCTCCAAAGGGGTTGTGCCACTTTATAGCCCCCCTCTTCCCTATCAGCAGTATAAGAATATCCGCTCCATCATCACACTTGATTTGTTGCTACTAAATGAGGTGTTGACACCACAAGTGTATATATCCTGGCTTCTCGGTAGAGAACTTAGGAAATTAACAGAATAGTAATGTGTCTTAGTAGTTTTTATCTTATGAAAATATATGTGTATGCCCATAATTAGAATAAGTAATTAAGATTTTTGTGTTAATGCTCCTCCATTAGATAGTTGGAGACATTTGGGGTTATGTCCAAGAGATTTTCAGGTTGATTTTTTTTTGTTTTTTTCCAGCGGCAAAGTGGCCAAATGCCTGCTGCATCTAGATCAAAACTGAAGGAATTCATAAAATTGTATTACACATTTTTAAAAAAAGTTTTTTAATGTTTATTTTTGAGAGAGAGAGAGGGAGACAATCTGAAGCAGGCTCCAGGCTCTGTCAGCACAGAACCTGACGCAGGGCTCAAACTCACGAACTGTGAGATCATGACCTAAGCTGAAGTTGGATGCTTAACCGACTGAACCACCCAGGCACCCCTCTATTACACATTGTTAAAGATAATGGCATTCAGCATTTTGTAGTCTGTTCCCATACTAAACACGAATGCACAAATGCCTGGATTTGAGTCAAACACGTAGGTAATTTACAACATGGCATGGCTTGTGGAGGTGATGTTTGTCAACTTAGATCAATCATCACATGAGTTTGTTTAGTTAAAAGGGTTCTCTAGTTGGTTCTGTGGATGGGCTTCTTTATATAATGTAGTCCACAAACTCAGGGATGCCAGGAGCATGCTCAAGAATGTGGTGATCTTGATACGGAGAGAAAAACCAATGAAGGCACTTGGGAAGGATTGTGGTGATGGGTACAGGTCTTTGGATCTCTGTCAGAAGTTGGAAGACAGGGAAGACTGCAGAAAGGGGACAGCCCTTGTAAGGACAATATCGCTTCCACTTCTATCTGTGGTCTGGAAAGGTGGAGTTGTTTCAGCTCTTGGTTGAATGCTCTGAGGATCAATTGGTTTCAAGAGAAACTTGAGTTACCATTACAATTCGAGTGCAATTTGTTTCAATTATAATTCTTAGTGCTTTGCTTTGAAAAAAGATGTTTTAAGCCCAAAGTGTGTTTTGTTTTTTTTTTTTTTTTAATATGTGTCTCTATCCATGCTTGGGTTTGAAAAAGATGTTTTAAACCCAAAGCTTTTTTAAAATGTTGGGAGCACCAATGAATGTATCTATGCTTGGGTTCTGGAACCGATGGCCAGAAAACCAAATCCTCCAGAGTTATATTTTGCTTCTAGGAAGATAAGCATGAACTTTAAGTCAGATCATAGTAAGGGGAAGGTGATGGAATAAATGTAAAAACATCTAACTTGGCTTCTGCCTCAGACAAATGCCACTTTGAGAGCTATTAATAAGGAAGACCCCAAATTGGCTGCTATACTAATGATTGTAGGACTGTAGGAGCTGGAGCATGCTGAAAAATGGCGTTTCATTTATTTTTTATTTTGGAGAGAGAGGGAGAGAGAAAGGAGGAGCATGAGCTGGGGAGGGGCAGAGAGGAGACACAGAATCTGAAGCAGGCTGTAGACTCTGAGCTGACAGCAAGAGCCCATTGTGGGACTTGAACTCCTGAACTGTGAGATCATGACCTGAGCTGAAGTCGGGTGCTTAACCAAGCCACCCAGGCGCCCTGAAAAATGGGATTTTAAAGGTGAATCTTGCTTTGTTTGGGAAATGGTAATTATTAACCCTGTCTTGCTTATATATGTCATTTGAGGTACTAATCTTGTAGTTGGTACATAATATGCAGTTAGTATTTAGTATTGGCCGTATGTAGGCACTGTGCTCATTATTAAACAGCGTCTGTGATCTAGCACATAAATAATAATTTGGTGAGTTGTCACCTGCATTTTGCAAATAGTAAACCAGGGAAAAGTTGAACTTGCCCAAAGCCACACAGCTAACTGTATTCAAACAGGATTAATAGTTAGGTCTGTATGACTACAGAGGCTGTGTTCTTAACCATTAAGCCATTCTTTTTGCTCTTTATCAAAACTCTTAATGTTTTATTGAAATACTGTGTTTTCTCTATTTTACAGTGATCATTTAAAAAATACATTTTAACCTTTCTGAGATCATTTGTTTTTCAGTTGATAAACGCCTTTCAAAAGCTGTAATATATGAAGAGGTGAGCCTTGTGCTGTCTCAGTTACTACTTTAGGGAAGACCCTGGGTTGGCACTCTTGTATGACCAGCTGACTGTGCCAGGTTGTAGGTACAGGCCTGCTATGTATAAGGGAGGGCTGAAAACTGTTACTCTTAAAAAGTGCCTTGCTCTTTGGACATTTACTTTCTTTCATAATTGAAGTAATGTGTACTTGCACAACCCAGGCAGTATGAATCCTGTTCGGGGGCTACTTTCTTCTAAAGCTGCCATTGACCATGCTTCCAGTTGTGTTGAAACTCTTGGCAGTCCTGCTTCCACCCTATATTGCTTGTTTCTAGGTCTTTCACAAAGACCCTTTTTTTGCTATTTAAAATTCTGGTGCTTACAGGTTTGGGATAGGGCTTATTTCAGAACCTAAGTCTTCCTTCCCATTAATAGCACATTTGTAGCCTTGATAACAGGTCTTCGCAACTGCTGAGCCCCCCCAGAATTCGCTTTTGATGGAATTCTAGGAAGAAACAACTTTAAGAGCATCCCTCCCCCCCCCCCCAACCTTGTTCCTCTTTAAAATGTTAGTCAAAACATTTAAGAGATGCTAATTTTCCTTTGGTAAAGATTATAATTGGCAAAGATGATTAGATTTCTAGAATAATCTATATGTAAATTGTATGTAGAGAAACATTCTCCTATACTGTCGGCATTCTTTTAAAGCAAATTTCATATTCAGGTATAAAGAAAATAGATCAAAAGCCTACAGCTTAATGAATTTCCACAAAGGGAATACACTGTTTAACCATCACTCGCATCAAGAAATAGAACAAAACCAGCATCCTAGAAGACTCCCTCATGCCCCCTTCTCAGTCATATAGTTCCCCCCTTACTCCAACTGAAACCAGTGTCTTGATCATAGCCTTTGTTTGGTTTTGCCTGTTTTTGAACTTGATGTAAGTGGAATCATACAGCATTTTTCCCCCTCTCAACATTCTGTGAGATTACTCCATGTAATAATAGTAATGTAATATCCTGAATAATAGTGTGTTTTCTGTTGTATTAGTATACCATTATGTATTTCATGGATGGACATTGGATTATTTTCAATTTGGGGATGTTACTAGTGATGATGTTAACGGACATTGTACATCTCTTTTGGCATTTACATGTATGCATCAATGTAGCATATATACTTGAGAATGGACTTACTGGGTTATGGGGAATACGTATGTTCAGCTTTTGTAGGTAGATACTGCAAAAACAGTTTTCCAAAGTAGTTGTACGGTTTTCAGTCCTACCAGCAGTGTGAGAGTCCTAGTTGCTCCACATGGTCAGTGGCATTTGGTATGGTCACTGGTTTTAGTTGTCTTCTGGTGGATATGTAGTGGTCATTCTGGTTGTAATGGCATTTTCCTCATGACTAATGAGACTGAGCACTAAAATCTGTTTATTGACATTTGGATATCCTCTTCTTAAATACCTTCTTTTGCCTGTTTTTCTGTTGGGTTGCCATTTTCTTATTGATTTGTAAGAAGTCTGTATATTTAGGAATGGGGGATGTTTTTGGGGTTGTTACTGCAGTTACCTTCTATCATTCTATGCCTTGCCTTTTCATTATATTGATGTCTTTTGACAAACGGGATCTTAATTTAGTCTAATTTATTCATATTTTCCTTTAAGGTAAGTGCTTTATAGGTTTTATTTAAGAACTGTTTGCAAACCTCGAGATCATTAATCTTTTATGTGTTTTTTCTAGAAGCTTTGACCTATCACATCTAGATCTGGAATCGCCTAGAATTTGTTTTGTATATGGTAATAGGGAGATGTTAAAAGTAATATTTTCCTGTATGGATATTCAGAAGCGCCAGCGTTGGTCTATTTGTCTTAGTGCCAGTACACTTATGTTCAGTATCTGGTAACATGAATCCTCCAGTTTTTTGCTCTTCAAGACTGTATTGGTTATTCTGGGCTCTTTGCATTTCCATACATATTTTAGAATCGGCTTGTCCATTTCAGTAGTAGAACAGCAATAACAAAACCTGTTGTGATTTTGGTAAGCATTTTATTCCATAAATATATGCTCAGAGAATTAACATCCTTACACAACTATGGCTTTTGATTCATGAACAGAGTATATTCCTCCATTTCTTTAGATTAAATTTTTTTTTTCCCAATTCTGTAGTTTTCTTTGTAGAGGTCTGATATCTTTTACTGGCCTTATTCCTAGGTTTTTTTTTTTTTTTTATGTTATTGTAAATAGTATTTAATTTTTTTCATTTTCATATTGTTGCTGCTTAATATTGACTATTGTATACTATCTCATAGTCCATGACCTTGTTAAATTAATTTATTAATTCCAACAGTTTGATGTAGATTCTGAGACAGTTTGTTTGTTTGTTTTAAGATTTTAGTTTTAAGTAATCTCTACACCCAGTAGTGGGGCTTGAAAGAATCACATGCTCTACTGATTGAGCCAGCCAGGTGCCCCCTGAGATGTTTTTTTAGAGGATTATCTGACAGTATAAATGAGAGTTTTAAACACCTGCATCCTTTGCTTGTGTGTGTATGGTCACAAGTATATGCAAAATATGTTCATTTCAGCATTATAATAGCATATTAGAAATAACCTAAATGCCCATCAATCGTGGTATATCCTTACTATGTGCACCATGTTTTTTTTTTTTTTTAAGATAAACGATTTCTTCTAATACAGAAAGATGTCTGATGTCTGCATATGTTAACTGAGAAAAGGAAGATACCTAACCTGTATAATCTTGTGTGTAAAATGAAGAATATGCTGTATGTGTACTTGCCTATCTTCAGAAAATTTCTGAAAGATACAACTTTTTAAGTAAAAAAAACTCCAGCTTTATTGAGGTATAATTGACATAAAGTGCATGTACTAAACTACAGTTTAAAGCTTTGGCATATGTTTGCCCCTGTAAAACCATCATCATAATCAAGATAGTCAGTATAGCCTTCACCTTTACAAGTGTCTGTTGTTACTTTGTAATTTCCTTGCCTCTATTCCCAATCAACCACTAACCTGCTTTCTGTTACATTAGTTTGTGTTTTTTAGAATTTTGTATAAATTGAATCCTGTAGTATGTACTCTCTTTTCTTTTTAGAGGGAGTGTCTGGCTTCTTCACTTCAGCATAATTGTTTTGAGATTCATCCGTGTTGCATGCATCAGTTCATTCCTTTTATTGCCGAGAAGCATTCCATTGTTATATGATATACCACAATTTGTTTATTCACCTATTCATGGACAATTTGGTTATTCCCAGTTTTTGTTACAAATAAAGCTGCTGTGAATGTTTGTGTACAAGTCTTTATGTGGGCATATATTTCCCTTTTTGTGGGTAAGTAGGAGTGGAATGGTTGGATGACATGGTAGGTGTATATTTAGCTTTTTAAGAAACTCAAACTGTTTTATAAAGTGATTATACCATTTTACATTTCCACCAGCAGTGTCTGAAAGCTGTTTCCCACATTCTTTCCAGAACTTGGTATTGTCAGTCTTTAACTTTTCCATTCTTATGGGCGTGTAGTGGCATCTTTGTGTGTGTGTGTGTGTGTGTGTGTGTGTGTGTGTGTGTGTGTGTTTACAATTTTCCTAATAACTAACGAAGTTGAGCATCTTTTTATGTGCTCATTTGCCATCTGTATATCTTTGGTGAAGTGTCTTTTCTAATAATACTGAGTCTTCTGATCCATGAGCAAGGTATATCTAATAGTTTAGTCATTCTTTAACTTCAACAGTATTTTGTACTGTTCAGAGTATAGGATGTTGCACTTCTTTTGTCAGGTTCATCTCTAAATATTTAATAATTACGGATGTTTTTGTAAGTGACTGCCTTTGAAAATTCAATTTTTGATTGCTCATTGCCATTGTTTAGAAATAAAATTTGATATTTGTGTATTGATATATATCCTGTAACCTTGCTAAAACTCCCTTATTCTAGCAGGGTTTTTGTTTTTGTTTTTAAGATCTCCGACTTTTTTCATAGATAATCATATTGTCCGTGAATATAAAGTTTTCACTTATTTTTTGCTCTGGTCTGGAGACTGTTTATTTTGCCTCATTGCACTGGCTGGAACCTCCAGTACCATGCTGAATGGAAGTGGTAAGAGTAGACATCCTTGTATTGTTCCTAGAAAGCATTCAGTGTTTCACCATTAAGTACAATGTTAGTTCTAAGTTTTTCATAGGTGCTCTTTAGTAGGTTGAGTTTACAACCTACTAAACTTGATAGCTTATTAAGAATGTAAGTTGGGTTTGTCAGATGCCTTCTCTGCATCTGTTTAGGTAATCGTGTGGGTTTTCTTTTCTAGTTTGTTAATATAATGAATTATATTGATTGCTCTTTGAATATTAAACCAGCCCTTCACTCCTGGGATAAACTCCAGTTGTTACATATTTTTATAAAAATATTTTTAGATTTGATTTGCTAGAGTTTTGTTTATTGCATTTATGTTCATGAATCCATACCTGAAAGTTCTGGGGTGATGAAGTGAATGTTAATAGCACCAAAAGTTTTATCTTCTGTGGCACTGTAGAGAGGAAAGAACAGCTGACATTCACAATGGATCTGCATGAAGGAATGGAAGAACGCTATAAATGGTAAATGTGAAGGTAATATAAGACTTATTTTTCTCAGGATCTTTAAAAAATCTCATAATGTGTTTAAGGCAAAAATTTTGTGGGATTTATAACATGTAGGTACATCATACATATGGTTACTATAGCATAAAAGGCAGCCAGGGCGTGGTAAATGGAGCCATTTGAATGCAAATTTCTTCCATTTTACTTGATACTATTAACTCTAAGACCTTGAAAGATTAAGGATATATGGTAATACTTAATGCAAGTGCTACATGCAAATAATGCAAAGAGGTATATCTAAAAATCTGTAGATAAGCTAAAATGTAATCCTAAAAAGTATTCATTTAATCCAAAAGAAGGCAGGAGGGGACAATAGCATTTGTGCTGCCCAATCTTCTCTCTAGGAGAGATTGAAAACTCAGTAAGAATTAATTTTGACAGCTGGGAACTTGTGTTCTTTGTTTTTTGATGGCTGGAAACCTCTCAACAGTGTTGGCATTTTGAAATGACTCCTCTGAGCAATTTATAGAATAGTTATGCAGATTATGCCATGTTGTGCTTTTTGAAACAAAGTCAACATTAAAAAATATGCCCAAATAATTTCCTCATCTAAAAATCTCTTTGTTTACTGCACTGACATTTCAGCTGCCACCCACTGCTGATACAGAATTTACAGTATGATTTCAGCCAAGTAACTGATAAAAATTAAGTCTTCAGAGGAGCATAACAGAATCTAGAGTCAAATCATTTACAATAAACTTGGATATAATCCAAAACTCCGCATATGAAGAATCAGAAAAATGTGACCCATACTCGAGACAACCAATGGAGATTATCCCTGAGATGACCTAGATATGTAAATTAGCAGTTTTATTGTCCTACCATAGCAAACAAGGATTTTAAAGCTGATATGATTATGTTCAAGAAGGAAAGGAATATATGTTTGTGACCAATGAAAAGAAGAAATTCCTACAGATACTGCAACTATAATGAAGAACCAAATGGGCATTTGGAACTGAAAAGTAGATTTGAAATAAAGATTCACTGGATGGGCTTAACAGGAGAATAAGAAATGAAAATGATGGAAGGATCAGTGAATTTGAAGTTAGCTCAATAGAAATTATTCAATCTGAAGGAGAGAAAAAATATTTTAAAAAATGAGCATGGCTTTTAGAGCACTTGTGAGATCATATGAAAAGGGCTAGCATACATGTAAGTATAGTTCTAGAAGGAGAGAAGAAAGCAAAACAGAATGGAGAAAAATGAAATATGACTAAAATTTGCTCCTATTTTGTAGAAGGTAGATTTGCAATTCAAGAAACCCAGGGAAAATTAAGCAAAATAAATACAAAGAAAACAGGCACATTATAGTGAAACTGCTGAAAATAAAAATACTGGAAATAGCATACATATCAACAAATAGACAAATTATATACAAGGGAATAATTTAAACAATTGACTTTCCATTAGAAACAACAGAAGCCAGAAGACCACGGAACACAGTGTTCTAAGAAAAACAGCCAATCCGGAATTCTACAGTGAAAACATCCTTAAGAATGAAAGTGAAATAAAGACATTTTCAGGTAAAAGAGAATGAAGAATTAGTTACGAGATTTCACAACAGGGAATGCTGAAGAAAGTTCTTCAGGCTGAGAAGAAATGATAACCAGATAGAAATGTAGATTTTTAGGAAGGAGTGAAGAGTGGAAGTAAATATTTTTTGATATATATTTTTTTTTAAATGAGAGGATAAGTTTATTTTGAGAAAGAGAGAGGGAGAGCGAGAGTCCCAAGCAGGCTCTGTGCTGTCAGTGTGGAGCCCCCCGCGGGGCTTGAACTCACAAACATTGAGGTCATGGCCTGATCTGAAGTCAAGAGTTGGATGCTTAACCGACTGGGCCACCCAGGCACCCCTCTTTTGATATCTTTAGAAGAGCATATCACTTGTTTAAAGCAAATTTATACCACTGTATTTTGGGGTTAATAGCTTACAGATGTGAAACATATGGCAACTATACCAAGTACAAATAACTGAAACACTGGAGGGGTTCAACAAGCTGTGAGCAGGCAGAAGAAAGGATCAATGAATTTGAAGAAATGGTAGGAAAACTGGGTATCCAACCACATGCAGAAGAATAAAGTTAAGACCTTTACCATACACAGAAAAATTAAAATGAGTTGAAAACAAACCCAAGAGCTACAACTATAAAACTCTTAGAAGAAAACCTAAGGGAAAACCTTCATGACATTGGGTTTGGCAATGAACTCTTAGATAATGACCACAAAACCACAAGCAACAAAATAAATTGGTCTTAATCAAAATGAACTCCTTGTGCATCAAAGGACAATTGAAAGTGAAAAGACAACCCATGGAATGAAGGGAAATATTTGCAAATCTTACATCTGATAAGGGATTAGTATCCAGAACACAGATCTCCTACAATTGAACAATGTAAACTTAATTCAAAAATGGGCAAAGGACTTAAATACACATCTCTGCAGAGAAAGTACACAAATGTCCAATAAGCATGTGAAAAGATGCTCAACATCCCCAATCATTAGGTACATGAAAATGAAAGCCAGAGTAAGCTACTACTCCACACTCATTAGGATAATTATTACAAAGACAAAAGGTTTGGTGAGGACGTGAAAAAAATGGAGCCCTTGTGCATGTCTGGTAGGAATGAATGTATAACGTTGCAGCCACTGTGGAAAACAGCTTGGTGGTTCCGCAAACACAGGTCCCAACAATTCCACTCCGAGGTATGAGCAGGGACTTAAATATAATCTGTACAACAATATTCCTAGCAGCATTATTTGCATGAACCCAAAGATGGAAACAACCCAAGTATTCGTCAACAGATGAATGGATGGGGTACCTGGCTGGCTTGGCAGAGCATGTGACTCAATCTTGGGGTCAAGGGTTCAAGTGCCACTTGGGGCATAGAATATACTTAAAGCACAGATGAAAAGATAAAATATATATTCATGTTATTCAGCCATAAAAGGAACAAAATTCTGGTATAGACTACAACATGGAGGAGACTTGAAATATGCTGAATGAGATAAGCCAGTCATAACAAGACAGATACAGGATTCCAATTATGTAAAGTACTGAAACAGGCAATTCGTAAAGATCGTAAAATACAGCATACCAGGGTCTGAGTATGGAGGAAATGGGGAGTTACATTGTTCAATGAGTATGCAATGTCTGGGCTGATGAAAAACTTCTGGAAATAGTGGTGATGGTTGCACCAGATTGGGAATGTACTTAACGCCAGTGTATTGCCAACCTAAAAGTGGTTAAAATGATTTTTTTTTTTTCCTAAAGAAAGACTGCCACATGGAGTGCTTCATTTGGCTGTGTCTGGAGTTTTGGAAGCTTGACTACCTTATGTTTTCCTGCAAATGGACCTTGAAAACTTGTTTGAAGGTTCTAGTGAGTGTGGCTACTCCTATACCCTTGACGGAGAATGGTCCTCTTCCATCAGGGAAGGTTGTCTTCTTTGGGTGCACAGCTTTGGGAGGGATATACATGGAGTGGTGATGGAGGAAGGGGACACCTGCCTACCCAGGCAGGTCAACTGAATCAACCTTGGTGATCAATAGGGTGAGAGATGGAACAGCCAGGTTGTCCCCACGTCCTAAACTAAAAATTTGTATTTATATTTTGCCACAGTGAGATAATTGAAAAGAACTGCCTTCTACACTCAATTTTGCTTTGCTCCTTCACTTTCCTACATTTCCAAGCTCTCACCATGTTTATATTTAAAAATGGAAATGACTGCATGACTCTCTAGCTTTCAGATAGGCTATAATGGAATTTAGGTTATAATGGAATTTAGGTTATTTGCTTGTTTCTTCAGTGTTTTGGTTGTTTACCAGTCTTTGCCTTTTTTTTTTTTTTTTTTTTTTTAATGTTTGAGAGACAGTACGGGAGTAGGGGCAGAGAGAAGAGAGAGAGAATCCAAGCAGGCTGTGTTCCATCAGCCTGGAGCAGCCTGACATGGGGCTCCATCTCATGAACCATGAAATTGTGACCTGAGTCAAACTCAAGAGTCAGATGATGCTTGACCCAGTGTTCCTTGTCTCCTTGCCCATAGCCATGGTTTTATCCCCTGGCCCTTTGATCTAAGGAGGTGAGTTCTAATCTTAACTGAGTCATTTCTCTCCTGAGAAGCTAAATAAGAGAAAATATTTCTGGGTAGCTCAGCTCAAAAGCCACCCCGACTTGGGGCTGAGGCCACAATTTTGCATCATTTATTAACTGATGAATCCATGTGTGTTGACAGTGTGGAGGAAGGTGCAAGATCTTGGTTTCTCAGTTTTCTGATTCTTACAAGGTAATTTCATTGGTTCAAAGCCACATAAGTGCTTCCCAGTTCAACATGTTCTCCAGGAAGAGATCTTGCCTGCCTGTGGTCAGGAGACACACAGAAGGGAATTGGGGGCCTATGACAGGAACCCACTGGGCAAAGGTGAACATTGCATTTGGTCAAGATGACAGGACCCTGAGAGTGAGCCCTAGAAAATCTTTCCCAGCAGAGCAGAACCCTGCTGGGGTGGGCGTGAATAAGGCTGAACCTACAAGAAACCTAGTGGGACCTGGGCATCTTCCACCAGACCTGGCAACACCATTTGCTGCTTACAGCAGCATAGTGTAGAGATTAGGAGTATGGATTCTGGAGCCATAAGGCTTGGGTCCAAATCCCAGCTCTACCCTTTATCCTTTGTTCCCCAGTTTTCCCATCTATAAAATGAGGAAACAGTTGCATAATTATGAGGATTAAATGAGTACAACACTTTGTGAGAGCTCTCTATAAGGGTATTATTGCTGCTGCCATTATAGTTCTGGCACCTTCTCTCTGGTCCCTATTATTTTCCTAGAGTTCTTAAGGACTCCCCTCCTGCTGAAATAGCACAAGAACTAATGGTCTTTCCTCCCATGACCTTTCTATCTTCCTTTGTGCCGAGGGTTTGTGTGGGGTTTGCTACCTTCATTGTGCTGGAGTATCTAGAAGGAGAGACTGTAGGTTTGTCCTGAGTAGGTGGCCTGTTGAAATGAAATAAGCTCCCATCTCACACACAGTTTTTCAGTCCTATTTGGTCCCCTGTCCTGTGCTCCCATTTACTGCTCTTCCCTTGCCCCACCCTGCTCTGGCCCTATTGGTCTCCTTGCTATTCTCATTCATGCCACACCTGCCCCCACCCTGAGGGATACTGGCCACTTCCTCCACCCAAAACATTCCATTCCTGGTGCCACCTGCCTGGCTCTGTTGGTGAAGCGGGAGACTCGATCTTGGGGTTGTGAGGTCAAGCCCGACTTTGGTGTGGAGAGCACTTAAATCTTTAAAAAAAAAAAAAAAAACAACCCTCATTCCATTTTGAGTATCTCCATAGTTCCCTCCCTCAGCCCCCTCCAAATTTTAGCTCAAAAGTCACCTTTGGAGGGCCACCTCACCTTATTTAAGCCCAACCTCTCCCTCCCATCCCACCTTATTCCTTTTATGTCCTTTTTGTCATTAAAAAAGTAATCTGTACTCTCACTGTGGGGCTCAAACTCATGAGCCTGAGATCGAGTTGTGTGCTCCAGCGACCGAGCCAGCCAGATGCCCCTATTGTCATCTTTGAACATGCTATGTTTACTGTTTGTTGGCTGTCTTGATGATGAATCTGACCCACCAGTGCCTGGTGGTGGAGTTAATACTTCACAACTGTTTGTCGATTGAGTGGATGACAGCGTAAAGTCTTGGGAGGCATGAGATGAATCCTAGTTGTGTCACTTACAAGCTGTGTGATTCAGCACATTTTAACCTGAGACTTAGTTTTCCCGTCTGTAACCGGAGACCTACCTCTCATGAGTTCTTTGTGAAGAGTTAAAGGAGACAATGTGCTGAATGAGCCTCAGTTGCCATTCTCTCATTCTTTCCGGTCCTACCAACTCTATTTAAAGGAGTCTCCCAAGCCAATTGACTTGCAGTGAACGTTTTCATTTACTTTGGATTATAGGTCGTTATAAATATTAACAAATAAGACTTAAAAAGGACACCTTCGAGTAGGTCAGACGATAGTACAAAAATTGTGTGTGGGGCTGCAGTTTAAGGACCTTATCTGCAGCCACCACATGGTAGCAAAACGGTGTTAAGCAGTGCACGAGAGTCTGCGTCGACGACAGCCAGAGTCCATGCATCGGGAGGTTCTCTCGGTTTGAGAAAAAACAAACAGTAGGACATGCACGGGCCGGGAGGTGCAGTTCCTCGCTCTTGCCGCTAGGGGTCAGGAGGTTACCGCTTCAGGGTTGGAAGACGGGTCCCGTCTGGGATTGATTGGCTAGTGGTGGCGGTGGGAGGTGGGGGTGGAGGAGGATGCAGCGTGCTGTCGGGCGACTTCCTGGTTACTGACACCAAACTTTGGAATGACTTTGTGGTGGTGGTTGGTAGGGAGGGGCGTCAACTTTCCAGTCTTAGACCAGAGGAAAGATGCCAGTTTGGGGCCAAAGGCAGAGATGATACTGCAGCTTCCCAAAGAGCTTTTTCTTCAGCAGATACAATCTGCGAGGGGTCCAGAGCAGTGCCAGGGTCTTGGTGAAGATTCCCTCCTCCCTGGGGGTAAGCGCGTGGGGTGGGGGGGGGGGCATTCCTAAGCACCCCACCCTCCACTGGGGCTGTCTGTCGAGAAGATCCATCTTTTATCCTGACTGTCCCTGGTCACGAGGGACCATCTTTCAGGACCAAGTCTACCCTTGTACAGGCTGGGGCAGTAAAAGAGCCCCAAGTGGGCTCCTCGCATTTACTGGGCCTCTGTTTTCCCACTGTCTAATAAGGTAGTTGTTGAGACTCCCAGCCCCTTCTAGCCTTGCCATTCAGTTCAGTATCTTCACAGAAAGTCTGTGGGGTTTTCTGAATGAGGCCCTCCAAGGGGCAAAGCTAAGAAAAAGCTAAGATACCCAGGGCTCACCCAGACAGGAGGCCTCTCCAAAATAGGCCATCTCTTTGCTCCCCAAAGGTTCCCCCACGCCAGCCTTGTGGTTAAAAGAGGAACCCTTGCCTGAGCCCCTGTGAGGAGCACGGCCTGGCCCATGGACTCAGAGCCCAGGGAGGGATGGATAGCTGAGCTCTCGGCCTGGACTGTGGGGACCTCTGGGGAAGCTCTGAATGGCAGAAGTGATTTCAAAGCTATCTAGCAGCTGAGGCAGCAGGACTGCCGTGGTCCTACCCCTTCACCATGCACCAGACCCTACCGAGTCTGCTATCTGCTGAACCCTCCAGAAGCCCGGAGGCAGAGGCCCAGAGAGTACGATCTCCCAGACAACCAGACCATGTGGCAGTCACAGGACCTGGGCTGAGTCCTGGTTTGCCCTTTCCCAGCTGTGTGCCACTGACAGACTACACAGCCTCTCTGAATTTCAGCTTCTTCGTCTGTCAAATGAGGACAACAAACCCACCCCATAGAATTGTGAGGATTCATTGCGAAAGTGCACGTAAAACTCTTAACATACACAAAGCTACCTTAAAGACAGGAAAACCAAGGCTCCGTGACCAGCAAAAGTTTTCCAGCTGCCGTTTGGGGGCTGGAATCCTGTTCAACCTGCAAAGTGGGAAAGGGCTGATGGGCACTTGGTGGAATTCGAATCATCACCTCAGGCCTCAGATGGTGATGTGCTTTGTGTCTGCAGCAGGCAAGAGTGAGCCCTAGGCAGGCAGCTTACAGGATGGACCTCTTGTGTAGGAGTCCAGCACCCTACTTCCATTGTGTCCATAGCTCTGGGCTGGTGGTGAGGCAGGGGCCATGAAGCCCGGCCTTTGCTAGCTGTGGTAGGGCAGGAAGGCCTCAGGCAGGTCACTTTCCCTCTCTGGGCTTCTGTTTTATCCATCAGCGCAGTGATGGGACAAACACAGAAATTCCCTGGTTTTGCATTAGTTCATACAGCAGCCTTGAAGGCCCCTGGGTAGGCAGGAAAAGTTTGGGGCTTCATACCTGGGCCCTAAGATTCCAATGCCCTCAACCTGACTCAGCGTGCAAGGCCCACCAAGCAGGGTGTCTCAGCCCTTGGAGGGAGAGGAACCAGCCTCACAGGTCTTCCCAGAAATGAGGCCCTGGACTGCCACCCAGCACTCTGAAAGGAACATCAGTGGCCACAGTAGGGCCAGGATGTAGGGCACTCATCTGGGCCTTTCACTTCCTAGCCCTGAACTCAGAAGTGGGGGGTGGGTGAAGGAAGAGGGTGAGGATGGGGACTTTTTGCTTCGTGAAAAAGGGAAGAGGGACTCTTCGGGACTAGAGCTGGCCTCAGGCTTAAGCTGGTAATGAGAGGCTGGATCCATCCTCCAGGTTCTTAGGAAGGAGAGAGATTAAAGGTAGGAGAACTGGGTCTGAGGACTGAACTTGACCCTGACCCATCACTTCCCTCCTATGAACTGGGGTAAGCCTGGCAGGAAGGGATGGGGTGAGAGCAGGGCTGGGTGACATCACCCCTACCCCCATGCCTGTCCTAATAAACCCTGTCTCCAGAGTGAGACCCCACATCTTGCACAGTGATCCTTGACCCAATCACCATACTCTCCCCTCCAGGCCTTTGTAGATCATTTCCACTGCACACAGTGCCTTTCCTCTATCTGCCTAGAAACCCATTCATCCTTCAAGGCCTTGCTGAGGCATCACCTCCTCCAGGAAGCCCTCCCAGCCTCCCAGCAGAGTCAGAATCCATGGCACTCACCAGTTATGTCAACCTGGCCTTGGCATTCCTCACTCCCTGTTGTAATGGTTTCTAGTTCCCTGATTAGACCAGGAACTCTGAGGGTAGGCCCTGGTTCTCATTCTTCTCCAGCGGCTCATGGAATTATTGAAGTGCTTGCCAATTGCCCATGTTCAGTGAGCTTGTAGGAACTTGACCATTCTTGCTCTCAGGTCAGCTTTTCTCCTTCTGCCCAGTAATGCCAGAGACGAACGGTTGCAGTAAGAGCCTCCTTTTGGGAATAAACTTCTCCAACTCTTCCCTTCATGCCTCTTTCTCCCTAATGTCCCTCAGGAGTTCTCCCTGGCCCCACCAAGGCCAAGGCGCCCCTGCACTCCTGTTCTCTCCACCTGGGGTCCCCGTGACTTACTACTGACCTCAAATAGGGTCCTCAGCCCCTGGACGGCCCCCTTCCCTTCCCTGGGGTGGGTGCTGAGGCCAAGGTCCTCTCCCATCTCCTGCCCTCTTGGGCCCCAGGGGGCTGGAAGCAGGCCCAGCTTTCTGGCCTTGCTCTCCCTTGGAGTGGCTAGGTCCTCCACAGCCTCCAAGCGGGGGCTGCAGTGGCTCTGTGTCTGAGCAGCATCCTGGATCTCCCCCAAGATGAGGGCCAAGGCCCTTGGTGGCAGCTGAGGAAGCCCAGGGCCAGGCTGGTGCTGGGCCAGGTGACAGGCAGGGGCGGGTGCGGCAGCAGGTGGGGGCTGGTCAGTCGCTGAGCACAGCCCCTGGGAGTTCATTGGTGAGCGTGTGCCAGCGCTCGATCCGCTTGTCCTTGTTCTTCAGGCAGTCGAACCAGTGCTTCAGGCGCTCGCCCTTAGCATTGATGCCCAGAACCACGCCTCCTGCAAGAAGGGAACGGAAGGAGTAGCAAGGGACATGGTGACCTTCTGACTCCCAAGGGCCTGGGGGCAGCGGTTCCCATAAGACTAACCTTCTTGAACCAGTGCCCCCCACCCCAAAACCACCCCCTCCAGGGCTGGACCCTCCACCCTGCCCACTGGGCTCTGAGGGTGAGCAGTGGTTTGACTACCACACCACACTCTTAGCCTGACCCCCATCCCCACTGCGAAACCAGAGCCCTGGGATCCTGTCCTTCCCCTCTCTAGGGCCAGAGCAGTGCTGGGGGTAAGGTGTGGTCATGTCTTAGGAGCCGAGGGATGGAGGCAGCTCTACTCTGCACAGTCACAACGCTGATGCCGACGCCCACCAGGAATTCAGGGCCCCGAGGGCTCCGAGTCCAGCCCAAAGCACTGACCATCTTCATCTCTCACCACTGCTCCACACAGGCTGGTGTGTGACCCTCCCAGACCCCTTTCCCTCTCTGGGCCTATCTATTCCTCTGTCACATGGAGTCAGGCTGGGTAAAGTCTGAGGCCCCTTGTGCCTGGGGCCAGATAGTCTGGGGAAAGCCGGGGCCATAGAGGCTAGGAAGCAGAGGCTGTGGCCTGGATTCAGGGTTGCTGTCCTCTGCGAACCCAGAATAGGCATGTGGCTAAAGGACATTCTCATTGTGTCCTCTTACCAATGAAATCGTTGGATTTTCCAATGTCATAATCCCAAACAGTGACTTCCAGGGTCTTCTTCGCCAGGTCCCCATGCTTAATCTCGTAACAGAATTCCTGGTGGTCAGAAGAAGAGAGTCAGGGCCAACACCACGGGGTCTGGAACCTGGCCAGTGGCCAGGAAGGCTCTGGGGGTGCAGTGAGGGGTGAATGAATGGAGGGAGAAAGGAAGGGAGAGGGGGAGGGGTGGATGGGAGGGTGATCAGTGCTCAGTGGTAGATGGTGGCAGATCCTCACCTATTCCACCCACTTCTGCCCGAGAACCTGGCTGGGGTCCTCAAGGTCCCCTGCTCTCCAACCTGCCTGGTTCCTCTGTCACTGAAGCTGCTCTCTCCAGATCCCCAGGAGCCTCATTATCACCAAATCAACACACTTGGCAACCTTAGCATGCTTGACCACTCTTGGGTCTGGCTCTGTTGACCACTCCCTGCCTTGTGAAAAGTCTCTCCCCCACAGCTTCCGGGATCATCTGACATCTGGTATCCCCTTCACTCTCTGAAAGCATCTCCTTGGTCTCCTCTGCCTGCCCCTCAGTCATGCGGGCTCTTCCCTAGGCCCCTCTGCTCCTCTCCATATGCCCCTCCCCCCCGAGCTGAAGACCTTGGGATCCACCCGGAGCAGACCTTCTCAAGGCCCTGGGACATCTCAAATCCTCACACCCACCAGAGCTTTCTCCATCTCGCTTGTACCTCCCCTCTTGTTGTCGGGTCCCCCCCTTCCACCACCACATCCTCATGGCCACAGTCCCAATCAGCTGGATCCTCTGAAGAGCTTTCCGGGATTCCTTGCATCTCCACCTGCACCACTTTGGCTTGGTCCAGCCTGGCCTTGCCTCTCCCCACCTCTCATGGTTAGGGGCTCTCCTGTTGGTCCCTCCCCACCCCTCAGTTTCCACAGTAACCCTTGGAAAAGCCAGTCTCTCCAGCAAACCCTGCCCTGAGGGAGAGCAAGCAGCTTCCCAGCAGCTTCACCAGCCCCTCATACCTCGTTGAACTCGGGGTTCAGGGTCTTCTTCTTTACTGCCGTCTTGTGTTTGGATTTCTTGTCCACATCTGGCTTCAGGTATCTGGAATTAGAACCAACAAATGGGCAGAGGGTGGGGAGAAGCTAAGGGGACAGACAGAGCCAGCAGGGCTTGGAAAAGCCTTTTGTTCTGGAGAGACATCCCTGGGCCCCCCATTCATACTAACCATGGGACACCCCAGCACTACTTTGTGTCCAAGGTTAGTGGTCATCTGCAGTGGGAGGAGAAGCAAGCGGTTCCTTTGTCACCTAGACTTCTGTCCCCACGCCCATTTCGGAAGTTAACCACAGAGTCCCCTTCTCCCCTAGAGGTTTTTCCTGGTTTCTGGAAGTCTAATGTTCATAAAGCTTACATTTCCCACCAGAAAAAAAACATTTTTAGCAGCATTGGTCCCTTGTTAGTTTAAATAGCAGATTTATCAAGATATAATTCACATACTATGAATATCATCTTTCTAAAGTATGTGAAGTATAGTATATAATTATACAGGTGCTATATATAGCATACAACGTAATAGTCTATTCCCAGATTATACAACCATTGCCTCTGCCTCACTGGAGCTTTGAGGAAGTTACAACAGTGCTTTCTGTAGGGAGAGTGAAGCCTGGCGTAGGAGCCAGTTCCTTTATAAGGAACTAATACCTAGACTTTGATACAGAAGGACTGCTTTCATCAGGCTCAGAGAGGTAGAGGGACTTGCCAGGCCACACAGCTGCCCAGCACAGGGCTGGTGCTCACAACCCAGGACAGGAGTTCCTTTGCAGAACTGCTCACCCTGTCCCTGCAGAGACATTTGAGTGAGAACTGTCCTTCCCCTGCTGAGAGTTCTTTGGGCATGAGGACTACATCTGTCTCACTCACCACCAGCTTCCTGGCACCCTGCTTGGGGCTCAGTACACTGGGTAGGTCAACAAACACCTGCTGAATGAATGCATGAATTCCTAGAAGTGACATTACCCGCCCAAAGGTACACACGTATCAAGTTTCTTGCTTCATTGTGCCAAACTGTCCTCTGGAAAGGCTGTATGGATGATGCATCGTACCCTCAACAAAGCTGAGTATGGCCGCCTTAAAACTCCTTGCTGGTTTGCAATCATCTCTTGGACATCAGTCTTAGCAATGTATTTATGGATGGGTCTCCTCAGGCAAGGGAAACAGAAGCAAAAATAAACTACTGGGACCATACCAAAATAAAAAGCTTGTACACACAAAGGAAACCATTAGTAAAATGAAAAAGACAACTTACTGAAAGAGAGAAAATACTTGCAAATGATAGATCTGAGAAGGGGTTAATACCCAAAATATATTAAAAATTTTTTAACATTTATTTTTGAAAGACAGAGCAGGGAAGGGGCAGAGAGAGGAAGACAGAGGATCAGAAGTGGGCTCTTCACTGATAGCAGAGAGCCCAATGTGGGGCTCAAACTCACAAACCATGAGATCATGACCTGAGCCCAAGCTGGATGCTTAGCCGAGTCACCCAGGTGCCCTTAATACCCAAAATATATAAAGAACTTACACGCTCAACACCAAAATCCCCCAAATCTGATTAAAACATGGGCAGGGAACCTGAATAGACATTTTTCTTTAAAAATAAGATTTAAAAAAAAAACCTGTAAAGTTTATTTATTTTGAGAGAGAGGGAGCACATGAGTGAGAGAGGCAGGGAGAGAGGGAAAGAGAATCCCAAGCAGGCTCTGCACTGTCAGCGCCGAGCCTGATCCAGGGCTTGGACTCACGAGCCATGAGATCATGACCTGAGCAGAAATCAAGAGTTGGATGCTTAACCAACAAAGCCACCCAGGCGCCCCTAAGTAGACATTTTTCTGAAGCAAGTATACAGATGGCCAACAGATACATGAAATCAATAATCATCATGGGAGTATAAATCAAAACCACCAGGAGATACCACCTTACACCTGTCAGAAATGGCTAGCGTCAAATAGACAAGAAGTAAGTGTTGCTGAAGATGTGATGAGGAACACCCATTCCTTGTTGGTGGGAATGCCAACTGGTGCAACCACTGTGGAAAACAGTATGGACGTTACTCAAAAGAGTAAAAGTAGAAATACCATATGATCCAGTAATTCCATTACTGAGTATTTACCCAAAGAAAACAAGAACACTAATTCAAAAAGGTATGGATATTCCCGTGTTTACTGAAGCATTATTTACAATAGCCAAATTATGGAAGCAACACGAGTATTCACTGATGATGAATGGATAAAGAAAATGTGGTATATGTATGTATATGCGTGTGTGTGTGTGTATATATATATATATTTGTTCTATATATACACAAGGGAATATTAACCCTAAAAAAATGAGAGCTTTTCATTTGTGTCAACATGGATAGACCTAGAGAGTATTATACTAAGCGAAATAAGTCAGAGAGAGAAGTACCATATTCTTTCCCTTACATGCAAAATCTGAAAACCAAAGCAAATGAGTAAAAAACCAGAAACATCCTCATAAACCGAAACAAACTGGTAGTTGCCAAAGGGGAGGGACAGGAAGGAAGGGACAGGTAAAACCGGTGAATGGAATTAAGAGGTACAGATTTCCAGTTATTTAAAAAAAAAAAAAAATCCTTGCTGGCTTGAAAGGCAGCAAGTGTGATATATCATTGTTGGCTTTTTCAGTTGTGGTTTTTATTACATAAAAAAACACTAGTTCGTTATAGGAACACTAGAAGATACGTACTGAAGAAAGTTGGAGGTGGGAAAGAGAAATGAAGACGTAGATCCACACAAAAACCTGTTTAGCAGTGCTATGCAGTTTATCAATAACTGGAAACTCACAAAAACCAACAGGAAACAATGAACAAAATGCAAGTAAGTACACACCTATCAATAATTACTTTAAATCTACATGGTCTAGGGGCGCCTGGGTGGCTCAGTCGGTTAAGCGGCCGACTTCGGCTCAGGTCATGATCTCGCGGTCCGTGAGTTCGAGCCCCACGTCGGGCTCTGTGCTGACAGCTCAGAGCTTGGAGCCTGTTTCAGATTCTATGTCTCCCTCTCTCTGACCCTCCCCCGTTCATGCTCTCTGTCTCAAAAATAAATAAATGTTAAAAAATAAATAAATTTACATGGTCTAAATGCTTACAAGGCATGGGGTTACAGAATGGATAAAAAAAAGGGAAAAAAAAGACTTATCTATAAGCTGCCTAGAAGGGACTCAGTTCAGACTTAAAGACACAGACTGAAAATGAGGGGATGGAAAAAGAAATTACATGCAAATGGAAGTGGGGGTGGGGGGAAAGCTGGGGTAGCAATACTTGCATCAGACAAAACAGACTTTAAAACAGAGACAAAGAAGGGCAGTATATAATAAGGGGATCAGTCCTACAAGAAAATATGAGAGTTATAAATATGTATACACCCAACATTGTAGCATCTAAATACATAAAGACATAAATACTAACAGACATAAAGAACACAACTGACAGTAATACAGTAATAGTAGGTGACTAATACCCCAACAATTACATCAATGGATAGACCATCCAGGCAGAAAATCAATAAGGAAACTGTCTTTGAATGGCACATTAGACCAGCTGGAACATTCTCCAAGATTGATCACCCGTTAGACCACAAAACAAATCTCTATATTTAAGAAGACTGAAATCACATCAGACATTTTTCCCAACAATAAGAAACTAAAAATCAATTAAAAGAAAGAACTGGAAAAACCCACACACGGAGGATAAACAACATGCTACTAAACAACCAGTGGGTTAACAAAGAAATCAGACAAAAATTTTAAAAAAAATTTTTTTTTTTCAACGTTTATTTATTTTTGGGACAGAGAGAGACAGAGCATGAACGGGGGAGGGGCAGAGACAGAAGGAGACACAGAATCGGAAACAGGCTCCAGGCTCTGAGCCATCAGCCCAGAGCCTGACGCGGGGCTCGAACTCACGGACCGCGAGATCGTGACCTGGCTGAAGTCGGACGCTTAACCGACTGCGCCACCCAGGCGCCCCAGAAATCAGACAAAATTTAAAAATACATGGAGACAGGGCACCTGGGTGGCTCAGTTGGTTGAGCATCCAACTTCAGCTCAGGTCACGATCTCACGGTTTATGAGTTCGAGCCCCGCGTCCGGCTCTGTGCTGACACCTTAGAGTCTAGAGCCTGCTTTGGATTCTGGGTCTCCCTCTCTCTGTCTCTCCCCTGCTCATGCTCTGACTTTCTCTCTCAAAAATAAACATTAAAAAAATACATGGAGACAAAAATGAAAACACAATGGTCCAAAATCTTTGCGATGCAGCGAAAGTAGTTCTAAGAGAAATTGACAGAGATACAGTCCTACCTCAAGAAACAAGAAAAATCTCAAACAATCTAACCTTACACCCAAAGGAACTAGAAAAAGAACAAACAAAGCCTAAAGTTAAAAGAAGGAAATAATAAAGATCAGAGTGGAATAAATGAAATAAAGACTTAAAAACAGGAAAATACCAGTGAAACTAAGGGCTGTTGTTTAAAAAGATAAACAGGGGCACCTGGGTGGCTCAGTCAGTTAAGCACCTGAACACAGAGCCCATAATTCTTTCTTTTTTGAAATATTTTGAAAGCAAGTGAGCGAGCAGGGGAAGGGTACAGAGAGAGAAGGAGACAGAGAGTCCCAAGCAGTTTCTGCATGGTCAGTGCAGAGCCCAACATGGGGCTCAAACTCACAAACCATGAGATCATGACCTGAGGTGAAATCAAGAGTCTGATGCTTAACCAACTGAGCCACCCAGGTGCCCTTAGAGAGCCCATAGTTAAACCCATGCTTATATGGGTTAATTAATATACAACAAAGGAGGCAAGAATATATAGTGGGGAAAAGATGGTCTCTTCAATAAGTGATAGTGGGAAAACTGGACCACTTTTTTTTTTTTTAACACCCTGTACAAAAATAAACTCAAAATTGATTAAAGACTTAAAATATAAGACCTGCAACCATAAAACTCCTAGAAGAAAACAGAAGTAGTAATCTCTCGGACGTCAGCCTCTGCCACATTTTTCTAGATATGGCCCCTCAGGCAAGGGAAACAAAAGCAAAAAAAAAAAAAAAAAACTATAGGGACTACATCAAAATAAAGATTATTTGTGCAGTAAAGGAAATCACCAACAAAATGAAAAGACAACCTACTGAAAGAAAGAAATTTGCAAATGATATATCCATTATCACGGTTAAATCCAAAATATATAAAGAATTTGTGCAACTCAACACTAAAAAAAAAAAGCCGATTAAAAGTGGGTAGAATAGATTGTTGTTTTATTTCAAAGAAGACACACAGCTAGCTAACAGAAACACGGGAAGATGCTCAACATCAGTCATCATCAGAAAGATGCAAATCAAACCCACGAGATATCATCTCACACCTGTCAGAATGACTAGTATGAAAAAGACAAGAAATAACAAGTATTGACAAGGATGTGGAGAAAAAGCAACTCATGCACATTGGTGGGAATGTAAATTGGTGCAGCCACTGTGGAAAATTGTATGGAGGTTCCTCAGAAAATACCTAGGGGAGGGGGAGATACAGGCTTCCAGTAAAATGAGTAAGTCACGAGAATAAAAGACACGACATAGGGAATATAATCAGCGATATTGTAATAGCGTTGTATGGTGACAGAGGGTAGCTACAGTTGTGGTGGGCAAAGCGTAATATATGCACGTGTTGAATCACTGTGTTGCACACCTGAAACTCACGTAACATCGTGTGTCAACTATCCCTCAATAGTGAATAAATAGAATGTGGAAAAAAAAAAGAAATAGTAGATGATCCAGTAATCCCATTACCGGGTATTTATCCAAAGAAAATGAAAACGCTAATTTTAAAAGATGCGTGTACCTGTGTGTTCATTGCAGCATTATTTACAACAGTCAAGATATGGATAGATGAATGGATAAAGAGGTGACACAGACACGCACGAATATTACTCGGCCATAAAAAAGAAGGAGATCTTGCCATTTGCAACAACATAGATGGACCTAGAGAGTACGAAGCTAAATGAAATAGGTCAGAGAAAGACAAACCATGTGAAGTCACTCATGTGAAATC
Organism: Prionailurus viverrinus; assembly: GCF_022837055.1. Classification (NCBI taxonomy): domain Eukaryota; kingdom Metazoa; phylum Chordata; class Mammalia; order Carnivora; family Felidae; genus Prionailurus; species Prionailurus viverrinus. The sequence goes on from NC_062574.1 coordinate 15,323,226, forward strand.
TAAAGAATAAAACAAGCGAACAAAGAAACAGACCCATAAACACAGAGAACAAAACTGGTGGCTGCCAGAGGGGTGGGGGTGGGGGTTCGGGCAAAACTGGGGACGGGATGTGGGAGACACAGGTTTCCAGGTATGGAAGGAGTACAGGGACAAAAGGCACAGCATAGGGAATATAGTCAAAGGTATTGTAATAGCATTGTATGGTGACAGGGTAACGTTGTGGGTCAATTATACTCAAAAAAAAAAAAAAAAAAAAAAAAGGAAACCAAAACATGCTTCAACCTAAAGGGGAACTGAGCAACAACTTGTGGTTTCTCTAGGTGATGAATGACTATCTGGTAATAAGAAAGACCAAACTACGGGTGCTCGTGATCATGTGGGTAAATCTCCAATGCGCTATGCTACATGAAAGAAGTTAGGTTTAAAAGGCAACATGCTGAAAGGTTACCTTTAAAACAAAGTGTGGAGGGGCACCTGGGTGGCTCAGTCAGTTAAGCATCCGACTCTTGATCTCAGCTCAGGTCATGATCTCACTGTTCGTGGCTTCGAGCCCCGCATCAGGCTCCGTGCTGACAACACCAAGGCAGCTTGAGACTCCGTTTGTCCCTCTCTCTCTGCCCCTCCTGTGCATGCATGTGCTCGCTCTCTCTCTCTCTCTCAAAATGAATATAAGTGCACTTTAAAAAAAAAAAAAAAAAGGCCGGAAAAGGCAAAACTGTTGGGAATGAAAACAAATCTGTGGTTGCCTAGGGCTGGGGGAACTTTCTGGGGTGACAGAGGTATTCCCTATCTTGACTGCGGTGGTGAGAACAAGATTGTATGTAGCAGTTAAACTTCAAAAGGGGAGAAACTTACAGCGTGTAAATTATACCTCACTAAATCTGACTTTTAATCCATCATAGGAACCTGGAATTCCTGTCAACTTGGCAGGTGGACACAGAGCCAGATTTTCAGATTTCACGCCACTTTGGCTTTGGATTGGCTTTCCTCCCGTACCGGAGCTCTAGCACCCCAGATACAAGTGAAGGCACTTTGTTGCCCTCCCCAGTCCCTTCCCCCTCCTCCCTGCCTCCCCAGAGACCACCACTGCTAGGACATTCTCTGCAGGGTTGGAGATCTACAAATGTCCAGAAACAGTATCGTGCTGTATATTTGAGATCTACAGATGTTCAGAAACACTGTTCTCAAGTTTGCTTTGGGGATCAGCATGTTTGGATAGCTGTCCATGTTAATTTATCTAGCCTGAATTTATTCATTTTAACTGCACGCTACTTCATTACACGCATATGCCACATTTTATTAATCTATTCTTCTGCTGATGAATGCGTGGCTATTTCGAGTGTACTGCTATGCCAAGCAATGCTGCAAAAATCATCCTCTCACCCGTACGTGGGTTTCTAGGATACAAAACCTGGGAGGGAAATAATGCAGCCACAGGGTGCCCACATTTGCCTAGTTGACTGGATATGGCTGACTTTTCCTCCAGTGGTTATGGAGAGTCTCCTGATTATCTTCTGTATGGTTATGGCATTTCCTCTCACAGTAATCTTTAATCTGCTGGAAATCACGGTTTTGCTAGTGATTGAGGTGGGGACCCAAATCACTGTTTTTTTTTCCTTATTTTATTATTTGAGAGATGGAGAGACACAGCCTTGGATAGGGGCATGCAGAGAGAGAGGGAAAGAGAGAATCCAAAGCAGGTTCAGCATGGTCAGTTATGGAGCCTGACACAGGACTCGAGCTCATGAACTGTGAGATCACAGCCTGAGCAGAAATCAAGAGTCCAGCACCCCTCAAATCACTGTTTATGTGGAAAACCAGTAGCCCCTGCACCATGTGACCCAGGTCAGCTTCCCATTATACCTGGCCCTGCTGCTGGGCCTGATGGCATTGAAGTTCTAAATAGTAGCTCTACTAAAATATGATTCAGGGGCGCCTGGGTGGCTCAGTCAGTTAAGTGTCCGACTCTCGATCTCGGCTCGGGTCATGATCTCACAGTCGAGATCGAGCCCCGTTGTCAGGCTCTGTGCTATACGTGACGCCTGCTCGAGATTCTCCCTCTCTGCCCCTCCCCTGCTCATGCTCTCTCGAAAAAAAATATGATCCACACATTATATAACACACTGTTTTTAAAACATACAATTGGGAGCACCTGGCTGGCTCAGTCAGTGGAACAGAGGACTCTTGATCTCAGGGTCGTGAGATCCATGTCGGGTATGGTGCCTACTTAAAAAAAAAAAAAGTACAAAAAATGGTTTTTAATATATTCAGAGCTGGGCAACCATCACAGTCAATTTTAGAACATTTTCGTCACCTGGGAAAGAAATGCAGTACCTGTTAGCAGTCACTCCCCATTTCCCCCCAACCTCCTTCCAGCCCCGCCAACTACCAATCGAATCTGTTCACTGTCTCTGTGGATTTGCCTATATATATATACACATAGTTTATTTATTTTGAGACAGAGAGAGATCACAAGCAGGGAAGGGGCAGAGAGAGAATCCCAAGCAGGCTCTGCACTGTCAGTACAGAGCCCGATGCAGGTCTCAAACTCCCAAACTGTGAGATCACGACCTGAACTGAAATCAAGTGTCCAACGCTTAATGGACTGAGCCACCCAGGAGCTCCCGTATTTGCCTATTTAAGGCTTTCGTATAAATGAAGTTCTACAATGTGTGGCTTCTTTTGTGTTTGGCTTCTCTCCCTTAGCATAATCTTTGCATGGTCTTTTCAAGGTTCGTACAGGTTATAGCATAGCCATAGTTTTATGGCTGAAGCCCGTCGCTCTGTGTAGCTATGCCACTGTTGGTCTATCCACTCATCAGCTGACGGACATTTAGGTGGTTTCGTTTTGTCCCCTGTGACTGATGCTGCTGTGAGCATTCATGTACCAGTGTTCGTGTGCACGTGTGTTTCCAGCTCTCGAGTGGACTTGGTGGATCACGTGGTGACTCCATGTTTAACTTCTGAGGAACCGCAGATGGTTTCCTGGAGTGGCTGTACCACATTTTATAATAAATAAAATCCTACTTACTTACTTTAAAATCTTAGTTTTTTTTTTTTAACCTAAGCTTACTTTTTTTTTTTAGTGTTTTATTTATTTTTGAGACAGAGACAGAGCATGAGCAGGGGAGGGGCAGACACAGAATCCAAAGCAGCCTCCAGGCTCTGAGCTGTCAGCACAGAGCCCGACGCGGGGCTTGAACTCACAAACTGTGAGATCATGACCTGAGCCGAAGTTGGCCGCTTAACCGACTGAGCCACCCAGGTGCCCCATTTTACTTGCTTATTTTTGAGAGCAAGAGACTATGTGGGGGAGAGGAGGAGGGGGAGGGGACTATGTGGGGGAGAGGAGGAGGGGGAGGGGACTATGTGGGGGAGAGGAGGAGGGGGAGGGGACTATGTGGGGGAGAGGAGGAGGGGGAGGGGACTATGTGGGGGAGAGGAGGAGGGGGAGGGGACTATGTGGGGGAGAGGAGGAGGGGGAGGGGACTATGTGGGGGAGAGGAGGAGGGGGAGGGGACTATGTGGGGGAGAGGAGGAGGGGGAGGGGACTATGTGGGGGAGAGGAGGAGGGGGAGGGGACTATGTGGGGGAGAGGAGGAGGGGGAGGGGACTATGTGGGGGAGGGGACTATGTGGGGGAGGGGACTATGTGGGGGAGGGGACTATGTGGGGGAGGGGACTATGTGGGGGAGGGGACTATGTGGGGGAGGGGACTATGTGGGGGAGGGGACTATGTGGGGGAGGGGACTATGTGGGGGAGGGGACTATGTGGGGGAGGGGACTATGTGGGGGAGAGGAGGAGGGGGAGGGGACTATGAGGGGGAGGGGACTATGAGGGGGAGGGGACTATGAGGGGGAGAGGAGGAGGGGGGAAGAGGGGGGAAGAGGGGGGAAGAGGGGGGAAGAGGGGGGAAGAGGGGGGAAGAGGGGGGAAGAGGGGGGAAGAGGGGGGAAGAGGGGGGAAGAGGGGGGAAGAGGGGGGAAGAGGGGGGAAGAGGGGGGAAGAGGGGGGAAGAGGGGGGAAGAGGGGGGAAGAGGGGGGGGGAGGGGGGGGGAGGGGGGGGGAGGGGGGGAGAGGGGGGGAGAGGGGGGGAGAGGGGGGGAGAGGGGGGGAGGGGGGGGGAGGGGGGGGGAGGAGAGAGAGAGAGAATATCCCAAGCTGCCTCCCCTGTGTCAGCACAGAGCCCAAAGCGGGGCTCGATCCCATGAAACATGATATCACACGTGACCTGAGCTGAAGTCAACAGTGGGATGCTTAACCAACTGAGTCACCCAGGCACCCCTAAAATCTTTAAAAGTAATCTCTACATCCAACGTGGGGCTCGAACTCACAACCCTAAGATCAAGAGTCACACACTTCACTGGCTAAGCTAGCCAGACATCCCTATAATAGGACCTTAAAAGTGACAGAAATCGAATGGAGGCTGATGGGAATGGTAGGTGGCCCCAGAATTGTGCCTGTGGCAGGCCTGGTCTCCCTAGGGTGTCAAGGCACCCCACGGCCCTTGGGGCTCCTCACTGTCCCCTCAGACCAGGCTCATCCCTCTTCTAGGCTTAGCTCCTCTATTCCTCTGCCTACACAGGAATGCCTCCCCTCTGCTGAGCCAAATTCCTGCCCGCGTCCCACCCTTCCAGAAATTCTCACTGTGAAAGCAAACGTCCATCATTTATTTGTAGCAGGCCCAAAGCACAGACGGTGCTCGCTGTGTGTCCCGCTTCCTCCCTGTCTTCAGGGCCACCAGCTCCTGCCTTCCCCTCCAAGCTAGGGTCACTGCATAGCCTGGCACAGGTGCATGATGGCCTTGCACACCCCCCACCGCCCCGAGTTAGGGTTTCTCTCCAGCACCGCCATGGGCCCCCTGGCAGGGTGGAGTGGACCCTGACGGGCACCTGTGGCACCAGCACGGGGCTGGGCACACACGGGCAGCCCTAAGTCCCAGCAGAGCTCCTGCTCTGGATCTCCATGCCCGTGCCGGGCCCGGCCCCTCCTCCAACCTGCTAACGGCCCCTCCTGAGGCCGCAGTCAAGGGCAAGTCCGAATGGGGTGTCAGGAGACAACCACGCTCTCTCTGCGTGACCCGGGAAGCCATTCAGATTCTCCAGGCCTCGGCTTCCTCCTCTGGGAGACGGGGCTGGTCAGACTTAATGCACAGAGTGGCCAAGAAGAGAACACGCTCCTGGGGGTGTGGCGCCCACCCTGCCTCGGGAGATGCTCTAGCGCTTGCCACGCCGCGCTCCCTTCCCGTGAGGTGAAAGGGGAAGGAGACGGCTGGCCCGGGCCGTTCACTCACGTCTTCACGTAGGGGTCCGAGTAGCCGTTGGCATCCATGGCGGCCAAGTGTGCACAGCGCACGATGCCGACCAGCAGGCCCTGCTTCTGCGAGCTGTACTTGAGGGAGATCAGGATGCGGCCCCGCTCCTCCAGGGACTTGTCTTCTGTCTTGTCCACCTGTGGGGCAGGCAGTCACCTGGCCGTCCTCACACGCTCCCACTCTCTCCCGCAGCCAGGGGCTACTGAAGCGGTCCACTGGCCCGGTGGGTGGGGAGGGGTCACCCTGGCCTCAGCCCCCCCCCCCCCACCGAAGGTACTTCCTGGAGCCTACAGGGTGGAGGGGGCAGCCCCCTTGGGGAGAGCCCGCATATAGCTTCGACATATTCCCGACCCCAAGCGGAACAGGGGGGCCCCTCCTGTGCCCTGGCCCCTGCCTGGGGCTGCCTCAGGGATCAGACCTCAACTGTAGGTCTCTCCATCTGCCCCCCCCGCCCCCCCCCCCCCCCGACTAGCCTGAGGGTTTCTACTCCCCACCCTCCTGAGAGCACGGTTCCCACTGTCTGGCTCCCACTCTTCTGGAACTTCTTCTCCCGACCCTCCATCCACCTGGACACACCCAGCTAGAGGCCCCAGGGTCCCTCCTTGGGCCTCTCTGGTAGGCTCCTCTCACTGAAGTCCCAGCCACATCCCTTTGCCCACGACGGTCCTCTGCCTGTCACTCAAGTGACATCCCGTGTGGTTCCTCATTGGCAGGGCTTCATGCCTACACCTCTCCGGAGATGGGACTCCCGTGAGGTGAGGGAAGGGCCACCACCCCTAACTCCCACACCCAGAGCAGACAGGACTAATTGGCCACCGAATTTACTCTAAGCTCAAAAGAGGCCTCAGCATCTTTCTCGACACAGCGTTGGACGGCTATTATTAACGGCCCAGACCAGGCACAGGGGTTTTAACCGTCTGCCACTCAGGCCTGGTGCTTTGTGTGTGATGGGCTCAGTAAACAGCAGGCTTGTGCTAGTTTGGGTGACAGGTGAACATGAAACGATACAGATGAGATTTTCAGCTGCTTTTTGGGGGGGGGTGGGGTTCATTATACACTGGGTTGTTTCATAGGAAGGCCATTGGATCGGGTATTGTTCAGTACTTACTGAGAACGAATAATGTTCACAGACCACGTAAAAACCTAAGATGTGCCATCAAAGCGTGTCTTTACTGCAGAGCACTGATCTTAAACTGCATTCCTTGGTTACCGCGTACCTGAGACCAGACCAGCGAGCGACTAGCAAATCCAAGCGAGGCTTGGCGACGCCCTGATCCCACCCCAAGCACAGGCACACGCGTACTCTCACGCAGCCACGTGCGTGGACACACGCATGTGCTCCACCTACTTGAGAACATGCCCACACGCACTTGTACACACACCCACATCCCTGCGTGCTCCCATCCCCACACAGCGGTTTGTCATGCCAGGGTTCACAATTCAGGAACACAGCCATACTGGGGTTGATATTGCCTTTTAGAAGTGACATAGACCATTCGGAAAAAGTGGGTTTTGGCTAGTGACTCGTGATAAAAAAGGTTATATCCATCCATCACTCAAATGTCTAGGAGTTGGAAAGAATGTGACGAGGGAATAAAATTTGATCAGGTTATGCAAAAAGGCAGAGTTGGGATCTTGGCCTCGGGCTGACTTTTTTTTCCAGGGCTGGACTAGGGCCAGCCTGCACGGAGCATTTGTCCCAGGGCCCGGGCCCTACCAGGGACGAGCCTTCCCCTTGCCCAGGCCTCTGGGGGGAAAATGCCCTGAAAGGGGGGTTGTGCCCTCAACACTAGGCTGCCGGAGGGTCTCAGGGTCCTGGGGCCCTCTGGCCAATGCCTCCCACCAGCTCTTCTGAACAGGGTGAAGGCCAGGCCTCCAAGAGCTGGGAAGGGGATTGGGGGGGTGGTGAGGGAGGAGAGGGGAAGGGAGACACAGATGGACAGAGGTTGGGAGGGCTCAGCTGCAGCAGACAGCAGGGGGCAAAGTTGGTTTTGACCATTTCTAGGAAAGGATTAATTTTAGGCTCCTCTAGGTGTCTCACAGTCACCTCACGCCTGTTGTGCTCCCGGAGCATCCCCAGCGGCTCCTCCCATGGCCCTCCACATCACAGTGACCTCTGATCTTTCCAGGCGCTCGACCCCCCCACGTCGGGGATGCTTGATCTACCAGCACACCCACTCCTCCTCCACTGTGCACCCCACCCGCCCCGCCACTGGGTCATACTCATCCCCCCATGGCTCTCCCCACCCTCAGCCTCCTCTCCCTCCGAGCTTGTGCCCAGGGAGCCTGGGCCCAGGGAGCCTGTTAAGACAGTCAGAGGCCTTAGCCCCTGCGTGGCATCCCCCTGCCCCCCACCATGGCCCACCTCGCTCACGGTGAGGAGTCCCTCCCAGCTCCCTCCCCCACCAACCTCTGATCTCCCCTCCTAGGACCCAGTCCCATCGTTCTCCCTGATCCATGCAGTGAGCCTCTTGCTTGTGCGTGTAGCAGACCCGGCACCTGCTATTCCCTCTGCCAGGAATATTCCCCAAATCTCCATCTAAACCACTGACCACTCGTGCTTTCCTTCGTGACCCTGAGCACTGTCTAACCCAGGCTCTGTTTGGGTAACTCCCCTCGTTTTGAATCCATCTCCTGCCCAAGCTCCACGAAGGATGGGATTTTTGTCTGCTTCCCCAGCACCTAAAGCCAGGTCAGGCATATAGTAGGCGCTCAATAAATGCCACTGGCCCTGAGCTGCCAAGCAAGGGGGGAGCCCAGATAGCCTGTGGAACCCCATCCCCCACTTACCGGCAGCTGCTTCTCCAGGCAGATGCTGAATGTCTTGGTGTGATTGGGCTTCAGCTTCTTCAGGGGCACGCGCGTCTCCCCGATGAACTCATTGTGGCGGAATTTGTCCTCGTCACACACGGAGATGCTGGAGGACAAGAAGCCAGCTCTTCAGATACAAGGTGGGGGCCGGGTGGGCGGTGCTCTCCGTTTGCTTTCAAAGCCGTAGGGATGTGCAGGGTGGTTGGGGACGTGGGCGGCAGGGCCAGCCCGAGGGGGGGAGGCTGGGGCGGGGCATGGGTGAGGAAGGGGCCTGGGGCCCTCACCCACCGCAGGGTCTTCCGGATCATGTCTTCGTCTGTGATCCCGTAGTAAGTGAGGGTCTCATTCCATGTGGGGTTCAGAGTGTTTCGGAGAGTTTTCGTTCGAAGTTTATTTGCCTGGTGAGAGCAGAAACAAGGCTGTGAGTGTCAGGGAGTCCAGGCCTGCTGGGTCCCCAACATTGAATATGCCTAGGGGAAGAAGGTTGTTAATTGGCTGGCTAAAACATGAGGGCGGGGCGCCTGGGTGGCTCAGTGGGGGGAGGTCATGACCTCACGGTTTGTGGGGTCAAGCCCCGCTCTGGGCTCTGTGAGGACATCGCGGAGCCTGCTTGGGATTCTCCCTCCTTCTCTCTCTGCCCCTCCCCTTCTCATGTGTGCATGTGCACATGCAAGCTCTCTCTCAAAAAATAAGCTTTAGAAATAAAAAATAAAACATGGAGATTTTCCAGGTGAGCTGGGCAGGTTCAATGCAATGTGATTATAGGGCCCTTGAAAGAGGCAGGGGGAGGCAGGGGGAGGCAGGGGGAGGCAGGGGGAGGCAGGGGGAGGCAGGGGGAGGCAGGGGGAGGCAGGGGGAGGCAGGGGGAGGCAGGGGGAGGCAGGGGGAGGCAGGGGGAGGCAGGGGGAGGCAGGGGGAGGCAGGGGGAGGCAGGGGGAGCAACACTCGAGGAGGGAAGAAGTCACAGGCAGACGCCGGCGTGGGAGGTGGAGGGAGGAATGACGGGCGGGCAGCCTCTCGCTGCTGGAAAAGGGTGGAAATGGCCCCTCCCGCAGCCCTGCCACGCTGGGTGTCACCCCCATGGGAGCTGCAGCACTGGGAGAGAAGAAATGCGTGCTGCAAGCGAGGAAGTCGGCGGCAACTGGCTAGGGCAGCCCTAGGAAACTAAAACGGGGGCTCCCGGCGTCCAGGCCCCGAGCTTGAGTTTCTGCAGGAGGTGCTGGCACTGGGCTGCCGAGAAGCCTGGCGACGGGGCCGCCTCCTCTCCCCCCCACCTCCTTGCCTTGGTCAGGCCCTTCCCTGTACCTGGAACACCATCTCCTAGAAAATGCCCGTGGGGCGGCGGGTCCGGGCTGCCCCATCGCCTCCACTCCTCCCTCTGCTTCCCATAGCTCTTGGTTCTTTTATACTCCTTATCTGTCCTGCCCACCTGGGACTCAGCCCCACGACGGGCTCCCCCTGAGGCTGGCCACCGCAGCCAGGCTAGGAGGTCAGGCGGGCCCGGGCTCCAATCCCAGCTGTCCTTGCCCAAGCTCTGTGGAGCCCAGCAGGTTACTCGCCCCCTGGGAGCGTCAAGTTCCCACTGCAAAATAGGGCATAATAGTGCCTCTTTCTCAGCATGGTTTTCAGGAGCCTTCTTGATCAGGCGACGGCTTTTTATAAAACGCTGCCCTATGCGGGAGCTCCTGTGTGTGTGGGAAGGTCCTTACGACTCAGCCTCCTGGTACTGCCGATTCTAGCTCCTGTGAGTCTAGGGACTTACATCCATTGCGCTTCAGAGTTGGGGACATTCCCCTGGTCACAAGGCCCTACCTGTAACAGGAGGACACTGAGGCCTGGAGTGGTGGCCCAGCGCCTCCAGGCACAGGTGGTTGGCCACTGCTGTTTCCCCTGCTTTCCTGAAGCGGGACTAATCGCCTCTGCCAGGTGGCCCTCCTGGACTGGTGGGGAGCCTCAGCCCTTACACGCTGGCGTAGGGGGTTTGGGCCTCAGACCCAACTCGGGCCCTAGCAGCCCATGGCTCTTTAGCCTCCTCCCTGCTTAGTTGGCCTGGGAAGAGTCAGGGGCAAGGGCAGCCCTCTCGCCAGGAGGGCATTTCCATCACAGTCTCTTCCTAGCAGGCCACTTGAAGGCCAGGAAGTCCTTTCCAAACTCTTGGTTTCTTAGAGCAAAGGCCAGGACAAGACCACCAGCCCTCGGGCTCTGCTGCTCGTGCTCTGGTGCCTCGTGTCCCCCAGCCTCCCGCTGGTGTCCTCTTGGAAGCAGAGCTGGTCTCCTGTCAGTCTCCCCCCACCCAGCAATGGGGTCCACACAGCCTGCCCCTGAAAAGTCTGTGGGTCCCACACCCAACTCTGAAAAGATGATCTAACCCTCTCTCCCGTGAAATTAAAAACAAGACACTGAACTGTAAGACGTAAGAAAGTCTAGACCTTCTATCTAGTGCAGAGGGTCACCTTGAGCTTTGGGCTTAATAGCAAGTCTTTTCCAGAAAGAGTTCCCTTTTCCTAGGCTCACCACGAGGCTGTGACTGGGGGCTCTGGGTGGAGGGAAGTGATTGAGGTCCCATCAACTTGCTTGGGCTGTGAGGGGACAGGGGAGCTCTACACCTCACTGGGTGCTCCAAGCCCAGCGTGGGCCCCTGTCGCAGCAGGGGGAGCCGGCTGGCAGCCTTGGGGCGGACCCCCTCACCTTACTGGCTCCTGGCAGCAGATGCAGCTTGACGTAGGGGTCTGCCAGCCCGTTGTGGTCCATCGGCTTCAGGCCCTGAGTGGAGGGGGGACAGCCAAAGGTGTGAAGTGGGAGCTGGAGACACAGAGCAGCCAGGGCCTCCGGGCACAGGGTCGGCAGGCATCCCTCGCGCCCAGGCCTCCTGGCTGGGTCCCCTCACCACCCTCTTTGCAGAGACCCCTGAGCCCACGCCCTCAGAACTGGGAGGATGGCTCAGCGCCAGAGCAATCACCCCTCCCCCTACACGTCCCGGCCCAGGGCAGGCGTCATGGTCGGTCTTTGTCAGACCAGCTTTTCTCTCCTCCAGATCATGGAGGCCAGGTGACTCACCCTTTTCTGAATGAGGGCCTCATTATCCTGCTTTGGTGAGGCCCTTCCTTCTTCCGGGTGCCTCTTCCCCCGCTCCCCGAACCCACGGCTTCCCTCACTGACCCTCTGCCCACGTGACCCTCTATCCGCTCATCGCTAGGCTTCCCTCTTTCCCACGGAAAAATGTTCTGGGTCCTGGAGACCAGGTTCAGTTTTGCTCCAGATTTGCCACCGCTCCCTGCCCGCCTGAATCCAAGGAGGCCACACGTCCTGGCTGGCCCTGGAGGGTCCTTCCACAAGATGGCATCCCTCGCTCACTTTGAGCCTTCAGTCAAGTGTGCACAGCCAGGGAACCAATGGAACCATAAGCAGACAGGGTCTTAGCAGACCTCATGACTGCTCTGGTTTCTGGAAATTGTATTTTCTTTCTTCCACGGTGGCACCTGGGCATGGAGGGAGGCAGCGGTGGCCTGTGTGGGGCTGAGCTCACAACCCGGTGGCATCACAGATGAACGGCCGTTCACGACCAGGCCCACCTCCAAGGAGGATGGAGGCTCTCACCCCCACCCCTGCCCCCGGAGAGCTGGGGAGGAGGGGGGCTGAGATTGGAGGTCAGGGCTTCCAATCTCCCCTCTCCCCCCTGGTAGGGAAGGCAGGGCACAAGGCACAGGAGGGGCTGGTGTCTGGGAGGGAGAAGAGACTGGGTGGCTCTGACCAGAGTGGCCTGACAGCAGGTGCCTGCTCCCAGTTCCCAAGCCCGGACCACCTCTACAAAGCTGGGTGGAAGGAGAGGGAAAGGGACCTGCCCGGGCCCTGCGGGTGGCACCCCACGTTGGCGTGGCTGCGGATCACCAGGTTCTCAGCGCCTTTCCTAAGGGCAGGTCTGGAGCCCCCACATCTCAGCCCGGGCAGCTCCCGAGGGGGGTCAGGGCCAGGATGGCACATGCGGGCCTCTAGGTGTCCAATCAGGGCTCTGGGCCTGCATGGCAGTCCAAGGGTGCTGGCTCAGGCCAGGTGACAGCTGAGACAGGCAGCCTGTCCCTCGGGGTGGGCAGAGCCACGGGTGAAGGTGCTGAGGGGCAGAGGAGCTCCCGGACTGGGACTGAGGGAGGGGTCTGGACCCAGGCCCCTCCACGGCTCTACTGGGAGTCCCACTAGGCTGTACTACCACCCTTACCTTGCGGGAGAACATCAACTTTGGCACCTTCCTCCCAGAGGAATCGATGCGGGGGGTGGAGGGAACAGCATGGCTAAGAAGAGAGCTGATGCCTGCCAGCCGGAGGCGGGAGACGCCCCCAGCCCCAACCCAGAGACCAGAGAGCAAGGCTGGGTGCTGAGCCCACGGGAGATGAATCCCCTGCCTGGAGCAGGGCATGGGTGCCCACCCACTCGTCGGGTTGCCCAGGTGTTGGGAACTTCAGGGGTCACAGGCAACCAATTCGAACCCTCTCGGTCTAGCAGGACAAACCTGTCATCTCTCCGCTTCCCCTCCCTTCCCTCCACAGCCCCTCCCCAGCTCCGCCCCCAACCTGTGCCTTCCTCCTCTCATTCGCTTTCTGCTTCCTTGTTCTACTCCTTCCCTGAGTGCCTGGCCCCGCAAGGCCTTCTGGGGCAGCGGAGAGGATTTAGGCCAGAATTCCCTCCCTGCCCTGCACCCACGATGCAGGTGCCACAGGGCCCAGACAGGAAACAGTGGGGAGGATGGGCCTCTGGATCTCAACCCCCGCCTCCCACCAACTCCAGCCGGGGCCCCAGACCCCGGGGACCGTGGGAGCCGGCGGGGGCCTACCTTGGCCTTGCTGATGGTGCAGTGCAGGGCGTTGTTCTCCTGGTCGTAGAGCAGGCTGAAGTCCAGCGTGCCCAGGGCAGCTGCGGACAGGGGGCTCGGGTCACGCACTGGCCACACAGTGGCGGAGCATCATCCACCCCTGTGCGGTGGGACCAGGTGCCCACAGTGACTGCCATCGACCAAGAACCTACTGCACCCAATCTCTCCACCCAGCCTCTTAGCCCCACCAGCCCTAGGAAGCGAGCAATGTCCTCCTCACATTCCAGACGACAGAGGAGCCGAGGTTCAGTGAGGCTACGTCAGCCCCGGTCACCACGACTAGCGGCCCAGGAGTCAAACCCAGGTGGCAGGCCCCACAGCCCAGACCCCCGTGCTGTGGTGCTGGGCCTGGGGCTGGTCCGGCGTTGGGCCCAGTGTGCCCGGGGTACAGGGCACTCAGCTAAAGGTTCCTGTCCTCCCGCCGTCCTCGTGCAACTGCCAGACTTGGCTCTGTGCGTCAGTTTCTCTCACCCGTGAAGGGTCACAAGGATGGTGGGAGAAGTCAGAGGAGACACGGCTTTGAGAGGCTGTGGGTCCCGGCCAGGCTGCCTGGCTGACCCCCCCCACTCCCCAGCAACACCTGGGGCCACGTCTCCCCCGTCTCTCTGGTCCCCTGGGGGGCCCCCGCACAGGCAGCAAGGAGCCTCCTAGGTCCTCACGCTGCTGAGCTGCAAGCCTTTTAAAGGCAGCAGGCAACTCTCTAGGGCTGGGCAGAGCATTTGGCAATAATTGGGTGCAGCTGCAACCCTGGGGGACAATCACACACAGCAGCTGTGGCCTCCCGTGTTGACGTGGCTCCTGGCACGAAAGCAGGGGTTGTGGGTGAGCAGCAGGCCTCCAGGGGTGAGTCTCTGGACAGTAAGATGCAAATTCACAGGGTGTCTTTAGAAACCCAGACACGGGCCAGTCAACTGGCACGCTATTCATTCATTCATTCTTTACCAAACAGCATTACGATAAGCTGGTTTCTAGGGATGAGGATATCAATAAGGCGGTGCTCCTGCCCCAAGGAAAGCGGAGCTTAATAGGAGAAACAGATGGAAAGAATCTACCCTAACAGAGTCTGGTGAGCAAGGAGCAATAGGGGTCTAAGGATGTGAACTGGGGCCACCAGGGAAGGCTCCCTGGAGGAGGTGATGCTTCACCTGAGCCATATGATTAGGGGTTGGCCGTACACAGTGGCGCTGGGGGAAAGGCATTCCAACCACAGGCCGACTGGGGGCTGGGGGGCTGAGTGGGTGGAGTGAGGCTAGGGGGAGGGCTCTGTTCTTCTGGCCAGCGGCACCCAACACGGTTCTAGACCGAACTATGGCCCAGTGGCCTAGTCCAGCCAGGCTCATCTCTTCACATCTTGTCCACGGCTGCTTTTGCACTATGGTGGCAGAGTGCAGTAGATCCACAGGGACCGTATGCCTGCAGACCCCTGGGCTCGTGCAGGGGCCGGGGCATGGCTAAGTTTGGCTTGGCAGAGAAACGGGCAACTTAAGGGCCATGCGTGTGCAGCTGCCCTTCATTTTGAGGTGATGGCACCGAGTCGCATTTGTCTTGCCCCCTAGCTCCTAACACAGGGCAAGGCAGCCAGCCCCGTCTCTGTCCTTGCCTGGGAGGGGCGCACGTGGGGTAGGAGACCCATCCTCGGGTTCAAGTTCTGGCTGTACTGTGCTTCTTTGCGGTGTGACTTTAGATAGCTTTTCTTGCCTCTCTGTGCCTCAGTTTCCTCATGTGCAAAATGGAGACACCACAGAGCCCACCTCACAGCATTGTGCCTTGACGCAGCCCCTGGGGGACCGGAAATGCTCAGTATGTAATTATAGAAAGAGCAGATCTATTTTGGCGATTTTTCTAGATAACTGTACTTGCCCCTCCGAGACGCCTTCTGGAATGAACTCGTTCCAAACTGGATCACTCCCCTCCCGGCCTTTGTGGACAGGATATACAAATGGTCACAGATACTGTTTTCTTCGTTTTTCTGCCTCCTCCTTGGCCATCAGCCTGAAACTCCTCTTAGAATACTTGCCTCTGGTAGCACACGCAGCTCTCCCTCCTTTTCAATAGTCAGTCCCCTGTCTGTTCCACGAAACCAGGGGAGAATCTTTACTAGAATTGTGTCCAAACTATGAGTCAACAGGGCTCGAGTGGCGCCTAAGGCGCTTTCGTCAGTAGAGTCCGTGTGCTTCAGCGCTAACTGTATCTGGCTGCGGCCTGGATCCTGGCTCCCATCTGTGCAGCTGGGCGGGTGGGGGTGCTGTGAGCGAGGTTCGTATCACCACGCCTGTAACAGCGCAGAGCCACGGGCCCCGGACTCTCCAGGTCCCTGCCTGTAGAATATTCTCCAACGCTGTTGGCTCTACGTGACAGGAAATCAGTCTGCTGTTCGGTTCAGGCCTCCCCAGGTCCAGTCTCCCGCCAGACATGAGCTTCCAGAGAGGAGGGACCATTGCCTCAGCCATGCCAGTGACACCGGCAGGGAGCAGATGTTCAATCCACATGGCCGGTCCGTTCCAACCAACTTGCTCTCCAGCTGTTCAAGGGAGCGGGGATTGGGTGTGATGCCCACGTGTTAAAATGCACACCCCACGATCTCTGCCCGTTGCCCACTCTCAGAGAAGGACAGCCAGCCAGACGGCGGGGCTACCTGCTCCCCACTGGGGAACTTAGGTCCAGAAGAGAAGAGCCCCTTTCACCGGCTCTCCAGACATCCCTGTTTAGGGACAGCTGACGCTGCTCGGGGAAACCAGCACCTGTTATCAATTCCCAGGAAGGAACAGCGCACCCAGTGCGGTCCCCCCTCCCCCACGGCTGCAGGATGGATGAATTTTTTTGAACTCCAACGGAAGCTTTGTAAGAAATAATAGTTTTTAGGGGCGCCTGGGTGGCTCAGTCGGTTAAACGTCTGACTCTTGATTTCGGCTCAGGTCGTGGTCTCAGGGTTTGTGGGATTGAGCCCCGAGTCAAGCCTGCTTGGGTTCTCTCTCCCTCTCTCTCTGCCGCTCCCCTGCTCACATGCACTCTTTCTCTCTCTCTCTCTCTCTCTCACAATAAATAAATGTTTTTTTTTAAAAAAAGAATAGTTTGTAAATAGAAGCGTGGTCACCATTGGTAGAAACTTGCTGGTGGTGGAGATCTCTTACGCAGGGATCTTATCGTCCAAAGTCTTCATTTCCCATTCAGGGAAATGAGGCTCAGAGAGGAGAGGTGACCTGGTCAGGGTTGCACAGCGGAATTGGATGCAGAATCCAGGCCTCTTTACTTCCATCCTGATAGTTCCTTTCTTAAAGCCTAGTGGTGGGGTGCCTGGGTGGCTCAGTCGGTTAAGCGTCTGACCTCGGCTTGGGTCACGATCTCGCGGTCCGTGGGTTCGAGCTCCGTGTCGGGCTCTGTGCTGACAGCTCGGAGCCTGGAGCCTGTTTCAGATTCTGTGTCTCCCTCTCTCTCTGCCCCACCCCCGTTCATGCTCTGTCTCTCTCTGTCTCAAAAATAAAATAAACGTTAAAAAAAAAATTTAAAGCCTAGTGGTTTCCCCCAATTTTTCTGTCTGCCACTTTGCGTGGCTGAAACCTTAGGAGGACGCAGCAGAGAAACAGAGAGAGAAAAGCCAAGTCGCTCTCGGGGACGAGGGAGGGCTGGGCTGCCGTCCCGGAGCCGGCTCACGGTGCAGGTGAGGAGGGCCCTAAGGGCAGGTGAAGGTGCTCGTCTGTGTGAGCCGCTGGGTCCTGCCCTCCACCCACTCAAATCACGTGTCCTGGCTAAAGTTTACATCCTTGGAAAAATAATGAGGGTTGGTCACTAATGGGCCCTTGAGAGTTGTCACCCGCCTGTCGATAATTATAGAGCTTTAATGGGGCTAATTCAGAGAAAATCAGGCTCAAGCCCCTGCCAGTTCCTCTAAGGCCAAACATCCCTTTGCTCTGCTGATGGAGACTGACAGCATCATTTTGACCTTGGTTTGCACCTGGACTTTCCTCACCCGTACACCCTTGGGGATAGGAAATCTGCCCTGGTTGTTCTTTTTTTTTTTTTTCTTTTTGAAGAAAAATGTCAGCCTCTCAAATCGTTTTAAAAAACTATGGCAAGGGGCACCTGGGTGGCTCAGTCGGTTGAGCGTCTGACTTTGGCTCAGGTCATGATTTCACGGTTTGTGGGTTAGAGCCCCATGTCAGGCTCTGTGCTGACAGCTCAGAGCCTGGAGCCTACTTTGGATCTGTCTCCTCTCTCTCTCTCTGCCCCTTCCCTGCATGCACTCTGTCTCTCAAAAATAAATAAATTAAAATGAAAAAAAAAAAAAAACTATTGCAAGAACCACAGAAAAATGGTCAAGCCCGAGTTGAAAGCATTTCCTAGTTGGGAAAACTGAGGCACTGAGCCAAGAACTTCAGGAAGGTACAAAGAAGAACGAGCCATAGTCTCTGTTTCCCAGCAGCTCTGGGGCAGAGGATTAGAACTTTAGGACCTTTATAAGTCTAATCATTCTCCTGCTTTAAATTATTCAAAGGTTCACCACTGCCTCCTAGACTCAGTTTAACCTCCTTGGCGTAGCACTGAAGGCCCTCTGTGATATGACCACCTTGTCCTGAGCCACTTGACGGGCACCTGTGCCGGGCTGTGTTTCCTACGCCTCTCTACCTGTGCACACGGCACTCCCTCTGCCAGGAGCACCTCTCTTTTCTCCTTCCACTCTGCCAGCCTGCTTCTTCCCTTCTCCCAGCCTCAGAGCAGAGCCTTCTCTGTGGGTAAACTCTGTGCATGCTAGCGCTTCTCGTTCGGGTTCCTGCCTCCCTGTTGTCACTGCTGGGCTACTTGTGCATCTCGGTTTCCGTGAAATCCCTCATGTCAGAGATTGTGTCTCGGGCATTCGTGAATCTCAGCACAGTGCCGGCCGTACAGTTGGTCTCGTAACGTCGAATCCATAGAAATATGGTGTGAGCAGGACATGACTGGGCTCAAAGGAAGGGGAGTCACAGCCAGCAGGGACCAGGAAACGCTGCCAGCTGAGGGCCTTCGGGACAGCGATTCCTCCACTCCATCCTCGCTCCAGGCCTCCAGGGGCATCGCTCCTGACCCAGACCAGGGCGAATCATGCAGGGGCAGGTGTGAGCATGGGCATGTGATGCAATTCTGGCCAATGAGACAGAAGGACAGGTCTCCTGGGGACTCTGGGAGAGCTGTCCTCACCCTCGAACCGAGATACGGGCAAGGAAACTCGCCCTTGTCAAATTTAGGATCTTCTTGTTACATGTGACACCTGGACCTGAAGCGGCCGCCTTGCACCGGGAGGGAGGTCAGCCTACGAAGAGAAGAGCATGGCCGAGTGGAAAGGGGGGCAGAACCATCACCTCCGAGGTTGCTGATGAGACACTGTGTAAACCAACCTGCGGGTCCCACGATCTCAACTGTCCTGTTTAAGGCACTTTGAGTTTGCTGTTACTTACAACCTGGATATTCTAGTCTTTATAGTTTTGAAGAAGGGCCTGGGTCTCCCAGGTGGAGAGTGGGTGGGGAGGGCATCAGCAGGGGAGAAGCACATGCAGAGGGTGGGGCCCGGGGCCCTTCTCCAGGGCAGCAGGCAGCCCAGCCCAGCTTGGCCAGGCCACACCGTGGACCCGTGGGAGGAAGGGCGCTTCTAACTCCAACGTTCACTGCGTTTTCTCCCCACCATCGCCCCCTATTAGATCAGTTTGGAACATGCGAATTTTGTGCTTGTGCCTGGAGGTGCCTTAATAAAGGATGAGCTTTAAAGAGAAGAGGGGGAAAGGCTGAATAAATACACAGCACTTCATTCCCAGCCTTGGACAACAGAGCAACCGCCCTAATTTCTTTTTGTTAGAACAGAGATAATCCAATAATTAGGGCAGCAAATAGCATAACCCTGGCTAAAGCCCTAATGAACCATCTGGCTTGAATCACTTAGGCTTATTCTAGGGATCTGGCTGGTAGGGCTGAGAGGGGGCCTCGGCCTGGGGTATCTGCTGAAGAGCGATTCCACCCCCAGCCTGGTCCCACCACAGGAAGGAGCCGAGTTTTCTGTGTTCCCATGCCTAGGATGTTTGCTTGGCCACTGATGGGATCCAAGTCTGGGGTGGGCTGCTTCTGGAAGGGGACAAGAGGGCCCAAGCTGGCCGTGGCTCAGCCATATGCCCTCCTCCTTAGCTCTTTTCAACAGACTGCCTGGTGTCATGGGTGTGGCCAGCCCACAGTTCAGGCTGGCAAGGCTGTGTCCAGGATGGCCTCGCATTGCCCACCTCAACTGAGTCTGTCCCCTGCTGGGACACGTGAGCTCCCTGTCCTGTTTCCCTTTGCCCCACTCTCTGCTGCTGGGACAGTGCTCAGTGACAGGCTGCTGAGTTGATGGACTGGAGATGAGGCAGCTGGCCTGAGTTTGGGACTTTTGGGCCACCTTGCCTGGGGGCTTAGGGAGAGCCCAAAGAAATGACAAGATTTCTCACCTCATCACAGTGTGTCATCCAGAGGGCCCTTGGTGGCACCAGGAGGGTTCCCTGAAGTTCACGGGGAAGCCCTGCCCTGCCAGCTCACTCCCTTGGCACAGCAGGAAAGATGTTGGAAGGGCAACAGGTTCCCTAACCCTTCTTCTGGAGGTGGCTTTGGATTCATCACACCCAAAGGGGTGACTTGGGTCCCAGTTAGGTCCTTCCCAGATGCATGGCAAGTAAGGGGTTGCGATTTGCCCAGGGTGCCAGGAGCTGAGGGTGGGGAAGATCCAGGGCACAGCCCTGAGGACAATCAACTCCCACGACCCAATTTCCCCAAGCTGGCAGGGAAGGGGGGGGAGAGGACTGCTTCCCACGTCCATGCCCCACAGCAAGGCCTCAATACACCAGGTTCCGACCAGAGTGCTGTGGTCCAGGCCCACTGAAAGTACCTAGCACTTTCCTCCCCTTGGAGGATGGAGGTGGGGCCTCCTCCAGCTCTCTCCTCCAGGGCCTCCCTAGGTAGGACAATGAGCGGTGGGCCACCTCCCCCAGTGGTGCTGATGACCTCCGCATTCAGCTTCCAGAGGCACATTTTATGCTTGGGGAAACTCCAGGCCGCCGGCCCTAGGCCCTTGTGAGCACCAAACCTGGCGCAGCCACCTTCACCGGTGCAGCACGCAGTTGTGGGGGGACTCAGCTGAGCGGGCCTTGGCGAAGCCTGCGAGCGACCCCTGCGTGGAAAGGTCCACATCCCTGGCAGGGCTGGTGTGGCAGGTCTCACAGTGACGGGACTGGGGCTACAGCTCGGCTGGGGACCCTAGCGAGCAGCGCTGCCCCCCAGACCCCCGGAAGGGGTCTCATGCCAACCCCTTCCGAACCAGGCGGCGACCTCTTCCACCTCGGTTTCCCCTAAGGTCCCGGGTCGGGCGCGGCAGGCACCCTCAGAGACGGGAAAGGCGAGGAGCTCCCGCCGGCCGGGCCTCGGCCCGGGGACCCCCGCGCTTGCCCACTCCCTGGGGCTCGAGGCTCAGCCCCGGGAGGAGGAGGCGCGTGCTGGGTGACCCTTCCTGGCGGTGGAAAGCGGGCGTAACAGGTGGGCGAAGGTCGGCGGCCCGGGAGAGCTCCGCGGCGGGGTCCACGGACACAGGAGGAAGAACCGCCAAGGTTTTTCCAAAGGACAAGCGGCCCCGCGGTCCTTTGGTGCTCGGCCCGGGCGCCAGCGAAGCCGCCGCGCTCTGCGGGCCGCCGGGCCCACTCGGGAGGCCGGCCCGGCCCCGGGCCCCTCCACCTCCCGCCCCAGCCCGGCCCCTCGGCTGCGGGGCCGGCCCCGCAACGGGTTCCCAAGCGGGGAGGACCGCGCGGCAGGCAGCAACTGGTGTCTCCCCGGGGCGCAGCTCCGCCCTTCCCCGGAACAAAAGCCACCGCCCGCGCCGGAGCTCCCCGCCAGCGGGCCGAGAGGGGGCGCGGCGCGGGCTCCGAGAACCGGGCCCCCGGAAATGGGACACCCCCAGGGGGCGCCCCTAAACTTCCCACCTCTCCAGTGCGGGTCAGGGAGGGGTTCGGGGCTGCCTCTGTAGGGCGCGCGGAGAGCGCAAGGAGCGGGCGAGGGGCCGCCACCGGCGGGGGTGGATGCCGGCGAAAGGGGAGACCGCAGGGGGCCGGGGCACCCGCGAGGTCGGGGAGCGAGCGAGAGGCCGGGCCGGGGGAGGGGGCGGGAAGTCGGCGAGTTGGAAACTTACTGCAGTCGTCGGATTCGTAGCCGTCGGCGTCCGGCTCGTCCTCGGGCGGCTTGGCGGGCGGCCGAGCCGGGCTGGGGCCGGGGCTAGGGCCCGGGCTGGCGCCGTAGGCTCCGAAGAGCTGGTCGACATCCTCGTCGTCGTCGCGGACGCCGTCGGAGGGGCTGCGGCGGCCCGCGCTGGCCGCGGTGGGGCGCGCGGGGGCGTCCGGGGGCGCAGCGGCGCGGGGCCCGGCGTCCGGGGGCAGGCCCCGCGGGAAGCGGGGGAAGTAGTCGGAGATCTGCTTGATGGGCCGGATGGGGCCGGGGCACACGTCGATGGCCATATGCTCCTGGATGCTGATGGTCGCCTTCTCCCCGCGCCGCCGGAGGGTCATGCAGGCAGCGCGGCCCCGCCCGGGCGCGGCCCGGCCCGGCCCGGCGCGGCCCCGGCCCGGGGTGGGGTGGGGGAGGCGGCTCAGCAGGCCCGGTGGGGCGCGGCGAGGGCTGCGGGCATCGCCGGCGGCGCCCCCCGGACGGCCCTGACGCGGCTGCTGCCTGCTCGGCGGCGGCCGGCGAGTGAGTGCCAGGGGCCGGCAGGCGGGGGGCGGGCCCAGCCCGCGTCACCCGGCAGCAACCAAGCAGTGTGAGTGTGCGGGCTGCGCGGGCGGGCGCGGAGCGGAGCGAGCGAACGGCGCCGCACTCACTCGCACTGGCACCGGCGCGCGCACACCCGCGGGCCCCGGGCGCCTTCCACTCGCGCACACGGGCAGGACCGCCGGGAGGCTGAGCAGGGAGCCGCAGGACGCACACTCGCACGTTCCCGCTTGTCCCAGCCCTTGTGGGGTTCCGTTCCCTCCCACAGGACACACGCGGGGGTGCCAAGTCACTCTAAGCACACAGAAGCGTGTGCAGACGCTTGGCAGAAGCGTCCGCTGGCTCACACCTGCAGGACACATCCGCAAACGTTATGTACCCATACAGAGTTGGTTGCGGGTGCCGTTCACCCCCCGATACACACCTGCCTAACAGGACACACACAGACACACCCATAGAAGTGATCAGGGGACTCGGGGCATCCCCCTCCACACAGGACACACAGCCACGCTCCTAGGAATGTGTGTGAGCAACGTGTGTTGCTCACACGCTGGTAGGGCATGTACATCCTCGGTGGCCCAAGGTCATTGCTGTTCACAATTCCTCTCGGGTCACATACAAGCACACACTCTCCGTAACCCGGAGTCAGTCCCTCACTTGGTTAGTGAGCAGTTTGAGGAACTCGCCCTGCTCTCCCCATGGGGATAGGATGGGTGAGAACCTTGACCACAGACTGGTCCCGAGGGGGGAGGGCAGACATGGCCTGGGCAGAAGACACCTGCCCACCTGCTCAAGCCTCCCACATGGTCAGATAACTAAACAAATCTCGGCAGCCCAGCCCAGAGCTTTCCGGGAACAGAGCTCTGTTGGGAATGGCTGCTGCTTATACAGGTGTGTCTCCAGAGAGCCCTGGGCCTGGACAGAATCCTGTTTACTGCCTGGCTTCTGACATATCAGAAATGCTTATCTTCTTGGCTGGATCCCCTCCATGAGTCTGAATGAGGACAGCCCCAAGCCTGTGTCCCTCCCTCCACCATAACCCACTGAAAGAGGTGGGGGGGAACAGAGAGAAGAGAGAGGAGGCTCTTTCTCATCACATCCAGCTGCTACATCCTGACGGATCATCTGATCTTTTTGACCCTCAGTTTCCTCATCTGGGAAATGGGGCTAATTCCAACCTCACAGCATTATGGGGAGGCCCCTTCCAGCATAGAACATGACAGATCAGAGGTGCTCGACAGGGTTGGCTTTCTCTTCTCCCTTCCCTTGAGAGACAAGACTCACTGGTGAGAAATGATGGAGAACCATACGCTGTTTTGTAAGTTCTGCACTGGGTGGTGATAGTCGGCATGACTATATCAAGACCGTTTCCAGCTGCCATCGCTTTGATCCCTTACATTACCCCATGGTGTAGACAGGGCATACTGTTACCATGTTCAGGCGAGGAGATTAAAGCTCAGGCACGATGACTTACCCACAGTGACTGCTGGCTTGTAGCAGAGCTGGGAGTAGAACCCAGGTGTTCTGACTTTTCTGAAGCTTCCACGCACCCCCTCCTCTGCCTCTTCCTCTCCACCCCTGTGAAGCTTGAAGGGTCCGAGCAGAGCTGGAAACACAGGTAAAACCTCGTTTCCCAGAGTTAGGGGGGCGGGGGCGGGGAGAGGCGGCCAAGCCTCAGTGGTTACAATAGGAATGAACCAGCCTGGGGGCTCCCTAAGGACGATCTGGGAACCCGGTAGGAGAAAAAAATCAACCTTCCAAGAATCAGAGGCCAAGGGAAGGCCAGGAAAGCCTGGAAGCCTAACACAGTGGGTTTCTCATTTCTGGGAATGCTTAAGGGGATTAGTTCTTAAATAGGCACAGAGTGACTTCTATGCCAGAGGTAGCTGCATCACAAAGTGATTATGTAATGATACGGGTATTAAAGTACAGACACTGAGCCATCATTTCATAAGTCCTTCACTTGAGGAGCAAGAGAGTATTGTCATCGGTTTACATCTGGGGAAACTGAGGCTTCAGGAAGTCAAGGGTCTGGGAATGAGAGTGGATATCCTGACCCCTGACCCTGTGCCCTTTTGACATCAAAGGTGTACCCCTGTGTTCACTGGGAGTGGGGACAGAAGGGGGCTGACCTCTCCCTTTGGCCTCTTGACCTTCTGTGGGGTCTGGCTTTTTGGAGGAGCAGCTCACAGCTTTTGGCCCTGCAGGTGCTGGCTCTTGGAGGGTCTGGAAGAAGTGGGGTGGAAGGCCCAGCCTCCAAAGCACTGAGTTGGGGAACCCCGGGATGCCCGCTGGAGAAAGGGGAGGAGTGTGTGGGACCAACCTCTGGCAGGTGGCAGAGTGGAGAGCCACTCCACGGTCTGAGTTCATCCAGCTATGAGCCCCACCGAGAAGGGGCAGGGTCCCCCTGGAGGGACAGAATTGGTGTTATCCGGGCAGGTGACCATTTTTCTACAAAGAGTTTGGGCTGGGGAGTCAGGCAAATTTGGACTCAAAAGCCAGTGTCTCCTGGCCCCTAACTGTGTCTGACTTTGGTCAAGTTGCTTAACTTAGGCCCCTCAGTGGTGGAGTGGGGGAGGCCACGAACAAGTGTGTGAGAAATGCTGATGGGGATGGATGGCACGCCACAGGCACTCAGTCCGTCGTAATTCTCTTGCCCCTGCCTTCCTGGTGCAAACCATCTCCCTATGCCCTGTGCCTGCCTCAGTTTCTCTACCAGTGAAACGCAGTTGGCCGCCCTCTTCCTGTCTGCTGCAGGACCAGGTGAGGCTATGGGGGGAAGTGCAGGCGGAGGTGAATGTACTTGCTGGCTGGCATGAATGGGGATCTTGAGGCGGCTGGACATGTCCAGGCCCCATCAATCATGTTGCCTTCCATGCTGGCAGCTGGACCGGCCCTTAGCAAAGTTAAGTGGGACCGTCTGCCCTTGGTCACAGCTCTCGGGAATCCTGGGCCCACGCTTCCTCTCCACCTGCTTCTCCCAACAGGCTTCTGAGCACCCCCTCTCCCCCCCAAGGCCCCTGTGCGATGAAGTAGAAGCGGGTTCCTCGAAGGATGGCCCAGCCATCTGTACCGGCAGGATGCATCTTAATAACGCAGATTCCAGGCCCCTATCTCACACCCCCTGACTCAGATACGCATGTACGTGAAGACTCAGGATGCATCTTAACCAGCGCCCCGGATTATTTTTATCCACAGTTATTTTTGTGGGAATCGCTGGGTGAGAAGGTGCTAAGGTTTAATACAGTGATTCTCAACCTGGTTTGCTACCTCCACACTGTTCACTGTGCAACACCCAGGCGGGGGTGGGTGTTGGAATTTCTAGAGTGCTTTGGCAAAGTCCCACACACACCACTTTGGGCATTGGGGCTTCTTTCCTGGCTGAGAATGACCAGTTAAAGCCTTTCCTTCCAGCAGGCGATGGGCATTTTAGAGGAAGTGACTCGGCACTCGGCCACATGTCCTTGGTTGGCATCTCTGGCTGGTATCCACGTGCCCTGGAAGGAAGGGCCCTCCTTGGCCTGGCCTAACGTGTACCCCCAATTTCCACTCTCCTCTGATTACTGGAGGAGGAGAAGGTTGTGCTAAAAGAACCTTCTCTATAGTCATAGGAATTTTTTACCCAGAGGAGGGGCTGATGGAGGACTTCTAAGCACAGTGGCTGGTTGTTGGAGAGGCCTTCCAGGGGCTCCTGAGAATCCACTGTTTACTAAGTATTTATTGAGCACCCACTCTGTGACAGGCCCCGTGCTACGTTCTGCAGGGCGCCTGGTGATGAATGAAGCCCCCCTTCTCTTTAGATTCCAGGGATGGAGGGCAGATCGGGAAGGGATGTGGGAGCCATCCACTCCGGCCCATCGCTGCTTCCTCCTTGCCCCACACAGTGGCCTCGGCACAGGAAGCCTGATAGAAGTCCGAGGAAACGAGTCACCAGAAGTGTTAGCGGTTGTAGCCTGTGGCTGCCGAGGGGCGAACTTGACGTGATAATTTATTATGCCCATTCTCATAAACACATGACACTGGTCACAGTACATTTACTAGCACTAGGTCTACCGTGAGGAAAAGCTGACACCTGGTGACGTTGTTTTGCAGACGTCAAACGCTCCTGGAGCTGTCGTGATGGGCTAAGTGGCTCAGAGACGGTCATCATCTTCCCCTTCTGGGACACCTGTGCAGTGGTGTGCAGACCACAGATCTGTGAGCCCCTCCCCCGCCCGCTTCGCGTCCCATGTGAGCAAACAGGCTGGTGGAAATGGAGGGCCTGGTCCAAGGTCACAAGGGGCCGGGCCAGGACTCGCACTCACACGTTCCCTCCCTGCAGGGTGTGGCCTGTGCTGCCAGACGGATGGCAACCAGACCTAGTGAGAGCTCACCTGCCAGGAGGGGCTTAGCCTGGGATCATGCTGCCTGTGGGAGGAGATCAGATGCCAGCAAAGGATAACGCTGAATCCTCAGGGGTTGCTCCGGAAATGACCTGCGGGAGGAAAAGGGGTATAGCCTGAAGACAAGGCGGTGCCCTCACCACCCTGCCCCCTGAGGCCTGGGGGTCGCTGGAGCCCTGGGTCTTGTCTGAATGTCTTTAGGATGGGGGTGGCTATCTCAGCATTACAGTGGGTTAGGATGGGCAGGAGCCCTAACTGGCAATTTTGAAACCCAGGTCAACAGCCACAAATGTTCCCTCAAACAGCTTTATATTAATGATGCAGTCCAAAAGGTATTAACAGTGCAAATGGTGGCTTCCAATTTTAACTCATTCTACTTTTAAAATGTATGAAATATTTCAGTTGTACAAAAAAGGCCTGGAGGGTAATGTGAAGACTGCCCGAACTACCAGCCAGCTTACACGCGAAACATTACAGGCTCCTCAAAGAAGCTAAAATAGAATTAGCACAATCAAAACAAAAATTATAGGGGCACCCGGATGGCTCAGTTGGTTGAGTGTCGGACTTCGGCTCAGGTCATGATCTCAAGGTCTGTGAGCTCGAGCCCCGGGTCGGGCTCTGTGCTGACAGCTCGGAGCCTGGAGCCTGCTTCGGATTCTGTGTCTCCCTCTCTCTCTGCCCTTCCCTTGCTTGTCCTCACTCTGTCTCTCTCTCTCCCTCGAAAATAAATGAACATTAGGGGCGCCTGGGTGGCGCAGTCGGTTAAGCGTCCGACTTCAGCCAGGTCACGATCTCGCGGTCCGTGAGTTCGAGCCCCGCGTCAGGCTCTGGGCTGATGGCTCAGAGCCTGGAGCCTGTTTCCGATTCTGTGTCTCCCTCTCTCTCTGCCCCTCCCCCGTTCATGCTCTGTCTCTCTCTGTCCCAAAAATAAATAAATGTTGAAAAAAAAATTAAAAAAAAAAAATAAAAACTTCATATAAATGTATCACATGGTACGTATCCTCATTCAATTGATTTTATCACGTGCCATTGTTTGTGAGATTTAGTCCTGCCGATGCATGTGGCTGCCTATACTTAATTTTCATCACAGTGCAATATTCCACTCTGTGAACACACCACAACTTGTTTCTCTGTTTTCCTATCGCTGGACATTTAGGTGGAATCCCATGCTTTGCTATCACTCTACACCTGTTATGGTGGCTATTCTTGTCTCCTGGCCCACCTGTGACAGTGTCGTTACCGTTTCCTGGAGAGGGAATTGCTGGGCAGAAGCACACACATATCCCTGGCTTGACCAAGTAGTGCAAAGTGGCCATCTCCGTTTCCACCCGCTGTGTGTGAGAGTTCTGCTTCCCCCGCATCCGCATCAACACTCGGTGTTGCCAGACTCGAGTTTTTGTTGGTCTGACTGGTGAGAGAGGGCATCTCATTGTATTTAATTTGTTCTTCTGGCTTTTACTCTCGAACCTTTGCTATGAAGGGTGGGTGGGTGTTGTCAACAGATAAATGGAGTAAATTGAAAATTGAAGAGTTTTTTCTTTAACGTTTAAAAAGTTTATTTATGCATTTTGAGAG
Source organism: Prionailurus viverrinus (assembly GCF_022837055.1). Lineage (NCBI taxonomy): Eukaryota > Metazoa > Chordata > Mammalia > Carnivora > Felidae > Prionailurus > Prionailurus viverrinus. The sequence continues at coordinate 15,350,911 of NC_062574.1, forward strand.
AGAGAGAGAGAGAATGAGTGGGACGAGGCGGGGAGGGGCAGAGAGGGAGAGAGACTCCAAGCAGGCTCAGCACTGTCTGTGCAGAGCCCGACATGGGGCTCGAACGGTGAGATGGTGACCTGAGCTGAGATCAAGAGTCAGATGCTTGGGGTGCCTGGGTGGCTCCGTCCGTTAAGCCTCCGACTCCGTCCGGCTCAGGTCCTGATCTCGTGGCTCTTGAGTTCCACCCCCACGTCGGGCTCTGTGCTGACCGCTCGGAACCTGGAGCCTGCTTCCGATTCTGTGTCTCCCTGTCTCTCTGCCCCTCCCCAGCTCATGCTGTGTCTCTCTCTCCTTCAAACTAAATAAATATTAAAAATTAAAAAAAAGAGAGATGCTTAACTGACTGAACCACGCAGGTGTCCCCAGAATTGAACAGTTTCCATCAATAGCAGGGTAGGTTAAATGCAGAATGAGTCCCCCATATGGTGGGATAATGTACAGCCATCAAGAAGGACAGGGCAGCTGTGTGCACACTGATATGGGAGCTATATTGATATTCTGATGTGCTAGAAAACTTTACATCTCAGAAGTATGGTTAAATAAAAAGAGGCATAAACGGCATGTAAATAAAAGAATATATAACACATGTATATTTTCATATATGCCTAAGATACCCCTGAAAGAGCAAAGAAATTGATAAAATAGTTCATCTGGGAAGGGAACTGGGGGGCAGGGCAACTTTTCTGCTCTGTGCGTTTTTGCTACCTACATGCATTACTAATCCGCCCCCCCCCCCCCAAAAAAAATAAGCCTGAAATAGGTGAATTGAGAGAGACAGAAAGTAGATAGAACTTACCAGAGGCTCGGGGGGTTATTATTTAATGAGTATGGAGCTTCTCTTTGGGAAGACAAAACAGTTCTAGAAATAGTTACAACATTGTGAATATATACTTAACCCACTGATCATACACTTAACAATGGTGAAAATGGTAGGCTTTATGTTACGTATATTTTACCACAATAAAAAAGGTAGGAAAAAAGTAAGCCCACAATGTAAACTTTTTTTTTAATGGCACCATTAAAAAATAATGATGCTAAGAGAGTAGATCTTAAAACTTCTCATCACAAGAAAAAAAATTCTTTCTCTTTTTGAAAAAAAATTCTAACTATATGTTAACTAGATTTCCTGTGGTGATCATCTCACAATATATACAAATAGCAAATCATGACATTGTACCCCTAGGTGAATATATGTCAATTACACCTCAATAAACCAATTATAATTATTGAAAACATCACTGCCTGTGTCTCCATCCCCTGAGACAAATCCTGATCCTGGCTCCATGGCCGGACGGTGGGAGCCTGGAGCTGGCACCAGGACCAACCGAGGCAAGACTCTCCACAGGAGGGCACTGTGACTTCCGGGGCAGGGGGTGGGGGGAAGGGGCTCTTCTGGGCAGAGGCCGAGGCTCCTGAGGCCTTGACTGAGTACCGCCTAACTCCCCAGCGGGACTGTCCCCATCGGCCTGGGGCCTGGGTGCTCAAGCATCTCTGAGCTTCCCTAGCCCCAGGCTCCCTCCCACTGCTGGCTTCCCTCTCAGCCCTGTCCCTGTGTCTCAAAGATTCTTGCTTTTCTGTAAACAAGACTTCGGATGACCGGGCCTCCCCAACCATTTCACCGCCCTCTTCCATCCCTTGGCAGTGGAGTCCCCCAAATCCTTCTGAGGCTCCTGCCAACAGGCTGCATCCCACCCTCCACTGATACACACACTGCCCTCCCTCGTCATTCTGATGGCTCCCGATGCCCTTGCCCGGCAACACAATGGGCCCAGTCCCGGACTCCTCGACGGCCAACCACCTTCCCGGTGGCTTCATTTCGGCCACACTCCCCCATGGCCACACCCTGGGCCCTGCCATGCCCTGTGGCCACGTCAGTTCCTAAATCACACGTGCAGCCCAGGGATCAGACACCAGAGGCGGGGGCGCTGGTCCTGTCCTCACAGGACACAGTAGCATCCTCCACGCTCCCCTGCTGCTCCTGACTACTCTGTCACCTGACAGGCCATGCGTCTCCACCTGTCCCAGCCTTCTGGGGTCTCTGGGTCTGAAGAACAGTTTGAAAACCCTTGGCGCCCTGTGGGAGTCCCACGCAGAGCCAAGCGGTCCCCTAAACTGGCGTTCCCTAAGCTCTGTCACCTGTGAGGCAGCTTCTCAGCTGGGGCCTGGGTTGTTTACATTTTTCTTTAAACACCAACTTGCTTCGGGGCACCTGGGTGGCTCAGTCAGTTAAGAGTCCGACTCTTGGTTTCAGCTGAGGTCCTGATCTCACAGGCTGTGGGACTGAGCCCTGAGTCAGGCTCTAGGATGACAGCGTGGAGCCTGCTTGGGATTCTCTTTCTCCCCCTGCCCTCTCTCTCTCTGCCCCTCCCATACTTGTGAACACGATCTCTCTCTCAAAATAAATAAATAAACATTAAAAAAATCAATTTGCTTAAAAAGTGCTTTAAATATTCAGCCGTGCTTTGTCCTCACAACAGTGTCTGTGACGGAAATTGATGTGCTGGTTACATTTCTCTACTGCACATCGAAATAAACATATAATTACTACAATAAAATACTTCTCATTAAGCATATGAGGTTAAGTCAACTGCCCAAGGTCTCACAGCTAAAAAGAGGCAGGACCAACAGTCGAGCCCAGGCTGGTTTGGCTCCAGAATCCATGCCCTTGACCATCACCAGCCCCTAAGTGTTCAGCCCTGTCACCCCGGGCTGGGACAGCTGCTGTTCCCCAACACCCATCGACAGGCCAAATTTGCCACACACATTTAAGCTGAAGATAACCCAGCTCTTTGCACGTGTTAGGGGGGTGTCGAGTCAGAAGGAGGTTTGTTTCACATCCTCCATATGGGATCTACCCAGCTCTGGGTCCATCCTCCCCTTTCGTGGGACAACTGCCCTGGGGCCCGCACTACTGTAGGGCAGGCCTTAGGGCTCACCCAGAGAGCCCAGGGTCTGAGTGGGGGAGTGGGGTCGGCAGCGGCCGCCCCGCCTCCCCGGCCCCCACCTGCTGGGTCCCTGAAACCCAAGGCTGAGAAAGAGTTCAGCAAAGGGGGTGAAGGAAGCAGAAGCTTGTCTTCGTAGGAGGCCCGGTCTGCACTAACGTCGTCGCTGTGGGAGAGTGTGGCTGTTTGCACAACTGTTTGTGGTTGAGTCGGCTGGAGCTTGGGGTGTGCAGGGGGGCCCTACAGGGGTGGAGGGTAGAGGCCTGATGCCCTGCTGAGTGTCACACTGCCCCTGGATGCTGCTGACCCGCCAGTTCCGCCTGCTTCTGGGCAACGGTGGGGAGCACTTCATGGCACATGTATGTAGAGCCAGAGTCTGGGACAATGAAGTGCTTCTTCCGGCTCGCCCAGCGCCTCTCCCGCTGCACGGTCTGGCGCCCAAACATACCCATCGGCGGGGCTGCCGTGCCTCTGCCCGCTGCCCTCACCCTTCCCCGATCACTCGGCACGCTCCTATGCTGCCTTCAATGCCCTGCTCAGGTGTTGTTCATCCCTGAAGCCGACGCAGGTGTTCTTTCCACGATACCCCCTGGTGGCCGTGCCTGTGACATGTTACCGGGCTTATCACACACCGTGTGATTTGGGTTTAAGAGTCGGTCTTCCCAACGGTGTCGAATTTCTTGAGGAGCTGGAGGGGCCGGCTCCATCTTTGTGGTCCTCGAGGTGTGGGGTGTTGATTGATGGGACTTGGAACCCTCTGGGAGAGTCTCAGGACCCACCCTTAGGGAGCCCAGGCTGCAGGCCCAGAGTGGGGCCTGGGAATCAATCATGTTCCCAGGGTTCTGAAGCTGGGGGGCAGGTAGGACTTCCACAAGCACGGCACGTCTTTACTAACAGGGAACCTGAGGGCCTGAGAGGTTAACCTGACCTGTCCAAGGTCATAGAGTAACTTTGAGTCAGGGACAGGGCTTGAGGCTCTGCACTTCCCCTTGCCTGAGGGGCTGGGAGCATGGGTCTCCCCTCTCCTGCCATCTGGGTCATTCATTCATTCATTCATATTACTTTGCTTTTTTTTCTTCTCCTTAAGTTTATTTATTTATTTATTTATTTAGAGAGAGAGGCGGAGAAAGAGACTGAGAATCCCAAGCAGGCTCTATGCTCCCAGTGCTGAGCCTGACACAGGGCTCGATCCCATGAAGTGTGAGGTCATGACCTGAGCTGAAATCAAGAGGCGGATGCCTAACCGACTGAGCCACCCAAGCACCCCTACCTGGGGTCCCTTTAGGCCCAGCCTCGGGCTCAGGGCTCGAAGCCCACCCATTAAGCCAGTGGAGTTTTCCTGAGGCTCTTCCCTTGGCCCTGCCTGGGTTCTGGTGGCCCCGATGGTGACTATACCTTGACCCCCTCCCACAGGGCCTTGGCAGAGGGCACTTAGTCTCGAGGAGAAATCCATTTAGTTTCCTTCATCCTATCCTCTGCTGAACAGGCCCGAAGACATTGAGGTGGGTTTGCCTCAGGGCATTTGCACTAGCCAGTTCCTCTTCCAAAATATCCTTGCACCAAATCACTTCATGGGGGGCTCATTCTCACCTTTTAGATCTTGGCTCAAGACGCTCTCCTAGAGAGCCTCTACCAAAGCCTCTGTGGTCCGGTCCTGTTGTTTATTGTCAGGGAGCTCCTTGTAGGCAGGCACCTAGCACTGTGCCTGAACCCCGGCTGGTGGAGTTCACAGTGGCTGAAGGGAGGGGTCTGAGCACATAGGTGGCCCTGGCCTCGCCTGTGGGCGACACCTTGGGGTTCCAGGCAGGGCAGCTGAGCGGAAGGAGGCAGGAAGACCAGCAGAGGCCCCGCCAGCCAGCCGGCCCAGCTCCTCCCTGCCTGCGTGCCCTCCCACTCTGGGCGGGCGGCCTTGGAGACAGCAGCATTTAGAGAGAGGAGAGAGGAAAAGCACAGGTCATCCATCAGCAGGGAGACGTGGAGAGCCTGGTAAATCAGGGAGGCTGTCTGAGGCCCTTTTGCCAACTGTCTGCCAGCACCCAGGGCGTCTGGGAGCCTGGGGGACAGGCTGAGGGGCCCCTTCGGCCCAGCTGCCCCCATGGGGACTGAGGACAGCCAAGGCAACCACAGGACCTCCCTGGTTGAGGAGAGAGGACCAAGGGATGCTCCATGCCCTGCCCCCCTCCTGCATGCTTCAGTGTGTTGACCCCCCCTCCCCAGGAGCCTAATTACTTATACAACCCTCAGTATTTAGAATTTCAATACATAAGAGTGTAGAGATTAACATAACGAACCCCAAAACCATCCTCAACAAAATGAACATTTCATCTTTTTTTTTTTTTTTTTTTTTTTTGAGACGGTTTTTAACTTAAAGTGAACTATAAGGGCCACCTGGGTGGCTCAGTCCATTAAAGTGTTGACACTTGGTTTCAGCTCAGGTCATGATCCCAGGGTTGCGGGATGGAGCCCCCAGTCTGGTTCCGCACTGAGCAGGCAGCCAGCTTGAGACTCACTCTCTCTCTCTCTCTCTCTCTCGTTCTCTCTCTCTCCCTCTCTCTCTCCCTCTGCCCTTCTCCCCAGCCTGCTCTCTCTCTCCAAAATAAGATAAAAAGTAAAATAAATAAAAATATCAACACTGTAAAATATCACAGATATAACTTCCCCTTCCTGGGTCCCATGAGCGCCCCAGGGGCAAGCTTAATTATGCAGCTGATGTGGGTCCGCCCGGGGCTGCCTTTGATATTTTTATTATGCATATTTATATTCAAGAAGTATTGTTTTATAGAGTTTAAAACTTTTTATAAATGGCACCAATACGGCATGTATTATTCTGCAACTTGGCTCTAAATGCTTTATTAAAAAAACAGCTTTATTGAGGTATAATTTATACACTCTAAAACGACCATGGTAAGTGTACGATTTAATGATTTTGAGTAAATTTACAGGGTTGTGCAATCATCAGCACAATCCAATTTTAGAGCAGTTGCGTGCCTCCTAAAAAGTCTAAGTGGTTTTTTTTTTGTTTTCTCTCTTTCTCTAAATGCTTCTCGATACACATTTTAAGAACTGCCGTCATAAAGCTCCTACTGCGTGCCTAGCGCTGTTCTGACAGCATTCCATACACGCACGGCTCACTTAACCCTCACAGCCCCTGCGTAAGTTGAGCTCTCTTAGAGACAATGACACTGGGCACAGAGAGGGTGAGAAACCACCCGAGGTCACCTTGCTAGAAACCTACAGAATGCGCTGCGAACCCGGCCTCCTGACCCCAGAGCCTGCGACGCTTTGGTCCCATCATCTGAATGCACGAATCTGCCTGTGGCTCACGTGTCAGGCAAACACTCGTATCCCGTGATGGGACACTGAGGCTTGGTGTCCCTGGGATGGGAAATGGCGGAGCTGGGATTCGGTCCCAGGTCTGGGTGACCCCCAGGTCCCTCGGCCCTCTTCTAGTCCCCTCTGCGGCTTTTCTTTTTTTTATTCCAGCAAAGGGAGAAGGGGAGAAAAAGGAAGGGAAGAATGAGTGGAAAGGGAGAGAAAGAGAGAGAGACAGGTCAGAACCAACTTTTAAGTTCTTCTGTGCTCATGCAGGTCTCCACAAACACACTTCTATACCAGCACCTGTGCATGCGCAGCCACACTTGCACCCGTGACCGCACGCACGCACACGCGTGTACACACATCTGCACACACCCGTGCAGGTGTACACATTCATGTTCGTGCCCTCGTGTGCAGTGCACGCATGCTCAAAGAACCGGAGTCAGTGTTCAGAGGTCTTTTGTTGCTCAGAGGACAGAATGTCAGTGTGTGTGTGGGGGGGGAGGGGTTTTAGCCCCCCACCCCTACCCACACTCCTCTCTTCTGTCCAGGCGCCGGCTGAGGGCCTTTGTTAAGTCAGGTTTCAGCGCAGGGGAAACGGGGCCGGGTATGACTTCTGGAGACTTCGCTGGGCTGCTGGAGCCGTAGGGTCAGCCCGACCTTGCGCTGCCAGGAGTCCCGTCCACTGTGTCTCTGCTCCCTGGCCTGGATGCTTCCCGTCCCCAAGGTCATTCCTGGCCCCGGACTTATTTGAACATACACAGACCTGCAAGGAACGGTGGGGAGCCAGTTTGCTCACTGAGTGGGGTGTGTGTGGTGGTCCCTGCCATTTTAGGTGGGAGACCGAGGCACGTGGGCCTTCTGCAGGACCCTACAACTAGTGAGAGGCGGGCTCTGGATGCAAAGCCAGGCTGTGTCTCTGCCCCAGCTGGCCCGGGGATCCCCAGCCCCATCCCATGCAACAGCAGCTGCTCCGAACCTGAACCCGAACCCAGGAGTTCTGGCATCTAGCTCCTGAGTCTGGATCCTGGCTGGTGCTTTACACGGACTGGTAAGCTGACAGGTTCGTGATGAAGCCTTTACCCAGCCATGGCAGAATAGGAAAAGCAGAGGACAACACGGTGAGTTTTCTACAAAGTTAAATCCACTTAATTTGAAAAAGATGGCCTTTTTTGTGATCTTTTTTCTGAAATGAGAATGGTCTTATATGGTGGTTCTGATTAAAAAAAAATTTTTTTTTAATGTTTAAAAAATGAGAGAGAGTGAGTGAGAGAGAGAGAGAGAGAGAGAGAGAGAGCAGGGGAGGGGCAGAGAGAGAGGGAGACACAGAATCAGAAACAGGCTCCAGGCTCTGAGCGGTCAGCACAGAGCGCGACGCGGGGCTCGAACTCATGACCTGAGCAGAAGTCGGACACTTAACCTACTGAGCCATTGAGCTGTCCCTGGTGGTTCTGATTTTTTAAAAAAATTTTTAAATGTTTATTTATTTTTGAGAGAGAGAGAGACAGAGACAGAGACAGAGAATGAGTGGGGGTGGGGCAGAGAGAGAGGGAGACACAGAATCCAAAACAGGCTCCAGGCTCTGTCAACACAGAGCCTGATGTGGGGCTCGATCTCACAAACCGTTAGATCATGATCTGATCCAAAGTCGGACCCTCAACTGAGTAAGCCACCCAGGTGCCCCAGATTTTATATTCTTACTTGGCAAGATAAAAATGTGGGTAACTGCACACCAGCCCCCAAATCCAGGGGAGATGTTTCTGGTTTGTGGCCCCCCTAAAGTTTGGGCCTCTTCTGGGTGCCCACCATTCGACACACCTCGAGCCTGGAATTGGGACTTCTTCTGTAGCTGTCCTCCCCCGTTTCACGTTTGTATTTGCGAAAACAATCTAGTTGAGGAAATCCTATCCAGGATGTTTGAAATCTTTATGCCACCAGCTCAGACTCTGGATTGAGTTAACAACAAAATGGACAGAAACTCCCTTTCTCCTTCAGCAGTCAGACTTCAAGGCAACTTCAACCCTGGGAACTCAGCCAGTTCTGGGGAAAAGAATCAAAGGCCTCTGAACAGTAAAAAAAAAAAAAAAAAAAAACCACAACAAAAAAAACCTGCCTTTAGAACAGAGTTCAGTTGGGAGCCCAAGCTTTGGCCTTACTGCAAATTAAGAACAATGACTTGGTAAAGCTTGTTTATCTCCCGTGCACCATCCCTGCGGGGGGGGGGGGGGGGGGGGGGCAGCAGGCAGCAGCAGATTCCGACTGTCGACTGTCAGGGGTTGGGGGCGCAGGGCTGACCTGTTAACAAGAACATTTAGGGGGAAGGCAGCCGTCCCAGTGACCCAGGGCCATTTAGTGTGGGGACGAAGAGGTCTTATGTCTCTAGTCCAGCAAAATTGACAGGGCGCTTACATGCTGATCTGGAGAAAAAGGGCGTTCCTAATACACTGCGGGAAGATTGCCATAAAAGTGGCTAAAAAGCAATCATAAAACCAAAACAAAACCCGAACAGCTAGGGGACCGGATGAACTTCAGTTATCTGGAAGCTTAAGAGAGTGGCATTCACAGCCTGAATGCCTTGGCTGGCGGGAGGTGGAGGGTCAGTCTGGGCAGCCCCCTCCCCCTCAAATTAGCGGTGTCGGGCATGGGCACGAGTTTCCCTCTGCGAGCTGGCCCTTGGGGTGGGCCTGGTACCCCAGGGTCATGGGTCCAATTGCACTCTGTGTCCTCCCCTGCTGGATCTTGCACCCAGAGCCTGGTAGCTATTCTGTGCCCCCTCTGATCTTGGGAGTGGGCATAACCTGAAAGAGTGGCTAAGCCAGGGCATTTGCTGCCCTTATCACGAACGAGGCAACGTTTGAAGCACGCACCGTGCATTATTTCATGTAATCCTGTTGTTATCTCCAGGAGACAGAGTCTCAGAGAGGTTAAGCTATTTGCCTAAGGTCACACAGCCAGCTAGTGCCAGAGCTAAGAAGAGAACACAGCGTTGTCTAACTCCGGGGCCTGGGCTTTCTGCCCTGAACTCCCCAGCCTCTTCAGCCAGCTGGTGGCCAGGTTCTGCTGCCTGGGGCTTCCACGGAGGCCGCGCCTGCTCAGGGCAGCCGTGTGCCGGGCCTGGGATTGACCTCGCATTCTTTCTCACCCCTGGGGCTGCACTGACAGCAGAAAGCAGAATGTTTTCATTTCTCTTTCCCCAGATACCAGCTCTGACACCTCCAATTTCTACTGCGATCATAGTGTTTTCTGAGTCAAGCAGAGTAGAAGGAAAATCGCTCTTTCCCTGGAATAATTTATCATCTTGTTATTTCCATTAGCAGACTCTGTTTGAGCCTATTCCTTGCTGAGCTGTTTGAATTCCCAGCTTGGAAATCCCTGGGCTTGGGGGGGGGGGCCGGGAAATGCTGCTTCCCACTTTGGGAGTGGAGGAGAGAGGGGTTCTGCCGTCAGCTAGGGGACAGGGCATGGAATACGGTGGGGACAGGGCTAGGGATAAAAACCAAGCCAGGAAGCAGGGGGCATTCTTGTTGCTTCTGACTCCATAGGTGTGAGTGTGTTGGAGCTCCACGGGGCCCTGCTGGGCTGATGGCTGGGGGTGGCAGAGGGCTGCTGGGATCCACAGCTAGGGGCCCGAGGAAGGCAAAGCCACTGGCAGGAATGGGGATCGTTCCAGAGGAGACCCAGGCCCTGGACCACAGCATGGAGTGAGGCGGCTTGAGGCTGCTTGAAGATGCTGATTTCCATTTTCCACAAGTCGAGCATCCTCAGGAGACCATGGACATGAGCACACAGCTTAAGAGCAGGGGCCATGGGTTCACACCCTCGCTCAGCCACTTGCTGGCTGTGTTCTCTCGTGTAAACCACTTAAGCTCTCCCAGCCTCGGTCTCCTCCTCTGTGAAATGGGAGGAATGATGTCTCCCTCCCAGTGTTGTCAGGAGTAATGGAGGGAGCGGTGTGAAGAGCTGTCTAGCAGCCAGCCGTGGCTCGTGTGAGCCACATGTCAGCTGTTTACAGAGATGGGCTCTTCCCAATTTGCCTGGGAACTCTGCTGGTTTTGGTACTTTCATCTTGAGTCCTGGGAAACCCCTTAGTTGTGGGGAGACTGGGACGGGTGGTCACGCTGGCCCGTAGCTTCTACACTCCTCAGATCCCGGACAGGAGCCCCCGGAGCCCGCTTTGGTACCTTAGCGGCACCGACGCAAAATCCCGAGCGTCGGTATCCCTCTGGCTCTGAGGTCTTGCTTTGGCTGAGTTAACGCCCCGTTGCGGGGCGGCCTTAAGTTTCCATATTCAGGATTCTGAACCACGGAGATTCCGATGTGAAATTCAGGCCCTTCTCCACCCAAATCTATCTCCATAAGCATCTGGGCATGCAGGCGACACTGGGGACGTTCAGGGTGAGGTGAGGAGTGGCTTTTATCCCTGTGGCACCAACAGCATCGAACGGAACATGCACACTAGTGATTCAGCCACCCCTGTGGGTGGGGTCATGTGGCCGAGTGGGGGGCAGGGGGAGCTGTACCCAGGCATCCTCCCTCCCCGCCTCACCCTACTGCTCTGGTTTCAGTCTCTGACCTCTCTCCCTACTCGAAATACCTGTTTGCTTCTTCTCTTTATTTTTAGTGTTTATTTATTTATTTTTAACAGAGAGAGAGAGAGAGAGAGAGAGAGAGAGAGAGCGAGCAAGCGCACACAAGCAGGGGAGGGGCAGAGAGAGAGGGAGACACAGAATCGGAAACAGGCTCCAGGCTCTGAGCTGTCAGCGCAGAGTCCGACGGCGGGGCTTGAACTCACGGACCGCGAGATCATGACCTGAGCCAAAGTCGGACGCTTAATCGACGGAGCCACCCAGGCGCCCCAATACCTGTTCACTTCCGGTATCTCTTTTGCGGCCTTGGTCCCCTGGTGGAGTGTATTCTTGGGATCATCCGCAGTCATCCTTTAAAAGTATTTTCCAAAACCGAAACAGTTTTTTCCCAAGAGGAATTGTGGGGCCGACCGTTCAGATAATAGCAGCTGTGCCTCACAGGGAACTGTGTTGAGTCATCTGTTTAGACTTGGAAAGCCCTAAGCATTGGGAAAGGCCACGTTTGGGATCTGTTCCATTCCTCTCTCCATCCCTCCCTCCCTCCACCCCATCTGCCCACTCATCCACCTGCCCGGCTACCCATCCAGCAATCCGGCAATATTTCTTGACAGCTAACCAAAGCTGAATAAGCCACAGCTCCTGCCTGTAAGGACCTGTGGGGTGGACGGACTCCAGGGAACCCAGCCCTGCCACCCCTCATCTGGAAGCAGAGCCCAGACAGCGGGCACACGGCACCGGTCTGAGCAGGCCCTGCACGGGGAGGAGGGGTGCAGGATGAGAACACCCAGCTCTCCGTTTCCCCGCCATCAATGAGCCTGGGCAGAGGGGTGGAGGGACGGCAGTCGGGAAGGAGGGAGGCAGAGCGAGCAAGAGGCTTCATTTGTCAGCTGCTCAGCAGGTACAGTCAGACTTAAAACGTCCCCAAAGAGTGTGTGCTGAGAGGCGGGGGGGTGAGCACGCTGAATTATTTCTGCAGTAATTGGCATTGAAGGAGCTTCAGACATCCTGGGGTCTGCTCTCACACTCGCCTGCCTGGGTGAAGACGAGAGGGGCAACTTGTCGGGGCCTCCTGGGGCTCTCCCCTCCCACCGGCCCACCCTCCCTCCTCCCCCTCTCCTGGGCCTGGGTACTGATGGGCCCGCAGGCTCCTTGACTTTGCACAGGTGGCCTGGGGGCGGGGCTGGTGCACGCAGGTCAGAGGCCCACAGTCTGCAGAGCCTCAGGGCCCTTCTCTGCAGGCAACGGCCTTACCAGGGGCTCTGCCAACGCCTGCCTGGTGGGGTCCTTGTCCCCAAATGGTCTGGGCAAGGCCAGTGCTGGGTTTTCCTTTGGTCTCATCCCTTCCCTGTGCAGAAGAGCCTTTGGTGGTGCTTAGGATGAGCAATTTGAAACAACTGGTCACACAGTTTGTAAACAATTGAATCTTTCCATGTGTGTACGCACGTGTGTGTGTGTGTGTGTGTGTGTGTGTGTGTGTGTGTGTGTGTTCATGATGTTTGGTGTCTATCTTCCCTGGTCTGGCTGGTACCTGGGGCACCCCTCCCACAGCTGGGCCCTCCACCTGGCAGCCTTATGCTGGAGGCTTCTCCTTCCTCCCCAGGGGCAGAGTGCGAGCGTGGGCAGCCTGGGGTGGGCGATCCAGACAGGTCACTTTCTAGCCGACCCTCATTCCTTCCTGCTGTGGAACCAAGCAGAGAGAACAGGTAAGAGAGGAGTCCCTATGTTGGCAGTAGGGGTGGGCATGGGTCCCAAACTGCCCCCTGGGACTTCCTATGCCCCAGCTCCCACCCCCACCCCAGGCTGGTCTGGGGAGCACCATTAGAAAACTCTGTTTAGGGCACCTGGGTGGCTCAGTTGGTTAAACGTCTGTCTTCAGCTCAGGTCATGATCGTAAGGTCTATGAGCTTGAGCCCCGCATCGGACTCTGTGCTGACAGCTCAGAGCCTGGAGCCTGCTTGGGACTCTGTGTCTCCCTCTCTCTCTGCCCCTCCCCCACTCATACTCTGTCTCTCTGTGTCTCTCAAAAATGAATAAACGCTAAAAAAATTTTTTTGATTAAAAAAAGAAAACTATTCAGTTCTCCTATCTCGTAGACGGGGAGTGACAAAGGCAGAAGGCTGGCAGCAGGGACAGGATGAAGACCTGTGTCCCATATTCCCAGTCAGGGGCTCTGGCCTCCAGCCCAGGTGGAGAGTCTAAGTATTCGCTTCATCAGGCCTTGACTGAGGACCTGGCTATACTTATGGTCTGCACCCAGGAAGAAGAGCCAGGCCAGTCAGGACCAGCTACATAATTTGCAGGGCCCAGTGCAGAATGAGAATGTGGGGGTGGGGTGCCTCGGTCGGTTAAGTGTCTGACTTTGGCTCAGGTCATGGTCCCACGGTTCCTGAGATCAAGCCCTGTGTCGGGCTCTGTGCTGACAGCTGAGAGCCTGGGGCCTGCTTCGGATTCTGTGTCTCCCTCTCTCTCTCTGCCCCTCCCCATTTGTGCTCTGTCTCTCTCTCTCTCAAAAATAAATAAACATTAAAAAAAAGTTAAAAAAAAAAAAGAATGAGAGTGTGGTCCCTTGTTCAAAATTATTTTTTAAAATTTGTTTAAAGAATGTTTACTTTTGAGAGAGAGAGAGAGAGTGTGAGCGGGGGAGTGGCAGAGAGAGAGAGAGAGAACGAGAGACAGAGAGAGAAAGAGAGAGAGAGAGAGAGGGAGACACAGAATCTGACGCAGGCTCCAGGCTCTGAGCTGTTAGCACAGAGCCCGACATGAGGCTGGAAGCCATGAACTGAGACATCATGACTTGAGCCGAACTTAGACACTTAACCAACGGAATCACCCAGGCGCCGCATTGTTCAAAATTACTTTGAATTTGAAGACAGCGACAGCAGAGTATTACACTGAGTGTGGGGCTCTGTGTGACCACGCAGGTCGTGTATGTACCCGTGAGGCCAGCACCGTGCCCTTCGGGAGCAGCTGGGGTCTCTGGGTGACTGCCATTCCCCATGCCAGGAGCCAGAGGGGCCAGAGAGATGCTGGAGGAGAGCATACTGCCTTCGAAGGAAAGGCAGCCCCTCGCGTACCCCTGGTGGGAACGGAAAACGGTGCAGCTGCTGTGGAAAACAGACGGGTGGTTCCTCAAAGACCTACACAGGGGACCGCCACATGCTCTGGCAACGCCACTTCTGGGAGCATGCCCCGAACAATTAAAACAGGGTCTCGAGCACACACCTGGCCACCAATGTTCCTAGCAGCATTATTCACAATAGCCACAAGGTGGAAATAACCCAAGTGTCCTTCCCCAGATAAATGGATAAGCCATGTGATACAGCTATACAATGGACTTATTGTATAATTGGAATTATTTATTTGGCCACAAAAATGGAAGGAAATTCTGACATATGCTACAACGTGGATGGACCTTGACAACATTACATTAAGTAAAATGAGCCAGATGCAAAAGAATAAATACCGTGTAATTCCCTTTATATGAGGTACCTGGAACAGTTAAGTTCATAAAGACAGAGGGGAGAATGCTGGCTAGCGGGACCTGGGGGAGGGGAATGGGGAACAGGTGTTTAATGGGTATACAGTTCAATTTGGAAAGATGAAAAAGTCTGGAGATGGATGGTGGTGATGGTTGTACGACAGTGTGAAGGTAGTTAGCGTTGCTAAACTGTGCACTTCAAAATGGCTAAAATGGTCACAGAGCTTGAACAAACAATCCCAAAATTTGTATGGAACCAGAAAAGACCCAGAATAGCCAAAGCAATCTTGAAAAAGAAAACCAAAGCAGGAGGCATCACAATCCCGGACTTCAAGCTATACTACAAAGCTATAATCATCAAGACAGTATGGTACTGGCACAGAAACAGATACTCAGATCAGTGGAACAGAATCGAGAACCCAGAAATGGACCCACAAACATATGGCCAACTGATCTTTGACAGAGCAGAAAAGAATATCCAATGGAATAAAGACAGTCTCTTCAGCAAGTGGTGCTGGGAAAACTGGACAGCGACATGCAGGAGAATGAACCTGGACCACTTTCTTACACCATACACAAAAATAAACTCAAAGTGGATGAAAGACCTCAATGTAAGGCAGGAAGCCATCAAAATCTTCGAGGAGAAAGCAGGCAAAAACCACTTTGACCTTGGCCGCAGCAACTTCTTACTCAAAACATCTCCAGAGGCAAGGGAAGCAAAAGCAAAAATGAAGTATTGGGACCTCAACAAAATAAAAAGCTCCTGAATAGCAAAGGAAACAATCAGCAAAACTAAAAGGCAACTGACGGGATGGGAGAAGATATTTGCAAACAACGTATCAGATAAAGGGTTAGTATCCAAAATCTATAAAGAACGTATCAAACTCAACACCCCAAAAATAAATAATCCAGTGAAGAAATGGGCAAAAGACATGAATAGACACTTCTCCAAAGAAGACATCCAGATGCCCAACTGACACATGAAATGATGCTCAACATCATTCATCATCAGGGAAATCCAAATCAAAACCACAATGAGATACCACCTTACACCCATCAGAATGGCTCACATTAACAACTCAGGCAACAACAGATGTTGGCGAGGATGCGGAAAGAGGATCTCTTTTGCACCGCTGGTGGGAATGCAAGCTGGTGCAGCCACTCTGGAAAACAGTATGGAGGTGCCTCAAAAAATTAAAAATAGAACTACCCTATGACCCAGCAATTGCACTACTAGGCATTTATCCAAGGGATACAGGTGTGCTGTTTTGAAGGGACACGTGCACCCCCATGTTTATAGCAGCACCATCAACAATAGCCAAAGTATGGAAAGAGCCCAAATGTCCATCGATGGATGAATGGATAAAGAAGATGTGGTGTATACATACAATGGAGTATTATTCGGCAATCAGAAAGAATGAAACCTTGCCATTTGCAACTACGTGGATGGAACTGGAGGGTATTATGCTAAGTGAAATTAGTCAATCAGAGAAAGAAAAATCCTATGACTTCACTCATATGAGGACTTTAAGAGACAAAACAGATGAACAGAAGGGAAGGGAAGCAAAAATAATATAAAAACGGGGAGGGGGACAAAAACATAAGAGACTCTTAAATATGGAGAACAAACAGAGGGTTACTGGAGGGAGTGTGGGAGGGGGGATGGGCTAAATGGGTAAGGAGCATTAAGGAATCTACTCCTGAAATCATTCTTGCACTATATGCTAACTAACTTGGATGTAAATTAAAAAAAATAAATTAAATTTAAAAAATGGCTAAAATGGTAAACTTCTGTGTATTTTGCCACGATAAGAAAAAACAAAGAAAAAACAAAGGAAAAAAGGAAGGGAAGGCAGGTGGCATGGGAAGACAAGACAGTTGTAGGGGTGGTGAGATGTGCTGGGGGCTGCGGAATGGCAGCCTCCCCTTCCGGAGGTCAGGGGCCAAGTTCAGGGTTAGCTCCCAAAGCCCTTGGAGGAGCTGCAGGTCAGCCCAGAGCCAGGCCCTGGTTCCAAAGGCCCTGAGAGGCTACTTGATTGGTAAGTAGGAGCTCTTGGAAAACTTCTAAGCCAAACCCACCCCTGCCATTGCCTATATCTTGTGGCCTGAAAAGACGGCCACCTCACTGAACTCACCCTGGGTGTCCCTGTGAGGGAAGATTCATGAAAGCACCCGGAGTCCTCAACCACCCTGGACCGTGGGCATGAGACAGTGTCCAACATGGGGGCAAAATCTCCAGGCAGTGACTGAGATTTGCTCTCATTTATTACATTAGCAGTGGGGGAAAGCCCCAGAGGGACAAGGGGCTGGCTTTACCCTATTCATCTAGAAGTTTGGATCTGTGCTGCTGACATAGCCTGGCTGCTCTTCTACCTGTGCCTGGATCGCTTGACCCTCGGCACCCTGATTCACCAGCAAACCCCCACCCTGCATCCAATGGCCCCACATTCAAATATGGGCTCTTTTGACCCTTCTGGGCCTTAGTTTCCTCTTCTGTAAAATGGGCACAATAGAAGTATCTGCCTCATAGGTGGGTGAAGACCCCTAAAGCTGATAGCAGGTGATTGACTCAAGAAATGGTATCCACGATGGTTATTATGCAGCAAAATGCTTCCTTTCTCCCTGGCGGGGGCTCAGTGGAACTGGGGGCTCTGCTTGTTGTCAGCGAACAAAACGGTGTGAGGAGGCGGGGTCCGTGAGGGAAGCGAGAGGGTCCTTGCTGGGCCTCTCTCCAGAGCCCGAGTCTGCCCTGCCGCTTCCCTGTCCCGGGCTTGCAGCACCCTGCACTCAGGCAGAACACAGAGATGGTCCACGGGAGAAGTAGAAACAGGCAGAGACAGACACAGGCTTCTGGGAGCCTTGAGATGCAAGGCCAGGAAGTGGGTGTTTTCTCATTTGGGAAAAGATCCCGTCCCCACTTTGTTGTGCACGGGCTCTCACCTGCTGGGCCGTGGATGCTTTCGCCTCCAGGGCTAAAGAGCAGCTAGGGCGGCGCATCTGTCCAGGAGCTGATGTGGCAGCAGGATTCTGTCTGAGGTTTGTCTCCTCGGCCTGTGGGGGCCGTGTTTTTTTCTGCCAGCCCCGTCCTCATTGTGGCTTCCCAGCCTGGGTCAGTCTAGGGATGGAAGTCCAAGGAAATGCAGGTAAACTGGTTCCACTAGATCAGTCGTTCTTTCTCTTTTTCTCTTTCAATGTTTATTTGTGTGTGTGTGTGTGTGTGTGTGTGTGTGTGTGAGAGAGAGAGAGAGAGAGAGAGAGAGAGAGAGAGAGGAGGGGCAGAAAGAGAGGGAGACACAGAAACTGAAGCAGGCTCCAGGCTCTGAGCTGTCAGCACAGAGCCGGACGTGGGGCTCGAACTCACGGACCACGAGATCATGACCTGAGCCAAAGTTGGACATTTAACCGACTGAGCCACCCAGGTGCTCCAGCTCCTTATCGTTTTAGGTATCCTATATCCTTGTAT
Source organism: Prionailurus viverrinus (assembly GCF_022837055.1). NCBI lineage: Eukaryota > Metazoa > Chordata > Mammalia > Carnivora > Felidae > Prionailurus > Prionailurus viverrinus. Next base: position 15,368,737 of record NC_062574.1, read on the forward strand.
ACCTCCTCTGTGCTCATGCTCCAATCTGGGCTGGCTGGCCTTGGCTTCTGGCCCAGCCACACAGCCACCGCCATTGTCCTAGGGACTCTCTTTGCCCCTTTCCTGTGCTGGCTCTCCAGTTTCCTGTGTCCCCGGCAGTCTGCTTTTCTCCCTTGTTTGGTTGGAGCACATCTTCTAGCAGCTGCCTGAGAAAGAATGTACGGGAGGTCAGGTTTTTCAAAACTCACAATGTCTGAAAATATCTTCATTCTACTATCATTGAGATTTGGCTGGGTACACATCTAGATTAGAAACCATTTCTGGGGGGCTTGGGTGGCTCTGTTGGTCAAGCGTCCAACTCCTGATTCCGGCTCAGGTCATGCTCTCACAGTTCTTGAGATTGAGCCCTGAGTCGGGCTCTGCGCTTGGCAGAGTGGAGCCTGCTTGGGATTCTCTCTCCCTCTCTCTCATGCTCCTCCCCTGCTCATGTGTGCACGCTCGCTCTCAAAATGAAGAAATAAACATTAAAGAAATCATTGCCTATCAGAATTCAGAAAGATGTTCCTTCAAAATCTGCTTTGAGAATTTCAATGCCATCTAAAATTCTTGCTCCTTAGTATGTGACTTTTTTCTTTTCCCTCTTTGGAAAGTTTGAGGATGTTTTTATTTAGGATTTTTAATCCTGGTGTCCTGAAACTTCATGATAGGAAGGCTTGCTATAGTTCTTTAAATTGTTTTATTTTGAAAGATTTTTTAAATTTTTTTTTCAATGTTTATTTATTTTTGGGACAGAGAGAGACAGAGCATGAACGGGCGAGGGGCAGAGAGAGAGGGAGACACAGAAACGGAAACAGGCTCCAGACTCTGAGCCATCAGCCCAGAGCCCGACGCGGGGCTCGAACTCACGGACCGCGAGATCGTGACCTGGCTGAAGTCGGACGCTTAACCGACTGCGCCACCCAGGCGCCCCCTATTTTGAAAGATTTAAGATGTATAAAAACAATGAAAATATAATATCTAATGAAATATTATGATATAAATATTGCAAACCTATCTATTCATCAGGGACATTAAAATATTATCAATAGGGGTGCCTGGGTGGCTCAGTAGTTTAAGCGGTCGACTCTTGATTTTGGTTCAGATCATGATCTCATAGTTCGTGAGATTGAGCCCTGCGTCGGGCTCTGTGCTGTCAGTGTGGAGCCTGCTTGGGATTCTCTCTCTCCCCCTCTCTCTCTGCCATTGCCCCGCTCACACTCTCTCTCTCAAAATAAATAAATTAAACAACAACAACAACGTTACCAATATGTTGAAACCCTTCCTTAGCTAGCCCCTTCTTCTTGAGACGTACCTTGGGATCTGTTGTTTATCCTTCCTGTGCATTTCTTTATTCTTCTGCTGCATAAAATATGTGTTAATATATGTCGTTTCTCCATGTTTTACAATCTATATATAGATGGTGTCGTAACGTACACATTTTCCTGCCATCTGCTTCTTTGCTCAGGTTGTTCATGAGAGTCATCTGTGCTCAGAGTGCTGGCTTTCACTATTGCACGATATGCCATTGATTCCACCGTATCCCAGCTTCTGTATCTATTTGTCTGTTGATGTCATTTGGGTCGCTTCCAATTTTTGGCTGATAAAAAGGTACAGCTCTAAACATTCTGTACACGTCTCCTGGAGCCCACTGGGAAGAGCGCCTGTATGGAAAGGGTTCTCCGTTCTGCCAGCACCTTGGAGTCAGGTGGGGGAGGTTTCCAAAATCATAACGTCGAGGCTGTGCCCCAAGCTGACGAAATCTCCCGGGGTGGGGGCCGGTCCGGTGTGATGTGCTTCTAAAACTCCGCAGGTAATTCCAATGAGTTCAGCCAGTGGTGACCAACAACGCCCTACACCAGTGCTACTCAGAGCGTGGTCCTCCAGCCAGGAGATCGCTCCATGTACGCTCTCAGCCCCCGACCCAGGCCGGTTGAGCGAGAACCCGTTTTAGTGAGACCTCAGGGGGTGGACAGAATTTCTTCAACAGTTCTCTCCCCTTTGTTTCTTGCTTTGAAATTCCTATCAGTTGGAAGTTGGACCTCCCGCATGGATCTTACTTCAGGTTGTCCAATGTTCTTGACTTTTCCCCTATACTTTTACATGTCTTTTTTTGTGTTTTACTTCCTGGGAGATTTTCCTCTCATCTTCTGTCCCTTCTAATACATTTTTAAATTCCTTAAAAATTTTTTTGAATGTACATTTATTTTTGAGAGAGAGAGCAAGCAGGGGAGGGGCAGAGAGAGAGGGAGACACAGAATCCAAAGCAGGCTCCAGCTGAGCTGTCAGCACAGAGCTGCATGCGGGGCTGGAACCCACGAACCGTGAGATCATGACCTGAGCAGAAGTCAGACGTTTAACCAACTGAGCCACTCAGGCGCCCCACATTTTTAAATTCTATTATATTAAAAAAATTTTTTTTAGCATTTGTTTTTGAGAGACAGAGAAACAGAACATGAGCAGGGGAAGGGCAGAGAGAGAGAGAGGGAGACACAGAATCTGGAAGCAGGCTCCAGGCTCCAAGCTGTCAGCACCAAGCCCGACACAGGGCTCGAACTCATGAATCACAAGATCATGACCTAGGCCAAAGTCGGATGCTTAACTGACCAAGCTACCCAGGTGCCCCAAATTCTATTATTTAAAAAAAATTTTTTTTTAACATTTATTTATTTTTGAGACAGAGAGAGACAGAGCATGAATGGGGGAGGGGCAGAGAGAGAGGGAGACACAGAATCGGAAGCAGGCTCCAGGCTCTGAGCCATCAGCCCAGAGCCTGACGTGGGGCTCGAACTCACGGACGGCGAGATCGTGACCTGAGCTGAAGTCGGACGCTCAACCGACTGAGCCACCCAGGCGCCCCTATATTTTTAATTTTCAAGAGCTTTAACACTTCCTTTTTAAAAAATAACATTCTTTCCCTGTTTCATGGGTGAATATCTTCAGAGGGTTAGTCCCTGTCTCCTTTCTCCTATGTATTGGAGTCTCTGTATTTTCGGTTGTTGGTTTTGGTCAACTGTTGGTGCCTTTGGCGGTTCCAACTGAGTGTGACACAGCCAAACTACTAGGAAACTGTACGTGTGGGTGGTGCCTGTGGACAGGGGCCTTCTGGTGGTGACTGGGAAGAGGATGGGAGATCGCCAACATTAGGATCTGTCCATCTTTTCTCTTTAGTGACTTTCCCAGTGATGAATTCAATCACATCTTGCCTTCAGAGTGGGTGGATGGAGAAAAAACCAGCTGTTAGTTAGGGAAGGGGACTGTGGATCTCTCCATTCATTGCTGTCTCACTCCAGCCTTTGGCTGGGCTTGGGCCCCCTGGTCCCAAATCTTTCTAGTTCAATCTTGGCCCACAGTAAACCCGTCTTCTGCCAGGGTCAGGGAAGGGCCACATGGGCTGGGAGAAGAAATCTGTTGGTCTAGCTTCTTCCAACCAATACTATTTTCATATGCATCCCAACTTCCACCTGAGGGACACCTGGTCCCTCCAAGTTCTGAGCCTCTGGGGGACTCTGCAAAGCAAATGGGGCTTATTCATGGTTGGCTTTCTCCCTTGTAGACATCTGGGGGAGCTGGGAAGCTGGCACTCCACAGTCATACTCTTCCATCTTCCAAAGTCTGCAGACCTCTCACCTGCTGCCATCCCTCTCCTCTCCTTTTTGGCTTTGCAATCTATGCCATTTTTAGTCCTTTAGGTCATTTTGGTGGAGTTTTGGGGGCAGAGGAAATACAAATGTGTTCGGTCCACTGCATTTAACCACAAGTCCTTGTCCATTTTACATTTGTGCATATAAATTTGTACAATCAGGGCACCTGGGTGGCTCAGTCGGTTGAGCGTCGACTTTGGCTTAGGTCATGATCTTGTGATTCATAGGTTGGAGCCCCACATCAGGCTCTGTGCTGACAGCTCAGAGCCAGGAACCTGCTTTGGATTCTGTGTCTCCCTCTCTCTCCATTCTTCCTCCACTCACACTCTGTCCCTCTCTCATAAATAAAAATTAAAATTAAAAAAAAATTAAAAAAGTTTGCATAGCTCATTTTGATTATATGTATACTTAATTTTTTTTTAAAAACATCAATGGCCTTGTTTTTCCATTCAACGTGAGGTTTGTGAGCTCTCCTAACACACATAGATCTAGCTCATTCCTCTTACTGTGGCTTAGGGAGTGCTCCAGTGACCAACATACTATGTTACTTTCCATCCCTTTCTCGATCAATGCATCTCAGAAACATAAGCGACTGTACTCTGTTGATCAACACACTGGCTCAATGCAAATTCTAATCTTTATTGAATTCTGAAGCATGATTTGTCACACGGAAACAGTCTTTTTATGTCTGCCAGCAGCAAGGGCAAAAAAGCTAACGGTGGGGGCCTGAGAGCCCAGAGAGAAGGCCCTTCCAGAACCAGGTATGGGGGCCAGTGGGAGAGTGGCAGGAAGGATGAGAGAAGCGGACACACGCACGCACATGCACACACACACACACACACACACACACACACACTCTCTCTCTCTCTCTCTCTCTCTCACTCAATCTCTTTCTGTCTTCAGGGAAGGGTTTTCCAGAAGCAGTTGCTCACACTCTGAATTACTTATTTTTCATGCCAAACTGAACCTACTGAAGAGAAGTGAATTAAAGGCTCAGGGGAGCCTCGCACCCCAGCTGGGGACTCCGCTGAAGGCTGGTCTTCAATGAGTGAATTCACAGTATCCACCGGAACCCTTCCCAGCTCCACCAGCTGGAGAGAGGCTGAGCAAGACTTGGGGAGGCCAACAGAGGGTTCCAGGAAACCTAAGCAAGAACCAGGTTTTAACCATAGTGTCTGGGCCAGCCCCGAATGAAGGGAGGATGTTGCTCCCACCTTCCAGAGTCACAGGCAAAGGGAGGGTGGGCAAGCCTCTCATCCCACACTCTCTGGACCCACTGCTCGTCTCTAGGGGCCAAGCTCAGCTCTGAAGGGCAACGTTCAGGGTTGGACTCTGCTTCCATTAATACAAATATGGAGAAAGCCCAGCCCAGTGCCCTCCAAAGCCACAGTGCATGTGGGAGGGCCTGAAGGCCCTTGCACCCCAACACAAGACAAGAACAAACTTAAAATGAACATGGAGGTAGGCCGAGGGAGGGTGCAGGCAAAGGACAATAAATAAAGGTCATGGTGAGCGGAATGGCTGGGGGGTGGGGGTGGGTGAGGAGGGCTCCCAGGAGAGAAGGGTGCAGAAAGGCACTGAGTGAGGGGGGAAGCAGACTCAGCCCCACAAACACTGGTTTGTTGAGTCAGAGGTCATATCCAACAGGGCTGGCCAGCTGAGGGCTCCGAGACCGGTCAGGAAGGAGCCGGGAGGGGTCTGGGGACCCTTCCAGCTTTCTCTCGCTCTCAAACTCTTCCACTGGAAAATCTGCTCCATGCACCAATCACGCCTCTGCCAGGGCAGACAGAGAGGAACTTCAGAGGTCATGTCAGCAGCGAGGACTGGCCCAGGTGTGCCTTTTGCCTTTAGGGGAGAGGAAAAAAAAGGCCGCTCTAGGGTAAGTGGAGGCGGAGTCCATCCCCAGTGACAGCTTGACCTTTGGGAATGAGATGGAGGTGACCGCAGGGAAGACAGGCTCCTTGCTGGAGTGACCCGCACCTGAAGCAGCTTCCCTTTCTGAAACTAAACAGGGATCTGCCAGGGAGGACTGGGGGCTGGTGCCCCGGCCAGAGCTTTGCTCCGTTTCATTGCATCGTTGCTGGCAAATCATCTACTCCCCGTGCTTCAGTGTGTCCATCGACACCCAGGGTAATCAACACAGGTGATCTTAGATGCCAGAAAGAGCAAATGGGCATGGCAATATAAAGCTTCTCTGTCGGGGCGTCTGGGGTGGTTTAGTCAGTTGAGCATCCGACTTCGGCTCAGGTCATGATCTCACAGTTCGTGAGTTTAAGCCCCACATTGGGCTCACAGCTGTCAGCGCAGAGCCCACATCAGATCCTCTGTCCCCTTCTCTCTGCCCCTTTCCCGATTGTGCTCTCTTAAAAAAACAAAAAACAAAAAACCCCAAAACTTCCCTGTAGACCAATCCTCTTTGGGTTGTATCATAAGCCCTGGAGGCTCTCTACGCTCTGGGCCACATGGCCTCCATTGCTAGGTTTGTGCCAAAGACCTACTTAGGGCAGGCACTCCACATGGACACTGCATTTCACCCTCCCTGCAACCCCATGAGGAACACAGGGGGGTCCCCCCCGTAGCAATAATGGAATTGGGCACAGAGAGATAAAATATTAGGTTGAGTCACATGATTGCTGATATCTGGCTCTTTCTCATCTATAAAAATGCAATTTCATATGGTTGAATTTTATGGTCTGTCCAAGTTCACATGTCTGGGAGCGGCAGGGCTAGGACTAAAACATGGCTGATTCCAAACTGTCCTCTGTGGAGGGTTTCAGGAGGCGGGAAGGAGGGGAGAGGGTCCACTCCACAGCCACGGCCACAGGGCCTCCCTCTCCCAGAGACCCGCCCACCCGCCACCTCTCTTACATGCCCTGCCCTGTAGCTTCCTGGCACCATCAAGGCAGGAGAAAGGGGAGGAGGGGAGACAGGGAGTGGGTGGGAGCGTCCACGAGGTTTCCTGGAGGGTGACTGCCAGCACACATGGGCTCCTGCACCCCTAAATGCAGACTCCTGCATGGAGCTAACCGCACACCCACACACGCACTGCGTGCCCACAGGTCTGCTGACCCAGAGGTGCCAGGTCTGGCTGGGGCTTCTTTCTTTCCTTTTTAAAAAGATTTTACTTAAAAAAATTTTTTTTAATGTTTATTTCTTTTTGAGAGAGACAGAGCGCAACCAGGGGAGGGGCAGGAGAAAGGGAGACACAGAATCCCAAGCAGGCTCCAGGCTCCAGGCTGTCAGCACAGAGCCGGATGTGAGGCTCGAACCCACAAACTGTAAGATCAAGACCTGAGCCAAAGTTGGACACTTAACCGACTGAGTCGCCCAGGCGCCCCAAGATTTTATTTTTTAAGTAATCTCTATATCCAACATGGGGCTCGAACTTACAACCCCGAGACAGAGTCACATGTTCCACTGACTGAGCCAGCCAGGCAACCCTGGGTGCGGGGGCAGAACTGAGGACTCTCACCACGTGCCCCCCCGCCCCCCCATTGCATGATGATCCCTAGTTGGCCAGACAGGGACAGTGGGCACGGCCAGGTGGAGCTTGGGTTCTTACCCTTGGTTTCCACACCTATCGAATGGGGGTAATAAGCCTGCCATCCACTACTCCAGTAGAATGCAAGGGGACCTTAGGGGCATCTGGATGTCTCAGTCAACTGAGCGTCTGCCTCTTGATTTCGGTTCAGGTTTGCAGGATTGAGGCACGTGTTGGGGTCCACACTGAGCCCGGACCCTGCTTAAGATTTTCTCTCTCTCCCTTTGCCCCTCCCTGGCTCTTGTGCAAAAAAAAAAAAAAAAAGAATGCAAGGGGACCTTAGGGGTGCAAGGGCAGGCTAGGCTCTATGCTGCCAGCTCCAGGGGTCCTGAATTCTCCCTCTGATTTAGGTCTGGGCTGATTTGGGTGAGTTGATTCGGCTTCCTCAGCCACATGCTAGGTTTCTGGAGGTCAAGGACTGTCTCCCATCTGCCCGCACTGGGCACACAATTGGGCTTGGTGAGGACTGGGGTGCCTGGCACACAGTAGGTGCTCTTGAAATGGGAGTTACTAAGGCCTCTGTGGAGATGGGGAAATGCTTTGAAAGATTACATGTACAAAGCAGTGGATGGTAACAACCATTGTTATGATTACTAAGAAGGGAGGGGGTGGTTGTCCTTATTTTGGGTCCCTCTCTGTTCATTGCAGGCAGGTGTGGGGTCTGGCTCACCTCTGTTCCCCCCAGTGCCTGGCATGGTGCTCAATAAACACAGAATTGCAAATGTCATGTAGTACTCTCCAGTTTGGGCAGGTTGAGTGAGGGAGGAGGACCACGGGGAGCGGAAGAGGGAGAGGAGGAGGCTGGGTTAGATGGAGCGGCTTGGTACTCACCGGGGCCCTTGGGGTCTGGCCAGGGTGGGGTGCCCAGCTGCGGGTCTGCAGAACCAGTCCCGGTCTCACTGGCCAGGTTTCTCTGGCTCTCCGAGAGGTGGCTGGGCTGGCAGGCGGGCCTCATCTTGGGGGACTCTGTGCTGCCGCCTGGAAGAGACCACGGGTGGGCTCTTTGGGCCTTGAACTGAGACCGGGATGACGTCAGCCTGATAAGGAGCTGACGTAAAAGCTTCTCATTTGAAACTGTGATGGGTATCTATGGGATTGTCTGCCCGGAGCCCCTTACCTGCCGCCCCCACGTGCCTGTCACGTTCTGGCGTGACCCCACCTTCTGGCCAGTGCTGAATGGTCCAGGATATATAAAGGCCACTGCATGGGCCCTTGGGTCAGCTCAGTAAGGAACAAGCCACCCACATGAAAACTGGCAACAAGGAGGAGTTCTTCCTGACTTCATAGAATGAGGAGGGGGAAGGGCGTATACCTCCGTTTAACCCGATGGGGTTATTACTTTTAAGTTTATGTATCTATTTCAGTAATCTCTACACCCAATGTGGGGCTTGAACTCACGACCTGGAGATCAAGAGTTGCATGCTCTACCGACTTAACCGACTGAGTCACCCAGGCGCCCCTCCTTCACACTTTTAAAAGATAGAATCTTTAGCCTGAGGGGCCTAAGAGATCATCCAGTCCAGCACCGGTCGTCTCCTGTGCTGCCTCCACCTACTGATACTGAACACTCGGAAAACTGTGCCAAGGAGGATTCTGACGCCATGTCAGGCTCTGTGGGAAAGAGTATCATGATCCACTAGTAATGTCTGCCATGGGCACAGGCGTGGGAGTAGAAGTGCGTGTGCCAGGCACCTGACATCTCTGATCTAGCCTGAACTGCTGTCCCCATCGGGAGTTCCTTCCCTATGAGCCCTGGCAGATCACCCAGCCTTGGCCCCAGGACAGCACCGGAGGCATGTCATTCCAGTTTGGGGCAGTTATTATAAAGCTCTTTGCTTATGCCCTAAAACCAGCCTTCCTGAAATGTCTTTCAAATATCCCACTTCTAATCTCTGGAGTAACTCTGAATGACGTTGGTCCCCAGAAGGCCTTTTATGTGTTTAAAGGAAAGAAAAATATGCCCGAGGCCTTCTCTGCACCAGCCTCAAGACGCCGTTAAGGCTCTTTCACATGACAAGGTCACAGAGGAGAGCTCCAAGATGTTAAACTCAGGAGAAATTTTGGGGACCACCTGCTAAATAGATGGAAACAGAGGGGGCACCTGGATGGCTCAGTCAAGAGACTGGCTCTTGACTTTGGGTCAGGTCATGATCTCATGGTTTGTGAGTTCGAGCCCCGTATCTGGCTCTGAGCTGACAGGGTGGAGCCTGTTTGAGATTCTCTCCCTCGCCACCCCCCCCCCCCCCCACCCTGTGCTCTCTCTCTCAGAATAAATAAACTTCAAGAAAAAAATAAAAAGAAGGAAACACAGGCCCAAAAGGTCAAGGTATGTGTATAGGGCCCCACTGTAGTTTCACGGCAGAGCTGAGCCCAAAGAACTTCGTACCTGATTTTTGCAACCGTCATCACTCACAAGGCACGGTCTCATCTTGGGAAAGCTTGCAGTGAGCTTGGGGAGGAATTCTGGGTGTGCAGGCAGGTTGGCTAGATCCGCCCTCCTTCCCCCGCCCCTGCACATACACCTGGGGCTCTTTTTCCTCCTGCTCTGCAGTGGTGCTAACGCTTCAGCTTGAAGCATCCCAGCCCCCAGGCCCACTTCTCCTCCCTGATCTAGAACAACTCCATAGACACCTGCTGGGGAGCCACAGCCCAAGGAAGCAGCGAAGCCACTTGCACCCGGAGCTTTGGAAACGAGCAGTGTACTGGCTATGCTTACCTGATTCCCTCTGGGGTTTGTCAGCTTTGGGGGCCCTCGCCCCAGTCGGAAGGAGTCTGTCCTCCAGGCTGGAGGAGCTGAGATCCGAGTCACTGTCACTGTCACTGGAAACCACTGGAAAGAACAGACACCAGCATAGGAGGTTACCGCTGCTGGTCACTACCAGCAGGCATGCAGGTTGGAGGGGCCAGGGCAGGCCTCCCCTCTGCCAGCACTTTCGCATATGCTAACTCACGGATGCTTCACAACAACCCCTGGAAGACAGGGTTACTTTCGTTTCACATGTGAGGAAACCGAGGCCCTCGCTCAAGGCAGTAAGTGGGAGAGCTGGGATTAGTTCCCTAGCAGGCTGGCTCCACACCCTGTGTTTGTGACCACTCTGATTTTACTGGAAGAAATGAACTGGAAGTCAGCAGGCCTCGGCTCTCATCCCAGTTCATCCAGTAACTCGCACTGGGGCCCTGTGAGTGCAGAAGGGAGCCAGGCTGATGGGATTGGAGTCCCAGGGGAGGGGAGGAGAGGGAGCTCTCATGGCGGACACCTAATGTGGTAGAAATCTTTTCTGGACTAAATGGGACCATATTTGGCTGGTTAATCCACAGTGGGAGTCATAATACAGGATACATTCAGAGGCTGAACCTTCTATTTTAATTTTTTTTAAGTTGATTTTGAGAGAGCGTGTGCACATGCACACAGGGTAGAAAGAGAGGCGAGATCGAGAATCCCAAGCAGGCTATGCGCTGCCAGTGTCGAGCCTGATGCAGGACTCGATCCCACGAACTGCCAGATCGTGACCTGAGCCGAAATCAAGAGTCAGACACGTAAGCGACTGAGCCCCCCGGGCACCCCTCCATTTTCATTTTAAGCACAGAAACGTACGTCCATCCGCCAATGTTTTGATGTAGGGGTGGGTACTTCTTTGAGAGGGGCCCACACAATCTTCCATGTCTAAGCTGCATCCATACTGCACTGTGATCCCCGGGTTCAGTTTCTTTAAACTGGAGCACAGCTTAAAGACACTGGCAAAGCAGGAGGAGTGCAGAATCCGTCCCTGTTTTTTCCATTTCTTTCTCCTGCCTTTTACAGTCGTCCTGCCCACACCTGATTCAATAGCTTTTTTAAGCAAGTAGTTTCCATCAAGACTTTCCAAAGTCCTGGTTTTAATGAAACGACTGTCTTTTCTGGCTCTTTTCATCAGTTTATGTAACATTTAATTAAATGATGTAATTCTAATACCAAGTACAACAGCACAGAAAGGTTTGGGATCACAGGTAAGTAGCTCTCACAGGTGACTGACTCTGTGGATGGGGCAAGAGTCAGTGTGCCTTGGGGCGCCTGGGTGGCTCAGTCGGTTGAACGTCCGACTTCGGCTCAGGTCATGATCTCGCCGTGCAGAGTTGGAGCCCAGGGTCGGGCTCTGTGCTGACAGCTCAGAGCCCAGAGCCTGCTTCGGATTCTGTGTCTCCCTCTCTCTGCCCCTCCCCCCTCTCCCCCCCGCCCCGGTCAAAAATAAATAAACATTAAAGAGTCAGTGTGCCTGGCCAGAGAGTACAAGACACCTGGTTCCAGAGGGAGGGTTGGAGGGGCTGGGCACCCTCTGCCCGGCACTATGCCAGGTGCCTAGACAGCATTATCTGCCAATCAGCCCCGTGCCATTGGGACTTGTCTGGCAGGACACGGGACTGGAAATAAAACCAGTGTATGCCAACGGTGGCTCATAGGTTGCGTCTGACCAGCTGGGCTGCTTGAGGAGCAACTTGCAGAGGGGGATCCTGAGGTGGCACCAAGAGCCTGCAGGAACACCAGCCTGGTCACGCAGGGAAACCCAGAGTGGGCACAGGGGCAGGGCAGCAGCGGCAGGACCTAAGCCATGTAGCTTCTAGCCAGATCTAAGGCCTTCCGGAAAGCCTCTGTGCCTTCAGCCTGGGTCACCTTTCAGCAAAGGGGGTCACGGGTCACAGAATTCGGCAACCAGAGGGATGGAGCTGGCCAACCATAATCAAGAGATTCTCAACCCCGCAGCTTCCATAGCAGAGCTCTTCTCTCCCCCTCATCGCCACATTCTGCCAGTTTCACCTCCTAAATGGTTCTCCAATCAGTGGCCTTCTCGCCATCGGTCACGGCCCCTGCCTAGCTCAGGGCCTCAGGGTCTCCGGTCTGGTCTCCCTCAATAACTTCCCACCCGGGCCCCTCCTTCAGGCACGTCCGTCTGCTCAGAGGGGAACGCTCCAGCTTACACACAGATCCTAGCTCGTCCCTCTTTAGACGTTCCCTGTAACCCACAAGCCCATGCTCCTGATCTTCGTCTACTTCTCTAGCTGCATCCTGCACAATCTGCTCTCTTGCCCAGGCTTCTCCACACCTCTCAGAGTTCCTACCAAACTGCCAGTTGGTACCTCCTGCGGTTACTCCCTTCCCGCTGCCCAGAACGCCCTGCCCATGGCTCTTCTCCTGGCTCCTTTTTGTTTATTTATTTAGTTAGTAATCTCTACCCCCAATGTGGGGCTCGAACTCACAACTTCGAGATCAAGACTCACATGTTCTACTGACTGCACCAGCCGGACACCCCTCTCCCGGCTCCTTTTGGACACCATCTCCTCCAATCACCCGCACCTGACTGGCTGAATACCTGACGCATTTTGGTATAACCACTCTCAGCTTTCACTGTGCGTGTGTCTTTCCCCCAGCGGACCCCCAGGCTCCTGGAGGGCAGGGGCCAAAGTGCACCCCTGATTGAGGCTGGTGAACTTCTCCTGCACAGCCTGACCCATGTGGGTGGGGCGAGGGTGACGTCAACGTGGAAGTTCCCAGCTTTTCCTTCCTTTATCTGCTCAGAGAGTTTGCTTTTTCTGCTCTCTTTCCCTCCTGGCCTTCAAGAAAGAGTTCTGCTTTGGCTCTTTGGGCTTTTGTGACGTAGACTCACAAGGAGCTGGGAACTCAGAGGGGCTGTGGTCCATATGCCCCTTCATAGTATTTGAGAAATGCAACGGCCTAATTGAGTTTGCCATTGCTTTGCGGGTCCCGGACTGGGTTTCTCTGATCACGACTCCACTGACCGAACCTCATGGGCATTGGATTTATAAGCATTTACGTATTTTTGACTCAGTCAGCCTGACTAAAGTGACTAAACACCAACCCTGTGGGTCTCCAGACAAAGGGAGTGGGAAGTGGGCAGGAAGCAGCCAGCAGCTCCCTGTGCCTCCCTGTCTCCCTTGGGGCAGCTGCACAGGAATCAGGGAGGATTCTGCCCCTCCATGGCAGGGGGTCTGGCAGCCTGATGAGCAGAGAGCAAGTCCCTGAGGGGAGCGGGGACTGATCTCCACATTGGCTTCCCCAAGTCTCTGGCAGAGATGCTTATGGGTAATCTCATTCTTCTTGACCTGGAACGTTCCATCTCTCTGATGTTTCATATGCACGATCTTCATAATTCTGGGCCAGCGGGGAGGGGGCATGGGGCTGGGGCAGCGGGGGCCTGGGGGACATGTGGCTCCCTGATCTTGAAACAGTGCCTCAATCCAATGCACAGATGACAAAGGGCACAAAATACCGAGAGCTCCAAAGGAGACGATGGGAAAGGGTGTCCAGGATTCAGGTTATGGTGGTGAGTTTTTTGTTTTTTTAATTAAAAAAAAAAATGTTTATTCATTTTTGAGAGGCAGAGAGAGGCAGAGCGTGAGCGGGGGAGGAGCAGAGAGAGAAGGAGACACAGAGTCCGAAGCAGGCTCCAGGCTCTGAGCTGTCAGCACAGAGCCCGATGTGGGGCTTGAACCCATGAACCGCAAGATCATGTATGGTGGTGAGCTCTTTATCCCACTTCTTTACCCTCCTCCCTGGTGTGTCGTCTGTCATACGTGCACAGTGTTGGGTCACATGAGTCCCGGAGTGAGCCTGAACTGTAAGAAGGACTATGCCGTGGTACACTGAGAGAGCAGCTTTTGTGGGGAGGGGTATGTCTTGTCCAAAGCATCCAATCTCTGGAGGCAGAGTTCGGGAGGCAACGCCCTACGCAGTTCCCGTGTGCCTGTGCTGTGCAGGGTTTAGAAAAAACTAAATGTTTCCCAAGTTAGTCCGTTGACTTGTTCTTTGTCTCCTTTTATGGACCCCCGATGCCCACAGCCATGGAAAGGGGGGAATGGTTCCAGATGACAGGTGAATTTATGAAGGTGTCACAGAGCAGAGAACCAGCCAGCTGACAAGACTCCTTCCCTTAGGCTGTGTCTCCCTTGGCTGGCGCATTGCTCATTGCATCTGGGATTTTGAGCCGGGGCCAGGCCTCAGCTTAGAGGTCTTTGCAGTGCAAACCCGATCCCATTCTAATCCACCGTAATAAACTTTACTTGAAAGAAAGAAACCAAAAGAAGCCAGCAGTGTCCACGCCTGGCCTTGGCATTTCCTGTCAGTAGGAAAGAAACACACCAAAAGGACACTGCTGAGAATGTCCCTGGACAGGGTCCAACGCAAACGCCATTTGCCCAAATATTCCTCCAGCAGCAAGGGATGAAGTTTTTCTTCTTCCTCCCCCTCCGACTGTCACCATAAAACCCAAACCTTGGCTAATTTGCCATTCGATTGCCGTTGCCACCCTTCTCGCTGCGTAGCAGCTGTGATCGTAAATCTTCCAGGTCTATTAACGACGCTTTTAGGCTCATAAATCTTTTGGCCCTTGCTCTTCCATCCTCAACAAAACACTGTGTCTGAAGGCTGATTTTTTCCCTTCGAATTCCCCAAAGACAGTCTAGGATGGCTTGGCGATGAATGCTTGTATTCAGCCCACGCCTCATTTTTCAGATTGAAGATGGGAAAACACCAGAGAGAAGACTGTCCCACTAGTCTCCCAAGGAGGAGGAGTCGCCAAATGGATTCACTTGGGCTCTGCCAGGAGGCAGGGAGGAGGGAGGGCCTCCTCCACCACTGTGGCCTGAGACCCCGGACCACTTGCTCGGGGAACTGGCATCCCTGAGATTTTCCCAGCATGCCCCAGAAGGGCTGTCCCACTCTGCTCGGCTCTCGTCCTCAGCAGCGGCTAGCCCCAGCGCCAGCCATGCCCACTTCTCTGGGGATAGGCCAGCTTTTTTTTTTTTTTTTTTTTTTTTTTTCCTGGCTCACTCTTAGATGGATTTGCAATTTGACTGTCACCATGGAAACTTAGAGTTTGGGTACATGGAGGTGGGGGAAGTCTTCCCTTTTGGAAAGTCTTTCCTGATTGCCTCAAAGGACATGTGTGGCAGCTGCCGTCCTGTGAAGCCACCCTGCCCGGGATGGTCCAGGGCACAGGCAGGATGCTGGCCGCTTGACCTCACAGCACTGCATTGGGTGGGGGCACCTGGCTCCTGGCTCTTCTCTGCCACCACCTTTCCTTGTGACCGTGGGCATCTCTCAGGACTTCATCACACAGAGACCAACCCAGGCAGCTACTGGGTCTGAATCCTAGGATTCAACTTCAGATCAGCTCTGTATCATCAGGGGAGAGACCCCAGGGTCCCTCTCTGGTTGAGAGGTGGGGAGATGGGACTTCTGGGCCACAACACCCGCCTGCCTGGCACAAGGACAGCCCGTGAGCTTGGGAGGCACTTGTGAGCTGCTGCTCTACTTGGAGGCTCCCAAAGCCCCCAGAAACTACGGGGAATTAGAGAGGAAGAGAGATATTTTCAGCAAACATTCTGCCAAGGCAAAGCAGATGGTGGAAAATTTTGCCTACTAAAAACACAATAATTTTTTTTAACGTAAAGGAAAGATGCTAAGGCCCTGGGGAACGCACAGACATCCCCAATTAGCCTTACCCAGCCTACCAGGCTGCAGAGGGCGGTCGCAGAACTGTCCCTCCTGGGACAGGCGAGGGCTGCCTCACCTGCAAACAAGGCCAGGCTGCTGAAATCCCCCTGAGATGCCCACCCCCTCACCCCACCAAGTCTGGGGCTCTGTTTGGTGGTACCAGGAGGAAGGTACGGGCTGGTGGAGATGCACTCTGATGGGCTCCGATGGGTCCTTTTCTGAGCTATGAGCATTAGCAAAGTAACACAGGCAGTGCCTGGAACATGGTAGGAGCTTTTTATTTGAGGGGGTCATCCTGAACTCATGGCCCGCACCACCTGGTGCAGGGCTGGCCTCCAGAGTCACCGTATTCGGTGCCCCGGCCAACCTCACAGGGGTGGCCTGGCCTCTTCCAAGGGGCTGAGGTTCCTAGGTTGTGATGTACAGGACACTGGGAACACTAGACACCTTCAGGGGCCCTTTGCAGGCCAAGCTGGGATTTGAGCCCAGGCCTACCTACTGCTGAGATCTCTGTTCTTTCCTCCCCACCCTGCAGGCAGGGCACCCCACAGTCTGGCCTCACCCTAAGGGCTCTGCTCCCTCAGGAGTCCTGCCCTCTAGGCATGCCCTCCCCAACATGCCCACTGCAATGTGAGAGACTTCTAGTTCACTCCTGACATCTAGGGTTGAGTTCTGGCCCTGCCTTGGACACTCCTGGGCAACGACCTTCATCCCTCTGAACCCCAATCTTCTCATTTGTAAAATGGAGACAATAATAACTCCCAAAAATAAGATCAAGGAGGACAAAAGGCATTGTAAGTTTAAAGAGCTATACAGGTGCCTGGGTGGCTCAGTCGGTTAAGCGTCTGACTTCGGCTCAGGTCATGATCTCACGGTTCACGGGTATGAGCCCCGCGTCGGGCTCTGTGCTGACAGCTTGGAGCCTGGAGCCTGCTTCAGATTCTGTGTCTTCCTCTCTCTCTACCCCTCCCCCACTTGCCCTCTGTTTCTTTCTCTCTCAAAAATAAATATTAAAAAAAAAAAAGCCATTCGAGACCATACATATTTTTAAAAATTAGATTCCACTTCATCCTCCAGGAACTCATCTAAATTGTGCCTCTACCGGAAAAGTCTTTCCAGCCCCGGAGAAGGAGAGATGGAATACAGGCCTTTGCTCACTCTCCCCACCACGGCTGGCGCGGCTCTTCTGGCCCCTCTCGGACACCGCCTGGCATTGCATTTCTTTTCCTACAAGTGCCTGCCTTGATTTCCCCACCTGTACCAGGAAACACTTGAGGGTGGGGCCACATCTTAATCTGCATCTGACTCCTTCCCTCAGCCCCCAACACTGAGCTTTGAGTCAAGCAGGCACAAAGTGAGTAGCTGAGTGCTTTCTGAAAACACCCCCCAGGAGAGGGTACAGCATCGTACAGAGACAGCAGAACCAACCGGTGGTCAGCAAGGTGGTGGTGAGCCAACTCCGGCTCCAGAAGGGGCACACTTTCCCGAGAGCAGGCGCCTCCTCACAGCCTCCTCCCCCTTGAAGGACACTCAAGTGGGACAAGCCAGGCTGCTGGCGGCCTCAGCCGGAGCCAGGGACAGACTAATGAGGGGAGGAGCTGTCGGAGACTGGTTGTCATGGGCAAGGGGTGAGCAGGGCCTGGGTGGGGGTGGGGGTGGGGGTGGGGGGTGGGATGCCCTGTTCACACAGACTCTGTTCTTCTTTCAAATCCAAGGCCAGGCCACAGGAACAGGTTCTTCCTTTGTTTGGAAAACTCCCTCTAGGACTCCAGAGAGTCAGAGCCTGGACAAGGAGAAAGGGAGCCTCAAGGCTGGGGAGCCTGTCCTCATAGGAATGGGTCCTGTGAAGTCACAGAAGTATAGAGCCTGCCTCCCTCCCTCCTGGACCCCAGAGTCCAGGAGATCTCGGTGACCTGACCACCCTGAGCTTCATTTCCTCATCTGTGAGGTGGGGATATATCACAGGACAACCTCAGAGGGCGGGGTGAGTGTGCGACACCCAGGGGGCTTCCTTCCTTCCTTGGTCTCCTTTCCAAGCTGCCACCAGGGACATCAGCAGGGACGGCCCAGACCAGGCTGGGAATTGACCACTGGGGAGTGGAGGGTTTCCTGTGCTTGTTTATTCATTTGCCATTGATTTTAATTAACTCCCTCCTTTGGATTCACAGACAGACAGGAGGCACTGGATAATGAAGACGAGTCTTCAAATCGATAGTGATGTGGTCGCCAGCACTGAAATCCTGTAGTCCTGCCCTTGCTGGAGGAGCTCCAGGTAGAACAGGAGATGGATGGATGATAAGGACAGCTTCCTCCAGCGAGAACATGATACTCTCTAGGGGAGGCAGACAGTGTTCAGGGAGAAGGGAAGTCAGGGAGGGCATCTCGGAAGAGGTGGCATTTAAAAATGGGCACAACTTAGAGATGCTAGGGCTGGTGTGTCCCACAGGCAGGGCAAAGGCCAAGTGGTGGGCTTCTCTGGGGCCTGGACAGCCCCGCTGGCTCAAAGAAAGGTTCTAGGCTCAGGCACCTCGGGCACGAGGTCCGTACTGTTTCTCTGCGGCAGGTTAGTGTTGCTGATTTACGGCAGAGAAGAAACAAAGTGAGTGCATATCTCCTGCCTTTGCTGGATGCAAAGTATGGCTTTGCTCTGTCCCTGACCACAGCTCTCTCTCTCCTTCTGTCTCTGTGGATCTCTGGGCCTTTGTCTTTACTTTGTCTCTTCGTGCCTCCTTTTTGCCGATGTTTTAAAAAAATCTCTGTCTGCCTTTGCTTCCCTTATCTTTCTTTCCCCGTCTTGTCTGTGTCATATGTCTTTGTGTTCTGGGTCTTCCTGGGGTTTTCTCTCATTTCCTTTTTCTGTTTTTGTCAGTTTCTCTCTCTCCAGTCTCATCTCTCAGCATCTTTGTCTGTCTGTCTCTGGGTCTGCATCTCTCTCTCTCTCTCTCTCTCTCTCTCTCTCTCTCCCCCTTTCTCTCTCCCCAGGCCTCTCAGTCCCATTCTCTCAGGCTCCAGCCTTCTAGGCTTCTGGGTTTGTCCTTCTGGTTCCCTCACCTGAGCAGAAGCTCAGGGACATGGGGTCTGTGCTCAGAGCCTGGGTGTGGGGGATGGGCTGCCAGGTCTACCTGAGCCCCAGGGGGACCCAGAGGCAAGTGAGGCAGGAGAGGCCTGGTCCCGTTGTCCTGTATGGAGATCCGGGCAGACAGACTCTCCTAGCTTTGTTGTGACTCCCAGACCAGCAGTCAGGAATCAACTCGTCCTGCCTGCGAGGCTGGCCTTGACCTATGATGGACAGGCGGCCCCAGGAGAGAGCTTCCGAACTGAGCGGAGACGCGATGCTATCTCCTTGGACCTTACTAGAGTCTGACAGGGAAGGCGGGACCAGGGTTATTCACTTTACCCAGGTCCCCAAAGGCTGAGAAATCTAGAGTGGGCAGAATTGAGTTGTAGGTGTTTATATGGTGAGACAGGTGAGCGGCTGGGGAGGGTGTGCGTCACTGCGTGAGGTGGAGCCCAACCCTGGCCTGGCCCACGGCAGCAGGAGCTCTGTGCACGTCATTCGAGCTGAAGCCGGAGGTTGGCTCGGGGGACAGGGCCCTGCTTTCCTGTCGGCTCGGATGCCATGGGAGTGGGGGCTGGGAGTCCCCAGCACCTTACAGCTGGAATCACCCGATCAGCTGAGGCCGTCACTGGGTTTGGGCAAATGGGAAGCGACAGCCAGGGCCCTGACCTCTGTGGTGTGGCTAATGAGGGCCTTCTGCTCTTGGGAAATCAATCCTCAAGCCAATGAGGATGCCCAGGACAGGCAGGAGGGTTGCTGGGGCAGGAGTGGGGCACGGGAGTGGGGGCGACACAGCTTGCCGAAGCTTAGGGCTTCTGTTCTGGGGATGCCCCGCCCCCACTCACCCACACTGGCATCGGACTAGAATTTGGCTTCACCAAGGGCTCTGAAGGTCAAGACAAATTAGTATGCGTGGGCTTCTCTTTCAAAACACAGCCACATAAGAGGTGGCCAGGTCTCCACTTCCCTGGGAAAGGGCAGAGTTTCCCGAAGGCCGAGGGGATCTTTCTGCCCACACCGAGGTTATGATGCAAGTTATTTGACCTCTCTGTGCCCTACTATAAAATGGGACAGTAGTCTAGCCCCCCACCCCCGCCCCCCTGTGTCAGAGGAATGCACGGCGCCCAGCACAGCCTGCAGTGAGCAACCACGCAATCCACGCGGCTACAATAGTTGCTGGTTTTATTTGGCCACTTGCCACTGAGGCCCAACGCATGCCTCTTTCACCTGCACAGACCTATGGGCAGACGGTACCCAGGCCCTCAGAGCACGGAGCGATGGCGGCCACGTGGGAAGCCCGACTGGCTGGCCGTTGGGTGTCTGCCCCAGTGGGGCCCACATGGGCTCGGGCAACTTGGCACCCTCCCCACTGCCTTCTCCTGCCTTCGGAGAAGGATGGCATTCAGTTCCCCAAATGGCTGGTGGAAGCCCCAGACAGCACTGTCTGTGCCTCTTTCTGGTTTACTTATTTCCTGGACCCGAACAGCAGACCAACCCCATGCAGACCTGAGTCAAGGGGTTCAGTGAGGGACCCACAGTGCCCTTTTCAGGTGGTGGGAAGACGGCTTCTCCCACCCTCCTCTGTAAACAGTCCTTCCCGGCTCGTGTGCACGCGTGCGTGTGCATGCAGGGGCAGGGCCAGGGCCAGTGCTGAAACGGGGCTCACCACCTGCCAGACATTTCTCCAGAAAGTTTCATTCCCTTGGATTTGGAGCTAGAAGATAAAAGCTGGAAGAGAACAGACTCTGTCCAGGCTCCCTAGTCTCTCCATCCCACTCATGGGGCAACCAGGGCTCAGAGAGGAAGAGGAACTGGCGTCCCTAGCCTGGGGTCAGGGTCAGGAGTAGGAACATGCAGATGTGACGCGCTCAGGCTCTGTCTTCCACTGGTGAGCTGGAGGGGCCAGTGGGTGAGGCGAGCCGGACACGATATTTGCTCTGCTCCATTTACGACATTTCTGGATACGAGTATTGATTTCCACAGAGAGGTATGCTCACTTTTCTTGCAACAGATGTTCCTGTTGGTCTAAGTCCTATTCTCTCTCTTTTCATAGGGATGTGGAAACAAGAACTATTTCACTTTCTTCTTAATAACCCTGTAAGCGTGATGATCACAGCATCAAGAGACAACAGGGAGGGGTGGGGACTGTGGCAAACCAGAGACCACGCGGCCAGGGTGAAGGGGAAGCTGCGACTCAGCTTGTCCGATTTTTCCAGGGAGGGGGGGCAGTACTGGCAGACTTCCTGATTTTCAAAAAAGAAGCCAGAATTTCACTTTTTTTTTTGAGAGAGAGAGTGAGACAGAGCGTGAGTGGAGGAGGGACAGAAAGACAG
Source organism: Prionailurus viverrinus (assembly GCF_022837055.1). Taxonomy (NCBI): domain Eukaryota; kingdom Metazoa; phylum Chordata; class Mammalia; order Carnivora; family Felidae; genus Prionailurus; species Prionailurus viverrinus. Next base: position 15,389,816 of record NC_062574.1, read on the forward strand.
GCAGACAGAGAATCGGAAGTGGGCTCCAGGCTCTGGGCTGTCAACACAGAGCCCAACGTGGGGCTTGAACTCACGAGCCATAAGATCGTGACCTGAGCCGAAGTTGGACGTTTAACCGACTAAACCACCCAGGCGCCCCCCACGTTCTTTTTAATGAGGATTTTCCATGTTTAAAAAAGTTATCGGTGAGCATAAAGCAGGGAGCCAGATCGAGTCACTGCTCCACCAGTTTGCGACCTCTAACACCGGCGCGTGTCCAACCCTTGGCGGACAGATGGCATCCCGTTTCCCAACACGGACGCCCTCCTGCTCTGCTGTCCTCTGCCTCCTCCACGCCTCAGCCAGCCTGACCCCTCTGCCCATAGCACACACTCCCAGCTGCTCCGAAGGCTGCAGGGAGTTCACGCACCACGTCCAGGCCAACGTGACAGAAATGCCAAGGCCAGAGTCTGCTGGGGAAACACTGGGGGGTGAGCAGGAGGTGGGAGAGGGCAGCTGAGCGCTCTGAGGAGCTTCCAAAATGCCAATTTCTTAGGAATGGGGAAAGAAGGAAGGTGGCATAGCAACAGCTGGCTCTGGGCAGTGAGCAATCCTGTATGAAAATAAAACATTTTACAATCCACAACCGTGGCTCATTAAGAATGAATGGATCTACTGGTATAAATAGCACGCTGCGTTAAGAAGTCAGGAAACAGCATATGCGTTTGATGGAAAAACGGCTGCCACGGAACTGCTTATTAGCTCCGTCGGCTGCAGCTCCGCACTAACGAGACAGAGGTCTCTGGTTCAATGCTTTGGAGGGTCATGTGGATTTCTTGACCTTGGGCCGTAGAATGCATCCCCATCTCCCCAGCCCCGGTCACAATATGGGGGCAGATTCTGCACACACAGTAACGAGCCCCTACTGAGTTTCCCCCAGTTTCGAAAGCACAGTATCCTCTATAATATAAAGTATCCAATATGCTTTACTATAATATCCAGCCTCTGCTTGAATGCTCCCGGTGACAGGGAACTTGCTACCATGTCAGACACAAAACACCCCATTCTGGGGTTCAGTGGCTCCTGAGCAAGAGACCCAAACCCCCTGCTCTGTCCCAGCTCTGCTTTGCGGGAGGGCAGTCCTAGCTAGCCACGCCACCTATTATATCTGATGGGGTACAGGCTAGGTGCAAAAGGGACAGCCCAGGTAGGAATGAGTCGGGCCAATCACCTCCGTGCTGAGTGTGGATGCGGGGTCCCGAGAGCGGGGCCAGAGGAAGGGCGTGCAGGTGTGAGGCTAGGGGACGCAGCTGATCCAAGAGCTCCCTGAGAAGGAGAAATAGCCGCTGCCACACTCCTCCACCTCACAGGTCTTGCAAGCCTTGTCTCCTTCCCTGCTTCTGGGAGACAGACCTTCCCAGCAGCCTGGTGGCTATGCCTGTACAGGGGCTGCCTTTGGTGGTGGTCTCTGTTCCTGGCGACCAAAATCCTCTCGCCAAGTCTGAAAGGGGACAGCTGGTGCATGTGGTGATTTGGGCAACGGTTTATTCTGTGTTGAACTCAGAGGGGAGGGGGATGGGCTGCGACTCAGACGCCTCTGGGCTGCAGCCTATATAGGTCGGATCGTCCATCACGAAGAACCACTTTTGCCATCCGCAGCTGCCCCACAGGCTGTCTGAGCATCAGATGAGATAACGACCGTGAGCCACAGAACTCTGGCTGTGGCCAACACAGCACCCAGTATACTGGACGTGGTGGCACGGGTGGGTCAGCCGGGGTCATTCCGGAAGGGTGGCCCAGGGTAAACATGTGTAGCCTGATCTGAACCAGACTGCTCAACCCAAACAATCCTGAAGCTTGCTTTCGCTAGACTGCCAACGGAACCACAGTTGAGGATTTTTTAAAAAATCGTTTAAAATTTAGTGAACCAATGAAGTAGCAATGAAACCCCTCTGTTTTTCTCAAAACTGTCCAACTGGAACAAATCCAAAACCTTGAAGTACTTTTCTGGAACAGACCTTGAAGTCAACCTGTGTGTAAATCTGTTCAAACCCATCTAGGAAGCTTGTGCTCTGTTCGTAGGGGATGCCAGGGGGCTGGAGGTAGGAGGGCCCTGGAGAGGGACAGTGACCCTGGCCTCAGCGGAGACGGGAAAGTGAACTTGCCTCACAGCCATGGGAGCTGTAGAGGTCTGCTTGTGCCAAAGGCCAGGGGCCTTTTGGCCCATCAAGGTTTCTCTGCCATCTCTGGGGGGATGGAGTATGGAGGAAATGGCTGCTTATACCCCGTGGGTAAGGCTTTATGGCGACTAGGGTGGAAGTGAAATATGAAAAGTCCTCCAGAGTCTGGCCAGGCCACAGGGCAGTGATGAAGGCTTCACACAAGGGGTGCCCTCCCACCTTCCCAGCCCCAGGCTCCCAGGCAGAGGCAGGTAAGCAAAGCCTTACCAATCCGGGGGTCGGCCTCCCAGGAACCCCAGCTCTCTGGCTCCCATCTGAGAAAAGTGCACATATCCTAGAAAGCCCTTTGACCAATGCATGGACTCTAGACTCAGGGCTTCAGGCCCCCAATTTCAGGGGCTCAGCCCCAGAGGGGCAAGCTGGTGTAGACCAACCATTAAGCAGGTCCAGGGCAATGTTGCCTCAGTCAGAGTACTGAGGGCTGAAGAAAATAAGAAGCCTCATCATATTAAGGATCCTTGCCATTGGAGGCAGAGAAGCACAAAATCCTATCAGAATAATTTCCACAGGTAATGACTTCAGTCAGATCAGTTCGGCTCTCTGTCTAGGTCTTAAACGGAATTAGGCTCATCCAATGCCCAGTCTCCCTTTGACCTTTCTTCCATTCTTTGTAGTGAGTGACTAATGGCTAGAACCGCAGCAACCATCTTGTGACCACGAGGGAAAGAGCAAGAATTATAAAGACATCTGTCCTGACATCACTGAGCTGCTGAACCAAAGCTACAGGTGCCTTCCCTAAATTTTCTAGCATGTGGCAAAAAAAAAAAAAAAAAAAAAAAAAAAAAGGAAGCTCTTATTACCCAGATATGCCAGGTTAATATGGCACCCACCACCCCTACCACCAGCAAATATCTTTGCACTTGGCCCCACGGCGGGAATCCAGCTCAAAGGAAAGAAGTCTACGGAAGAGGTGGGCCCGGCTCTAAAGGGATTAAGACCCAAGAACCCATAGTACTGGTTCCACATCTTACACCTTCCATTTCACAGGGGAACAGAGAGACCCAGGAGGGTGCCAAAGCTGGCTGCATTCATTGCTGCCGTCAACTTGGAGCGGTGGCCTGCCCGGGGGAAGCAGCATGGAGCGCTCTCCATTTAGGCTGAGCAGGTGGGAGTGTGCAGTCTCCCAGAGGCATGCAGATCGCAGCCGGGGCCACTCAGGCCGCACCATTCCCCGCCCCATCCTGGGGAAACAACGAATGTCCTGCCATAAACGAGCTGGGAGAGGGCTTACCAAGGGGTCTGCAGGCAAGTTCTTGGCCCAAATCAATAGCCCGTGTCAAAAGAGGGAGAGGGTAGCCAGTCAGGTAGTCAGTCAACCGGCTGACCACAGCCTCAGCCTCGCCGGCTCTCTTTGAGATAACATAGCGGCAAAACCGCTTCTGATCTTTCTCTAATACATTCTCTGTGTTATTTTTAACATTTAGATCTTTAACCTACCTGCAGTGTGTTTCTGAATACACATGGAACGGGGTGGAAATCTAATTATGCTAATTTCAGTTGTGACATAAACCTGTTATTTTCCCAGTGAATTGAAAAACTACCTAAGTTCAGCTTCCATACGTCCTTAGATCTCTTATTTCTCTATTCTGTTCTACTAATCTATTTATTTATTCTATAAGTAAATATTCTATTTATTCTGGTGACAGTGCTATACAATTGTATTGATTATAGTACCTTCAGAATAAGCTTCATTTGGTCAGGCAGCTCCTTCTACTACCTTGCCATTCTTGGGGCGCCTGGGTGGTTCAGTTGGTGAAGCATCCGACTTTTGCTTTCGGCTCAGGTCATGATCTCACGGTTCGTGGGTTCAAGCCCAGCTTCGGGCTCTCTGTGCTGACAGTGCAGAGCCCGCTTGGGATTCTTTTTCTCTCTGTCTCCGCTCCTCCCCCATTCTCTCTCTCCCTCCCTCCCTCCCTCCCTCTCTCTCTCTCTCTCTCTCTCTCTCTCAAAAATGAATATACTAGGCATTTATCCACGGGATACAGGTGTGCTGTTTCGAAGGGACACAGGCACCCCAACGTTTATAGCAGCACGATCGACGACAGCCAAAGTATGGAAAGAGCCCAAATGTCCCATCGATGGATGAATGGATAAAGAAGATAATGGAGTATTACTCGGCAATCAGAAAGAATGAAATCTTGCCATTTGCAACTACGTGGATGGAACTGGAGGGTATTATGCCAAGTGAAATTAGTTAATCAGAGACAGAAAAATCATATGACTTCACTCATATGAGGACTTTAAGAGACAAAACAGATGAACATAAGGAAAGGAAAACAAAAATAATATAAAAACGGGCAGGGGACAAAGCATAAGAGACTCATAAATATGGAGAACAAACAGAGGGTTACTGGAGGGAGTGTGGGAGGGGGGATGGGCTAAATGGGGAAGGGGCACTAAGGAATCTACTCTTGAAATCATTGTTGCACCATATGCTAACTCATTTGGATGTAAATTTTTAAAAATAAAAAATAAAATTAAAAAAAGAATAAAGTAAAAAAAAAGTTTATGCAAAAAAATGAATAAACTACTTTGCCATTCTTTAAAAAAAAAAAAAAAATTCTGGGGCACCTGGGTGGCTTAGTCAGTTGAGTGTCCCAACTCTTGATTTCGGCTCAGGTCATGATCCCAGGGTCGTTGGATGGAGCCCCACATCGGGCTTTGCGCTGGGCATGGGGCCTGCTTAACATTCTCTCTGTCTCCCTTTGTCCCTCTTCCCTGATCACCTAAGCTGTCTCTCTCTCTCTCAAAATAAAATAATTCTTAAAAAAGAAAAACACATTTTTGGGGCACCCGGGTGGCTCAGTTGAGTAAGCTTCTGACTCTACCCTCGATTTCGGCTCAGGTCATGACCTCACGGTTTGTGAGTTCAAGCCCTGTGTCAGGCCATGTGCTAACAGTGTGGAGCCTGCTTGGGATTCTCTCTCTCTGCTCCTCCCCTGCTCATGCTCTCCCTCATCTCTCTCCCTCTCTCAAAATAAATAAATAAAGTTAAAAAAATATAAAATAAAAAGACACATTTTGTTAAATTGAAATATAACTCACATACCATAAAATTCACCCTTTGAAAGCATAGGATTCTGTGGTTTTTAGAATATTCATTAAGTCGCGCAATTATCACCACTGTCCATTGCCAGAACATCTTCATCACATGTTCTCTGTACCCATCAGCAATCACTGCGTTTCCCCTCTCCCCAGCCCCTGGCAATCGCAATCGCGAATCTACTTTCTGTCTCCATGGATTTGCCTGTTCCGAACATTTCACGTAATTGCAACAATATGCTACATGGCCTTTGTCTCTAGCTTCTTTCACTTAGCATAAAGTCTGCAAGGTTCATCTGTATTGTAACTGGTGTCAGTATTTCAACCCTTTTTAGGGCTGACTAATATTTCTTTAAAAAAATTTTTTTAAACGTTTCTTCATTTTTGAGAGACACAGAAAGACAGAGAGTGAGTGGGGGAGGGGCAGAGAGCGAGGGAGACACAGAATCGGAAGGAGGCTCCAGGCTCCAAGCTGTCAGCACAGAGCCAGACTCAGGGCCCAAACTCACTAATCGAGAGATCATGACCTGAGCCGAAGTCAGACGGACACTTAACCCACTGAGCCACTCTGGTGCCCCAAGGCCGACTGATATGTCACTACATGACTATGCCACGTTTTGTTTCTCCAATGGATAACGGAACATTTGAGTCCATTCCTTTCTAAAGACTCCACTGGGAATCAGGTAGGAATTGTTACACTTAACTAATTTGGAGGGGCCAAAATCTTTGTCTGCCTCTCTGTGTCTTACTTTTCATCCTTTGGTAAGATTCTATAATTGTCTTCATGTTGGACCTGTAATTCTCTTTCAAAATTTGCTTCTAGGCATTTTGTAATTTTTGCTGCAATTATGAGTGAATTTTCCCATTTTTCCTTCTAATTAGTCAGCACAGAGTAAACTATTGATTTGTACTTGTATACTTTTACTTCGCATCCTGTCAGTTCTCAAATTCTCTTATTAATCCTAGTGGGTGTTTTAGCAGGCTTTCTTAGGTTTTCTTGATATACAAGCATATCATCTGTAAGTAAGAAGATTTCTTCTCTTTTCTAATAGTAACAGATTTTATTTTCTTGCCTTATTGCATTAGTTAAATACTACAAAATACTGTCAAATGATGGTGGTGATGAGCGTATTCTTGACTTGCATTTCGATAGAACATGGCTTTGGTGCTTTATCAGTGAATATAATATTTGGTGTTGGGTTTTGTTTCTTCTTTGGTAATTTCCTCATATGTAAGTAATTTCCTTATTCTCATTAGATTTTTTATTTAGCGTATCTTTTTTTAACTTTGGAGAGGAAGGCACTTCGAAGCAACACGGGAAACCTAGAAACCACGAAACAATGAAAGACATACTTGACTTGACAGAAATGAAGAGAAGTCGTTTTTGAATGGCAGAATAGTGTGAGTAAAGGCTGGGGTTGAAAGAAACAGAAAGTCAAGGAGGAAAACATTTGCAAGCCATCTAACATCCCTAACTCATAAGCAGCACCTATAAATCAAGGAGAAAATAAACCACCTAATACGAAATGAGCAATGGATTCAAACAGGCAGAGGAGTCCACACCCCAATGCTGGCCACTCCATTTCTGCCTGGCTCTGAGCTCAGCTGTGGCTGAATGGGGTGCTATAAGGGCTGGGCTTCCCAGATAGGCTCTAAACTAGACTGCAGACTATAGTTCTACCCCCAGCCAGCTGCCCAGCACCTGGGCACTGCTGATGGTCGGGCTGGGGAGGGGAGGCGACTCTTGGAGCTCAAGAAACGCTCAATGGTTCCCCAATCATCAGTGGTCTGGAAGGAAAGGTCCAGTGACGTCCCTATGCCAGATTTGCAAGGCTGCCGGCTGGGGGCTGTCTGCGGCTAGGAGTCTGACAGCCTCGAGCCCAGCTTGAGAAGGAACCAGGACTGAGGCAGCGGCCCCCTGGCAGGTTGGGGGGCTTCCCAGACAGGTAAGGCAGACCTTTCCCCCGAGGTTGCTGCAGACTTGACTTCCAGGCCATGTATACCGACCAGGAGGAAGCCAAAGAAAGGCTGGCGTGGGGCTGACCTCCCCTTGCCCCCAGGCTCTGGACCAGCTGTGAGGATGGCTGCGTCTGGCTCGGGCCTCTGATCTCCCACAACTATCCCGTAGCCACCCGAGTGCCTCGGTGAGTACATAGCTGTTTCTGGGATGGCCAGGGGACCCAAACTCAGCCAGAAGGCACAGATCCTGGCTTCTGCACAGGCTAATCGGAGAGGACAACCATGGGATCAGGCTCGGAAGCAGTTCAGGGACAGTCGGCTTGTTTGTGGCCCCTGCTTACAAACCCCTGTGACGCAGAACCACGCAGCTTTCCTCCTACGTCCCCAGCTGTGCCTCCTTTGCCTCCTCCACCAGCTCCTATTCTTCCTTCCTCGCAGGACTATGGGTTTCCTCAAGTTCAGTCTGCCCACCACATGTACCCCATGCACTCCCGATGTACGCCTTTCCTGGGTGTATGCAGACACCTCCTGGGCCTCCCCAACCAGCTTGGGGCCATCAGCCCTCACCTTTCTGGTGCCCACGGTGAGACACAGAAGTCATCTGTCTGGGCCACCTCTCCCTGCCTGGGACTAAAATGTGGATCATCACAGGGCTGCGATGCACTGGCCCGGGGCCTTGGCATGAAGGATGTGCTGCCTCGTGCTCTGGGAGCCTGGAGGCTTGTGACCCAGACTTCGGAGGGACACCAAGCTCACACGGGGGCCTCCACATGGCGTGGCCTGGCCGCAGCGCAAAGGCAGTTAATAAGCCGTGCCAACAGCAAGCGTGTGGGCCACTGGCCGCCTCGCCCACGTAATTAAAAGGCCATCTGTGTCTGCGTGGCTGAGGAATGGGGGCTCTGCCCTTCCCAGGGGTGTGTGTGTGCACACGTGTGCATGTGAACATGTGTGCTGTGCGGATGCTGAGCAGACAGGGCGGGGAGGGCCCTCGGGGCCTCCCCTCCCCAACCCCTCAAAGCAACATTCTGTTTCCGGGCTGCAACTCCTCCCTGGGCCAGAGGGGCACAGAGGTACCCTGACAGGGCCCAGAGCACAAGACCCTGCCTTTTGGTCCCAGCTCTGCCATATAGCAGCTCAGGAAGTCCATCCTTCCCTCTGGGCCTCAGGCTACATGTCTATCAAACAGGGCTACTAAATCGCTGCCCAGACTGCCTCTGCAACCTTTTTTTTAAAAAATTTTTTTTTTTAACGTTTATTTTTGAGACAGAGAGAGACAGAGCATGAATGGGGGAGGGGCAGAGAGAGAGGGAGACACAGAATCAGAAGCAGGCTCCAGGCTCTGAGCCATCAGCCCAGAGCCCGACACGGGGCTCGAGCTCCCGGACTGCGAGACCGTGACCTGGCTGAAGTCGGACGCTTAACCGACTGAGCCACCCAGGCGCCCCTGCAACTTTGAAACAAAATCACGAACGTAAAAGTGTTGTGTGAGCCATGGAGGGCCACCTACCGCAGCAGGTGCCATTATCACCAGTGGGGCCGAGCACCCCTTCTGATGCTGGCCACGGCAGCGCAGCCTCCACAAATACCAAAGTGCTCTGGGCGCAAAGTCATTTTGCTCATTAGGACCAAGGACGTCAGGAGTCCTCCCTTCCCGGGACGCCCTTCCCGGGACGCGAGACGGGTCCGAGAAGAGAGGGTACAGGCCAGCTTCGGAAAGACACATTTCGATACTTTGCCAAAACCCCCAACGGCTGTCACATTTCCGCAAAGATCCGAGGGCTCGTGGCATCCCCACCCCCAAACTGGTGCCTGTTTGGGAATCAGCCTCTGGCGGACCCTCCCCCTGCAAGCCGTCACTGTGCTAAGGTGCCCATGTGGGTGCAGGCGGGGGAGCTGGAGGCACTCGGGGACAGAGCACCAGCATGAGCCACGCGGAGGGTGTGGCAGACGCTGGCCTGGTGCCTGTGGCACTGGCGGCTGGCTGACAGCTGGACTGTGACAGCTGCTCTCCTGGGAGAGGGAGCGAGGGGGACTTACCTCTCCCTCGGGCCCACGTGTAGACGCGGCTCGTCTCGGTGCTTCTGGGCTTTTGCTCGGTCGGCTCCATGGGCAACGGTCGGAAGTGGGGGTCATCGGCCCGGCCGGGGGTCTTCAGTGGCAGGATGTACTTAGGGAGCCCTCGGTAGAACCAGGCCCCTGACCTCTTCCAGACCTGGCAGGGGTGATATTTGCTTAGACCGAGGGACACAGAGCAGCTCCCTGCACCATGCTCCCGCACGGGTCCACCCGCCTCTCCTGTTGCAAAGTTGGAAAGTGCTCAGCCTGGTGGGCATCTAGAGGGTGTTCAAGAGGTGCCACCTGCCTCCCTGCTGCCTGCCCCTTCCCTTGAGGCTCTGGGGCAGAGCAAGCGACAAGAGGCTAGAAGACATGGGGGGCGGGGGGCTGGGTCACAGCACAGTACTGGACCCAGAGCTTCCCAGGGATGAGTCTAGCTCTGTGAAGGCTCAGGGAGGGCCCAGGCCCCAGAGGGCCCCAGATTAGAATTCAGAGCAGCAACTGAGATTCCTGAACCCTTAATGCCTACTTCACAAAACACCAAGCGCTCTATAACTTCTTTGCCATTGAAGGAAATACTTTCAGGTATTTACTAAGAGGAGTGGGAGAGTGTGAAGGAATGTGACCTTCTTAGAGAAGAGTGAGCCTTGGCGGTTCAGAGCAGACGGCCCTGGGTTTGAACCCTGGATCCGTCATCCTTCAGCTGTGAGATTTGGACACGTCAACCTTCCAGATCCCCAGTTTCATCACCAGTAGGTGGAATGCAGGAACAGCATCCATCTCACGGAGCAGCCATGAGGACTAGACTCTCAAACGAATGTTAAGGCCCCGCTGGCCAGTGTAGGGCAGGGCGCAATCACTCAACAGACCTGATGCGCACAACCATCATTGTCACCGCCACCCCCCCCCCCCCGCCCCCCGCCTCATCTGACAAACGTGGAAGCTTTACAACCAGTGGACCAAGTTCCCTACTCAAAAAAGAGAATCAGAAGGCCAGGATGGCTCAGTTGGAAGAGCATGCGACTCTTGATCTCAGGGTCTTGAGTTCGAGCCCCACGTTGGGTGTAGAGATTGATTAAATAAATAAATAAATAAATAAATAAATAAATAAATAAATAAATAAAGTAAAACAATATATATAGAATCTCAAGCTCTGTCCCTGACCTTCTGAGGCAGAATCTGCACTTCATCAATAAAATCAGAAGGCCAGAGTCTGCCCTGATTCTCTCTAGGACAGATTTTCCTAATCCTCAAACTTCCTCTGCATATTAGTTCTGTGGGATATTGACACGGCCGAACCAAAAAAATAAAATAAAATAAGGTTTCTGATCATGTACACTTGGGAAGCACTAGGTTAAACCAAGCATCACTACAGGACTTCTCAGAGCCTTTAATACACCGATGTACTCAGGATTCTTCAACAGGGCCAAAGAATGTGGAGTACTTTCTGCTTCGGATCTACTCAGCAGGTTTTCCCAGAGAAGCTCAACCCTACTAATTGATCTGCATAGACTCAGCACTTAACTGCAACAGTTACATCACTCAACTATCATATGTCATCTCTTCACGCTTCAAAGTGCCAGGCATGGGGGGGACTGAGTCCGAACCCTGTCCCTGGCTTGAATCACTCCCCCTCCCTCCCAGCTACCCTATGCAGAAGGGCCTGCTTTTGAGTAGCTCTTTAATAACATAGCACCCATCTGGTGGGATGAATGCCTCATGGATCCTCCTTTTAAAAACCCTTTCTGATCCTTTCACGGAGCCTCCTACAATAAACATTTATGTGAACTGGTAGCAGGTACACGTGGTCAAACATTCATTGGGTGCGAAATTAAAGTCTCCTCCCCATTCCCAAAGGCATCTATCTGGGGATATAGTTCTTTGAGGAGTTTTGCTATTATCCCCACTTTCCAGATGGGAAAATTGAGGCTCCGACAACTTAAGCAACTTGCCCAAGGCTAGTCCAGCGTTCTATTGGCCTCAGACACTGAAGGCCTCAGGGTCTCATCCCCATAGTTTACGGATGCAAAGGGGATGCTCGGGAAATGTGGCTGAGTGCTGAATAAACCCTCAGCAGGTCAGACATCATCATGGACTCTGCGGAGCTCCTGCATGGTTCCTGAGAACAGACGCCCAAGCCCAAGAGGCCATGGGGGGCTGGCGAGGGGCTCATTCGGCCTCCCTGTGCTAAGTGAAGCCTGTGCACCCCACTGGTGCTGGCTTTGCTTGCCCTCCCCTGAGCACACCAGCCTCCTGCCTCCCAACACGGACTGGGCCTCAGGGGGACCCAATGAAGAAGCCCTCAAGAGCCATCTGTATACCCTGCCATATACACAATTTTTTTTTTGAACGATCATATACATGCAACCCCATGTTTGCACCACCCCACCCCCCGTCACTTAACTATATATAGATCATGGCAACTGTCCACCGTCACTTTCTAATGGCTTCATAGTTTGGATTTATTAAACTTAATCAAACCAGACTTCCACTGATAGGCATTTATTTTATTATTATTAGTTTTTAATGTTTATGTATTTTTGAGAGAGAGAGAAACAGAGCATGAGTGGGGGAGGGGCAGGGAGAGAGGGAGACACAGAACCCGAAGCAGGCTCCAGGCTCTGAGCTGTCAGTACAGAGCCCGACGCGGGGCTCGAACTCATGAACTGCAAGATCATGACCTGAGCTGAAGTCGGACGCTCAAACGACTGAGCCTCCCAGGCGCTCCCACTGATAGACATTTAAATGGTTTCTGGATTTTCACTCTTGTGAGCAGTGCCACAACCATCACCTCTGCACTCACGTCAGACAGATGTCGTTTATTGCCTTAGAAAATACTCTGAGGGGTGGATCTGCTGGGTCAAGGGATGTGTATACATTTACATGATGGTACATATTGTCAGACCACCCTCCAGGAAGAAAAGTTGAGTCTGAAGTGGGGCGCTAGGTGTCTTCAGGGTGGGAACCCTGCACTGTACCTCCTGCTGGGATCTAGGGTCTGGTCTAGAGACCCAGCTCGGGAGCAGTTCCCATGGGGTGTGGGGGAGGTGCTTGTCAGGACCTGGGGCCACCAGTTAGGTGCCACAGGAGGGAAGATGGGGACCTCACTGTCACCCCTGGGGCACACCGTCACAGGTGGAGAGCACACCCCTTCAGGTGCCCTGTTTGAAGGGGAGTGGAGAGGACGACACTGTGGGTGATTCACTGTTGTGTGGTTCTCAGTGGGAGAGACCCAGAAACACTATAGAGATGCGTTCGGGACTTTCACAGGGCCAGACCCATTCCTAATCCTCATGGGGCCTCATCTTGGAGGAGCTGGGCCTACGGTTCTGGCCCCTGCGTGTGCATGCTCCTTTCTCTCCTTTTTTGTTTTAAATGAAAACAAATTTTAATTGTGGAAGATATCCATAACATAAAATTTACCATCTTAGCCGTGTTTTTTTTTAACTACTTTTTAAGTTTATTTATTCACTCTGAGACAGAGAGCACAAGTGGGGGAGGGGCAGAGAGAACACTTTACTGATCAGAGAGAATCCCAAGCAGGCTCTGCACTATCAGCGCAAAGCCCAATGCAGGGCTCGAACTCACAAACGGTGAGTCGAAGTCAGAGGCTTAACAGACAGAGCCACCCAGGTGCCCCACATCTTAGCCATTTCTAAACGTATAGTTCAGTAGTGTTAAGTGCGTGCACGTTGTGTAGCCAATCTCCAGAACTTTGTTTATCGCGTAAAATAGAAACTCTGCACCCATGAAACAGCAACTCCCATTCCCCTGTCTCCCCAGCCGCTGACAGCCACCATTCTACTTCCTGAGAATTTGATTACTCTGGGTACTTCATACGAATGGAATAGTATTGATCTTTTTGTAACTGGCTTCTTTCGCTTCGCATAATGGCCTCAGGTTCATTTCTGTTGCTACATGTGTCAGAACCTCCTTCCTTTTTGAGGCTGATCAGTATTCTATCATCGGTACGTACCACCTCTTATCTAGTCATTCATCCCCTGCTGGCCACTTCGGTTGTGTCTACCTTATGACTGGCCCTTTTGTTGGTAGAGACCATGAGGCTCTACCATCCAGGAGGGAGGGCCGGGGCACTTGGCTCACCATTGTGTCTTCAAGTTCCTGACACGTGCCTGACACATAGTAGGTGCTCAATAAACACTGGCTGACTGGCTGGATTGGCAGCTACGGGTAGTTTGCTGGAACGTGTCCCAATCCATAGAGTTGTCACCTTCCTGCAGAAGTGGCCTGAGGGTTTCACCCAAGTTCTTGTAATTAATCAAGTGGATTTACTGTTTCAGACTAAAAGAGGGATCAAGCAAAGGAGCCTAGAAGGGCGTGCCGGTGCAGAGCAAGCTCCAGCGAAAATCCCCGACCTAACCTCCCAGCCCCTCCTCAGGCACCAGCGAGACCGATAGCCCTGGCTGCCCCCGACTTCCCCGGAAGATCATGGCCAGAGGGCCCCAGGCCCTCAGCCTCACCTCCTGCCGCAAGGATCCACCTCCGCCCTTATCCCAGGCTTAAACAAATACCGATCAGTAAAGTGCTTTTGGGAAATAGGATAAACAGCCCAAGATCCAAAGTCTGAGGCTGAATTGCACAAACATGCAACGTTTTTTGGTATTCAATCATTTTTGACCTATAAATCCCCCCATTAATTTCTTATAATTCACCCTGATATTTATGCTCAGCAAGGCAATGACCCCACGGGACTGCCAGGCCTGCAGCATCTCCCTGGGGTCCAGCGGGTCCACTGTCACGGGGCCTGGGGTCTGTCTGCTTCTCTCATGTTGGTCCTGCAACCCAGGCGGAAGGCTTGATGTTGCCTCAGTGGACAGAGGTCAGAAGACCAGGAAGTCCAGTGATCCTCCAGACAGAGGAGCTGCCGTTCCTGAGGCCCCACGGGGGTGGGGTGGGGACCAGAGCACACAGGTGCCTTGCCCAATGTGGAGGGCACACCTGGGCAGGGGTGCATGAAACACACTATTTTGGAAAATGCCTTCCACATGGGAGAGCAGGACCGCCGAGGCGAGGAATGAGGGATCCCAGCTGGGCTGACTTCTGAGCTGCCCCCCTCCTCCCCTCCGTGCCAATCCATGCACATCCTCAGACCTTCTCTCACCTCGGTGCCTGCCCCCACTCTGCAAAATGCACCCCACTAGCTTTTAATCGTGCGATTCTGCTCTGTGCATCCAGGCCCGACGCCCGCTGCCTGGCCCAACACCCTCCCCAAGAACGGCAGCGGGAAAAGCCCTCCACAAATTGGAAAACCTTCACTTTCTAGAGAAGCTGTGGGATTCTGCAAAGCCCCACTCTGTTCCCCATGTGTGGTTTGCTGTGATAAGGCCAGCAAAGCAGCCAGCCTTGAAAATGCCATTAAATAAGAAAAGGCCCACACGGCCGCCGTGGCCCTTGCAGGGGTGGCCAGCGGCATTCAATCCTCCCCGTGGCACTGCTTTGTGCTCTGCTTCGAGGTTTTCATTAGGATTGCAGCTCACGGCCGACCTGACTGCAGATACTGATGGATATTAGCCAAGCTGTTCCCAGGGAATTTTAATTACCACGATAACAATCGCTAATCACTGCCATTTCCTAAATGGCTGTGGCTGGACAAGGTAGTGACTGCCAGGCCCTTCTGGAAAGAGGAGGATCCTAGGGAGGCCACTGGGGAGGATGCAAAGGGACGCGCCTTCCAAGACCTCTGTCCCTGCCCCTTGCTCCACCCCGTCCGTGCGTTACCGCCTCTCCCTGTCTCCCAAGCAACTCCGGAGTGTACCTGCATGAATGCAAGTGAGGCGTCCACACCCGGATCGGAGCAGGGATATAGTCTGTGGCACGTGCCGTGCCTTCCACCTGAGGCGTCCTTCATCCTTGTCTCCCACCAGGCAGTGACACTGCCCATAGGAAGCTTTCTGTGCCACCTCGTGCAGAACCAGAGCCCCTCTCCTGTGCTCCTGGAGGCCATTTGGACCTGCTGCCCCTGCATCTTACCCGGTCAGGAAGCTGTGAGCCCAAGGGCAAGGCTGTGCCCGAGCCACCCCCGTGAGCCATCCCCGCCTTCCCAGGCCCAGTGAGGAGGCTTCGCGCAGCAAGGACGTTGCTGGCTGACAGAGTGAATGAACAGACGAAGAAGGCAAAGCAAAGGAATCATTCTCAGGGGACAGAACTCGGACTCTGTCTTCAGGGAGACTGTGTTCTGTCTGCTTAACAAGCTGGCCCAACCTTGAAAAGCCACAGGAAATGGCCTGTTACAGAGATGTCTTCTTGCTAACACTTTGGCCATTTTGTTTTTATTTATTTGTTTTCTTAAAAGTTTGTTTACTTATTTTGAGAGAGAGAGGGGGAGAGAGAGAGTAAGCAGGGGAGGGGCAGAGAGAGAGGGAGAGAGAGAAACCCAAGCAGGCTGTGCACTGTCAGCACAGAGACTGACATGGGACTTGATCTCATGAACCGTGAGCTCATGACCAAACCAAAGTCGGATGCTTAGCCAACCGAGCCACCCAGGCGCCCCCACTTTGGCCCTTTTAAAAAGGGTCTCTTAGGGGCGCCTGGGTGGCGCAGTCGGTTAAGCGTCCGACTTCAGCCAGGTCACGATCTCGCGGTCCGTGAGTTCGAGCCCCGCGTCAGGCTCTGGGCTGATGGCTCAGAGCCTGGAGCCTGTTTCCGATTCTGTGTCTCCCTCTCTCTCTGCCCCTCCCCTGTTCATGCTCTGTCTCTCTCTGTCCCAAAAATAAATAAACGTTGAAAAAAAAAAAAAAATTTTAAAAAGGGTCTCTTAAAGGGCCAACCCACCTGGCAGGCCACACAGCCTTCCCTAACCCGTTCCCCGAACACACACACATGCACACTCACAGAGTGGCCTCCCAGAGCTCCACCATCAAAGCCAAATTGCACAGCATGGCCAACAAGACCCCAGAACTCTGCCAGCTCCTGCCTCCCTCACCAGCCTCCTCTCTTGTCTCCTCCCACCCCACGCTCAGGATCTGCCCGACACAGCCACGCTCAACTCCCCGACCACACAAAGCTGTCTCTTGCTTCCAGGCCTTTGTACATGCTGTTCCTTCTTCCCTCCCTAGGCTAGGACAAAGAAATGCAACCTTTAGGAAATTACTCTCATCCAGGGGCTTCTACAGAACCACGCGCGTCTCCCACTGCACGGCACACACCGTGAAGATTGCCTATTTACATGTCTGTTTCCTGCACCAGATCTGGCCTCCGTTATTCCCGCGGCCAAATTAAGGGCCAAAGATGTGTCTTCTGGTGCCTCAGGCTGGGTGCAGAGATTACTTAAAAAATGAAAAAACAAACATAAAATCGCTTTTTAAGTTTATTTTTTAACATTTAAAAA
The DNA here is from genome assembly GCF_022837055.1 of Prionailurus viverrinus. Lineage (NCBI taxonomy): Eukaryota > Metazoa > Chordata > Mammalia > Carnivora > Felidae > Prionailurus > Prionailurus viverrinus. The sequence continues at coordinate 15,406,439 of NC_062574.1, forward strand.
AAAGTTTCATTTATTTATTTTGAGAGAGAGAGCGCGCGCGCACTCGAGCAGGGGAGGGACGGGGGAGGGATGGGGGGGGGTGGGGAGAGAGAATCCCAAGTAGGCTCCACACCATCATCATGGAGCCTGATGTGGGGTTCGATCTCACGAACTGTAAGATCGTGACCTGAGCCAGAATCAAGAGTCGGGTGCTTAACCGACTGAACCACCTGGGCGTCCCCCCAAAAATAAAATCTTAAACCTCCATTCAATCCCAAGTCCACACTACCAATCACCTCCTTACATAACTCTCACTCACCAAGCCAATATTCTTCTGCCTAACTCACCCAGGGAAGGCCCCTATGCCCCAGTGCTTGCCTAAATTACTTAAACTAGCCAATCCTCAGATATTTACCCTGCCCTGCCTTGTCTTTCCCATAGAAACCCCAATAAAGGCCTGGCCTCGGCTTTTCCTTCACTCCTTTCTGCCCCCTGACCACATGTGACCCTGTGTGGCATGGCATGCCCCTTTGTCTCAGAACTGTAGGCAATACATTGTTCTTTAATGGCATTCACTCTCCATGTTGCCACTTAGTCACTTTTATAAATTAAGAACTGGCACAAGTCACAGAGCATGGGAAAATCAATTACGATCAATTACGGCTAAAGAACATCTTTTTTTTTTTTTTTTTTTTTTTTTTTTTTTTTTTTTTAAGAGTCAGTGCAGAGCCTGATGCAGGGTTCGATCCCACAACCCACGGATCGTGACCTGAGCCAAAATCAAGAGTCGGACACTTAGCTGACTGAGCTACCCAGGCACCCCTAAAGAACAATCTAAAAGTACAATTCTGGCAATCTAGTCAGTAAAGGTATAATCTAGAAAAGGAAGGAGGTGAGAGCAGGCGAGGGAAGAACAAGGGCATCTGTGCCCACAGCTCACACGAAAGGCAGATGGAAGAAGGAAGAGGCAACTATTATACAAAGTTACCAATTCCATCAAACTCCAACACATTTTCAGTTACAAATAATAAAAGTATCAAAAATTAGGAGTGGGGGGAATCAGAGTGGCCCAGGTTAGCCAGCTCATCACCCTTCAGAGCTTGCAGTCAATAGACAGTGCCCGAAGTTCTCACCTGGTGGAAGTCGAGGCAGTGGTGAGCATGTGAACTACAACAGGAGGTCTATACAGGGTGGGCTGGGTGAGGGAGAGGCTGGGCAGGTGGCTGCCCTTCTCCAGGGTAAGCTCTTCAGAATGAGTGAAGTTTTCTTTCAACTAACTACATGTATCACTTTGATTAAGATCAAAGGATAACAGATTGGTAACTGGATGTCAATGTTATTAAAGTCCTGGGCTGCATGACAGGCAGGTGGATACATGCAGAGTCGGGCAATCTATGACTGGTATATTGACCCTGGATGTGACTTAAGAGAGAAAAACTGGTAGCTCAGGAAAGGAAAAGAAAGCAGTAATTAAAAATTCTGTAGTAGGGGCGCCTGGGTGGCTCAGTCGGTTGAGCGTCCAACTTCAGCTCAGGTCATGATCTCACAGTTTGTGGGTTCAAGCCCCGCATCGGGCTCTGTGCTGACAGCTTAGAGCCTGGAGCCTGCTTTGGATTCTGTGTCTCCCTCTCTCTCTGCTCCTCCCCTGCTCATGCTCTGTCTCTCTGTCCTTCAAAAATAAATAAAAACATTAAAAAAAAATTTTTTTTTTAATTCTGTAGTAAAGCAAGATAGGAAAAGAACCAAGTTATGGTTAGCTTAAAAACACCTGCACAAGTTCATAATACTGAGATTTCCGTCCCTGAAGAAAGCCATGCTGCCCCTTGGATGTCAGTGTACCCACCTAACGTCCAAGAGTCAGAATTTTGACAATGGGAGAAACTTGGACAGTTTTTCAAAGGGAACCAGGACTTCCAAGCATAAAGGCAGGCAGAGCTGGGTCCCCCAGAAAACAGGAAGTGCCTGGGGCCTCCTGCTGCTGGAGGGAGGCTGCCCTCAAATACTGCTGGGCAGTACCCTTGACCAGGTTTCCGTGGTGACAAGCTGAGTATGAAAAGCCCTAATTACAGCCAAGGGCGACAAGCTGATACTGAGCAAGGCAAGTTGACATGAGATGTGCTAATGTAACGAACACAGTGGTTTTTTAGTTCTAGTTCATGCCAGAAATGCTGCTGCTCAAACCAGATTGGGACCATCCTATCTGGAAGTTATGGCCAACAGCTTGATTACCTGCTGCCCTACTCAAGGAGAAGGGAGACTCAGCATTTATCCTGTGTGTGGGACTGTGGCATGGATTTGACCGTGTGTGTTTGTTCATCGTGAGCAGTGAGTGAGGGCAGGAAGCAAGTCACAGGGCCTGTTCCCACATGGAGGCAGCCCAGGAAGGCTGTCAGCCTTAATGCTTAGAACGGCAATCTCTATTTGCCTCAGTCATCAGGAGAACGGCCTCATTTCTCATCTAGAAAAAGGTACTGTGGACCACATCAGCAAAAAAATATGAATGGTGAATCCAGTCTTCTTAAAATATTGCCCAAAAGTAGAGTTCACTTGATCAACAGATGAATTAAAATAAGAAACTCCTGAAGGGGTGGGGCAGCTGGGTGGCTCAGTCGGTTAAGCGTCCGACTTATGCTCAGGGTCACGATCTCCTGGTCTCGGAGTTCAAGCCCACATGGGGCTCTCTGCCTGCTTCAGATCCTCTGTCCCCCTGCCCCCTCCCCCGCCCCCATCTCCCCCTCCCCGCCCCTCCCCTACTTACACTCTCTCTCTCTCTCAAAAATAAATAAACATTAAAAAAAAAAAAAAAAAAAGCTCCTGAATGGGGAACCCATGGTACCAAAAATTAACAGTTAATGAAATAAAGACAGAAGTTAGTCTAAATAACCAGTGTAAATGTAACTACAAAATAATAAAAATGTGAAGGAAATGATGCTTAAGATGTAGATATAAAATACTTAGTTAAAAAAAAAAAATCTGACCCCAAATCCAGATTGTCTCAACAAAAGCAAAAAGTGAGTGGGGGGTAGGGCGGAAGGCATTGGGCTCCTCATTCTCAGTGGCCAGGGGAGTTAATAGACACTATTTCTACTGCAGTGTAAGCAATTGGACAAATATTGCGTTAAATATTTTAAAAAGTTATATATGCATTTACACACTTATCTGTCCATTTAAGACAACCAGCAGAATTAAAACTACAGGAAAAGTTTATCCTACCAAAATACATGATTTTCTGAGTTTTCTTCTTCTTTCTCTTCTTCCTTCCTCCCTCCCTCCTTCTTGTTTTGTTTAGAAAATTTTCTCCTTGGAATGCCTGGGTGGCTCGGTCAGTTAAGCAGCCTATGCTTGATTTCGGCTCGGGTCATGATCTCACGGTTTGTGAGTTCGAGCCCCACATCGGGTTCCGTGCTGGCAGTGCAGGGCCTTCTTGGGATTCTCTCTCTTTCTATCTCTCTCTCTCTCTCTCTCGAAATAGATAAACTTAAAAAAAAGAGAAAGAGAAATTTCTCCTTGTTCTTGTTGTTTTTTCTTTAGAGCAGCCATCTTTGCTCCTGGCTTGTTTCCCCTACCTCAGAAAGAAGCTTACAACCAGCCTCTGAAGAGGAAGTGAGTAGATATTAATTCACTTAAATAACATTTCTTCAGTACCTCTACTTGTTAAGACTGAGGGAAGGAAAGAAAAGATCAAATGATTTTGCAAATGAGTGGCCCGTGGCAGAAATCCCCACCAGGCTGAGGTCCTCAGCTCCATTTTTCTAGCAACAGAGACTGTGTTCCCGCTCTGCCTTCGAGAGCTACTCTGTGTGGCTTCCCTATATCTACCTCCCCACCCCCCGCCCCCCAGCACCTGGGGAGAAACCTTCAGTCTGCGGTATGGAGGTAAGTAAGCAATCCCGAGCCCACAAAGGGCTCTGAGAGGCTCCCCTCCTGCCCTGGGCTCTCCACTTACCCTCCTAACCAAGGTGTTAGCAGAAAGCTAAGGGAGACCTCTTCCAGAGTATTTTTGCATGTTTCCATTTTAAAATACTTTAAAACCTCCAGAGGGGAGAGAGAGAGAGAGAGAGAGAGAGAGAGAGAGAGAGAGAGAGAGAGAAAGGGAGAGAGACTCTGTGTGTGTGTGTTGGTGAGCCAGGGAGAAAGCCCCCCCTTGCCCCCATCCTCTAGGCCCCAGCTCCTCCTGCCTGGAAAGCCTCCTGCTTCCGGGTCCTGCTGAAGGCCGGCTGGCTCCCCACACTGGGGCCGGGCCAGCGCCTCCCCGGGAGATGGGCTGGAAATTAAGCCCCAGCAAAGACAGAGCACCCACCTGACCCTTCCTCCGACCCCACCGCAGGCAGCTCCTCCCTGGGTCCAGGGAGCCCTTGCGGATTTTCCTTTCATTTCTAGTGGGTTTTGAGCAACCAGGTCAGTCGGGGAGGAGAGCAATTGCCAGCACGGTAGAATGGGAAAAAGGCAGCGAGAAGAAATATTCTGAGGGTGCTATCTGTTTTCTTGACAGATAATTTAAACACCTTGGCTGGATTATTTCAGAACCAAAAGAAATGCTTTGGCTTCCATTAACCCCTGGCGAGGGGCTCGCTCCCGTGAGGCTTCCGCACAATTACCGGGGAGCGGCGTCTGCCAGCTTCAGAGAGACGTGGCTCCCGACAGTGGTGCTCTATGGCTGCGGGGCTGTGTGCCTCATCCCTTCCTCACGGCCTAAGCTCAGGCCTGGGTGCCCCCCTCCCCCATTACCTGTGATGTGGAGAGGCCCCTGCATGCCAGTGAGAACAGGGACCCCTGTCTTCCCTCTCCCTTGGGTCCCACAGGCCATCTTCTCCCTGTATTCCAAATGGTCTCGCGAGTTCAACAAATCCATGTAGGCTAATGACGCTTGTACTATTGTCCTTAATTACTTGATTTGCCAACATTGCATGCAGGCCTCCTCTTACGCTTCATTTGCATGCAGCATGAAATCCCTCTGAATCCCAAATATTTAACTATCCTCCCTGTTCCAAGACAGATTTGAGAGGGCAAACGTGTTACGGTGGTGTTTGGCTGTGTCCCTGCCTCTGTCCCCAGATGGAGTGGGCCACACATAGGGAATGAATAGAGCTGGAATCAGAAAATTGGACAGGCCAATTATGCCCAGCCAGGTCTTTTCAGAGGACCTTTGTGATTCTGATTCAATTCCCAGAACAACAAACATGCGTATGTTTAAACACAGTCTCAGAAACATTCCAAATCCAACGTGAAATCGTTTCTGGGCTGACTGCGACCTGGCAGGGCTCGTGGGCCTTGCAGGAACGCTTTCCTGGGTTATGGATTTGATTATTGCTTCATTTCCAATTGGTCTTGTTCCTTCTTGGGGAAAACCTGTAATTCTGAGGTTCTATTGCCTTGTCTGTCTTCCAGATTCACCAATGTTTCTCTTATTGTTTTCAGCTCTCCCTGCTCCCCTTTCCCCCAGCATTCTGGGAGATTTCTGAAGTTTCTGTTCCTACCACTGATTCAAGCTTTTCTGGGTCTGATTTTAGTGATCCCTTGTTATCTCTAAGGTGCGTGCCTGTGAAATCTAGCATGTATACGAAAGTACATTTCACAGAACCATAGTTGGGGCACCTGGGTGGCTCAGTTGGTTAAGCATCCAACTCTTGATTTCAGCTCAGGTCATGATCTCATGGTTGTGGGATCGAGTCCCACGTAGGGCTCCAAGCTGGGTGTGGAACCTGCTTAACATTCTCTCACTCCCTCTGGCCCTTTCCCCTGCTTGCATGTGCACGCTCTCTCTCTCTCTCTCTCTCTCTGTCTTTCTCTAAAACAAAACAAAACAAAAAACCAAACCGAACCATAGAACCATAGTTAAGTAAACACCTGTGAACTCATGGAGAAATGAAATATTACCCAATCTGGGAAGCCTCTATAAGCCCTTCCTGTCTTCCAGAGGTCACCATTGGGAATCTTGTGTTAAATAATCCCTTCCTTTTCTATTAAAAACAAAACAAAACAAAACAAAAAACTTATGTGTGCATTTCCAAAAAGTAAATATTTACTATTACCTGTTTTTGAACATCATATTTTTGAATCACTATATATTCTTTGGTGACTTGCTTTTTTCCCCTTTGATCACTGTGTTTTTAAAAACATTTTTTTTGCAATCGCCATCAAAATAACACCAGCATTCTTCACAGAGCTAAAACAAACAATCCTAAAATTTGTATGGAACCAGAAAAGCCCCCAAATAGCTAAAGCAATCTTGAAAAAGAAAACCAATGCAGGAGGCATCACAATCCTGGACTTCAAGCTATACTACAAAGCTGTAATCATCAAGACAGTATGGTACTGGCACAAAAACAGATACTCAGATCAGTGGAACAGAATAGAGAACCCAGAAATGGACCCACAAACGTATGGCCAACTGATCTTTGACAAAGCAGGAAAGAATATCCAATGGAATACAGACAGTCTCTTCAGCAAGTGGTGCTGGGAAAACTGGACAGCGACATGCAGGAGAATGAACCTGGACCACTTCCTTACACCACACACAAAAATAAACTCAAAATGGATGAAAGACCTAAATTTAAGACAGGAAGCCATCAAAATCCTCAAGGAGAAAGCAGGCAAAAACCTCTCTGATCTTGGCCACAGCAACTTCTTACTCAACAAGTTTCGGAGGCGAGGGAAACAAAAGCAAAAATGAACTTTTGGGACCTCATCAAAATAAAAAGCTTCTGCACTGCAAAGGAAACAATCAGCAAAACTATAAGGTAACCGATAGAATGGGAGAAGATATATGCAAATGACATATCAGATAAAGGGTTAGTATCCAAAATCTATAAAGAACTTATCAAAGTCAACACCCAAAAAACAAATAATCCAGTGAAGAAATGGGCAAAAGACATGAATAGACATTTCTCCAAAGAAGACATCCAGATGGCCAACTGACACATGAAAACATGCTCCACATCACTCATCATCAGGGAAATACAAATCAAAACCACAATGAGATACCACCTCACACCTGTCAGAATGGCTCACAATAACAACTCAGGCAACAACAGATGTTGGCAAGGATGCAGAGAGAGAGGATCTCTTTTGCACTGCTGGTAGGAATGCAAACTGGTGCAGTCACTGTGGCAAACAGTATGGAGGTGCCTCAAAAATTTAAAAATCGAACTACCCTACGACCCAGCAATTGCACTAGTAGGTATTTACCCCAGGGATACAGGTGTGTTGTTTCGAAAAGGCACATGCACCCCAATGTTTATAGCGGCACTATCAACAATAGCCAAAGTATGGAAAGAGTCCAAATATCCATTGATGGATGAGTGGATAAAGAAGATGTGGTATGTGTGTGTGTATATATATATATATATATATATATATATATATATATATATATATATGTATATATATATATATATATATATACATATATATACATACACACACACACAAGGGAGTATTACTCGGCAATCAAAAAGAAGCAAATCTTTCCATTTGCAACTACGTGGATGGAACTAGAGGGTATTATGCTAAGCGAAATTAGCCAGTTAGAGAAAGACAAATATCATATGACTTCACTCATATGAGGACTTTAAGAGACAAAACAGATGAACAGAAGGGAAGGGAAGCAAAAATAATATAAAAACAGGGAGGGGGACAAAGCATAAGAGACTCATAAATATGGAGAACAAACTGAGAATTACTGGAGGGGTTGTGGGAGGGGGATGAACTAAATGGGTAAGGGGCATTAAGGAATCTACTCCTGAAATCATTGTTGCACTATATGCTAACTTGGATGTACATTAAAAAATTAAAAATTTTAACGTTCATTTATTTTTGGGAGGGGGGAGGGACACAGAGAGAGGGAGACACAGAATCCAAATCAGGCTCCAGGCTCTAAGCATCAGCACAGAGCCCGACATGGGGCTCAAACTCATGAACTGTGAGATCATAACCTGAGCCAGACACTTAACCGACTGAGCCACCCAGGTGCCTTGCTCATTGTGTTTTTAATTCACCCTTTGATGACTTTAGGTATAGTTCTTTTTTTCGCTGCTATATATTATTCCACAGCCATGATTTACCTATCCGTTGTACCATGAAAGACCATTTGGGTTGTCCCCAGGTTTTTTTGCCGTTACAAAATATGCTGCTATAGGCACTCTTGGCCATGTCTCCTGGGGAGCCTTGTGAGAGTTTCTCCAGGTCGTATGGCTAGGAGTAGGGTGTGAGGTCGAGCATCGTGCACAGGAGATGACACTCATGAGGTGCCAGGTGCAGCATGGAAATGAACCAGCCAGGACTCCTACTGAAGGGGCTGCTCTGATTTAGTTTGTAGATAGAGAACATCAGGACCTGACCCATGACATGACATGACCTTAAGTTGATGCAGGTTTAAGAGTCAAGGGGACAACCAGGTGCTGGGACCCCAAGCCAGGTTCAGAGCTACAAACTGTTATTAGAAAATGGTCAGGGCCAGGAGGGCTTTGTTGTGGGTACATGGGCCCAGTCTGGGATGTAATGACTTACAAAGTCAAAGCAAGAAGAAGGGGGTCAGGGAGCCAGGAGTCCCCCAGAGCATGGGGGATAACTACTTTGGCAACGAAGGGGAGAGAGGCTGAGGGCCACCCCTCTTCATCCATCCTGTCTTCCTCCAGCCCTCGAGCTGTCCTGGATTAGGAAGGAGTGAGGGCCTATTCTGGAGAACAGTGGTCACAGGTCTAGTAGAAAATTGGGAGCGGGAAGCTGGTCTAGTGGCAAGGTTCAGACAGCCCAGGTTCAAATCCCAGCTCTTCATGCCCTTGCTGTGTCACCTTATACTTGTTACTGAAGGTCCTGGAGCTTCCATCTGGGTGGAAAATGGAGACACAGAACCCCTCGCCTGGCCCAGAGGAGGAGCCCAACAAAACAAGTTGTTTTCTGGTTCCCTTTTTTTTTTTTTATAAGAGGGATTTTCTGGCACTGTAGTAGGTCACGTGTCTTGAGTTATTTCCTTAGGAGAGGAGATGGGTGTGTTTTTCCAGGGCTGGGCACCACCTAGGAGTTTAATAAATGTTTCCTGAAGGATGGAGTCACACTCTACTCCCTAGTCTCCATCCACAAGACAGCTGGCTAGGGGGAAGGGCACAACTGTGCCAGCCAGTGTCACTTGGCATCTGGAAAACGGGCAGGAAAATCCGATTATCCAAATTTTTATTCAAATTAATGCAGGAAAACGACCAAATTGTATGCTTTCTCCCTAGCTCACCTCCCTGGGACACATAGAGGAGGGTATCATAGCAGGAAAAACCAGGTCACAGAGGGGACCCATATGGGAGGAGGGGTGGGGTGAGCTGGGCTGTGGTGTCATGACACTGTTACACCAACACATCCACAGGGACAGTGAAGTGGTTCTGCACCTCGTCATACTCAAAATTGGTCACACAGATCACAGAGTCCCTAACCCCACAGACTACTGAGCACCCTGGGGTGGCTGAGTAAGTGGGGGGGGGGGCACCCAGCGGTGTAACAGAGCCAAACACTAGGAGCTGTGGGCCACGTTCCTGGTAGGGCTTCACATCAGGCCACGTCAACCCATCTCCCTAGTCTCTACGGCCAAAGAGCCTCCTGCCCCCCGCCTCAGGGGAACCCAGGACCTTGAACGTGGAAGGTGGGGAATCTCATCGGCTCTATGCCGCTCTGTGAACACGACAGCACAGCGTGTCCCCATCCTGGACAGCCCCTCTCCAAGAGGGCGGCCGGCCTCTCTGCTGTACCCTTTCTACTTCATCTTCTCAAGAGGTCCACCCTGGCCAGTCTCCACTCCCCACTTTTTAAACTGTGGTAAAATGTGCGTAATGTAAAACTCACCTTTCCACCCATTTTTCGCTGAACAGTCCAGGACCATCCAGAACATTCGCATTATTGTGCTACTGCTACACCATCCGCCGGAACTCTTCCATCTTCCCAAACTGAAACTGTGTGCCCGTTAATGAATAATCCCTCATCCCCCCACCTTCAGCCCCTGGCAACCATCATTCTACTTTCTATGAATCTGACTATTCTAGGGACCCCGTGTAAGTGGAATCCTACAATGTTTGTCCTTTTGTGTCTAGCTTATTATTCAGCCTCACGTCCTCA